>NC_064275.1:13125000-13750000 GCF_003254725.2 Canis lupus dingo | reverse complement strand
TGTCACATCTCTGGAATTCACAGGCAAGACAAAAGGAGGGCAAAAGCCCTGCAAAGACAACTTGCAGAACCATGTCAGAGCATGTAGCACTAAGCACAAGAATGTGTAAGATTTAGAAATGTCATCTATGAAGCACACAGGATATAAAGCTGTTTTGCATATAAAATAAAAGCTAAACTCAATGGGGAAAGTTGGTGTGGAGGGCCTAGGTCTCTTCGCTCTTGCATTTTAAAAAGACCAACTCTAAAACCAGAAGACACATATTCAAAGAGACATAAGTGGAAGAAGTATAATCTGCTCTTTCCTTTTCAGTAAGAAAGGAAATTTTCTTTCATGTAATTGTAATGCTATGAACTATTTCCTCTGTGTCTGAAGAATAGGTGATGCCATTATTCATTTTTGATTGCTCTCAATCCCAAATTTAAAGCCCATTTGGAAAAGCATGATAGGAGTCTTAAAATAAGGTGTTTGAGAATTTGTAGCTCTGTTATAAGCAAAACAACCACAACAATGACAACAAAATTCCAGAATGAACTGTCTTAGACAACAGAGGAAATTTTCTGAGAAATAAAATCAAAGATTCAGGGAGCCTCGCGCCAGTGCGATCCAGGGACCCTCTTACCAGATCCCACATCTCTGTTTTACCTTTTCTGGCTTTGCTCATGGTAAAAAAAAAGTGGCTGCAGAAATCTTGGGCCTGACATCTGCACAACACCAAATCCTGATGGAAAGAAGAAGCCTTCAGCCAGCACCTTTTAATGAGAAGTTTGTTTCCCAGAAGCCCAAGCAAACAATGTTTTGCAGCTCATTAGCTCACCTGGGTTATGTTATCCCACCCATCTGTGGAGCTGGCATCTCCTACTCCCTGACTAGTTTCTCCTGGGAGCATTATTTTAATAAACCATTTGCACCTAAATCTTTAGCTAAGCAGCTGCTCATAATAGAATCTTCCTTAAGACACAAACAATGCACTGAAACCCCCTGACAGGTTATCCTTGAAAGCCCTGAGCTGCTCTTTTCCACCTTCACATCCCTTAATGCATTTCACACTGTGAATAAGACCCTCTTGTCCTCTCACATACATATGCCCTTCCTCAGGATCTGTGCTGCTTCTCCCTTGACCCAGCCTCCTACTTCTCTTGCAATTCTGAGATCTCTTTTCTGTGCCCTCTGGAAACTTCATTCCATGAAAAACTGCCCCTTGCCCATGCTTGCGTAGATTCTTGCTGCCTTCCACTTTCAGCTGAAACGTGATTCACTCCCAAAGGCAACATTTTCCTTTCTCCTTTTTCTTAATAAAGAGATGACTCATTTCCTATCTTCTTTCACATTGTAATCTGGAAATAAAGCTGTCAGTCTCTGTGTACAATAATGCCCTCTCCGAACTGTCACATCTGTATTATTAGGGATCTCACTGTGAGAATCGAAGTTTCTTCTGAAGTGACACTTACTCCTACCTAGGAAGGTACCTAGGGAGTGTCAAGTGTATTTAAGATGGATGGGATATATATGATTGTGTTATGGTATTCTTTATATATTTTCTAGGTGTGAGGTATTTTTAAAGATTTTTTGAAGTATAATTAACATATGATGTTACATTAGTTTCAGGTGTACAAATTGGTGATTCAACAATTCTATATATTACTTCTCACCACAATAAGGGTAGGTGTCATTTGTCCCATACAATATTATGGACTATATTCCCTATGCTGCACTTTTCATCAGGAATGAGATGCCGTTAAAAAACATGACTTCTGTGGCTTGGATCATCTGTCTTCACTTTCTTATGCCTTCATGTTATCAAATTCCAATCAGGCCCATAAAGTTTAAGAATTAGCACCAAAACTCAGTCTCCCTCTAAATCCCCAGTGTTATCAACATTCTGGGTGAATTTGATGCCCATATGATGACAAGTACAAAACTCTTGAGATAAAGGTCAAGAACTCCAAAACTAAGTCATTTCTCCACTCAACTTATCACTTCCATAGATAGATTCTTGCCCTTACCTCCTAGAATTGTTCTATCCCTGAAATATCAAAATCAGAATATCCTACTCTTTAAAAGTTCTCATCATAAGAAAAATAAATTGTAACCATGTGTGGTGATGAATGTTAGCCAGACCTATCATGGTGATCATTTCTTAATATATATAAATATAACATTATGTTGTACACCTAAAACTAAAATTATGTTGTATATCAATTTATACATTGATTTTAAAAAATTAATTAAAAAGCACATCATAAAAAAGAATATCCTACCCTGACATAGTTTCTATCATTCCAATACCTTCTCTCTCCCCTCCCACTAAACTAACAATCTTAAGATTTCTAAACCCTGACTCCATCAATGGCTCACATTCTCATTTAGGCTACTGTGTACTTCCTGGGTTAAATAGTTAAAAATTATTTAACATTTTGAGCTCTTTTTTTAAAGACTAAACAGATTTCTTTGTTGCCAAGTTGATTTTGATAGCTACAGAGCGGCTAACTTAGCTTACATATAATTAGATTAGTAATATTATTTGCCAATTTATAAATCTCTAAAACCAATATTTAGCAATTGACATGGTTATTTTAGAAGAAATGCATATTCTCACTGTCTAGTCATGTGGACAAAAAAGACCAGGGACAGTATTCCTAGATTTCTTTTTTTTTTTTTTTGTTTTTTTTTTTTTTTTTTTTTTTTTATTGGTGTTCAATTTACTAACATACAGAATAATACCCAGTGCCCGTCACCCATTCACTCCCACCCCCCGCCCTCCTCCCCTTCTACCACCCCTAGTTCGTTTCCCAGAGTTAGCAGTCTTTACGTTCTGTCTCCCTTTCTGATATTTCCCACACATTTCTTCTCCCTTCCCTTATTTTCCCTTTCACTATTATTTATATTCCCTAAATGAATGAGAACATATAATGTTTGTCCTTCTCCGACTGACTTACTTCACTCAGCATAATACCCTCCAGTTCCATCCACGTTGAAGCAAATGGTGGGTATTTGTCATTTCTAATAGCTGAGTAATATTCCATTGTATACATAAACCACATCTTCTTTATCCATTCATCTTTCGTTGGACACCGAGGCTCCTTCCACAGTTTGGCTATAGTGGCCATTGCTGCTAGAAACATCGGGGTGCAGGTGTCCCGGCGTTTCATTGCATTTGTATCTTTGGGGTAAATCCCCAACAGTGCAATTGCTGGGTCGTAGGGCAGGTATATTTTTAACTGTTTGAGGAACCTCCACACAGTTTTCCAGAGTGGCTGCACCAGTTCACATTCCCACCAACAGTGTAAGAGGGTTCCCTTTTCTCCGCATCCTCTCCAACATTTGTGGTTTCCTGCCTTGTTAATTTTCCCCATTCTCACTGGTGTGAGGTGGTATCTCATTGTAGTTTTGATTTGTATTTCCCTGATGGCAAGTGATGCAGAGCATTTTCTCATGTGCATGTTGGCCATGTCTATGTCTTCCTCTGTGAGATTTCTGTTCATGTCTTTTGCCCATTTCATGATTGGATTGTTTGTTTCTTTGGTGTTGAGTTTAAGAAGTTCTTTATAGATCTTGGAAACTAGCCCTTTATCTGATATGTCATTTGCAAATATCTTCTCCCATTCTGTAGGTTGTCTTTGAGTTTTGTTGACTGTATCCTTTGCTGTACAAAAGCTTCTTATCTTGATGAAGTCCCAATAGTTCATTTTTGCTTTTGTTTCTTTTGCCTTTGTGGATGTATCTTGCAAGAAGTTACTATGGCCGAGTTCAAAAAGGGTGTTGCCTGTGTTCTTCTCTAGGATTTTGATGGAATCTTGTCTCACATTTAGATCTTTCATCCATTTTGAGTTTATCTTTGTGTATGGTGAAAGAGAGTGGTCTAGTTTCATTCTTCTGCATGTGGATGTCCAATTTTCCCAGCACCATTTATTGAAGAGACTGTCTTTCTTCCAATGGATAGTCTTTCCTCCTTTATCGAATATTAGTTGCCCATAAAGTTCAGGGTCCACTTCTGGATTCTCTATTCTGTTCCACTGATCTATGTGTCTGTTTTTGTGCCAGTACCACACTGTCTTGATGACCACAGCTTTGTAGTACAACCTGAAATCTGGCATTGTGATGCCCCCAGATATGGTTTTCTTTTTTAAAATTCCCCTGGCTATTCGGGGTCTTTTCTGATTCCACACAAATCTTAAAATAATTTGTTCTAACTCTCTGAAGAAAGTCCATGGTATTTTGATAGGGATTGCATTAAACGTGTATATTGCCCTGGGTAACATTGACATTTTCACAATATTAATTCTGCCAATCCATGAGCATGGAATATTTTTCCATCTCTTTGTGTCTTCCTCAATTTCTTTCAGAAGTGTTCTATAGTTTTGAGGGTATAGATCCTTTACATCTTTGGTGAGGTTTATTCCTAGGTATCTTATGCTTTTGGGTGCAATTGTAAATGGGATTGACTCCTTAATTTCTCTTTCTTCAGTCTCATTGTTAGTGTATAGAAATGCCACTGACTTCTGGGCATTGATTTTGTATCCTGCCACGCTACCGAATTGCTGTATGAGTTCTAGCAATCTTGGGGTGGAGACTTTTGGGTTTTCTATGTAGAGTATCATGTCATCGGCGAAGAGAGAGAGTTTGACTTCTTCTTTGCCAATTTGAATGCCTTTAATGTCTTTTTGTTGTCTGATTGCTGAGGCTAGGACTTCCAGTACTATGTTGAATAGCAGTGGTGAGAGTGGACATCCCTGTCTTGTTCCTGATCTTAGGGGAAAGGCTCCCAGTGCTTCCCCATTGAGAATGATATTTGCTGTGGGCTTTTCATAGATGGCTTTTAAGATGTCGAGGAATGTTCCCTCTATCCCTACACTCTGAAGAGTTTTAATCAGGAATGGATGCTGTATTTTGTCAAATGCTTTCTCTGCATCCAATGAGAGGATCATATGGTTCTTGGTTTTTCTCTTGCTGATATGATGAATCACATTGATTGTTTTACGGGTGTTGAACCAGCCTTGTGTCCCAGGGATAAATCCTACTTGGTCATGGTGAATAATTTTCTTAATGTACTGTTGGATCCTATTGGCCAGTATCTTGTTGAGAATTTTTGCATCCATGTTCATCAGGGATATTGGTCTGTAATTCTCCTTTTTGGCGGGGTCTTTGTCTGGTTTTGGAATTAAGGTGATGCTGGCTTCATAGAACGAATTTGGAAGTACTCCATCTCTTTCTATCTTTCCAAACAGCTTTAGGAGAATAGGTATGATTTCTTCTTTAAACGTTTGATAAAATTCTCCTGGGAAGCCATCTGGCCCTGGACTCTTGTGTCTTGGGAGGTTTTTGATGACTGCTTCAATTTCCTCCCTGGTTATTGGCCTGTTCAGGTTTTCTATTTCTTCCTGTTCCAGTTTTGGTAGTTTGTGGCTTTCCAGGAATGCGTCCATTTCTTCTAGATTGCCTAATTTATTGGCGTATAGCTGTTCATAATATGTTTTTAAAATCGTTTGTATTTCCTTGGTGTTGGTAGTGATCTCTCCTTTCTCATTCATGATTTTATTAATTTGAGTCTTCTCTCTCTTCTTTTTAATAAGGCTGGCTAATGGTTTATCTATCTTATTAATTCTTTCAAAGAACCAACTCCTGGTTCTGTTGATCTGTTCCACAGTTCTTCTGGTCTCGATTTCGTTGAGTTCTGCTCGAATCTTTATTAACTCCCTTCTTCTCTTGGGTGTAGGATCTATTTGCTGTTTTTTCTCTAGCTCCTTTATGTGTAAGGTTAGCTTTTGTATTTGGGTTCTTTCCAGTTTTTGAATGGATGCTTGTATTGCGATGTATTTCCCCCTTAGGACTGCTTTTGCTGCATCCCAAAGATTTTGAACGGTTGTATCTTCATTCTCATTAGTTTCCATGAATCTTTTTAATTCTTCCTTAATTTCCTGGTTGACCCTTTTATCTTTTAGCAGGATGGTCCTTAACCTCCATGTGTTTGAGGTCCTTCCAAACTTCTTGTTGTGATTTAGTTCTAATTTCAAGGCATTATGGTCCGAGAATATGCAGGGGACAATCCCAATCTTTTGGTATCGGTTCAGACCCGATTTGTGACCCAATATGTGGTCTATTCTGGAGAAAGTTCCGTGTGCGCTTGAGAAGAATGTGTATTCAGTTGAGTTTGGATGTAGAGTTCTGTAGATATCTGTGAAATCCATCTGGTCCAGTGTATCATTTAAAGCTCTCGTTTCTTTGGAGATGTTTTGCTTAGAAGACCTATCGAGTATAGAAAGAGCTAGATTGAAGTCACCAAGTATAAGTGTATTATTATCTAAGTATTTCTTCACTTTGGTTAATAATTGATTTATATATTTGGCAGCTCCCACATTCGGAGCATATATATTGAGGATTGTTAAGTCCTCTTGTTGAATAGATCCTTTAAGTATGATATAGTGTCCCTCTTCATCTCTCACTACAGTCTTTGGGGTAAATTTTAGTTTATCTGATATAAGGATGGCTACCCCTGCTTTCTTTTGAGGACCATTCGAATGGTAAATGGTTCTCCAACCTTTTATTTTCAGGCTGTAGGTGTCCTTCTGTCTAAAATGAGTCTCTTGTAGACAGCAAATAGATGGGTCCTGCTTTTTTATCCAGTCTGAAACCCTGCGCCTTTTGATGGGGTCATTAAGCCCGTTCACATTCAGAGTTACTATTGAGAGATATGAGTTTAGTGTCATCATGATATCTATTCAGTCTTTGTTTTTGTGGACTGTTCCACTGAACTTCTTCTTAAAGGGGAATTTTAAGAGTCCCCCTTAAAATTTCTTGCAGAGCTGGTTTGGAGGTCACATATTCTTTTAGTTGCTGCCTGTCTTGGAAGCTCTTTATCTCTCCTTCCATTTTGAATGAGAGCCTTGCTGGATAAAGTATTCTTGGTTGCATGTTCTTCTCATTTAGGACCCTGAATATATCCTGCCAGCCCTTTCTGGCCTGCCAGGTCTCTGTGGAGAGGTCTGCTGTTACCCTAATACTCCTCCCCATAAAAGTCAGGGATTTCTTGTCTCTTGCTGCTTTAAGGATCTTCTCCTTATCTTTGGAATTTGCAAGCTTCACAATTAAATGTCGAGGTGTTGAACGGTTTTTATTGATTTTAGGGGGGGATCTCTCTATTTCCTGGATCTGAATGCCTGTTTCCCTTCCCAGATTAGGAAAGTTTTCAGCTAGAATTTGTTCAAATACATATTCTGGCCCTCTGTCCCTTTCGGCGCCCTCGGGAACCCCAATTAAACGTAGGTTTTTCTTCCTCAGGCTGTCGTTTATTTCCCTTAATCTATCTTCATGGTCTTTTAATTGTTTGTCTCTTTTTTCCTCAGTTTCCCTCTTTGCTATCAACTTGTCTTCTAGGTCACTCACTCGTTCTTCCACCTCGTTAACCCTCGTCGTTAGGACTTCTAGTTTGGATTGCATCTCATTCAATTGATTTTTAATTTCTGCCTGATTAGCTCTAAATTCTGCAGTCATGAAGTCTCTTGAGTCCTTTATACTTTTTTCTAGAGCCACCAGTAGCTGTATAATAGTGCTTCTGAATTGGCTTTCTGACATTGAATTGTAATCCAGATTTTGTAACTCTGTGGGAGAGAGGACTGTTTCTGATTCTTTCTTTTGAGGTGAGGTTTTCCTTCTAGTCATTTTGCTCAGTGCAGAGTGGCCAAAAGCAAGTTGTATTGGGAAAAAGAGAAAAAGAGAGGAGAGAAAGAAGGAAAGAAAAGAGAAAGAGAAAAAAAAAAGGGGAAGAAAAAGAAAAAAAAAAACGAAAAAAAAAAAAAAGAAAAAGAGAAAGAAAAAGAAAGGAGAAAAAAAGGGGGTGGGGGAAGGAAACAAATCAAAAAGCAAAACAAAACAAAAACAAAAACAAACAAACAAAAAAAGAACCACTGGGGAGTATCTTCTGATTCTGTGTACTTTAAGTCCCTTGGCTTCTCCTGGAAGTTGTCCGTCTAGCTGGTGTTCTGGGGGAGGGGCCTGTTGTGCTGATTTTCAGGTGTTAGCAGTTGGGGGAGCTGCTGTGCCCCTGCCTGGTGCAGGGCTCGGTGGGGGTTGTTTACCCCGTGAGGCCGCAGGAGGAACAGCCCCAGTGGCGGGGCAGCTCTGGAAACCTGGATTCAGCTCCGGCAGGAACTCCGTCTGCAGGGCCTGGAGGCTCCGGGGCGGGGCCGCTGATCTGCTCAGCTGGGGCAGGAGCGTCCTCGCTGTCCTGGGCCCTCCTGGCCTCTGCCTGTCCCGGGGGAGGCCGGATCCTGGGCTGTGTCCCGGCGCCCTGTGCTCCGGAGCCTGCGCTGTTGGATTCGCGCTCCCGGGCCGCGCAGCCCCCTCCGTGGAGCCGCCGCCCGAGCCCCTCCGAGCTGCTCCTGGAACCGCGCAGGCCCCTCCGCACGGAGCCTCTTCCTCTGCCCGAGCCCCTCCGAGCTGCTCCCGGGGCCGCGCAGCCCCCTCCGCGGAGCCGCCGCCCGAGCCCCTTCAGCTGCTCCGGGTCCCGCCGGGTCCCGCCGTGCGCGCTGCAGCCCTTAGGGAGCTCGGCGCACTCTCCTGGGCGCGCAGTTGCTGTTACTGTCCCCGGGAGCCCGAGGGCATCCCCGCCCTCCTGGGTCCTGCTCCAACTCCCCGCGAGCCCCTTTCCCCCGGGAAGGTCGGTGCAGCTCCTGCTCCTCCGGGACGGGGCTCTCCTGTCCTGGGGACACTCGCCCCGGCCTCAGCCCGGCTCCTCGCGGGCCCCTCCCCCTTGGAGGCCTTTGTTTCTTTATTTCTTTTTCCCCGTCTTCCTACCTTGATAGAAGCGCGAACTCTTCTCACTGTAGCATTCCAGCTGGTCTCTCTTTAAATCTCAGGCCGAATTCATAGATTTTCAGGATAATTTGAAGGTTTTCTAGGTAGTTTGGTGGAGACAGGTGATTTGGAGACCCTACTCTTCCGCCATCTTGCCGCCAGGAGTATTCCTAGATTTCAATAAGGCTTTGGTTTTCTTTTTCCCCAAAAAGATAAAAATGTGACAGAAAAGTCCGCTGTTCCCAGTTAGCACCTAATACAACCAATGATGGAATGAATGATGAGCCAACATCTCTAAAGAATTTATCCTAAAATTAACATTAGTGTTTATCATTTTAAATTCTAAAGGAGATTAAAAAGTCTTTTCAATTAAAAATATTAAGTGTATGTCTCTTTAAAAAGAGTGGAGGAAGGGACGTGCCCCACAGGTGCTCCACACCCGCTTATTCTCCACTATGTACATTTGGAACTGGAGATCAATCCAGTTGTCATTGGCATTTAAGCAACACCTGAGCCACTGAACCAAGTGGCTCCTATTGACATCATCTGAACAGTTCTTTCTCCAAGGCATGCTAGGATATTTTTGTTTTAATAGTTTACACAATCCTGATGTCAAAGAGAAGCCTGATCTCATTTTCATAATCAGTATTCCCAGACCACACAACATACCTATGGCTTAAAACCAATTCTGGAACAACTATCCATTACTTGCTAAAGGGAAAGTACCCTTTCCAAGGCTGGGGAACTAGCCAAAGGTTGCAATGATTTTCCAGGGCCCCGAAGATTTGCACACTAAGTGTGGACCCAGTATCCCTAGAGAAACCGAAGAAGGCTGGAGGGAAGTATTGAGTGAGACAAGAGTTCCTTCCGGTTAATCTTAAAGCAATCCACAGGAAGGCATTCCTATGTTCAAAAGGAAAGAAACAGGGATTCTCAGAACTACTTGGGTAGAGCTAGGTGCTCCCAACAACTCCTCTGACATGATTGTGTAGAAGCTATTGATCTGTCCTCTCACTTCAACAGTAACACAAGTCTTTTTCAAAAGATAGACAGGAAAGAGATGATTTCCCTGTACACTATACCTTCTGTCCACATCTTCAGAGGCACAGATTTCAGAGGCATAGTTCTTATCTATTCCTTCATCAAAGGTTTCATTTTTTTTCTATCAGCTCCCCAATCTAGTAAAGTGGATATTTTACATGATTTCCTATACCATATGCTAGATTCACAGCTGTCCTCCACAGATACTCATGTTAAATGGGCTAGGGTGTAGAAGTATGTTTCTGATAGCTATCCTTCTAATCTGAAGAGATCGGTTATAAAAAGATAACAAGTTCAGAAGAACATGTATTTTCAGATTTTAAAAAATATTGCCAACTTCATTTGGAGATGAAGGTGCAGGTTGAAGTATTTTATTATATTGACCAAAGGGTAAAACAGTAAAAGGAGAAATAACATTCTAAATTGGCAGAATTTAAAAATATGATTACAAAAACTCATCAAGTACAGGTAATTTTCTCTCTTTTTGGAAAATCTATGGAAGAGTAAGAGATTTGCCCTTCCCAGAAATCTTTCTTTTCTAGTTGGCCAGGCTAATGCCGTATAAACTACAGAAAAGAAAAAAAATCAATTAGAACACCTATAGAGAGAGCCTTAAAAAGATGAGGACTTAAGAGAGTCTTCTCTATGGAGATACATCTTTGAAAAGATGTTAAAAGCCTGGATAATTAGTTATGAGTTATAATAGCCTCCATTTAAGTCCCTATTTGATCTCTATTTAACTGAGAAAATGGAGGTACAGAAAGTAAGTAAATTGCTCAAAGTCATAAAGATACTTAAGCAATGGACATGAGTCCCATTCCAAAGCTCATCCTCCTTTTATTCCATGCTGTCTACATCATCAAGAGGCAGAGAAGCCAATTATCTTTTGGGCATGTCCAGGTGTGACATGTCAACCATACATCTTAGATGAGATGTGGTTTCTGCCTTCTATAGACCCCCAGAACCAGATATATAAATAAAGTCAACAACAAAAAAATTTATCTTAGAAAGCTAACTCACTTTTTGCTATCTATAAAGATGGCTTAAGCAATAAGAAAGACCCCCCTGCACTCCTATACACAAGAAGCCCTCTCCTCTCCTGTGGTCCACTGTATAACTAATAGAATTCACTCAATAAGTGTTGGCAATGTGTCAGAAAATTTACTAAATAAGTTATAAACATTCCTTATTTGATCCTAGCAACAACTCTGTAAAATACATACTAATGTGTCCATTTTATAGGTGAGTAGATTGAAGGGAAAGGAATTGGATAATTTATTTTGAATTCATAGCAATGGCAAGGCCTAAGTATAAAGCATCTGCTATTTGCCTCATACCACATGTCATGGAGGACAGAAAATATGGCCAATATACATGCTTTGAGCGGTTTATTCTCCTCTTTAAATATTTAATATATTCATGTTGTCCACAAAACACAAACTCATCAAAATAAAATTTAGGATACCAAAATCTGGTCCCAGGCTACTTTGTAAAATTTCTATCCTTCATTCCTAGTCATACACTCCATGATTCTGGTCACAGTCATTTACCTGCTCTTGACTATGCCTTGTGCTCAACCTCTGCTGTTTCCTCCAGGTGGGATGTCCTTTCTGACAACATCTACCTGTCAAAGCCCTTTCCATTTTTCAAAGTCACACATAAACTCTATGTCTTCCAAAAGATTCCTGATCTCCAAATTACTTTTCTTTATACTCCCAGAGTAATGCCATCACTTCTATTGTGGCGTTTATCATGCTTGATCTCTTATAACTTATCAGATTAAACCTATGGCTCACTGAGACTCTTATTTTACACACACACTTATATGTATATATGTATGCTCTACCTGGGATGGCCCCAGTGATCTGCCTCCTAGAACTCAGACCCTATATAATTCATCCCCCTTGAATCTAAGGTAGATCTAATGATTCACTTCTAACCAATAAAAACAGCAAAAGTAAGGAGGTATCACTTCCAGGATTAGGCTATAAAAAGATTGGTTTCCATCTTGGGCCCTCACTTGCTCCCTTGTTCTGAGGGAGCCAGATTCCATACTGCAAGCTGCCCTATGGAGAGGTCCACATGGCATAAAACTGAGGGAGGTCTCCTGCCCACAACCAGCAAGGAACTACGGCTCTCAAGTCCAACAGCCCACAAGGAACCAAACCCTTCTAATGAGTATCTCTGTGATATTGGAAGTAAATCCTCTATCAGGCCTTCAGAAGAGACCACAGCCCTGGCTGATACACTGACTGCAGCCTCCTGAGAGGTCTTAAGCCAGGGGTACTCAACTAAGTTATATATACATTCCTGACATGTACTAGAGAACATGTTATTTTAACTCCTTGTTATTTTAAGGTCCTGGATTTTGGGTTAAGTTTCTACACAACAGATAATAACATAATAAGTATGTGATGCCTCTGAATTATATCCTAAAATAGACAGAGGTAATGAAAAGGATATCCATCCCCAAAGAAGTGCAAAAACTTTACTTATGCCAAAACTAAAAGAAAAAGCTATGAACATGTTGGTTTATAATTCAAAAGAGCTGAGCTTTTTGCCAGGAATTTATAACCAGAGGGTGTTCTAGAAAAAACTCACTTCTGAATGTCCACTATTAAAAGGAGGCTCTTCACTCCAGGCACCTGAAACTGTTCATTAAAAAATAGTGTAAGGAAAAAAAATAGTGTAAGGAATGTAAATACAAATAGTAAAAGCGTCTGCTCTACAAAAGCTCTATAAGCTCAGATATTAGGATCCTTGCTTGACAAGGTGCAAGACTAGTGTTCAAACTAGTTCCTTATACAGTATGCATGCTGCCTATTTTTAAATTAAGCACAGTATAATGCCATTCTCTTGAAAAGAAGAAGTACAAAATGTGATGTTTATTGGAGAGACTTATACAAAGGTAATCGTGTTATTTGCAAAAGCCAAAAACACTGAGCACAGATAGACATTGCTATAGACTTTAGAAAAGACTAACTTCTAAATATTTCCAAGGATCTAACTATATTTTCTGGTGAAACTCCCTAAAAGAAAAAATGGCACAATAGATAGAGTCTCTCCAATTTAATTTATAGCACCACAAATAACCGTCCTTCCCCTCAAAAAGGGTAGAAAAGCCAAAGAAAACTTTGTGAGTCAAAAGGTTTATCTAAATGCAGATTTTAAAAAGAGAATAACCAAAGCTAGGAAGGTATTATCAAGGATGAAGTAAAAATTTGGATAGTCAGAGGCTAGAATTAAAATATCAGAAAAGACAAATGGCAATTTGAGGGCCAGCAAATGAGAAGAGTTAAGGATGAGACGACTTTGTAAAGCCACATTTGGAGCTTACACCGGGAGAAGAATGGTCTCAACTGCTTAGCAGGTGTTTTAATAGTTAATAGTAAAATTTTCATTTTGTTTGCATCTTCCTATTTTTTAAAAAATCGTTCTTTAAGTGAAAAGTGATAGAATAAAGAATGTCTAAGGGTGAACTGAAGGCCCGGGTAAGGTGAGGATCTCCAATTCCTGGGCTCACATTAAACAAAGCAAGATGTAGAAAGAACTTGTTTTGCGGTTGTAAGTTTAAAGTCCTTATCAAATTCCTCATAGGATATATTTTTTTAAGTTTTTCTTTTAATCACCCAGTGCTCATCACAACAGGAGCACTCCTTAATCCCCATCATTTATTTAATCCATCCCCCCACCCACCTCCCCTTTCATATCTGTTTGTTCCCTATAAAGTCTGTTTCTTGGTTTCTCTCTCTCTCTCTCTCTCTCTCTCCTCTCTCTCTCTCTCTCTCTCTCTTCCCTTTGTTCATTTGTTTTGCTTTTTAAATTCCACATCTGAATGAGATCATATGGTATTTGTCTTTCTCTGACTCATTTTACTTAGCATTATACTCTCTAGCTCCAACCATGTTGTCGAAAATGGCAACATTTCATTCTTTTTTGTGGCTGAACAATATTCCATAGTGTGTATATACCTCTACTTCATTATTCATTCATCAATTGATGGACACTTGAGCTGCTGCCTTAGTTTGACTATTATAAATAATGCTGCCATTAACACAGGAGTGTGTGCATCCCTTTGACATAATGTTTTTATATTCTTTGGGTAAATACCCAGTAGTGTGACTGCTTTTTAACTTTTCGAGAAACCTCCATACTGTTTTCCACAGTGACTGCATCAGTTTGCATTCCTACCAACCATACAGAAGGTCATTTATCTCCCCATCCTCACCAATACCTGTTGTTTCTTGTGTTGTTGATTTTAGCCATTCTGACTGGTGTGAGTTCTCATTGTAGTTTTGATTTGCATTTCACAGATGATGAGTGATGACAAGCATCATCTCATTTGTCTGTTGGCCAAATGGATGTCTTCTTTGGAGAAGACATGGTTGTTCATTTCTTAATCAGATTATTTGTTTTGGGGGTGTTGAGTTTTATAAGTTCTTTATATATTTCAGACACTACCTCTGTATTGGATATGTCATTTGCAAATATCTCCTCCCATTCTGTAAATTGCCTTTTAGTTTGATTTTTTCCTTCACTGTGCAGAAACTTTTTGATGTAGTCCCAGTAGTTTTTATTTTATTTCTCTTGCCTCAGGGGACCTATCTAGAAAAAAAGTTGCTATGGCCAGTGTCAGATAAAGTACTTCCTGTGCTCTCTTCAAGCATTTTTATGGTTTCAGGTGTCACATTTAGGTCTTTAATCCACGTTGAATTTATTCCTGTATGGTGTATGCCTATTGCTGTCCGGTTTTCCCAACACCATTTGTCGAAGAGACAGTCTTTCTCCCATTGGATATTCTTTCCTTCTTTGTCAAAGATTAATTGACCATATAATAGTAGGCTTATTTCTGAATTTTCTATTCTTTTCTATTAATCTATGTGTCCTTTTTTGTGCCAATACATTATTACAGCTTTGTAGTATAACTTGAAGTCCAGAATTGTAATGACTCTGGCTTTGCTTTGCTTTTTCAACATTTCTTTGGCTATTTGGGGTCTTTTACAAATTTTAGGATTTGTAAATTCGTATGGGTTCCATACAAATTTTAGGATTATTTGTTCCAGTTCTGTGAAAAATGCTGTTGATATTTTGATGGGTTTACATTAAGTGTGTAGATTGCTTTGCTTAGAATAGACATTTTAACAATATTTGTTATTCCAGTCCATGAGCATGGAATATCTTTTCATTTCTTTGTGTCATCTTCAATTTCTTTCATCAGTGTCTCCTAGTTTCCAGAGTACAGGTCTTTCACCTCTTCGGTTAGGTTTATTTCTAGGTTTTTTTGTTTTTTTTTTTTTTTTTTTTTTTTTTTGGTGCAATTGCAAATGGGTTATTTTCTTTTTTTTTTTTTTTTGGGGGGGGGTATTTTCTTAATTTCTCTTTCTGCTAGATCCTGTTTGGTGTATAGAAATGCAATATATTTCTGTAAATTGATTTTGTATCTTGTGACTTTACTGAATTAGTTTGTCAGTCATAGGAGTATTTGATGGAGTCTTTCAGGTTTTCTATATATAATATAATGTCATTTGCAAATAAGGGAAGTTTTACTTCTTCTTTACCGATTTTGATGCCTTTTATTTCTTTTTGTTGTCTGATTCTGTGGCTAGGACTTCCAGTACTATGTTGAATAAAAGTGGTGAGAGAAAACATCCCTATCTTGTTCCTGACCTTAGGAGAAAGGCACTCTGTTTTTCCCCATTAAGGATGATGTTAGCTGTGAGTTTTTCAGATTCGGCCTTTATTATGTTAAGGAAAATTCCCTCTAAGCCTACTTTGTTGAGGGTTTTTATCATGAATAGATGTTGTACTTTGTCAAGTGCTATTTTCTACATCTACTGACATGACCATATTGTTCTTATTCTTTCTCTTATTGATGTGATGTATCACATTGACTGATTTGTGAGTACTGAACCACTCTTGCATCCCAGAAATAAATCCCCCTTGATCATGATGGTGAATGATTTTTTTAATGTATAGTTAGATTCAGTGTGCTAGTATTTTGTTGAGGATTTCTGCATCTACGTTGCATCTACAGGGACATTGGCCTGTAGCTCTCTTTCTTTTGTAGTATCTTTATCTGGTTTTGCTATCAGAGTAACGCTGGACACATAGAATGAATTTAGAAGTTTTCCTTCCTTTTCTGTTTTCTGGAATAGTTTGAAAAGAATAGGTTAGATATTAACTCTTCTTTATTTTTTAAAAATATTTTATTCATTTATTGACTTGAGAGAGGAAGAGAGTCAACAAGGGGAGGAGTAGAGGGAGAGGGACAAGTAGACTCCACACTGAGCATGGAGCCTGACACAGGGCTCAATATTACCGCTCTGAGATCATGACCTGAGCCAAAATCAAGAGTCAGACATTTAACTGACTGAGCCACCCAGGTGCCCCTAAGTCTTCTTTAAATGTTTGGTAGAATTCACCTGTGAAGCCATCTGGTCCTGGACTTTTAGTTGCTGGAAGTTTTTTGATTAGTAATTCAGTTTCCTTGCTGGCAATTGGTCTGTTCAAATTTTCTATTTCTTCATGTTTCAGTTTTGGTAGTTCAGTTTCTAGAAATTTATCTATTTCTTCTAGGTTTTCTAATTTGTTGACATACAGTTTTTCATAATATTCTCTTATAATTGTTTGCATTTCTGTAGTATTTGTTGTTATTTCTCCTCTCTTGTTTCTATATCATTTATTTCTGCTCTAATCTTTTTTATTTCCCTCCTTTTCCTGGTTTTAGGTTTTATTTGTTCTTTTTGTTCTTTTTCTAGCTCCTTTAGGTGTTAGATTGGGTTGGATTTTTCTTGTTTTTCGAGGTAGGCCTGTATTGTTATAAACTTCCCTCTTTGAACAAGTTTTGCTGTGTCCCAAAGGTTTTGAACCATTGTGTTTTCATTTTCATTTGTTTCCACGTACTTCTTCATTTATTCTTTTATTTCCTGGTTGACCCATTCATTGTTTAGCAACATACTACTTAGCCTCTATTTATTTGTGGTCTTTCTGGATTTTTTCTTGTGGTTGACTTCTATTTTCATAATGCTGTGGTCAGAAAAGATGCATGGTATGACTTTGATTTTCTTTAATTTGTTGAGGCTCGTTTTGTGGTCTAACATGTGACCTATTCTGGAGAATGTTCTGTGTGCACTTGAAAAGAATGTGCATTCTTTTGTTTTAGGATGGAATGTTCTGAATATAGCTGTTAAATCCATCCAGTCCAATGAAGACATTGTTTTGTTGTTAACTTTCAGTTTTGATGTTAACTTTCAGTCCATTGTTGTAAGAAGGATGTTAAAGTCCCCTACTATTATTGTATTATTATCAGTTAGTTCCCTTATGTTTGTTATTAGCTGCTATATGTATTTGGGTGCTCCCATGTTGAGTACATAAATATTTACAATTGTTGTACCTTCTTGCTGGAGTGTCCTCTTTATTATTATATAATGTCTTTGTCTCTTCTTACAATCTTTGTTTTAAAGTCTATTTTGTCCAATACAAGTATTGTTACTACAGCTTTCTTTTGACATCCATTACATGAGAAATGTTTCTCCATCCCCATCTCCTCACTTTTTTTGGGGGGGGAGGAGTGCAAGTGGGTGGGGAGGGACAGAGAGAGAAAGAATCTTAAGCAGGCTGCACACCAATGATGGAGCCCAAAGCAGGGCTCAATCTCATGACCATAACATCATGACCTGAGCTGAAATTAACAGTTGGATGCTTAACCAGCTAAGCCACCCAGGTGCCTCTTCATCCTTTCACTTTCATCTGCAGGTATCATAGGTGTAAAATGAGTCTCTTGTAGGCTGGATATAGATTAATCTTATTTTGTTTTCTTTTGTTTTTATTCATTCTGTCGCCCTATTTCTTTTGATTGGAGCATTTAGTCCATTTGCATTCAAAGTAATTATTGATAGATACGTATTTATTGCTGTTTTATTACTTGTTTTATGGTTGTTTCTGAAGATATTCTCTGATTTTTATTCTTTCTATTTCATAGTTTGCTTGTTTTCTTGAGTGATATATTTGGGTTTCTTTCTCTATATTCTTTGCATATTTATTAGTAATTATGATCTGTGGCTACCATTAGGTTTATATAACATCTTCTGCATAAAGCAGTCTATATTATGTTCATGGTCATTTAAGCTTGAATCTATTCTTTACTCCTCTCCTCCCCACATTTTAGGTATATGGTATCATATTTTACATCTCTTTATTTTGTGAGTTCCTTGACAGGTTTTTACAGAAATATTCATTTTTACTGCTTTTGTGTTTCCTACTGTCATTTTTGGTCTTTCCACTCAAAGAGTCCCTTTTAATATTTCTTGCAGGGCTGGTTTAGTGGTCATGAACTCCTTTAGTTTTTGTTTGTCTGGGAGACCATTTATCTCTCTTTATATTCTGAATCATAGCCTTGCTGGATAGACTATTCATGCTTGCAGGTTTTTACCATTCAGCACTTTGAATATATCATGCCAGTCCTTTCTGGCTTGCAAGGCTTCTGCTGGAAAAAAAAAAAAAAAAAAAAAAAACACTGAGTTTCCTTTGTATGTAAGTATCTTCTTTTGTCTTTTTGCTTTTACTATTTTTTCTTTATCATCATATTTAGTCATTTTAATTATAATATGGCTTGTTGTGGATCTGTTTTTGTTGATTTTGTTGGGGGTCCTCTGTGCCTTCTGGAACTGAATATCTGTTTCCATCTCCCACATTAGGGAAGTTTTCAGCTATTATTCCTTCAAATAAATTATCTGCCCCCTTTTTTCTTTTCTTTTTCTGGGACTCCTGTAATATGAATGTTATTATGTTTGATGGAGTCACTGAGTTCCCTAAGTCTATTTTCATTTTGCATAATTCTTTTTGCTCTTTTTTCAGCTTGATCACTTTACATTACTCTGTCTTCTAGGTCATTAATTCATTCCATCAAGTGTGTTTCTCATTTCATTTATTGTGCCCTTTATCTCTACTATGTTATTCCTTATCTCTGTGTTAATGGTCTCACTGATATCCTTCACTCTTTTCTCAAGCCTATTGAGTATCCTTATGATCATTGCTTTAAATTCTCCATCAGGCATGTTACTTATATATGTTTCTCTTAGATCTCCAGCATTGCCCTTGTCCTGTTCTTGGATTTGAGACAAATTCCTCTGTCTTCGCATTTTGTCTAAGTCTCTGTGGCTATTTCCATGTGTTAGGAAAGTCGGCTATGTCTCTTGTTTTTTAGGGTAATGGCCTTATGAAAAAGAGGTCTTGTAGTGCCCTGCCATGTAGTGTCTGTCCCTTGTTCCCCAGGGCCTGGCACTTCTGGGAGTGTCTGCATGTGCTCTGCTAGTCTGTCTCACTGCTTTATCCTTCATGCCTTTTGTCTGCAAATACTCTCTTGGACTCTTGTGGGTAGTATTTGGTCCCTGGCTTGAATCTGGCACATTCTAACTAAGTGTGCTTTGGTCTGCCTGTGAAATAAGACCTATCACCACTGTCACTGGAACTGAGGCTTTTCCAATTGATGTTGGGTAATGCGGTGTTGGCAGGGGCACAGGCTGGACTTCTGGGAGAGGGGGCCCACCACGCCAGGCCTAAGATAAGCATGACTGGGAAGTGTGGTTCCACCAGAGCTCGGGGGTACTGGGATTGGTGTAAGCAAGTTAGGTAGTGAGTGTCAGCTCTGTGCTGGTTCCCACAGGTGGCACTATGCTTATGCTGAGGTGTAGGGGAGGACAATGGCATCTGCCAGTTACTTTGTTCCTGGGAGGGTCTCTCCATGACCACTTCCTCTCTGGGGCCCACTCCAAGATAAGAAAATAACCTTCCCACTGTGCCCCAGGCATTCTTCAGGTCACTGTTTCCATGCTCTATGTCCATGGGCTACTTGCCCTACCTTTTCTCCAAGAGCAGCCCCATTGTCCTCGGAGGTCTCTCAGAGCCAAGCATGCTGACTTTTAAAACTCTGGGCTTTAAGCCCCACCGGTTGCAAGAACTCTTGAAATTGAAGCCCTCTTGCTTTCCCAGCCCAATTGCTATAGGGATTCAGTGTTTCCATGCACTCCTCTGTGTGCTAGTCTCCCTCACCCTTCTCTGTGACTGTGGCTCCCTCACCACCACAGGGCCACAGTCTGTTTCTCTCCTAAGCCACATTTCTGTACTTCTTACCTTCTTAAATGTGGCCTCTTCTCTATGTTTAGTTGTGGAGTTGTTTTGTCGGTCTTTAGGTCTATTTCTGGGCTATTTAGAATTATTTGATAGTTATCTAGTTGTATTCATGGGACAAGGCAAGCCTAGAGTCCTCCTACACCACCACCATCTTCTGATCCCCATAGGCTATCTTTAAACAATATACATTGTTAATGATAAACTTAGCTGCTAATTTTCTTGAGTCACACAGACATCCCTGAATGAGTTAGTCATAGAGGGGATTTATACCCAGTCATTTCACATCCATATGATCTCACTGGTTGTTTGTGGTGCATTCTGATTAGGTGGTGTCTCCACTGACTGGCTAGTACCCTTACCTTAAGGGCTGATAAATATTTTGACTATACTCTCATTCATGGATAAATATGAAATCTATACTTTGTAGATGAAAGCTAATCCTGGAATTTGACTCTTCAGAAGTTATGGCAACTGAGAGTACAGCAGAGACCATACCTATCTACATCTGATAACATCTGAGTGGAAGGGATATAAGCATACCATCAATGATCTTGTTTAGAAAGACCACTAAGGTATAAGATTGTTGGGATATAGACTTAGTTCTTATACTCAAATCTATAGTATTTAACACAAATGAGAATAAAACCTTAGGTGGTTTGGAGGATTAAACAAATTAATATATATAAAAGTTTTAAAAACAATATCTGAGGGCATCTGGGTGGCTCAGTCAGTTAAGCATCTACCTTCGGCTCAGTTCATGGTCTCAGAGTCCTGGAATCAAGCCTAGCATCAGGCTCTCTACTTAGCAGGGAGTCTGGTTCTCCCTCTCCATCTGTGCTCTCTCTCTTTCTCTCTCTCCCTCACCACTCTCCCAAGTAAATAAATAAAATCTTTTAAAAACAAAACAATAGCTAGCATATAATATGTACACAGTAAGCTTTAGCTAGCATAAAAGACTTGGAACTCAGAAATGAAGCCCTCTTACCAATAATTACAAGATGGAATTTCAGAAGTTGCCAAAGGCTTTCTGCCTTATAGTAAAAAGGGATAAAAATCTTGGGAATAAGAAATATTTATTTTTGTATTGTCTACAGTTCCCACAGGCAAATAATGTACCTTAAATGAAAAAGTTAATAACCAATACTACCTTAGCCCTATTCCAATCTACCCCCCAAGAGATGATCTTTCCAGTAACCCACCAGGTCTGAAAATAGGGTGCTTTGCATATTGTGTCTTAGCATTTTGTGAATTTTGTATTAACTCTAGATTCATACATGCTTTATATTACTGAGATCCTGCTTTTGAAAGGGGTTTGTAATATATATTGCCACTAGTGATGTTTGGAAGTGCTTATCATACCTCAACATCAGCAGCATTAGATATTTTAAATATTTTGCTAATATAAAGGGGCATCTTTGTCTTATATTAATTCACATTATAATGCTTTTAAAAAATGAGACAGCTTTGGTAAATATTTTAGCTTGCTGCCTTGTTACTTAGAAACATAGCATGAGGGGATTTTTGAGGTCACATCAAAAGTTATTGTAAAAAGCACTTAACCTAATTATAGGTAAATGATCATTAAGTGTTTTAGGCTTTTAAAAATATATAGCACAGCTTTAAAAAAGGTATAACAAATTTTTTAGAGATCGGATGATTAGATGAACTAGTTCAAAGAATATATAAATTAAGGAAGTCTATGGGAAAATTTTTTTTAAAGATTTTATTTATTTATTCATGATAGACATAGAGAGAGAATGGGGAAGAAACACAGGCAGAGGGAGAAGCAGGCTCCATGCAAGGAGCCTGATGTGGGACTCGATCCCGGGACTCCAGGATCACGCCCTGGACCGAAGGCAGGCGCTAAACCGCTGAGCCACCCAGGGATCTCCTATTTATGGGAACATGTTTTTTAAAATATTTCAAATGTATACTTTCGTGGGGATGGTGTGGGCTGGGATAGCATAGAAAGGAGGGCCCAACTTAAACATAATTGGTTTAAAAGAAAAAATATAACTAAAGTAGTCTTAAAACAAAAAGTAAAATTCTAAATATATAACTAGGAATAGAATTTTCAATAAAGTACTGAACTTTTTATAAGACAGTGGTATTTTCCAAGAGAAGAAATGATGTTAAACCACAATTTGAAATGATATTAAGCCTTAACATCCTATTGAGAGAAATATTACTAAAATCAGGCTTAGTAACATTGATTTGCTATAATTGTCACGACATTCTAGTGATTACAGCTAAGGCAAATAGAGGATGGGACAGAAAGGTAAGGCAAGAAGGTTTTCCTCTTCAGAAGGTATTCTCTGTAATCCTTCTTAGAAATCTAGGTTAGAGGTGCCTGGGTGGCTCAGTGGGTTAAGCATCTGCCTTTGGCTCAGGTCATGCATGATCTCTGGATCCTGGGATGGAGCCCCATCAGGCTTCCTGCTCAGCAGGGAGTCTCTCTCTCTCTCTCTCTCTCTCTCTCTCACGTGCTCTAACTCTCATTCTCTCTCCCCCTCTGCACTCCCCCCACTTGTTCTCTCTCTCAAATTCTCAAATAAATAAATTCTTTTAAAAATTTTTAAAAAGAAATCTAGGTTAAATTATTTTAAAAGGACCTCATTTGCCAAAGATGGTGTTAGGACAGAACCTAGTTGTCCATGGAGAAAACATGCTGAGTGAAATGAGAAAGTATTAAAGTAATAAAGTTGTAAATATATATTTGCTTAGCTATTTCCAGTAATCTTGATATCCTGTGGGCTGGGGATTAGGAGTTTGGACTCGAAATGGCTACTACGGAGTGGTGTGCAATTTAAGATTACAAGACTGCAAGAGCAAAGACAGAGCAACCCCCATTACCCAGAATGTAAGGGTAAACCTCTGCAGAGTCGTTTAATGGGTTTTACAGAGAAAAATTCTGACATTGAACAGATGAGAAACTTCCCCTGCTAGCCACATCTCATTCTTTAACAGAGAGGGATGGAATAGACTGCATTGTCACAGAGACCTGCCAGAAATGAATACCTGGAGAAAAGAAAGCCTCCAAGGGTGAGGTCTATCTCAAAAGAAAAAAATACACATATTTTTGAAGATTGTGGTGTAAAAGAGGCCTTAAAATATGTATTGGGAACTTTAGTTTTGGCCAAATTAGAGGGATTTTTAATACATAAATACCCCAATTGAATTCGAATGAAAGCTGGACATATTTTAGGAAGATAGTATCATGTTGGAAACAAGAACCCAAAGTTAAAGAAAACCAGGATAGCAGGATTTTTAGTGACATACGTTTTTAACTACAATTACATGGAACAAACTTAGATCTCAGTTTTCTTTTATAGGGGAGTCAGGTCAGAGCCCTCCTCTCAACTGGGAGAGGTTGAGAAACCAGAGTAGGAAGCTTGGTTTTCCCAGAACCAAAAATAAGTCAGAAATTAACAGGGCTCTTCGGTGGCCCCTAAGTGGCTGTTGAGGAGTCGGGGGTTGGGGGGAGACCTCCTAGAGAAGAGATAATCATTCCCATGAGGTGCAGTAAAACATTTGCATGCTTGAGGTTGGAAGTCAGTTACAGAGATTCTCTCAGTCTCAAAGAAGAGGGTGCTGTCATATGACAGTTTAGAACAAAGTTTCCACTCCTAGACAAGTCTCTGGGAATTCCCAGTTGGCTGGCAGTCACAGGAAGAAAAACATCTTTAACACCTTAGTGTACAATGTCCATCTGGTTGCTGATTACAGCGAGGAGGAGCCCCCCAGGATGCTGGTTATTGATCAAAATATTCATACAACTGTGGTCTCCTCAAAGCATCTGGAAGAGAAACTAAATCCAGGAATCAGTCCCTTCTCCAGTTTAGGTTGAATGCTAGAGCATGCTGTTGCGCTGTACATTGAAACCAGGGAGAGTCCTCAACTAGGGACTTTAATTTACTTTAAGACCCATCAGACTTTCAGGACACTAAGTGTTACAAGATATATCAAATTATGATAGGATTAGGAAATTGTCTTTTATATCTGTATTCTGAAGTAATGGTCATCAATATTTATTGAACACTTTCTATGTACCAAGTACCTTGCCAAGCACTTGACTACATTGTACTTAATCTTCTCAACAAACCTAGGAGGTCCTATCTATCCCATTCTACAGATTAGGAAACTAAGGCTCAGATAAAAATACACAACTGCTAATGGTGAATTCACATCAAGAATTATTTGACCGTGGAGACTATGATTTTGATCATTACAGCTTATTACATCCTTTAATTAAAATATGCTTATAAATGTGTGAGATGATACCAGTTCACTGTTCTTGACAGAAATGATTTCCTCCACGTTTCTGGGAAATGAGGAAACTCAAGTGTGCTTCTCACAGAAAATCCAAAGTATCTTTCAGTATTCTTTCTTCTATTGTCCAAAGTCCCAAGTAATAGGAACTTACTGAGAATTAAATCTTAACTTGTATCCTTTCTTAGGCATTAATAATGAGATAACTTAATGACCCTCCTGAGACACTGTAAATATCTAGCAGACTTCAGTTTCTTATTTTAGAATTCCAAGATCACTTGATTGTGCTAGAAAACCATTAGCACAGTCCTTTTCTTCCCATGGAGCGGGGGAAGTATATCCTTGGGGCAGCTAACAAGCCTCCTTAGTGTAACTAGATGAATAGTTAAGAGTGTAAATAAGAATATACCCTCAGACGTAAATTTCCCCACTTTTCAAAACAGACATTTTTCATCCTTTCTTCACTATCTTATCAGAACACTAGGACGTTCATCTTTGGCATTTTATCATTTTTGGTACATTCTTTTATCTGAAACATCTCAGCTTGATTCTCCAAGACAACCTTTTATTAAGCATTTATTTTGCACATATGTACTAGAGGTATTTGCATGAAAATCAACTTAAATAACCAGCCACAACTTTTTTCCTAATGGAAAAATAAAGCATTAGGTAAAAACATATATTTTTGATTCATTCACGACCAATTTTAAAATCTAAGTATAAACAACTTGGAAAGAAATTCTTACCTTACTTAGACATCTGTGCCTTGCAGTTGAATGCTAAGTAGTCCATAAGAATAAAGGTTGAATTCAGGTACTTAGGAGAGGGGGGGATTAGGAATGCAGTATGAGGCAGAGTAAAGTGTATGTTTGGTTAATTATCTATAACAGATCAAAGAAACCAAAGATGTTATGTAAGATTCCTTCTTTCAAATTAAACCCAACCCAGATCAGGATCAGTATATTTTAAAACTCCAGAAATCAGAATGCTCCGTTACAGATAATGTAATGGAGCAGCAAAACCCTTATCTGTGGAAGTAATACACTCCTCTGATCTCTATGCTATGCATGCCAGCGGTCACATCAGCAAGAATCATGATTCATGCAGCCTCATGGTGTTACAGGATTGCAGGACTCTTGTCTCACAGAGTCAAAGAATGAATCTTGAGGACACAAAAAGGGTGAAGTGAAGTGAAAGTTGATTAAGTGAAGGTGAGAGCAGAAAAGAAAGAAAAAGTTCTCTAGAGTGAGAGGAGTCCAGAATGGGTTGCCACTGAAGGTTTTTAGGGCTGGTCTTTTATTGAGAACTTGACCAGGGAGCTTGTGGCCTTGAGATTCTTGAAGGGCTGTCTTGGTTTGAGTAAGGACAATTGATAACACCCTTAATAACTTACTTCTTTGAGATCTGGTCATTTTTCTGTGATTACAATGTAGAAACCAAAGAAAAATACTCCCTAACATTGGGGCTGGGTGGTCTGGTCTATCCTCTTATTTCTTGCTCACTCTGGCTTAGCTCTTTTGCCTGCCAGGAAGAGTCTCAGAGCCTAATCAGGGGCCTCTTATTTCTCCCTGCCTATGCCTTAACCCTTTCCTTACTCACTGGGGCAAGGCTGCCCTATGACCTCCATATCCAGAGCAAACCTAGTCTAGTTTCCTCCAGAATAATAAAGAAATGTGTATTTTTGGCTGCAGTGTCAGTTCTATGAAAAAGAACCATAACCCTACACAAAGTCATAGCTTAACTGCAGCTACAATTCACATTGTGGTTCTGGTTGCTAGAACACCCGAGCTTAACAAAGTCCAAGAAGTCCAAGCCTTCTTTGTAAAGACTTCCTTGCACTCTGTGGAAGAGAGCTAAATAATGTTCCTCCTTTGTTATCATATCATATTGTTATCAAAATTATTGGGTGTTTCTCTCTCTCTCTCTCTCTCTCTCTCTCATACACACAGACACATGCAGTAGATGCCAGGATCCATGCTTTACTCACTCCTGTATCCCCAACTAGCACACTGTACCTACTACATACTAGCACATTGACCACTAGGTGGTCAAAATTTGCTTGTTGAATACATGGACACAAAAGTTACAAAGTAAGCAAAAAGATAATTTATGAAGGCAACAGACTCTTCATCAGGACTTCAACAGAATTCTTCTGTCTGGATCAAAGGATACCATCTGAGCCTTAGCAGGATACTCAAAGCCCTTGATCAGATGGCTTCAAAAAAGCTTCAAGCTTTTATGCATTACTCCCCACATCTACTTTGTCCTTCTGCTACATGGAGACACTTGAAGCAGAGGACAGGGTACATTTAGAGAGCTCCCCTCCACCTCTTCCCTGTTTCTTGCTCACCTTTTACTTAGGACTTGTCTTTGGTGAGACTTTCACTGCCTTACTACCCACTGCAAGTTGATTTGGCGTTCCCTCCCAGAACCCCCAAAGTCACCCAGGCCAATTTTTATCATTATTTAGTAAGATCTATTGTGACATAAGATCAAACTGGGACTTCCTTTAATGATGTGGGCATGATGCCTGAGTGGCTCAATGGCTAAGCGTCTGACTTTGGCTCAGGTCATGATCCTGGGGTCCTGGGATCGAGTCCCACAACATGCTCCCCACAAGGAGCCTGCTCCTCCCTCTGCCTGTGTCTCTGCCTCTTTCTGTGTGTCTCTCATAAATAAATAAATAAAATCTTTAAAAAATAAATAAAGATGCCGGTGATCCCAGCTTTTACTTCTCAGCCCCCAGGGCCATGTAGCTCCTGGTACATTAGAGGCACTCTAATGTTAGGCTAAGGAATAGCTAAAATCCCAAAGCATACACATGGGGAGAACAAGGTTTCACAGAATCTCAAAATAGAAGAACTTGATATTCTTTGAACATTTTTGAAGTTTTAGGATGAAACACCATATACACAAAAAGATATTTATTATGCAGAGATTGTTGAGGCTGAAGCAAAAATAGAATCAAGGTTTTTAAGAATATCAACAGCTGAAGGTTGCTCTAAGGTTTGTGTCACAGAGAAGGTTACTACAACATTTATACCACAATTGAAGACTAAATTGACAGATTTAGGTCACGTACCTCTCCCTTGTGGTGTATGTGTCACAACCTCTCCAGACAAGGGTCACCAAAAGGAAGCAGGATGAGCCATTAGGATCCTAGATAGGGAAGCCCAGAGGGCCACTGCTCAAAGAAGTTTAGCTATTAAGCTTTGAGATCTGCTTGCACACCAGGTACCTGTTTGGGCTCTCCACTGCAAAGTTCTTCCATAATGTCTTCAAGTTTCTGGGAGGAGAGCTG
Source organism: Canis lupus dingo (assembly GCF_003254725.2). Lineage (NCBI taxonomy): Eukaryota > Metazoa > Chordata > Mammalia > Carnivora > Canidae > Canis > Canis lupus. The sequence continues at coordinate 13,722,465 of NC_064275.1, read as the reverse complement.
GCATACGGAACACTGTTAGCCTTGATTATATCTATCATGCATATGCACCTCCACTGAGGCTCAGAGAAAATTTAAAGTAATGTTGGCATTTAACACTCATTAAATTTGCAAAAAAGTTCTGAAAAAATAAAAGTATAACTGTCATGTAATTTGAGGATGGGAGAGTAGCTGCTGGCTGAATCCTTAGAGATCAAATAGGGCTGAAATTAATAACCCAACTGGAGACTTTCAATTGTCAAAACACTGCAGAAGAAAGTGAATTTGATCTCTAAAGCTGAGGGGTAGACAGACATGACTGCAATGTAAAAGATCTTAAATTGGCCTGAGAAGCAGACGAGGCTTATGGTCTTCATATATTAGGCATTTGCTAAATCAGTTCAATCAATATTTATTCCTAACAAGAAACAATCTTCCCAATATCCCAGCTGGTAGATAATTTGATCTGTTAAATTCACACATTTATTTTCTGAAATGCTAAATGTGATATTTGTCATCATTCGTGCGTGTCTTCCTTTCTTGGTCTATGGTTGCTACAGAGCTGAAACATCATATGCAGGGGCTTCTGATGGCCCTCTAGATGCTTTCTGTGACCTCCTCCTTGTTCTGTTTTCTCTATATTTCTACCTATCTTCGATCTAGAAATAGCCTCAACTACCTTTAGTTTTATAGAGACTTCTTTTTTTTAAGATTATATTTATTTATTCATGAGGGACACACAGAGAGAGGCAGAGACATAGGCAGAGGGAGAAGCAGGCTCCCTGTGGGGAGCCTGATGCAGGACTCAGTTGCAGGACCCTGGGATCATGACCTGAGCTGAAGGCAGACGCTCAACCACTGAGCCACCCAGGTGCCCTATAATGACTTGTTCTTTAAATTGCTTCCAAGTGCTTTTACAAATCCTTACCAATCACTCAGGGAAACAGGCAGGGTAAGTTACCCCCTGCCTCTTTTAGGATGAGGAAACAGGTCTTAAGAGTGGACAAGTGATGCACCTAATGAATAAATGTCAAAGATGGGCATCACACTAGATACCTGCCATTCGCCTGCCATATCTCATCAACCCACATTTTGGCTCTGGCCGTGGCTGACTCAACCACTGGCTGTGCACAGATGCTCTTGACAGCACTGCATTTCAGCTATAGTGTGTTTCTGTCTTGTTTGTTTCAGAGATTCTCTGCTTCCTGGTGAGAATCCTGAAGGAGAGAAAATAACACCCTCTGGTGTTAATCGTAGCCTATAGAGGTTGAGTTGATCCTCTGTCCTGCATCTATGACTAACAATTCTGAAGGATCTCCCCACCAGGACTAAGCCTGAGTTGCCCACCGGGATAGCCAACTCAAGCTCATACCCTTGGGTCACCTCTCCTTCCTCCCTTGTTTCACTTTTCTGAGGGGGCCCTCCCCTACTCCCTGGGCTCACTTCCCAAAGTCAACCATTTGCATAAAAAACTTATCTCCGGTTCTGCTTCCTGGAAGAATCTAAGTTACAACAGGCTCTAAATGCATTGTTTTTCTTTTCTTTTTTTTTTTTTTTTTAAGATTTTATTTATTTATTCATGAGAGACACAGAGAGAGAGAGAGGCAGAGACACAGGCAGAGGGAGAAGCAGGCTCCTGGGACTCAATCCAGGGTCTCCAGGATCACGCCCTGGGTCAAAGGCAGGCGCTAAACCACTGAGCCACCCAGGCTGCCCAATTCAACTGTTTTTATTTTCTAGTACCTTCTTCTTATTACCCTATTAAATCGCCAGACCTCAAGTTCAAGACTCATCTTTTTTTTTCTAATTAGAAACAAGGCTATAGATTTAAGATTTGAATACCACATAAAACCTTTTTAAGCTCTGTAGAGACCTACACACATTAGGTGCTTAGTAATAGGAGGATATTGTAGTTACCTTGAAGGTAATGACTATTAAAGAAAGAAAAATGATGCATATGTAAATATGAAGAGAAATAGATAAGATGCTCTTCTACAGATGACTTAAAAGAGCTGGAAGTAGCTATCTTTATTCAGTGATATTTCTAGGGTCAGTTTACAAGGGTTCCATGTCTATAAAGCTTCCGGGCTGGCTTCCTTTCACCCTATGTTTTCTAATAAAAAGTAAAATTTTAATTTCTGTGGCTTCTTCTTTTAGATATATTGATGGCCTACTTTAAATAGTCTTACTTAATGGAGAAAATAGAATGATGTCTTTATAGCTTTGAGCTATGAAGCAATAATATAGATATTTACCATTTTTAATTATATACCCATATATGTGTTAATGGGGGTTTGCCTCTCATGAATTTTATAAAGATGCAATATGATTATTCATATTTGCTTGTTTCTGGTGCATCACATATCAGCACGGGATCAAGAAAAACCAACTGCTGAATGTCAGGCTATTCTTGATTAGAAAAGGATAAATTTAAGGATAAATAATAGTACAAAAGGAACAATTCTGCTCAGCTTGTGCAGACTATCAGATCAACTGATCACAGCGCTTTTGATTTAAGAGCCAGCAAAGGTTATTTTATAATATTTGGCAGATGCCAGAAACCAAGTAGCCCGAATGTAAATATCACTCTGATTGCTGGTCACTAAAAACTGAGATGCCGTGTGTTGAGTTATAAATATGAAGAAAGGAAGCTAAGACATAGCTTCTGGAATTTAGATCTATCAACTGAAATATCTGTCACTGCAGAACAACTGATGGAGGTTTTGTCATGCCCTTCCTAAAGCACATATGTACAGTCTACATGAGTCGCCAAGGAATCCATTTCTTTCAAGGCCTAAAATAGAATTACCTATAAAAAGTTATCAGTTGCTATTCTACAGACTCACTACCAGAGTTATCCATATGATCTAAGTATTAGAGAATTTATAAGTTGCAGTTTGTTTGAACATAAGAAATAATAAGTCACATCAGTTGAAAAATAATGACATGAAAACTGTTTCCATAATTGCTCGTAATACTTAGGAAGAAATATGCATATCCAATTTTTAAAAATTCTTCTTGAAGCTCTGAACAATTTACTTTTTAGTCAGAAAGTAAAATATCTTCATTTCCATAAACCCATTCTTTGACTTCCTATTTCACGAGAATATAAGTTCTCATAGGTACATTACCATGGCTTTCTCTGTCCTCTAATATTATTATCAAAATTAGTTTCATATTTTCATTATTATCTTGGTAAAAAAAAAGGTTGTGAAAATATTTTAATTAATTTTGCTTGAAATTCTAGATGTTGAATTTACAATAACCACTAACAGTATATAGTCAGAAAAGAGCCAGTAAGTCATTGGAGAGCAACAATGAGTGAAGACTAGTTAACTTACAAGTCAAATGGGCAGGGACACCTGGGTGGCTCAGTGGTTGGGAGCTTGCCTTGGCCCAGGGCATGATCCTGGAGATCCAGGATCGAGTCCCACGTCAGGCTCCTGGTGCATGGATCCTGCTTCTCTCTCTGCCTGTGTCTCTGCCTCTCTCTCTCTCTCTCTCTGTGTGTGTGTGTGTGTGTGTGTGTGTGTGTTATGAATAAATAAATAAAATCTTTTTAAAAAAATCAAATGGCCACTACTGGTGGCCACATTTTAATGGTGCAGATGGCCAACAAGATTCAATAGAATCCAATATGATCCATGACAGAAAAATCTCTTTCAAGCCCATGGTAAGACTAAGGCATCAACCACTAGCAGACAGGATGGACTTTATTGGATATGCATCACGAAGTCTTCACTCTGCAGGAAATTATATACTTGCTCTGGAAATGGGGCAATTATGCGAAATGTTAATGAATGCTTTCAGACAAAAGAAGTGTCAAAATACCGAAGTGGGATTGGATTTTATGAGGAGGTTAATTTCTAAAGTCAGCATATAAAGCAAAACACTCACAAAATGAAAATTACCTCTAAAAACTCCTTATGAAAATCCCTTACCACATAAGAAACAGAGACAATCCCGAGCTCAAAGTTTTTACCTTTTGGATTTTTATTGTTTAAGTATGGAAATGGATTATTATTCCTTTATTCAGATTACTATTTTTCAGTTGAGTACCCAACATAAGTAGCTTGCATTTAGGGTCTACATGGTACCAAAAATATCTATTTAAAAGCAATTTTTTTCCTAGTCACTATGAAATAGTTGCACTCAAAATTATGCCATATGACAATTTTGGAAAGTCACAGAACCTGGGGCAAATCAATTACCTTTAAGGCTTGGTGAGGTATTTTTACTCACCAATGAGATATGGTTATTACTGTAAGGAAGAAAGTAGTTGGAATATTGCTCTACAATAAAGAAAAACCCATGGCAAAGTGCTACATATTGACTTATTGCTACGAATACTCTAGGTCAGTGGCCATGCCAATCACCTAAATTTGAATTCATAGTTTGAATTTTTAACTCAGCCTCAGAATTGATGGTCCTCTGACATTGAACTGAGTCAAAAGTTTGAGTCAATTTTGAGTATAAACTTTAGCAACAGAGAGATCGAAATGTGGATCTCAGAATCACTTTTTTTAAAAAAAACCTTACATTGAGATCATCATAAGTTAACATGCAGTTATAAGAAACAATACAGTAAGATCCCATGTACCCTTTACCCAATTTTCCTGGAACATCTTGCAAAACTAAAGCACAATATCATAACTAGCATATTAGTTTGCTAGGGCTGCCATAACAAAATACTACAGGTTTGGTGGTTTTAAACAGAAATTTATTTCCTCTCAGTTCTGGAAGCTGAAGTCTGAGAACAAGCTGTCCACAGAGTTGGTTTCTTCTAAGCCTCTTAGCCCCAGAAGCTAAAGTTCAGGTGAGCAGAACACCTTAAGGTGTTGGCAGGGACAGTTTCTCTTTGCTTGTAAATGGCTATCCTCTCCCTGTGTCTTCATAGTATCTTCATTCTATATGTGTCTGTGTTCAAATTTCCTTTTTTCTTAAGGAAACTAGTCATATTATATTAGGACCAACCCTAATGACCTCATTTCAAATTTAGTAACTCTTTAGAGACTTGATCTCCAAATAGGGTTACATCTGAGGTAGTGCAGTTAAATTCTGAGGTACTGGGGTTAGAACTCCAACATAAGAATTTGATGGGTTGTGGGGGGACACAGTTCAGTCCTATGACAGCTAGGGTATTGGCATTCATACAGTCAGGATACAGAACATGTCAATCACCACAAGGATCTCTCATACTGAATTTCTATAGCCACATGCACCTCACCTTCTCTCATCCTATCTAATCCCTGGCATTCACTAATCTGTTCTCCATCTCTATAATTTATAAGACTCTGGATCTTATTTTTACATTGTATTTTAGTTGGCTTTTTCTGACACAGACCCAGCAAGGGAAGGTAGGGGATGCCATTTCATTACTACCAAGTAGAGGTGAAAGTCCATGCTCCCACATAGTCTCTACTGCCCCGCGTGTGGGCACGTTTCTGGTTACTGCCTAGAAGGGATGCAAGTCTGTAGACCATTCAGCTTTCCCTGACACAAGCCCAGTGGGAGGGTGTGGCATTTTCTTACAGCCTCTAGAAAGTAGAAGTCTAGCCTCTCCACTACAGTTTTTCTGTAATGTTTGACATGGATAAGAGAGGTTATTGTCCAAAGTTGTCTGTTTTGCCAGGTTTCTTCTTTCCTGGTCTTTTTAGTGGAGAGAAAAGGCTTTCCTTTGGGCCTTTTGGTCTAGGACTGTTGGCATTTCTGGGTCGCCAACCTCTTAAGGTTCAAGTGTAGGGTATATGAGGCTAAAAGAAAACCCAGAGAATTTTCCATACTGTCACTCTGTGGGTCCTAGGGTTCCTAGTCTATTGTCCTTCTTCTTTCTATTTTTCAGAGCCTTCTATTTGTTTTATATAAAGTGTTCAGGGGTTTTCTCGTGCTTTGTGGGAGGAAAAGAGATAAGTATTTCCACTTGATCTTCCTGGAAGCAGAAATTCTTCACCGTCACTTTAGCTATTTGATCATTTTATCACAGTTTCCTTATCTCTGAGACATGGAAAACATCTACCTCATGGGCAGTACAGGAGAGTAAATAAGACCATTTGTAAGGTGCTTGACTCATTACAGACACTGCTTCTTTTTTAAATGAAACTGTGCTACCAGTCATCTGATCTTTCAAGCGCATGTTACAAGACTTCCTCTGAATCTTCTGGTTCCGAGGAGACTCAGTATCTGCTAGACCTTTATTTTCTCTTAATGCCATTCCTGACTCCCCCTTGGAGTTGGCAATTTTGCCCTATAAAGACATTTGATTTTGCTAGCAAAGCTCCTAGCATATAGACACTCAAATGTCTACTCAAATGCAAGCTACCCCCCGCCCCGCTATATTTTTGTGATTTTTGTGATTTTACACTATGTCTTTGGGCCAATCCTCAGCAACAGGGCCATTTCCTCAGTAATAGAATAGGGATAACACTTGATATCTCCCTCATAGGAACAGAGTGGTTACATATACAAACACCTCTTCTAAGTGATACCCTCACCTGGTACCAAAGAAATAGAGGGCATACTAACTGCAATAATACAATAATATCCTGTCATTATTACCAGTATTGCCCCATCTTTACCCCCTTTTTCTCTATTTTTTTAAGATTGATTTTATTTATTTATTTATTTATTTATTTATTTATTTATTTATTTATGAGAAACAGAGAGAGAGGGAGAGAGAGAGGCAGAGACACAGGCAGAGGGAGAAGCAGGCTCCACGCAGGGAGCCCGACACGGGACTTGATCCTGTGACCCCAGGGTTAGGCCCGGGGCCGAAGGCAGTGCTCAACCACTGAGCCACCCGGGCTGCCACCCGGGCTGCCACCCTTTTTCTCTATTCCAAAGCAGAGTAAACTAGAATTATAGTGAGGCCAGCAGAACAGAAGTGGAGATAACTGTCAGCAGAGCCAAGGATGATAGCACAAGGGAATTACAGCCACTCCCAAGGAAAGGATAAGACCCTAGTAGTCACAAAGCACATTTCCCTTGACTATAAGATAGCAATATAGGTACATAGCTAGGGTAGTGTACAGTCTTATTTCACTTACATTAGATTCTTGGATGAGAGCTATGCATAAGCAAATCTACAACTTTCCAAAAGGATATAACTTATTGGGTGAAGAACTCTAACTTTTAATTAATTTTAGACCTTTATAACAATGTAGTACACAATGATAATTTCTTTACCTTATTAAATAATTGCAGTTTTAGAGCTGGTGACAATTGCAAGGTATGCAGTCAAACCCTGAGGTTAATTTAGGTTCAGCTTTGAGCGCCTCACAAGTCAAAGTCATCTGAAGGTAAAGATTTTCTCAGATATTTTGAGGAACTTCAAATATGGTGATTTGATTGCTACCCCAGTGATCTGTTTAAAATATTTACATTTCCTAAAATACAGCAAATGAGCCCACCTAACTTTCACATGCCCATTTTTCTGGAAGATATAAATTTGTCAGAATCTCCTTCCCCACTTTGGAAGAGAGTTGAAGGATAAGATTCCTTAAGAGCAGCCTATTTTACATGAAGATCAGATGTCTTCCTTATTGGAAATGTGTTTTGTTTCTGCATGTTGTAGAAGGAACTTCCATGGCTTACCATCTCCACATGAATCAGATGCACCCACATTTATTCTTTTCTCCTATCATTTGTAGAGCTCAAGTTTACTCAATCTTGGATTATATTACTTCAGTTACCAAGAAATGTGACGAATGTCTCAAATCACATAGGAACTATTTACCTCTCTATTAAAAACAAAATAAAGCAAAAATTTCCTTGAGGACAGGAGTCCTATTTCACTCTGTCACTCTACCACCAAGGATACTCATTGCCTGGTAACTAATAAGCATTTACCAAACAAAAGGAGTGTGGGGATCCCTGGGTGGCGCAGCGGTTTGGCGCCTGCCTTTGGCCCAGGGCGCGATTCTGGAGACCCGGGATCAAATCCCACGTCAGGCTCCTGGTGCACGGAGCCTGCTTCTCCCTCTGCCTATGTCTCTGCCTCTCTCTCTCTGTGACTATCATAAATAAATAAAAATTAAAAAAAAAAAAAAAAACAAAAGGAGTGTGAAAGAAGGAAAACAAGCAAAAGGAGTAACTCAAACAATTGCTTTAAAAGTTGCAATGTGAGGGCAGCCCGGGTGGCTCAGCGGTTTAGCGCCGCCTTCAGCCCAGGGCGTGATCTTGGAGACCCGGGATTGAGTCCCACGTCGGGCCCCCTGCATGGGGGCTGCTTCTCCCTCTGCCTGTGTCTCTGCCTCTTTCTCTCTGTGTGTCTCTCATGATTAAATAAGTAAAATCTTAAAAAAAAAAAAGTTGCAATGTGGTAAGTGCTCAAGTTGAATGTTCTAAGGGAGCAAGACATATAAAGATTTTATAGACTATTTTAAGGAAGATCAGATTTCATTGTTCAGGAGCACCTGGGTGGCTCAGTGGTTGAGCGTTTGCCTTTGGCTAAGGTCATGATCCTGGGGTCCTGTGATGGAGTTCCTCATCAGGCTCCCCTCATGGAGCCTTCTTCACCTTCTGCCTATGTCTCTGCCTTTCTCTGTGTGTCCCTCATGAATAAATAAACAAAATCTTTTCTTAAAAAAAGATTTCATTATTCAAACCTTGAAAAATATGAGAAACTGAGGCTATGTTAATCATGGGACAAGATGCAGGGGCAACAAAATCGGGGTTGTGGTGTAGCAGCCATTGGTGGGACTAAAAGGTGGAGGGGAGGAGTTGGGGCTAAGTCTTTCAAGGGTCAGTAGAAAATTTTTTGTCCTTCAGCATCTTTCGCAGGAAAAATAATGCAAATGGGAACCTTACAAATGCATGTTTCTATTTTCCAAAGGACTGAATGCTCCCCTAATACAAGAGCATTAAAGAGAGAGCTTAGAATTTTGACTCTAGGGGATGGTAGGGGAGAAGATCAGAAAAGATCAATAGAAAGAAACACAGAGCTATAGAAGAACAGAATATGGATAAATCAGAAAGAGGTAAACATTTTGTTCACATCAAGATTGAATGAGGTACAAAGGCAAGTAGGAAGTTGGCTTGAAAACAAAAATACACAAAAAACCTCTTTCATGACAAACAGGTTTGTCTTCCTAGCATATGTTACCTTTTTTCCCTTCTCCTCAACAGGAAGCTTTCTTCACAAGAATATTTTTGGGTAAGTTAGAGTTGTATTAAAATTGATTTGAAAGTATCCAGTTACCAAAATATGCAATCTTACTTTCCGGTGAGAACAGTTGGGGAAAAAAATTGGGATTCCATGAAACACATAACAGATAAAGAGTTATCAGTATTTATATTCCAGAAGTATGGTATATTAAATATCCTAAACAATCCTTCTCTAAGGAGAGGATATTTAATCTAATAGAATAAATAGAAATATAAAAATATCTTTTGTAAAGTATCAATAGGTTGATACAAAATTAAGGAATATGAAATATTCCTCAAATTATTTAAAACCAGAAATGCTAGATAAGCAGGTATCAAATGAATCTCTTGACTTGTCAGTTTCTATGGAACCATGGAGATTCTTGAGCTGCTTCTGTGTGAGCTAATATGAGGAAGAAATAAATGTATGGCCCATCTACTTAGGGAATCTAATAATATATCCCTGCACAAAATTTTGACTTCTTTAGGATATAAGAAACAAAACAAAATAAAACATTGCCAGAAAAGATGACATCAAGGAAACATGCTTTCTCAAACTTGGTGCTAAGTGAAGAAGAGAGAAGATGAATTCTTCCCTGAGAATACATAAACATAAACTAGTCCATCCTCAAGTTTACGGTCTACATTCAAGTTCTTTGTGTGGTTTAAGGAAACCCCAAACACGGCAGAATTTAATCTGCTTTGAGATTAATCATACTTCCAGGATATGAGAAAAGAAAACATCAATCCTCTTAGAGGAATTTAGCAATCCAGAATTCTAAGAATTACAGGAAATTGCATATCTGCATACACACTCCAAAATATGAACCACACAATCATAATGAAAACATATTATGACTAAGAACTGGCAGGAATAGACTCACAAGGATTTCAGATATCAGAATTATCAATCAGATTAAAAAGAAAATATGTTTAAAGAAATGAGATCCTTGAAAATGTGCTAGAAATATTAGATTTTAAAGAGCAACCAAGAAATGTAAAATGTAACCAAAGAGAATATGAAAAATAATACAGTACATAAAATGTAAAATTCAGTGTATGAGTTAAAAAGATGATTAATTATATTTTTGCTCCCTCTACACTGGAAGTATAATTTGAAGACAATTTCCAAAATGCATTCAAGAAGGACTGATGTATAAATATAATAGAGGAGAGACATGGAGAATAGAAAAGCCTAACATTTGTCTGATTGGAGTTCTAGAAGGACTTGAAAGCATGAGGAAGAAACAAAGACTAGATGATACTTTTTTGTAATTATTAAAAAGCCATGACTCCCAAGAAGTCCAAAGCAATAAAAATAAAACCACACCTTGACACATCATAAATGTTGAAGTAAGATGGATTGTAAAAGTACTTTGAAATGAAAGATAGTCTACAAAATAAAGGCCATTAGAATGATGGTTGAACTCTTAAGAGTATCATAGAAGGTAGTAGAGAGTGAAATAATATATTTAAAGTGGGGAGAAAAGACAACTTATCATTCTATACCTAGAGACATGCTCAAGAAAAAAAGCATTAAAAACTGTTTTATACGGGCAGCCCAGGTGGCTCAGTGGTTTAGCGCCACCTTCAGCCCAGGGCCTGATCCTGGAGACCTGGGTTCGAGTCCCACATCAGGCTCCCTGCATGGAGCCTGCTTCTCCCTCTGCCTGTGTCTCTGCCTCTCTCTCTCTCTCTCTGTGACTATCATAAATAAATAAAAAATTAAAAAAAAAAAAAACTGTTTTATACGGGCAGCCCAGGTGGCTCAGTGGTTTAGCGCCACCTTCAGCCCAGGGCCTGATCCTGGAGACCTGGGTTCGAGTCCCACATCAGGCTCCCTGCATGGAGCCTGCTTCTCCCTCTGCCTGTGTCTCTGCCTCTCTCTGTGTGTGTGTCTCTCATGAATAAATAAATAAAATCTTTAAAAAACTGTTTTATAATCAGAATAACATCACTAAGTAAATTCTAATAAATGTTATTCAAACAGAAGAGAAATGATCCCAGATAAAGAGTCTGAAATGTAAAAAGTAATGCCTAGCTTCTAGTCTATACCTAATTTGGCAGTTGGAAAGTACAAAAGTGCATGGCTCAGATCTCCCTTTAAGAGAGAACCTGTAATGAGGGGTACAGATCACTGAAAACCTATTCTTGAAGCATCTTTAGGATCTGCTGCTGTTTGAGCTGAAGAAAGCCCTTCCGAATGGCTCCCAGCCAATGACACAGAGAAACAGGGATATGAATGTATGATTATTTTGTCTGGTGCAAGCCTCCTATGATTGGCAATCTTAGCTCTGGATCTCTCTCTTGGGATCCCAGAGATTCAACGCTGCACCTCAATTGCATGCTATTTCTATCCAATCCCCTTTCCTTCCTGGCTTTATTTCATAAAGTGTCAGACTTGAGTTGTAGTCTGAAGGCTTTCCCTATTCCTGCTTTCTCCTTTATGTCTCATAGCCATTACCGGCAATAAAATTAATGCATTTTTATGTCTGTCTTGGTGATGTTACTGGATGCAGAATCATTTCCAAACTTTGAGCTGTTTGCTCTAACTCAAAAATCAATACTTGGGAGGCAAGTGATGTGGGAGAGGAAAGGTTGCTTTATTCAGAAAGGCAGCAACCTGGGAAGATGATAGACAAACATTGCAAAGACCATCTTCCTCATCCTGGTGAAGCCAGAGGGTTTTAAAAGGGAAGGCATGGGGAAAGGGAAGGGGACTGCATGCAGGAGCAGTAAGTGCCCAGGTAGTTAGTCATATGTCCCATGACCCTGCAACTCTGTTCAGGCATCTGTGGTGACTGTTTTCAAGTATAGTCAGCCCTTATTTTCTGGGAAAGTGGTCCTTCATTCATTGAGACCAGTAGTCTACAAGTCTCAAGGAAAGTAAGTCAATTCTGCTATGGATAAAGGGAATTAGGTCAGTAAGCAAGGAGTTCATAAGCTTGAAGCAAGTTAACTCTTAAGACTGGTTGGAGTGCTATGAGTGACTGCTTCCTAGAAGACACAGCCTGACACGATTGGTACCTAGAGTGGCCCAAGAATGGAGGTGGTGATATGGGGTTCAGGAACTGGTTCAGTCACCAGCTGGGTGGTAAGGACTTCCTTCTAAGTGGTATGTGAGGCAAGGCTGACACAAGACAAAAGGAAGCCTGATTACTAAAAATTTCACTAGCTGGGACAAGAAAAACATCTCAATGGATGTATACCCTTGCCAGTGGGACTATTCAGCATTTATAAGATAATAAGGATAACAAGACATACAAGAAAAGTAGAATTGGCTGGTTATTGCTGTTTCATTGATGAACCACAGAGGGCAACTGATACACTTAAACAGTTAAAAATTCAAAACTAAGTATGAGAACCAGTAGTTTACAAAGAGGCCCTTATATTCTTCAGAGGGAGAGCAAATACAACTAAGGAACAAACACCTAATCTGACAGTTAAGGTCAGGAGGGTTTAAAGACCATTGAAAGCTCATCCCACACAGGGTCTAGTACATTAAGGATAGGTCCATGTTGGGAAAAACATGGGTGGGTGTCCTGAGGACAGTGTCTCTGTGGATACTCTGAACCAGAGCCTAGAAGGTGGTCCAGCCCTCCCTATTGAAGTCGAAAGTTGATTTTCATACAGCAAGACACTTAGAAGCTTTCTCCCTCATAGGGCATTGGGTTCCCACCTCAAGAAATGCCCTCATTTTGTCTTGTTGGGAGGAAGAATTTTCTATACCCTTCGAGGTCCTTCTAGGTGAACTAAGAATCAAATTGACATGAGACCCATTAACAGGAGAAAATCAGATTTAATAACAGAAATATGGGGAGTCCACACAGATCTGGAAATTCCAAGGACAGTGAAGCAACATAACACAGGAGCTAAGGAGAGGGGTAGGGTCCAAAGGTACAAAAGGGAGGGAGAATATTAGCAGGAAAATGAAAGGAAATGTTTGGAAAACAAACACCCTGTTATGCAGAGAAGTTTCTTAGTAAAGAGGAATCTCTGTTAATAGCTCTCTTCCTGGAATAATCAGGCAGTTGGGGGGAGAGGGATGGAGGTAAATAGCTTTTCCTTAATCTGCTGGGTTTTTATTGCTTTCAACTCAAAATAATGTTCATGCCAAAGTAGCCTATCTTTGGGCTACCTGCTCTTGGCCCCTACAGCCCTGTACTCTCTACCCCTACAGAGTCAATATTAGATCCCAAAGGAATTGCAAGAATTATCTAGCTTGTATTAACAAGAATATGGGGCATATCCATTGTAACAGATTTTGAGAGTTTGATCAAACTCTCTCATTTATCAATGAGAATTTATTTACTTGGGAGCTCTAACTGGGGTATGGCAGGGATCCTAAGGTTGCAGTAGCATGCTGCTAGATGGTTCTTAGAAAGTACTGGACCACATTGTGCCAAGTAAAAAGGCACGAGTTGCTGAGACAGACAGTGGAAAAAGGGATTAAAAGGCTCAGGGAAGTAGGCTTGCTGGCCAGACTATGAGGCCGGAATACCCACCACAGGATTCTGTTCCATAGGAGGGTCCAGAATGCACCACCATTCAGCAATGTCATTAGGAATGTGCTGGAGAGAGGTATGCCAGCATCTATAAAAAGTGTTTGCTTTCCTCTTCAAGTCAGGACTAAGAGTAAGAACATAAAAACACTGGGGTTAATGGAGCATAATAGGAGAGAGATGGGGATGCCAGGAGGCCAAAGCTAACAACCAGCAAGTTTGGACGGGCAGCTAAGGGGGCTTAGCCTGCAAGGAATTACAGTGGACAAAATAGTAAGAGCACTGCTTAGTACATGCACACAGAAGCAGTTAAGAATAAAAGAGCAAGAGGCTGAAGGTGGTCATCTCATTTTAAAGTCATATTATTTTGCTTAGTTCCTTGTCCTGAATAGTTTTAAAATCTGTAAATCACTGATTGAAAAGGTGACTGGGTCCTCAAGAACTTTGCAAAACCTAGGCATCTAATAATAGCTCCACTAGTCCTTTCCCAACAAGATTGATAGCCATTTACTTGAATATATGGGAAAGGGGAACACCCAGACACTTTCAGGGCCTTTGGACATGGGTTCTTCATTAATACTGATATCCATAGAATGGAATAAAGGCTCCACTGCTGAGATGGGGCATCAAAACCCAGGTAACAAATAGATCACATTGACTTACAGTGCATCAGTGCAGTCTGTTCTACATCCGTTCTGCATGTGGTCATCATTTCCCTTGTCCTCAAATGTATAGCTGGGATTGACATACTTGCCAGTTGACATAACCTTCTCATTGGGTCATGGTCCTGTTGATAAGATCTATTGTAGAGCAGAAGGCCAAGTGGAAGTCTCTGAAATACCGTCACCCCAAATATGATAGAAAATATAAAACAATATCACATTCTAAAAAAGGATACAAGGGTGGTGGTCCCTTCCTTAGAGATATTGAGTGGATCCTAGTGATTGGTAGCATTGCTAGCAGATTGATAAGGCCTCAGGTACATGGTATGCAACTACAGATTTAACAATGTTATCTTTTTTTTTTGTCCCAATCAGAAATGAGAATCAGAAAACTTTCATTCACATTTGCATTTTGTAAAGACAAAATTCCTTTACAGTTTTGCATCAGGGACAGTTAACAATCGGGTCCCCTGTCAACAAGTACACATCATGTCAGTTATCTCCCCAAGACCAACACCTATAGCAAAATTGTGGTGATTCCAACCACCCTCCCACCTGAGGTCCTACTCAGGAAGAGAGGTGTAAAGTAACCCTGGAGAATCTGCTTCTGTTGTGTTCAATGGATCTACAGAGTGTAAGTGTGGGCTGTGATGGCAGGGGAATGTTTCACTAGGACCTCCTTTAAAGAGAAAACCATAGGCAGCCCAGGTGGCTTAGCGATTTAGTGCTGCCTTCAGCCCAGGGCGTGATCCTGGTGTCCCGGGATCGAGTCCCACGTCGGGCTCCCTGCATGGAGCCTGCTTCTCCCTCTCCCAGGGTCTCTGCCTCTCTCTCTCTCTCTCTGTGTGTGTGTGTCTCATGAATAAATAAAATCTTAAAAAAAAGAGAGAGAGAGAGAGAGAGAGAGAGAGAGAGAGAGAAAACATGCCATAAGGAGTGCAGTTAACTGACAGCCTCCAAGGACTGTGCTTTTGAGATTTGCCACAGTGTTCAAGTCAAGAACACAATCTCCCCAGGCAGATTGTGTTCAGTCACCCTGGTATAAGGTCCCTGTCATTTGCTCCAACATGGGCTTTCCTTAAAGGGCAGTCTTTGTTCTGGAGCTCCCCCTTGAGAAGAGCAAATGACTTTCTCTGACATTTACATCAGTCTGAGGTGCTTCATTCTCAAGTCTCCTTCCTTCTCTTCTTTCACAAGTATTGGCCCTGCTTCATAGACTAAGGATTTGACCTGAGTATCCCCCATCTCTCTCACTTTTATATTTCATAGGATCATTGCTTCCAATAAAGCTCTTGTACTTCCAATTTCTTCTTGACATCTGTTTTCTCAGAGGCTCTGAACTAACATGATCATCTACAAATCTGAGGTACCACAAGCAGCATAGTCCCTATTCCTAACTGAAAACATCCAGCATTTTCTGTTGAGGCTGAACTAATGATCAAATACAGTTGTTTTCTCCTCTTCATAGTCATTCAGAAATACTGATTTAACATTCTTAATCCAAAAACATGATTAACTTGATCTAATGAAAGAGAAAGAATCTCATAGTTATTTTTCTGTATTTTGAGAAGTATCCATCCTAGAAAATATCTTTTGGACATACTCATTCCAGATTCTGACTTTTTTTGTAATTGATGGGTTTTATCTTAAAAGTGAAAAGTAGTAATACTAGTATGGACATGCAATAACTACTCTAGATTCTCTTGTAGAACCCTATCCCTTAACAGAAGCCAAATCAGCTCAAGTGGTTGAAGTTGTGGTCATACAAAAGGCATATTAAGTTGCCAATAAATGAAATTATCACTGATCACCAATATGCTTTTGAATAGTTCATTAGTAGCTTAGTAGTTCATGATTTTGAAATGCTATAGAAACACAGAGGTTGGGGCACCTGTGCGGCTCCATGGTTGAGCATCTGCCTTCGTCTCAGGTTGTGATCCTGGGGTCCTGGGATTGAGTCCCACATCGGGCTTCCTGCAGGGAGCATGCTTCTCCCTCTGCCTATGTCTCTGCCTCTCTCTGTGTGTCTTTCATCTAAAAAAAAAAAAAGAAGAAGAAGAAGCACAAAGGTTTCTACCCTAGAAAGTTGCTGTCATCAAGAGAGAGAGGCCTTACAGTAAAAGAGACTGCAATAGCAGATCACCCTGTTAATCAGACTGTTCTAATACAAATACCTATTTACAAAACAAAAAGGAAAAATCCATGAAGAAGTTCAAAGAGTCCATAAACAGGAACATAAAATTAGACCCCAAATTCTGGGAAAAAATGGAAATCAACGAGTTTTAAAATTCATGAGGATAAGGTCTGTCAAATCCAGGAAGGATGTATAATGTTTCCAGACTTCAAATGGACCTTGCTAAAATCCTCCATGATATACATCATTACAATTGGGACAGATTGCCTCTGACATTAAATAGTAGTAGGAAAACTTTTCTAGAATAAGAGATGATATGCCCAGTTCATGCTTCACTATAATTAACATAATACTGAAAAAACTATAAAGCTGATACATGCCAAAACATAAATGACAGGATTAGTTGAGCATCTCTAAATAAATTTTATAAAATTGTCTGCCTAGACAATGAATATATAATAGTAATAGGACATTTATTTTCTGGAATGGTTGAAGCCATAGCAATAATAATGGCATAATTTAAAAAGAGAGATGCTAAGACTTCATGATTTCTACCTAAGCAATCCTAACATATCTATTCTATCCACTGATAGAGAAAGACAAGAGCAGGAACAATTATTCACGGTTTATGAAAGGCTTTATCCATTAGTCAAAAACTTCACTGTCCTTATTAATCTCCAAACCTCTGAAAAAGTGAAAAAATTCTTAACAGAATTAGAAAGTTACAACCATTAGAGATCTTTTTTTTTCCTTTTTTTTAAAAAGAGACCTTATTATTTATTCATGAGAGACACAGAACTAGAGAGGCAGAGACACAGGCAGAGGGAGAAGCAGGCTCCATGCAGGGAGCCTGACGTGGGACTCCATCCTGGATCTCCAGGATCACGCTCTGGGCTGAAGGCGGCGCTAAATCGCTGGGCTACCTGGGCTGCCCAACCATTAGAGAACTTAAGATGACATTGAATTGCAGGCCAGTTGCTGATTCAAGATCCTCAGATAAAGCAGATAATGAAATGAAGTAGCAATTTCAGCCCCAAATCATCTGAACAAGATATCCAGAGCCATTAATTGCCATATTCTCCATTGCCGGACGATTGGGCAAACAAAAGATAACTGAATAGACTGGGGACATACCAGGACAGAATTGTTCCCAGCTGCACCTCCCATAGACAGAGATGCTGCTAAGACAATAACTCCCCTCTGAGAAATGGTTGACTCAAATCTTTCTGAAGGCTCCCATGTCATTCCAATACAGTCTTGATGGACATTAAACTAAGAAGTGAATTATAAACTCCTTAAACCTCCTTATGTCCAGTTTTTAAGGTACTATAGAGGTAGGATAGAACTGGGCAAGGGGACCTGAGCTGGTTTAGAATTAAAGACAGTGAAAGCATCAAGTCATCAAGAAGTTGGTGTAAACACACTCTCTTGACAGACATAGCCTTGGAGCTCCTGTCTGTCTTGGCCCTGGGGATCCCACGAGACCTAGTCTGGTTTATACCACCATGTACTAGCCTGACTCAACCATACAACTCTGTTCTGACATGTGCCTTCCAGTAGAATAAAAGAACTTTAAAAGGAGAGATATAAAGACCAAAGGCACATGGACTAGACTTTCTCAAAACCATAAGAGGCCTTTTCCTGGGATTATAGTGCAAAAGATGAACTGCCCAAAGGTGAACATGATTGCTGCTACTTCTTAGGTTAAAATATCGAAGGCATTGAAAGAACTAAATAACCCAGTCTAGATATCAGCTCAAGATTTGAGGACTACTCTGTTTGTCTTGTAGATCTTCCAATTAGGAATTACAAAGAACAACTATAGGGGTCATTTTGATATTTATTTTTATAATTGAACATTTGGTACATTAAAAAAACTAAATGTCTCTAATAATTAGAATAATATTCTCAATTTTTTCTGGTAGTCTAGCTAGTGTTAATTTTATTTTCTAATCAAGTAAACTTCTATAGTATCTCAAAGTTTTGGTGGGTTTGGTGATGCCAGAGTTGGTTTGAAAAGTACCCAATTTTCAGTCTAGAAAATTTCTCAAAGAAATAAACTATTTAAAAATTACATTTTATCTTCTTTGTATAAAGTAGTTAAAAATAATTGGGCATTCCAAGATAAATAACTTTATCATCTATCAGTGGTTTGGACATATATAGAGAGAAAGTAGTACAAAAACTATATTCACAGAATGAAAAAGGTCTGGAATACGCAGTGTGCAAACTTGACTGCTCAACATGAGAACTGGCAGACAGACATATTTAATTGTCTCTAATTCACTGGTGATTGTTCAAACATCTTTTTAAACCAGGCATAGATATGAAAATCAAAATGGAAAGAACACAATTGAAACTCTATCTCTATAACCAATTTCATCTTAGCTCTGGAGCCCCACTTCTGCTCAGCAGTAGAAAAAGTGGTCCAATTCCATGATTATTTCTAGCCAAGTTCAAAATCATTTAATTACATTTCTATTTAAAAATCCTTTTTTAGGCTTCTTTCTTATCCTTTCTTAGAAATTATGTCCACTCAGCGGTAGGGGGAAAGGGGGCATATCCATATCTTTCTCCGCATAACTGCTGGTGCCTCAGTTGGTTTTTTTTAGCACACACATTAACCAATAAGGACTTCATCTTATAACATTAGTTCTTCCTACAGATATCCCCTACCTTGCCTGTAGCTTCCCAGTATCCACGGTTCTACAGAGATTTGGCCTAATTCCTCTACACCAGAGATTGGCAAACTACAGCCCTTGCACCAAAGTCTTCATCCTGGTTTTGTATGATTCAGGAATTAAGAATGGTTCTTACATTTTTAAAGAGTTGCAAAAGAAAAGGGGGAAGAAAAGGAGTAGGAAAAAAGGAGGAAAACGAGAAGAAAGAGAAAGGGTAGGAAGGAGGAAGAAGGGAAAAATAACATGAGACAGAGAACACATATGGCCTGCAAAGCCTAAAATGTTTACTGTCTGGCTTTTTAGAGGAAAAAATTGCCAACCTCTACTCTAGGTACAGATCTCATGAGTTTCTCTTTGATGCTGTCATTTTCCTCTATCTACCAATTTTATGGAGTTAGTACTCTCTCACCCAATGATCAGGTGTTGACCATCTGGTTTATGGGGAGTTTGAATGCCAAGCCCAGTGCTGTGGTTAGTTAAGGGTCATCTTGGCTCTCTCTCATCTATCCAGATGTCTACTGTCTCCATCCACCTCCTATGCCCTGGCAGTGCTGGATGAATCTGAGACCTATTACTTAAACTCTGAACATGAAGCTGGCATCAGTTCACTCAACCTTATGGAAGAGGCTGTTACTCCATGGTAGAGGAGCATCATTCATTTCTCTATCTCCCCAAAATCTGTACTCTGTATTCCAATATTTTAGTGTCTGAAATTACAAAAAGACCTTTGAAAGGGCAAACCCATGAAGCTGGAGACTGAGTGGCCTCAATACTTTTCAATTCTCTGAAAATTTCTGATTATGTAAGTATATTTTGACAAAAGACAAGTATTACCAAGTTATTTATTCTTTATAACTGTGTGGGAGGGTCAGGCAAGGAGGCAAACTATAAGAGGAATATCTTCGAGATTGCTATAATTGTAGCAAGGGGGAAAGAGAGATTCAATATATTACTTTTAGACACTGATGATTTAGATTTTGATATTCATTTAGTGTTACTTTAACATGTAATCTTCGGTAACCGACTTAGATATATGAAACCTTAATAGAAAATGAATCAATTGTCTTCCTCTTCTAACTCAGTAACACAAAGGAAGAAATTCCAGTAAGCAGCAGGACCTCACAGTTAACTGCTACATTAATCATCCCCTTTGGAAAGAAGGACGCCTGGATCATTATACAAACAATTACTTAGAAAAGAAGGTGTCACTATAACAAAAATCTCAAATTATATGGCATTGGCCTAAGGGCTAGGTAGCAAGAAAATAAACTTCAGAGGCTAGAAAAATAATGCTCCATGTTATACAGTGGTGAAGCATTTGGTAAAATTGTCCCCTGTGACACTTTGGAAGGTATGAAGTATATATGCTTGATAAACTTGCATCTCTGAGGAAAGAGAATGAAAAAAGAGAGCTTTAATTACCATTGGATATATCTGTCAACAAACAAAAAAATAGATCAATTTAGGAAAGAGTTGGCTAATTTGCAACTATCTTTCCTTTCAACAGTGAAAGGAAACAGAAGATCCGGAAAGTCCAGGACTTGCAGGATTGGGAGAGGCACTGCTTCTCATACTCAACTGGTAAAAGATAAAAATGAGAAGTCTTTTGAGAAAAAAAAAAGTCTTATTAGAATTCAGCCTTACAAAAAAAAAAAAAGAAAGAAAGAAAAGAAAAAGAAAGAGAAAGAAAGAAGAAAGAAAAAGAAAGAAAGAAAGAAAGAAAGAAGAAGAAGAAAGAAAGAAAGAAAGAAAGAAAGAAAGAAAGAAAGAAAGAAAGAAGAAAGAAAGAAAGAAAAGAAAAGAATTCAGCCTTACAGAAAGAACCAAATCAAAGGCATCCCTGAAGTTTAAAACTTCTGAATGGTTCCAGCTATCTTGGAGCATAGATCTAGTTAAGGTTATAGCATCCAGAGCATCATTTTTAAGAGGACAAAATGGCTTGATGAGAAGAGACAAAGGCTATGATTCTCCCATCAAATCCTTGTAGGTTTAATGCTTGTACACTTGATTGAACTTAGCACAGTCCTGGAAATAATTGTGGATGTGTCTATTGGCATGTGCTAATGATTGGAATCAAACTGATGAGAATCCAAGTTGTATTTGGATTTGTAGTTACATTTGTAGTTGTAGTTCAAAGAACTACGAGACTAAATCAAAATTTGAAACTTAAATTGACTATTTGAAATTTAAAATGATCTTTATTCCCTAAAGCACAGGCTAAGAAAGCCTTTCAACTTCTAAAGAGGATATATTCTCCAATTTTTTCCTCAGAGGTAGCCAAGGAAGATAATGGAAAAGGGAGAAATTCCTCAAAGCTAATACTAAAGATCTTATCAAACAGTGGAATTGGGAGTCCCTCCCAGGAAACAGAATTGAGCCCTAATTAGAAACATCCTCACCCACAACATAAAGGACCCTCAACAACACATTCCCAGGGTGGTTTTAAAATTGCCAGTGACTCCTGAGCATCCCATTCTTTTTCCAGTCTGAAAAGGATTGTTTGTTTGAGTTATCTTTTTCTTATCTCACCAATGTATATCAGTGTGTAAAAAACTAATAACTTGTCATCTTATTTCATAGTTTCCAGATAATGGAGAACAGTACCTGGACTTGATGTAAAGAATTCTACTTATCACTCAGAGATGCTGGGCTTTAAGTTTGATGCACTGACTGAAGTGACTTTTGGGTTATATCTTTCAAGCAACGTCCAGTATGCTTTGGCTGCAGGAAAGGAAGTGGTGACCAGCATATTTGGTGGCCGTGCTGTCAAAAACCAATCTCTTTCCTCCAGAGTCAAAACATAACATCACCAAGGCAGTTTGGACATAAAGAGGAATGATAGTTTTATTACTTCGCCAGGCAAAGGAGGCTGCAGCAGGTTAATGTCTTCCAAACCGCAGACCCTCCTGGGGTAAAAGATTGAGGGCTTTTATAGGAAAATGCAGGCTCTGGGTGGTTTCAATAGGGATCTGGTACATGCTGCCAGCAACATTTGTCATGTCTTCAAGGTGGTCTCAAGATGGCCAAACACTGGTGCCAACCATCCAAGTTTCAATGTACTCAAAATAAGTACACATTGAGGTCAACAAGATGTCAATATTAATACTGAGTTCTTGGAACAAAGGATTCTACAGAAAAAGTAAAGGGAAAGAGAGACTTCAAGAATAAGGAAGAGAAAATTTGTTCACTTTAAAGTCACACCTTACTGAAGCACTAGTGTGTCCGTCTTCACTTCTATCCATCTTTACATTTAAATAGCGGTTTTAGCCCGAAGGGCAGATATTAGTGAAGTTTGTTGACAGTTTGCATCTCTCTTAATTCTAGTAAAATGGCAGGATCATACTTCCTGGCCCTCTTGGAAATGGATAAGGCCACATGACCACATTTGGTCAATGAGTTGTGGACAACTGGTGTCACTTCCAGACCAAGCATACAATTGCTGATGCCAGACCTCCAGAATTCTCTTACCCTTTGTCTCAGCAGCCGGCAATGCTTGAGGTGGTGACTGATCCATCAGTCCCTGAGACACTGTGACAAGCAGAACCATTCTGCTGATCCATAGCTGACATGTTCATTTCTCACTCAGGCATTCTGCGTGTTTCAAGCCACAAAGATCTAGGGAATGTTTGATACTGCAGCATAATATAATCTATCTTTCCTGATAAAAGAACAAAGGGGAGGGGGGCAATGGGCACAATTTTCCTCCTGGAAGACTATCACCAAACAATATAAAAGTATGGGCTTCTAGTTTTAGGGCCTAGACACTAGGGGTAATTAAATTTGTTTCTCCAAAGATTTTTCTAGGATCTGAAACTGATAAGAAATTAATATCTAGAATGTACAATAAAGAGGCAGGAACTCCATGGGGAAAAAAGTTGTGCAAAGTATATATCCACAGGCTATTTACATAAAAGAAAACCCAAAGGCTAGCAAATATATAACAAAATGCTTGACTCATTTAACAATCAGAGAAATGTAAATGAAGAAAAGATATCACTTTACACCTATTACCCTGGAAATACAAAGCTAGGTAGTTGTAAAGTATTGACAAGAATGTGGGAACATGGAAATCCTCAAGAATAGTTGATGGGAAAGTGTCTAGTGAAGTCTTTCCAGAGGACAGCTGGTCACAACACAATCAAATTAAGAATGCTTAATACTAGTTCAGGATGTAAAAATTCAAAATAGAATAAAATAGAATGAGATAAACCACTTCTATAACTTAATATATGTTTGCAGAGCAGTACATGTTTTACAAGAACATACACAAAAGTATAAATATTGTATCAATTAGAATGTTTGCCAGTAACAGCAGAGGGTAATGGGAGTGAAGAATAAGGATAAATGGAAATAATAAAAGCCTTAATGATAATGAGTCACAAACTAATTAACAGGACCATCTGCACAAGACAGCTCCCCCCAAATAAGTAACTTACTTTTCTCATCCCAACCCAAAGTGAGTTAATACAAAGGGAAAAATATTTTTTTTCAATGTGTCATATGGCCAATGATTTTAATCCATAGAAAGACACCCTGAGAAAGCCAAGATCCCTTCAGCACAAGAAAATGCCAATAACCAAAGTGCAAGCATTTTGTAATCTTTAAACAATAGTATGCTGGTAAATGTTTAACAGTTAGTCCTGGAAGGGGGGAGCATTTGCTTGATTTATAGCGTTTGCTGACTTCTGTGATGTAAATATTCCCATCAGAGCTAATTTCAAACTATCAATGATTTAACAAACAGATGGCAAAACTCCTCAAAATGTACCAATTGGCCCCCATGAGCTAGTAAGAGCATGTTCCGGCACACTGCCTTTAAGACTCCAGAACAAAAGCACAAGACCCATTGATTTAAATGTAGATCTTGCCAAAGATGTCACAGAAAATAAACGCTTAGCGGCTTTCTGTCCATCATCTCTCAGAAAGCAACTCATTTCACCTGCAATGAATCTTCTTTAGTTTGAGCTAAGGAGACCTTCTTCCCATCTTTCAATTTGTTGCATTTAATTGCTGCAGAAACACAGACCCCATTATTAAAGGGTTTTTTAAATTTCTTTTATAAAATGATGGCTTTATTTCATGGTACAATATGTTTTTCATTTTTATAACATCTTTGACATTACAAAGTAATAGAGAACCTGTCAGTTTCACAGGTTTTGTCTATGTGTCTGAGAGTGTGTGTATTCTGTGTTGTTTCTGTTTGTGTAAATCACAGCTTTGGGGATTGATGGTTTAAAACAAAGAAATAAAAAGTCTGCTTAATCACAGTCAAAATGGACTAAATCAGTCAGTTGTTGTATAACAACATATGAACAGATTAAAATAATATCTGTGCTTGAGGTGCCTGGGTGGCTCAGTGGGTTAGGTGTATGCCTTTGGCAGGTCATGATCTCAGGGTCCTGGGATAGGCTCCCTACTCAGTGGGCAGTCTGCTTTTCTCTCTTCCTCTACCCTTCCCTTATTCTCTCTCTCTCCATATGCCTTTCTCTCTCTCTCTCAAATAAAAAAATAATAGACCTTTTAAAAATAAATAATATCTGTGCTTCTGAAACTAGACTTATTTTCTCAGCTTGTTCAGGACATTTTATATCAACAGCATTGCCTTTAAAATAACATGTTTTAAATTGCCATTAAAAGTAATGTAATGGAATCAGATAGATGGTCTTCAAATCGTAGTTCCAAGACCGCACTAATTAACAAAGTAGCCACATGCCAATTATGTAAAGTAAGCTTCAGCTTCCTCATCTATAGGATGAAGATGGCAATGCCTGCTTTAGGGGTTGGGTGAATTACATAAAATAAATGTACATGAATTGTGCAAGGCAGTCACCACCTTATAACTGACATTTAATATATTTTCTTCATTGGTAGTAATAAAGGGGGTATAGAGCAGAAATTATTTTATTCATTACTAAATTTCCAGCAGTGCTTGGCCATAATAGAGGCTCAGTATTTTTTGATTTGCATAATTTTCTTTTTTGGTTTTTGATCTCTTCAGATTTGTCTGGTGTGTATTTCACTTAGGTTGTGGTTGATATTTTTGATTTTGTTCTCTCAGTCATCTATTCCTCTCTGGACGAAATGAATAGAAGGAGAAATTCACAGCAAAAGAACCAGAGGTAATATTCTCTGCCATAGATCTAATTGATATGGATATAAGTAAAATGTCAGAAATAAAATTCAGAATAATGATTATAAAGTTACTAGCTGGGCTTGAAAAAA
This sequence comes from Canis lupus dingo, assembly GCF_003254725.2. Taxonomy (NCBI): domain Eukaryota; kingdom Metazoa; phylum Chordata; class Mammalia; order Carnivora; family Canidae; genus Canis; species Canis lupus. The sequence continues at coordinate 13,697,147 of NC_064275.1, read as the reverse complement.
GCATAAAAGACACTAGAGAATCTCAGTGCAGAAATAAAACCTAATCAGGCCAAAATTAAAAATACTTTAACTGAGATGTAGTCTGAAGTGGATGCTCTAACAGTAGCATAAATGAGGCAGAAGAGAGAGTCAGTGACATAGAAAACAAAACGGTAGAAAGAAAGGAAGCTGAGGAAAAGAGGGAAAAACAACTAATGGACAATGAGGGAAGGCTTTGAGAGATCAGCAATACTGTAAAGCAAAACAATAGTAGAATTATTGGGGCCCCAGGGGAAGAAGAAAGAGAGAGAGGGGGCCAGAAAGTATATTTGAGCAAAATTATAGCTCTGAACTTCCCTAATCTGGGGGAGGAAATAGGCATTCAAGTCCAGGAGGTACAGAGAATCCCCCTAGAAATCAATAAAAATAGATCAACACCCCAACATATAATAGTGAAGCTTGCAAATTTCAGGGACAAACAGAAAATTCTGAAAGCAGCTCGAGACAAAAGATCCTTAATATACAAGAGTAGGAACATTAGACTGGCAGCAGACCTATTCACAGAGGCCTGGAAGGCCAGAAAGGGCTGGCATGATACATTTAGGGTACTAAATGAGAAAAATAGGCAACCAGGAATACTTTATCCAGCAAGGCTGTCATTCAGAGTGGAAAGAAAGGTAAAAATCTTCCAGGACAAACAGAAACTAAAAGAATTTGTGATCACTAAATCAGCCCTTCAAGAAATATTAAAGGGGATCCTATAAGCAAAAGTAACAGACCAGAAAGAAACAGAGACAATATACAGAAACAATGACTTTGCAGGTAATACAATGACACTAAATTCATATCTTTCAATAGTTACTCTGAATGTAAATGGGCTAAATGCTCCAATCAAAAGACACAGGGTATCAGATTGGATAAAAAAGCAAGACCCATCCATATGCTGTCTACAAGAGATTCATTTTAGACTTGAAGACATCTCCAAATTGAAAGTGGGGGGGGGGGGATGGAAGGAGAACCATTTATCATGCTAATGGACATCAAAGTAAAGCTAGGGTAGCAATCTTTATATTAGACAAGTTAGATTTTAAACCAACGACTGTAGTAAGGAATGAAGATGGACAATATGTCATATTTAAAGGGTCTATCCAACAAGATAAAAAAATTATAAATATTTATGCTCCTAACTTGGGAGCAGCCAATTATATAAACCAATTAATAACAAAATTAGAGAAATACATTGATAATAATACAATAATAATAGGGGAATTTAACACCCCACTCACAGCAATGACAGATTAACTAAGCAGAAAATCAATAAGGAAATAAAAGCTTTAAATGACACACTGGACCAGATAGACTTCACAGATATTTACAGAGCATTTCATCTTAAAGCAACAGAATACACATTCTTCTCGAGTGCACATGGAACATTCTCCAGAGTATATTACATACTGAGTGACAAGTCAGGTCTTAACCAGTACCAAAAGGTTGGAATTATTCCCTGCATAATTTTAGGCCACAATGCTTTGAATCTTGAATTCATTCACAAGAGGAAATTTGGAAGGAACTCAAATACTTGAAGGTTAAAGAGTATCCAACTAAAGAATGAATGGGTCAACCAGAAATTAAAGAAGAATTTTTAAAAATTATGGTAACAAATGAAAATGAAAATACAACTGTTCAAAACCTTTGGGATGCAACAAAGACAGTCCTAAGAGGGAAATACATAGCAACTAAAGCCTTTCTCAAAAAATTAGAAAAGTCTCAAATACACAAGCTAAACTTACACCTAAAGAAGCTGGAGAAAGAAAAGCCTAAACCAAGCAGAAGAGAAATAGTAAAGATTAGAGCAGAAATCAATGAAATAGAAACTGAAAGAATAGTAGAACAGATAAGTGAAACTAAAAGCTGGTTCTTTGAAAGAATTAATCAGATCAATAAACCCCTAGCCAGACTTTTCAAAAAGAAAAGATAAAGGACCTAAATTAATAAAATCATGAATAAAAGAAGAGAGATCACAACCAACACCAAGGAAATACAGTTTTAAGAACATATTATGAGCAACTATAGACCAGCACATTAGGCAATCTGGAAGAAATGGATGCATTCCTAAAAAGAATTATAAACTACCAAAACTGAAACAGGAAGAAATAGAAAACCTGAATGGGCCAATTACCAGCAAGGAAGGAAATTGAAGCAGTAATCAAAAATCTCCCAACAAACAAGAGTTCAGGGCCCGATGGCTTCCCAGGGGAATTCTACTGAACATTTAAAGAAGAACTAATACTTATTTTTCTGAAGATGTTTCAAAACAGAAATGGAAGGAAAAGTTCCAAATTTATTCTAATTAAGCCAGTATTACCTTGATCCCAAAACCAGAAAAAGACCCCATCAAAAAGGAAAATTACAGACTAATATTCCTGATGAACATGGATGCTAAAATTCTCACCCAGATACCAACAGTACACTAAAAGGATTATTCACCATGACCAAGTGGGATTTATTCTTGGGCTGCAAGTGTGGTTCAACATTTGCAAATCAATCAACATGATACATCACATTAATATAAAAAAAGGACAAGAACCGTATGATCCTCTCAATCGATGCAGAGAAAGCATTTGACAAAATACAGCATCCTTTCTTGATTAAAACTCTCCACAGTGTAGGGATAGAGAGAACATACCTTTATATCGTAAAAGCCATATACAAAAAGCCCAGTGAATATCATTCTCAGTGGGGAAAAACTGAGAGCTTTTCCCCAAAGGTCAGGAACACGACAGGCATGCCCAGTCTCACCAGTGTTGTTCAGCATAGGGCTAAAATTCCTAGCCTCAGCAATCAGACAACAAAAAGAAATAAAAGGCATTCAAATTGGCAAAGAAGTCAAACTCTCACTTTTCACAGATGACATAATACTTTATGTGGAAAACCCCCAAGACCCTACCCCCAAACTGCTAGAACTCATAAAAGAATTCAGCAATCTGGCAGGAAATAAAATCAATTCACAGAAATCAGTTGCATTTCTACACACTAACAATGAGACAGGAGAAAGAGAAAATAAGGAATTGATCCCATTTACGACTGCACCTAAAATCCTAAGATACCTAGGAATAAACCTAACCGAAGAGGTAAAAGATCTGTACTCTAAAAACTACAGAACACTTATGAAAAAAATTGAGGAAGACATAAAGAAATGGAAAAATGTTCCATGTTCATGGATTGGAAGAATAAATATTGTTAAAATGTCTATGCTACCCAGAGCAATCTGCATAACCAGTGCAATCTCTATCAATGGTAATTGACATTTTTCACAGAGCTGGAACAAAAAATCCTAAAATTTGTATGGAACAAGAAAAAAAAAATAGCCAGAGGAATGTTGAAAAAGAACACCAAAGCTTGTGGCATCACAATGCCAGACTTCAAGCTATATTACAAAGCTGTGATAATCAAAACAGTGTGGTACTGGCACAAAAACAGATGCATAGATCAATGGAATAGAATAGAGAAGCCAGAAATGGGCCCTCAACTCTATGGTCAACTCATCTTCAAAAAGCAGGAAAGAATATCCAATGGCAAAAGGACCATCTCTTCAACAAATGGTGTTGAGAAAATTGGACAGCCACACATAGAAAAATAAAACTAGACCATTCTCCTAACACCTACACTAAGGTAAACTCAAAATGGATGAAAAACCTAAATGTGGACAGGAATCCATCAAAATCCTAGAAGAGAACACAGGCAACAACCTCTTAGACATCAGCTGCAGCAGATTCTTGCTAGACACATCTCCAATGGCAAGGGAAACAAAAGCAAAAATGAACTATTGGGATTTCATCAAGATAAAAATGTTCTGCACAGCAAAGGAAACAGTCAACAAAACTAAAAGGCAATCTATGGAATGGGAGAAAATATCTGCAAATGAAATATCAGATAAAGGGCTAGTATCTGAGATCTATAAAGAACTCATCAAACTCGACACCCAAAAACAAATAATCCAGTCAAGAAATGGACAGAAGACATGAACAGATATTTCTTCAAAGAAGATATACAAATGGCCAACAGACACATGAAAAAATGTTTCATATCACTTGGCATCAGGGAAATACAGATCAAAACCACAATGAGATACCACCTCACACCAGGAGGATGGCTTAAGTTAAAAAGTCAGGAAACAACAAATGTTGATGAGGATGTGGAGAAAGGGGAACCCTTGCATTTCAAGCTGGTGCAGCCACTCTGGAAAACAGTATGGAAGTTCCTCAAGAAGTTAAACATAGAGCTACCCTATGACCCAGCAATTACACAGCTAAGTATTTACCAAAGATACAAATGTATTGACCTGAAGGGGCACCTGCACCCCAATGTTTATAGTAGCAATGTCCACAATAGCCAAACTGTGGAAAGAGCTGAGATGTCCATTGACAGATGAATGAATAAAGAAGATGTGGTCTGCATATACAATGGAATATTACTCAGCCATTAGAAAGGATGACTACTAACCATTTCATCAACATGGATAGACCTGGAGGGTATTATGCTGAGCTAAATAACTCAATCAGAGAATGACAATTATCATATGGTTTTACTCATATGTGGAATATAAGAAATAGAGCAGAGGATCGTAGGAGGAGGGAGGGAAAACTGAATGGGAAGTCATCGGAGAGGGAGAAAAACCATGAGAGACTCTTAAGTATAGGAAACAAACTGAGGGTTGCTGCAAGGGAGGTGGATCGAGGGGATGGGGTAATTGGGTGATGGGCATTAGGGAGGGCATGTGATGTGATGAGCACTGGGTGTTATATACAACTGATCAGTTATTGAACTCTACATCTGAAACCAATGATGTACTATATGTTGGCTAATTGAATTTAAATTAAAAAATAAAAATAAAACAAACAAGACAATCCCATACAGGAAGTTATCTTCCTGAACAATTTTTTAATATCCCAGGTTGCCAAATCCAGTATAAGTATAAACTAACGATACTTTATTAATGAGATGCTGAAAAGACTTTACATAAATTTATGCAAAAAGTCAACATAATTGAAGAGAAAGATGTTATAGACAGAACGGCTTAAATTAGGTAAACCCAATTTTAAAACTAAGTTACTTTGTACTCTCTAGCTACTTAACATTGCATAGCATTTTCAAATGTGTATTAGTTAAAAAGGGTTTCATATTATAAGAAGTGCAGTTACTATAAAAATGACAAGGCAAAAGGCATATTGCAAATATATCACAGCTTTAGGACTCCTTTTAAGCCACTTAATACCAAATATTATTAAGTTAGTGGAACTTATGGGGATCTCACTACATTTCCTTATAAAAATGTTTTTAAAATTTCACATTTCACATTCTTACTATCTTACATAAAAAGTTATGTTGTGAAAATAGCATTGAAATTGTTTTGGGGGTTGCCTGCTTTCAGCTCTTACTACCATTCTGTCCCTAATGGATCATCACACAATTTCTCTATAGCCTCTTATTTTATGGCTTCTTTCCAATCTGTTCTAGTCCCTATTGCTTATTGAAGAATATAGCCTCCCAGGCCTTTTTAGCTGAGACTGAACATATGCCCAACACATAATGGGATTTCAAAATAGGAGGAGATGTGACACTTTGTCACTATCACACCTTATGTCATAATATAGGAAATTAACACCATGCTTGTAGTGCTGAGCTCATTTGCAAGAATCATAAATCACCATTGTTTCCATTTCAACAGTCTGTAATTTATCTTGGCATATTATTCCTATTTCAACTGGGGTTGTTCCTTTCCATCATATACAAATGAGCTCTCTTTCTTTTATACACAAGAGTAATACTAGACTTTATTTTAGTGTCCACCCATATCACTGCTTCAATTTCCTTATACATCTTGTATGGAATGACTTCTGATCTTCTCAATCTATTATTCAAGAAGGTACTAATACTTGACTACTTCACTGTCTTTTAATATAGTTATAACTATACATTTATATTCTGAAATGTATAACTTATTGTTTAAAACTTTCCTTTATGTAACAGAATATATTGATGTTTAAAAACTATGTAGTTAGGTTCTATTGCTGATTAATTTCACTTTGGCATAGAAAAAGAAAACATTACAAACTTTGGTGTAAGGTAGCATTGGGTGTGATAGGACTAAGAATCATTGATTTATGGTAACATTTACAACCATGAGTTCTCCTGGGTCTTGAAGGGGACTCCTTAGCAGTGAGGCCAATCCTCATTCTGTGAAGAGGAGGCAAAGCCAATGGCTATGTGCCTTTAAACAGTATCACTGCCTTTTATTAATTACCCTACATTGAAAAATAATGTCTCCAGCCTTAAGAATAAATATAATTGACTACATCTATCATAATAACTAAAACTAAAAACAAACAAAAAACACAATACTAATTTCTGGTGAATATGTCAAGCATCAGGAATTCTCATTCATTGCAGATGGGGATGAAAAAGATAGTCACTTTAGATGACAGTTTGGAAGCTTCTTACACAACTAAACATAGTTACCATAAAATTGTGTTACCATATATACAACTGTATTCCATACAATCCAGCAAGCATACTCCTAGATATTTACCCAACTGATCTGAAAATTTATGTCCACACAAGAATCTGTATCTGAATGTTTGTTGCAATTTTATTCCTGGCTATAAGAAACTGAAACCAACCAAGGTGTCCCTCAATAAGTGAATAGATAAACAAGCTGTGGTACATCTATACAATGGAATATTAGGAATAAAAAAAGAAAAAGAAAAAAGCTAGCAAACTGGAAAATACATGGATTAATGTATTTAATGCATTAATTAATTAAATGCATATTATATACTATATGATACCAATGATGTGACATTTTGGAAAATATATAACTATAGAGACCATAAAAAGATCAGCGTTTGCCAAGGAGGAGGGGGAAGAGGGAAGGCTGAACAGGTGAAGGATAGTTTTAAGGCATGTATTTTGTACATATTTGCGGATTCATGAGATTACACATTTGTCAAAATCCTATAGACCTTCATAGCACAAAGAGAACTTCATAGAACAAAGATTATGCAAATCTTTAAAAAAGTCATTTAAGGGGTCAGAGAATTCCAGGATGAAATGCAGACTGTGACAAAACAATCCAACTGTACAATGTAGTAATAAATCTTACTGTAGGAAACAATCTTACTAAGCACTATACTCTAGTTGATAAAGTTGTTTCCTATGCAGGTACAGGTTAATTCTGATACCATTTAATAATAAAAATCATTTAATTCTGATACCATTATTAATGCATACTGGAATTGAACAATTAAATCAATAGATGGCAGATGATGGGACCCGTGTCTCACCATTGGGAATTGACAGATAAGGAAAGAGAGGAAGCCAGATAATCCATATGCTAATAGGGTTGGAGACATCGGTATTAACTCAAGCTTAACTTAATATAGATATAGATGGCACCCCTATAAGTATATAAGTATATAAGTATATAAGTATATAGGGGTGCCTGAGTGGCTCAGTGGGTTAAGCATCTGACTCGATTTTAGCTCAGGTCATGATCTCAGGATTGTGAGATCGTGCGGCATATGGGTCCATGCACTGGGCATGGAGCCTGCTTAAGATTCTCTCTCTCCCTCTCCCCCTCCCAACCCTCTCTAAAAATATTTTTAAAAATATTTATAGGTATATGCAAATTTTAGTGTATGTGTTAGTGTAACACACATTTCCTTGCTCTGTAAGCTGAGAGAACCTAAAACCAAGGACACTCCAGGAACAAAAAGTGTATCTAGTGCCTAGATCTTGGTTTCTGAAACCATTCTCCAATAAAAGGAACAAGAGCTCCTTGGCAAAATTGTTGATTCTAGAACTGGGCAGGAAATATCCAAAATGAACCTGGACTTAAATACAAAATATAAAACTATGAAGCTTTTAGAATAAAGGTAAAAGAAAATCTTTGGAAACCAGGGTTAGGCAAAAAGTTCTGAGATTCAACTTTAAAAGTATAATCTATAAAAGGAAAAACTTTATAAAATGGACTCATCAAAACTTGAAACTGTTTAATGAAAAACACTGTTAAGAGAATAAAAAGACAAATCACAGACTGAGATTAAATATTTGTAAGCCAAATATCTGGCAAAGGACTAGTATCTAGAATATTTGAAGCATTCTCAAAGCTCAGCAGTGAAAAAGCAAAGAATTTTCAATAAGAAGATTGGCAAAAGATATGAAGAAACATTGCATCCAAGAGGACATATAGATGGCAAATAAGCCCATGAAAAGATATTCAATATCATTAGATTTTAGGGTAATGTAAATTAAAGCTGTAATAACACATCTATCATAATAAGAAATTTAAAAATGGAATTAATAAAATAAAATTGCAAAATAAAGAATGACAACTAAAAAAATGATGACATCAAACGCTGATGGGGATGTAGAGAAACTGTATTACCCATACGTTGCTGATGGGAATATAAAATGAGAAAGCCAATCTGGAGAAACGGTTTGGTAGTTTCTTTTTAAAACATTTGTACCCCCGAACATCTATCACAGAGAAATGAAAACTTACATTCAGGGCAGCCCGGGTGGCTCAGCAATTTAGTGCCGCCTTCAGTCCAGGCCCTGATCCTGGAGACCCGGGATGGAGACCTGCGTTGGGCTCCCTGCATGGAGCCTGCTTCCTCCTCTGCCTGTGTCTCTGCTTATCTCTTTCTCTCTCTCTCTCTCTCTCTCTCTCGTGAATAAATAAATAAAATCTTTGGAAAAAAAAGAAAACTTACATTCACACAAAAGCCTATACAATAATGTTCATAGCAGCTTTATTTGTAATACACCGGAAATGATCCAGATATCCTTCAATGGGTAAATGGTTAAACTGTAGTACAACTATACCATAGTCTACTACTCAACAAAAAAAAAAAAAAAAAAAAAGAGAAAGAAAGAGAGAAAGAATAAAGAGAAGAAAAAAAAAAACTATTGATACACACAACTAGGATAAATCTCCATAGAATTGTGCTGAGTTTAAAAAGCCAATTCCAAAAGGTTACATACTGTTTGATTCTATTTATATAACATTCTTGAAATGACAAATTACATAAACAGAGAACAGTATAGTAGTTGCCAGAGGTTAAATGGGGTGGGGAGAGATGTGGATGTGGCTACAAAAGGTCAGCATGAATGATTTTTGTGATGTGTCTTGACTGAACCAATGTTAATGGGCTGATGATGATATTATACCATAGTTTTAGAGGATGTTACCAATGGAGTGTCCTAGGTACAAGATACAAAGCATCTTTCTGCATTATTTTTTACAACTGTATGGGAATCCACAATTATCTCAAAATAGGATTTAATTAATAAAAAGAAATTTAATTAGGGGCGCCTGGATGGCTCAGTCAGTTAAGTGTCTGCCTTCAGCTCAGGTCATGATCTCAGAGTCCTCTGATCAAGCCCCATATTGGGCTCCCAGCTCAGTGAGGAGTCTGCTTCTCTCTCTCCTCCCCACTTGTGCTCTCTCTCGTTCTCTCTGCCACTGTCTCTGTTTCTCTCTTAAATAAATAAATAAATAAATAAATAAATAAATAAATAAATAAATAAATAAATCTTTAAAAAAGAAATCTAATTGAAAAGCAGGGCAAGGAGAACTTTTATTGCATATTCAAATAATTCTGTTAGGAGCTGCTATAGTACACAGGGACCATGGAAAAAGCATGATAGTGTTCACTGTGCAGTGGAAAGACTATGGGCTTTGTCATTGGAAGCCTTGAATCAAATAAAGCTTCTTATCACATGTTGGCTGTGTGACCTTGGGCAGTCTGAGTTTATGTGTTCTCACCTACAAGACACCAAATGTTTTTTAAGACTCCAGTGAGGTATTATCTAAATTAGATGCATAAAACACCATGCACTTCACCAGCACCCTCGGTGCTGTGCTTTCCGCCGAGTAAGTATTCAGATGCTACCTATTGTGAAATAGAAAGAATCAGTACAATTATCTAGCAAGCAACTGTGTCTTCTGTCCCCATATTAAACTCGGTAGGTGATTATGAAACAAATCTAAAATAAGGTATAAATGGGATGTAGAACCCCAACTAAGCCATTAACAAAAGTGTATATGTGATTTTTTAAAATGGTCTCATAACTTTTCTTCATTTTCAAAGTAGTATATGATTAAAGGGACTGAAAAATGTAAAAAGAAATACAGATAATACAATTATGATTACAGAATAACTTTGTTAACATGATGACTAATCTTATTTATATATGTGTATATTTTTTAGAATGCTGATACTATGCTGTTTATACACAACTTTCAAACCTACTTTGTGATTGCATGTCTATTTTTCCATGTCATTAAATACCTTGAAATATTTTTTCAGTGTTGCTTTAATTAGAGCCCATATAGAATATTACTCAGCCATTAGAAATGACAAATACCCACCATTTGCTTCAACATGGATGGAACTGCAGGGTATTATGCTGAGTGAAATAAGTCAATCGGCGAAGGACAAACATATGGTCTCATTCATTTGGGGAATATAAAAAAAAATAGTGAAAGGGAATAAAGGGGAAAGGAGAAAAGATGAGTGGGAAATATCAGAAAGGGAGACAGAACATAAGAGACTCCTAACTCTGGGAAATGAACTAGGGGTGGTGGAAGAGGAGATGGGTGGGGGGTAGGGGTGACTGGTGACGGGCACTGAGAGGGGCACTTGATGGGATGAGCACTGGGTGTTATTCTATATGTTGGCAAATTGAACACCAATAAAAAATAAATTTATAAAAAAATTAGAGCCCATATATACAGTGGAATATTAACTATGTGCCACTGGATATGTTAGTAAATTCCAAATTCTTTCCATTGTAGAAACTAATAGAAAAAATCTATTTACATAAAACTCTAAGTTGACTATTGATATAGTCAATAGTCTATAGAGGGGATGTTGAGAAATAGAATATACTGTAAAATTCTTGATTTGCCTGCCAAATGCCTCAGAAAAGAATGAAGCAGGATTTTTAAGAAGTTGCTTTTCTGGAAGGAAGCATTTGCTCTCCTTGAATTAATTTCATTCTGACCAACATAAATTAATGTTTTTTGAAGTAGAAGTAATGGAAACTTTGGGAGAAAGTAAAACCCCCCCAAAATCTATTACAAGCAAAGAAAAGCATGTCAAGCACATTGAAAAGTATGCCAGACATTAGGAAGGTTTATTTCAAAGCAGTCAGAGCATTCAAATGTCACACCGTCTATTATTGTGCAAGACGGCTGGGGCTGGTAGCAAGCTCAGACTGAACTCTGGCACCCGAACCATTTGAGAGGAAAGAAAAAGGCGAAACATGCACATAAATTCAACAACTCAGACTATAGATTCAGGGAACAGGTGTATAATCAAAAACAATAAGGGATTGCATCAGGAAGTCAGTCAAAATTAGGTTTACAAAAGAAGAGAGCCAAAAGACTGGATAAGACCCCACTGCTTGAAAAATATGATTTTTTAAGAAAAATCAGCCAGTGAAAGGAGGCAGAACTGCTTGATTTTTGTTTTTTCTTCTTTACAAAGGAGAAAAATCTTTACCATAAGGTAAAACACTATTAATAGGAAGTTGAAGTCTATGATGGATGGAGTGAAGTGATAACCAAGGAAGGAAAATTCACATTGCAAAATGTCACAGAATAAGGTAGTTAATCCAACAAGCAGTATTTTGTGAGGAAGAAAGAAGGTAGTTCTGAATTTTTATATGTAGCAAACATGATGCATAGAGGCAGTAACTTTGCTGGGAGGATGATATAACTACTAGCTGCATTTCAGATTTATCTGTGGCAATTTTAAACACCTAGATGTACAGGCTCCATCCTAGCACAGTAAATTAGAATGTCCTTATTGGTTTGGGGATAGGCATCTGCATATTAGCGGCCCAACTGCTGTTCAGTGAACTAGAACACTAGTTCTAATTGACTGGAATCATGACCCCCACACATTTAAGAAGAGTCCCATCAAATGTTAGCTTTGGTATCTCAAAGGATTAATCTTTAGTTAATTACCTTGACTTTATAGCCAGAAACTATCAATGACAAATAGGTATCACAAAATATGTGTATCACTGATGTATATTGAATGATTGTATTCTCTTAAGACTCGGATAAGTTCTGTTAATTCCTCAAAATAGAAGAACCTTCTCTTTAGTTTTGTTGTCTTAACTGATGTCAGATATTGGTGCTCCACTTCTCCAAGACTCTTATAATTGATCACTAATTAGGATATAGTTACCTAACCAGATCTTTCTGGATTCATGGTACTGTTCACTATTATTCTAAGCTTTCAACTGAAGAGAATTTATGCTAAAGCAAAGTGAAAGAGTTCTCTCTCATCTCCACATACATATTCTTTCTCTGGTCAGGCCTGCCAGAAGTAAGACAGGAAGGCTGTGAGAGAAGGAGTCCACTTTGTACCATTCTAGTCTGCCTGCAAAATCCAAGGGGGACTACAAGAAAGATCACAGTGTAATCCTACTGATCTTCAAGAAAGAGAGTCCCAAGACCAATAATTAGATTCTATACAATGGTGAAGAGCATGGATTGTTAGGAAAGGTATTTTTCTGATTTCAATGGATCTTTGTTTTTTTCTTCAAAACTCTAAATTTCTTAAGTTACCAAGCCATGCAAATTGTCACAAGCAAAACCAAGATTATAAGTAAATGATATCTATTGCTGCACAAGACCAAAATAAGAATTTTATATTTACTGATAGGTCACAGCTAAGTTTCCAATAAGGATTTCATTTGTGATATAGCTTTGTACCGAGTTTTGCTAGTCCCTTAGCCAATTTATTTTAAATGGTGGATTTTCTTATCTTCCCAACTCATTTTAGTTTGGAAAAACTGCCTGCACTCTGATACCTCTGAGTTCTCCAAACAATATCACAAATTAGCTAGCTCTTGATGTATAAATCACAGAGAGATTAAAGGAACTCCAGGGTAATTTGACACACAGCCATAAAATGTATTTCAGTTTGGTCTCATTCATTTCCCTCTTGCTTCTTCTGATACTTTGTATTTTAACTAGTGTGTAGATACAGATTAGCTATTTTAATCAATTTTATTATCTAATATTCTTCATTTACTTTTTAGTAATATTTTTAAAGGGAGCTAGGAGTAGGGAAAAGTTAGAGAATTGTTCTTAATGTCCTTCTGGAAAAAATGCTGCCATTCTTCCCAATTCTCTCATAGTTCTCTTATAGCGGTAAACACACTGCACTTGAATACACCGGGTTGAATACACCGAGAATGTCCTAAAGAAGTCATTCATTACTTATTAACGCCGTGTAATTGCTTTTGGATACAAACTCATTCCCTAATTCCCAGTTTAGAAAGGCCATTTTCAGGAGGCAAGTTAGGATTTTATTATTTCAGAATTATATGTCAGGCCAAAGTCAAAATGTGTATCAACCACCTCAGAAAAAAAAAGAATCCTGAAATAGTTCCCTATGGCTTATTTGGATAATTCCTGGTTTTCATCAACCCGGACTTAATTCAGATGAGGGAACAAAGAAAACTCTTCTAGTACAGCTTGAACCATATGAACTTGTAATTGTATTGTTCTACATTGTACACTATTATATAGGTTTGTTTCGCTCTTAGAGTAGGTTTAAGGGAGGAATAGTTAATTGAGTGCCTATTAAGCACCTGTGTGCCAGGTGCCAGGGAACAAGGAAGACTGAAATGGAAGTAAACAGGCAGTTACAACACAAGGTGAGGGGTGTTTTGATGAGCAGAAATCCAGGAAGCTAGAAATGGCAACAAATTAAGGGTCAGGTTTTCTACAGTCTTCCTTATAGGAACTTGTTGACTTGTGAAAGAAAGAAGAGAGAGAGAAACAGAGGAAGAAAGAAAGAAAGAAAGAAAGAAAGAAAGAAAGAAAGAAAGAAAGAAAGAAAGAAAGAAAGAAGAAAGAAAGAAAGAAAGAAAGAAAGAAAGAAAGAAAGAAAGAAAGAAGAAAAGAAAGAAAAGAAAAAAGAAAGAGGGAAGGAAGGAAGGAAGGAAGGAAGGAAGGAAGGAAGGAAGGAAGGAAATAGGCAGCTGCAAAATTGTGTCACTCCTCCCATCAAAAGGTGAGGTGGTTTGTCCCCTTCCCATGGCACTGGGTGAGGTTGTGACTACTTTGACCAATACAATACAGCGAAGGCTGGATCATAAAAAGTGTTTTTTGTTCACTATAACACTTAACACTTGGAGCCCTAAGCTACCCTATAAGAAGTCTGACTATCCTGATATCATGTGAGAAAGCCAAGCTACAGATAAGAATGGCGGGCAGCAAAGCAAAGTTTACTGAGTGATAGTACAAAGCTCCCATAGGGGAAAAGGACCCGAGAGGGTTGCCACCAGAGATTCTAAGCCCAGGGGTTTTTATAGACTTGTTGGCAGGCTGTTTGAACCTGATTAACCCTCCCTACACCTGTCATCCAATCAGGTTTTTGTCACCTACCTGTCATGTGGGAAAGGGTGGTGGCTCCTTCCAGGGAGGTGTAAAATCAATTCCTCTTAGGGTGGGGCCCCTCATCCCTGCCTGCCTTTTTACCCAACTATCCTGCATCAGAGTCTTCCTAGCTGAATCCCTAAACCTTACAAAGATAAGCCATGCTTGACACACTGTATTTGAGTTCCTGGGTCATAGAATCTACTATCAAAAGAAAAATCAGAGTTTTACCTTATATGAATATTTTATTGCATGAGAAATAAACCGTTCAGCAAACAGGGAGATGTTAAAAAACGAAAGTGGTATTGTTAGGTAAAAGCTAGATCTGAGCCTGGAAGGGATGCCCTGAGGAACTTCATTCCTTGACCTGAAAGATTAGAGAGTCCCAAGTCCTGGCAGGGAGAATGATTAGAGTAGGCAGCTGGTTAGACAGGAGCTGGAGGCAAGGACAGTGATAAACAGGTTACGCATTAGAAGCCCGAGGGCACAGCATCCTGCCCTTGCAGCTTCTCAGGCCTTGGGGCTAACAGATCAAGAGCCACAGAGGCAGAGCTTGCTCTCTCCCCTTCCACCTCTGCCCCAGGGTAACTCTTAGGCTCATTATCATACGTTTGCATTGCAGTTACAGCCCCCCACCCCATGGGAAGAGGCTGCCATGACAGTTGTGTTACAAAGCTTAGAGTCAAAAACTACTCTCCCAACCTGTGGGAAGAGCTCCCAAAGGGTTGGAAGCAGCCTCCATTAAAGACCACCCTGTTCATGATGCAAGACCCCATTCACATAAGAGGATCCCAATGTGGGGGCCGAGAAAAATTAAGGCCATTCCACCTCAAGTGTAGCATTAGCACAAGTACAGCCATCTTAGGCCCCTGTGAATAAGCTGAACTTCACAGGAAAAACTGCAGAATGTCCTCGGCAGGGAATCCCATATCAGAAAGACAACAGAGCCAACACCTGTGGCAGAAAGTCCCATATTAGAATGAGAACAGAGTCCAATGCCCTTGAAAGCCCCATATCAGAATGTAAACAGAACTTGAGAAATTCCTCCACCCCTTCTGAAAATCCCCTAGACCAGCCCATAAAAAACCCAGCTGTAACCCACTTTGGGGTCCAAGTCCCTGCTCCGCTGTGTCGGGTATACTTGGACCCAAGCTCGAGCTTGCAAATAAACCCTCGTGCACTTGACTTGCAACCGCGTTGGCTCCTTGGTGGTTTCTCGGATTTGCAATCTTGGGCACAACACCCTATAGCCCCAGGACAGTTGCCACCTCTGAGCCTGCCCCTGCTCTCCTACCTTGAGAGTGTACTGTCCTTAATAAACTGCTTTGTGCTGCTACTTTGCTTCCGGCTGTCTTTATTCCAACGTGGACTGAAAACCCCCATTCACAGGCCGCACCAGTAACAGTCTCAGAGTTACAGCTCAGGTTACAAAGCTTGAGTGAGAACGTACATTGTTTCCTGTTGTGATTGGTTACTTGCAACTTACACTCCATTTAGGGCGGAAGAACCCTATAATCTTACTAATTTTCACTCATTGGAAGCTGAAGAAAGCTTAAGTTCTGTTAGAAAGTTTAAGGTCAGAGTCAGTCATGTGGGAAACAAAGACAGAAGGGAATGTAAATAAAACGAAATGTCCTTATAACCTGCAGCCCATTGACAAATACTTGAACAGGCAGATTGTAACATTCCTCCAGGATCCTCTGAAGTCTTCTTTAGCATATGAAAGTCCTTTTGGAACTTTCCTTTAATAAAGCCACCCTTTTGCACCTCAGCAACACACCAACATTCAAAAACTACATCACCTCACACCAATGAGAATGGTGAAAATTAACAAGACGGGAAACAACAAGTGTTGGAGAGGATGTGGAGAAAGGGGAGCCCTCTTGCACTGTTGGTGGGAATGGGAAATGGTGCAGCCACTCTGGAAAACTGTGTGGAGGTTCCTCAAAGAGTTAAAAATAGACCTGCCCTATGACCCAGCAATTGCACTGCTGGGGATTTACCTCAAAGATACAGATGCAGTGAAATGCTGGGACACCTGCACCCCGATGTTTCTAGCAGCAATGTCCACAATAGCCAAACTGTGGAAGGAGTCTCGGTGTCCATCAAAAGATGAATGGATAAAGAAGATGTGGTCTATGTGTACAATGGAATATTCCTCAGCCATTAGAGACAACAAATACCCACCATTTGCTTCGACGTGGATGGAACTGGAGGGTATTATGCTGAGTGAAGTAAGTCAATCGGAGAAGGACAAACATTATATGGTTTCATTCATTCGGGGAATATAAAAAATAATGAAAGGGATTATAGGGGAAAGGAGAGAAAAAGAGTGGGAAAAATCAGAGAGGGAGACAAAACATGAGAGACTCCTAACTCTGGGAAACGAACAGGGGGTAGTGGAAGGGGAGGTAGGCAGGGTAATGGGGTGACTGGGTGACAGGCACTGAGGGGGGCACTTGATGGGATGAGCACTGGGTGTTAAACTATATGTTGGCAAATCGAACTCCAATAAAAAAATATACAAAACCAAAAACTACATCATTTGGCACCATGTTGGGTGCCACATTGGGCCACATTGGGCACCAAACGATGTAGTCTTTGAATGTCGGTATGTTGCTGAGGTTGGTGGAGTCTGGAGCTGATGGCCAAAAAAAGAATTATTGAGATGTCTTCAGCAGAAAATGGTGGTTTTATTAAAGCACAGGGGACAGGACCCGTTGGCAGAAAGAGCTACTGCCTGCTGCTCCCTGCTGCCCCAGGATTTTGAGGAGCAAGTAATTATATACTTTGGGGTTGGGAGAAGTAATGATAAGAGCTACTGCTGCTATCTTTCTTAGTTGTCAGGATAACAATTAGCATTAAATCTCAGCTTAACACAGCTGGATATGCACTGAGCCCTACAAGGGATGAAAGAGACTACACCCCTAAAGAATTATATGAATGAGCTTGCAAATGATAGGAAGAATCAGGAAATTACTTCTGGAAGTAGATTTTGAAAGTTCTTTCTTTTTAAAAATATATTTATTTATTTATTTAATTTATTTGAGAGAGAGTGAGTGCCAACAGGGGGAGGAGCAGAAGAAGGAGAGAGAAGAGGGAAAGAATCCCATACAGACTCCACATTGATTACAGAACCCAGCATCGGGCTCGATCCCAAAACCCATGAGATCATGACCTGAGCCAAACCCAAAAGTCGGACACTCAACGGATTGAGCCACCCACCTGCCCTGATTTTGAAAGTTCTTGATTAATGGGGACAAAATGCGCAACTGCATAAGCCAGAATTCATTGACTTGTGGACATTTTATAAAGACTCAGGATTTAAAAGCCCAGTCAGAACCCAGAAGATAGGTAAACTCACAGCTGGGGTAGCTCCTAGAAGCTTGGATAACTCTCAGTAAAGTAGAAATGCCCAAATTGCCCTAGCAGAAGGCAAGTGAAGCAATGAAGTAGCTGAAGGAAGTGAACAATGTGGTATGGATACATAAGGCCAGAAGACCCACCAGAAGATTATGTTCCACTGGAACGTCCAGATAGCACACCATGAATGGCCATTCAGGAACACACTGGTAAGAAGGGAACCAGCAACACTACGAAATTCTGTGACAGCTATACTCTAGAGGCCAGAAATGTTGGTACTAGAAACAGTTGCATAACTGGGCTGGGTAACATCCCCGGAAATGATGGGGCCTTGAAGTAATAGAGGCCAGATGGCAGCACTTGTCTATCAGGAGCTAGGAGGCTGTAATTACCATAATGACTGGCAAGACCGCAGGGCAGCCAAGGCTGCTTGACCCACAGGGAGTTGCAGAGATGGTTAATAGAGCATAGTGTCTCTAGGGGCAAAACAGATGGACAGCTAACAAGGGTGTTGCTTAACATTACAATCAAATAAGAACAGCGGAGCAGGATGCTGAGAGTGGTTGCCCAACAAAGTCACAATCACTTGCTCAGCTCCCAGATCAGAATAAATTTTCACATTTATAACCAATTTGCTAAAGAAGGAGCTAAGTTCCTAGGAGAAAGAACTCTGCTGCACCACAGCGAGTAAGTACCATGACAATACAGTGCCCGTACGCATGATTTGAATTGTTACTTTTGGGAGTTGGAGTAATTCCCACATTATGTCCCTGGGCTCTGGAATAAGAGCTATCATAGCAGGATAGTCAAATGGAAACCTCTGAAACCAACCCTCCTCACACACAGTAAGTTTAAAACATAATAATATCCCATGAATGGGTGTTGCAAAGATAAGCATCAGCATTATGTATTTGAAGGATGCAGGAAAAGTTGCTCTTATCAAATTTCCATTTCATTTGATACTCTGGCCCCTTCAAAAATCAGATGGATCCTGGAGAATAACTGTAGACTATCACAACCAAGATTCTAAATTGTAGCTACTGTGCCAAGACTGGTGTTATTGATAGAGAAAATCAAGGTGAGGTCCAGGTATACCATATGCAGTCACCAATCTAGTGAATGTATTTATTCCATTCAATCCCAATCAGGAAAGAGGATCAGAAACAGTTGGCATTCACATGGATGGACACAATATTTTTTTTTCCCCTCAGGGCTATGTTAACTCTCCTGTTCTCGGTCATAGTCCAAACATCCCACAGACCATCACGCCTAGCCATTATATGATACTGACTGAGTAGGAGCAAGAGGTGATTAGTATGCTGGAGACCTTGGGCAGATGCATGCACTCTAGAGGATGAAAGATCAAAGATTCAGGTGCCAGTCTTTTCAGTGAGGTTTTGGGAACCCAGTGATCAGAGGCATGCTGGGACATGCTCCAAAGCAAAGACAAAGTACTGTATCTTGCATTCCTTAAACAATAAAGGAAGGAAAGCACTTCAAAGGCCTCTTGGGCTTCTGGAGACGATATATTCCAAACTTCAGAATATTCATCCTGCCCATCCTGCAGTGATACAAAAGGCTGTCAGCTTTAAGTGGGGCCCTTCAACTGCAAAGCAGTGTAGAAGGACTGTTTCCACACAACCTTCCTTCCCTTTATTCTTCACTTGAGGTTAGTCTTGTACCAAGATCTGACTGTTGGCCCAGTCTTTGCCCAGTTCTCATTACTAAATGCCCAGGCATTCAGAGTAATAAAATTTTATCATGTCTACTCCCACTCAGCCTCTGATTCTTGGAAGATTTGGACTAACACAAGTGTTTTAGAGAAAAGTCACCTAAAGAATAAGGAATTATTGCATACTAGAAGAGGCTCTAGAGGAAATAAAAGGGGGAAAACCAAATTTAAAGTGTGAGGAGAGGATGGGTACTTGGGTAAGAAAAAAATGAGAGAGTATGGGCAAGCAGTTCTCATCATTCCATCTTCTCTACCCTCAACTAAAAGAGACCAGACCATTGGCTGGTGTGAAGAAGAGTTAACAATAGGTGTCATTAGCATAACTTTGGTGATGTTGACTACAGAGCCAGACAGAGGCATAAGAGAGAATCCAATCAAACATTTGTCAGATATTAAGAACTGTGGCTCAGCCAGACAGGAAGACTATTAAATAGATTTTCCACTAGTGAAGGAAGTTAGTCACTACCAGGTAGAGAGGTACAATTTCAAATCACAGGGAAATAATTTAGTTAACTTTATTTAATTTAGTAATTTAAGACTCAAACTTGAACCTAATCATAAACAGCCTAGTCTGAAAACTATGGGCTTAATATTCTCCTTATTGTGATGACTGTAGGGCTCACCGTGCCTGTCCCAGGTTAGGAAGAGCCATCCTGGCCACATGCAGCCACCTGGTTTCAAGTTCTAATCAAAGATCTGTAGGCTATAGGTGATCAGAATAGGACACACAAAAATATGCAACTTTGGCATAGGATTATTTTGAGCTGAAGACAATCAAGAAATAGCAGATGCCCAAAAACAGCTCTCTGCTTTCCCTCACATTTGCCTAAAATCAAACTGATACCCTCAATCACTGAACATTCTCACAAGCCCAGAGACAGCACTGAGAGAAATCTATGTAACATGCCTTACCAAAACAACCCTTACCCTCCATTAGTTTCCCCCATTCTTTACCTTGGAAGCCTAAAACCCTTTTCCTTTGTTTTGTCATTTCTCTACAGATTTGTTGTTCTTTATTAGGATGCTACATAAACCCAAGTTCTAATCACCTCTTTGAGTTACTCATTACTGAGTTTCTCTCTCATGTTTGCTGACACACATGTTAATAAACCGTTTTTCTCTTGTTAATCTGCCTTTTGTCAGTCTAATTTGTAGGGCCACCTTCAGAGAATCTAGAAGGTAAAGAAAATGTTTTTCTTTTTTTTTTTTTCAATTTCAACTCATTAGATGCTTTATTTTGGTCATTATTTATTGAGCCAGTAACCTCGTCTTGTTTGAGATGATAAAATCATTCCCTTAGTAGAGGCAGATACACTAGGAAAAGAGTAAAATTTATGCTCAGGGAACCTCACTTGCATTGCCCCTTTTAAGGTCCCATGGCTGATTTTGAATTCAGAATTTCATATTTTTTAAAAGGGACCACCAGTCCCCATGAATTGCATAAACTTCAGGTCCCACAAAGCCTGGATCTGTCCTAGGAGGCTTGTATAGCAGGATGAGAAATTTGGATACTGTCACAAGTGGGGATCCATATACAGATATCAGGTAAGACAGTGACATGTCCACATTTGCATTTTAGAAAGATTACTCTGAGAACAATGTAGACAAAAGTGTGAAAAAGGACCAGATCTGCAGGGAAAACTATAAGGAAGCCATCATTGTATTCCAAGCAGGAATAAAGACCTTTCTCTTTTTATTTTATAAAAGGACTTGGTGTTTCCTTTGAAAGAACAAGACCCTCTGGGGCATTTCTAATTTTACTTATAAAAGCTTCTGCCTCCCATTTCAGAAGTATTATTCTTCCTCCAAGAAGCTGAGGAGATTCAAATCTTCTGCAGTGTAACAATCTGTCCTTGCCTTCAGAAAGTAAAATATGGAATTTTCATATTCAATACTGCTAAATTACTAGAATAAGGAAAATAGCAAGAGAATTTGTGTTTTAAAATTGACTGTCAGTTTAAAAATTGAAAATAGAACAGAGCACTGGGTGTTATACGCAACTGTTGAATTACTGAACACTACATCTGAAACGAATGATGTACTATGCATTGGCTAATTGAATTTAAATAAATAAAAATAAATAAATAAATAAATAAAATCTTAAAAAAAAAACAACAACCCACAAACCTGTTTAATAAGAGACTCAAGTAGAGTATATGTTATACTCTTGAATGGTAAACTCAGTCTTATAAAAAATATCCTAAGAGTACACATTTTAACATTAAACAGGCTTAGCATTTATCCAGAAGAATAAATATATGATAATCAAGATTGAGAAAGGTGAGTTGTTCTACTAGAGAGTAAATCGTATTTTAAAGCCAGGAAAACAAAAACAGTTTTAGAGGCACAAGAATAAGTAAAGAGAAGTCTGTGAAGTCTGTTCAAAGTTTGGAGTCTGGAAATGGATCAAAAAAGTATAAACATCATTTTAATAAGGAAAAGAATGGGTTGGTAGGTGGTTAATTATTTGTTTTCACAGTGCTATGGAGTGAAGGGGAAACCGTCAACTCCATTCTATGGAGAGATTGTGAGGAAAATCTACCCTTCTTCCTGGGGGCCAGACAACCACACAGTCTTGGTACCATCTTGGTCTACTTTTTCTCAGGAAGATACTATGAAAAATCCATTCTCTGCCTTGGCGCATTGGGGAGAAGAAAAAAAGTTTTACACTAACTTTATGAGTAGTCCTTTGAGTTCCACAGCTACAGACACACACACACACACACACACACACACACATACACACACTGAGTTCCACAGCTACAGACACACACACACACACACACACACACACACACACACTGAGTTCCATAGCTACAGACACACACACACACACACACACACATACACACACACATACACACTGAGTTCCATAGCTACAGACACACACACACACACACACACACACACACACTGGGCATGTAGATCAAGCACAAAGACTTACTGAAAATTTTAAGTTGTTAGAAAGTCATAGAGTCTTCAGTATATGCTCTTGATTCGGGACTATTTTGGGATGAGTTCTTTGGAATTTACTTAAACACATCCCAATTTGAATTCTTAGCAAATGGGCCACAGGTGCATATTCTCCAGATTCTGAAAATATCTGATTATATATTACAGACCCCTTGCTGAAGTTCCTAGGCAGAGTTAGCTCATACCCCTGCACACGTAAGCAAAAGCTTAACCGGTATCAACCTCCACATTAGACACAAAGGAGAAGAGCCGTCACCTTTACTCAGCAGTTTGGCTCCCCAGGCCACAGATCTATCGCAGTCATATTGGTACTATTGTCCCCTTACTAATTCTTCCCAATCCTTCAGATCCTAGGAGAAAAGTGGTACTAGAGAGAAAGCATCATAGGCTGTGGAGGTAGAGAGGAGGCCCACCCAACTCTGTCTTATGGAGGGGCAAGATGAAAGAAGTCTGGAAAGCCTTTTCCCAAAGCACACTTCTCTATATCATAGGCTGCCCTTGTCAGTTGACATGTGTATCCCACATTAGGGTATGAGATATTTCAGCACAGACACCAGGCTTGTAAGCCTGTATATTGCTACTCCCACACATAGTGCCTAACACATTATGCCTAACACAATATTATATGTACTTAAATATTTGATGTGCAAAAAAATTCTAGAAAATACTCTTTGTGGCTGTCAAAAGCAAAACACTGATCTTTGGATCTATTAGTTTGGGCTTTCACATTCAAAGTTTAAGAAAGAAAAGAATGTTCTCTTATTATCAAAATCTTACTAGATGCAAAGACAGATGGATTTCTTGTTATATTCATGTAGCAAAATATGTAGATATGGAGTAGAAATCACGTCTACTAAATAGCTAGGAATAAAAATAAGGCAATTGGATTTAATGTTTTATTATCACGCAATGGTTTGGGCACCGGGTCCCAAAAACCCATGACAAGGTGCCAATAACCATTTGAGAAACTGGTTGTCAGAAAGGCTGGCGTACTATGCATTGAGATTCAGAGTTGTTCCATGAAGGTGTAGCATCTAGTAGATTTTGCTTTTATTAGGCTCCAGAGAGAGCCGCATTAAGGAAGCTTGTTGTTAGGACATTTATTGTTTACTCTCTGCTTGAATTTAATTTTTCCTTGGGGGAAAAATGCCATCTCTGCCTGTAAAATAAATTGAATTTTCTGACTCTAGCCCTTAAAGAATAAACCCATTTCTATTTAACCTTCAAAATTCTGAAAAATCAGATCAATCCTTCTTGTTAGTACCCAGTATATATCAAATCAAAATGTTACTATCATATATGACGGAATAGAAGTCTCTTCAAAAAACTAGACTGTTTACATACTTTCAGCTACTTATCTGCTATTTTTCTGACCATTTATACTACAGCTGATCAATAAGTTATATCTGTAGCAGCCTACATTTTTTTAAAACCTTAGCTTAAGACCATCTTTACTACTTCAGTTCATATTCCACATAAAGAAATTCAGAAGTGTTGCATTTTAATGTCAACTATTATAGTAAAAGCAGCTGATGCCTACCCAGATCCCTTTTTACCAGGCTGATGTTCCCATCCACCAGTTGCTATAAATATTAACCACTCTGTGTTCACAGCTGTATCCTTCTCCAGAAAATTACCCTTGGCCAACAGAAGCTACCTCACCCAGAAATATCTGGGATATCTCACAGCCAATGACTCAGTGAGACAGGGATATAAAGGCCGGTTTTCTTGTCCTAAAGTGGGGGCATCTTTGTGGTGCCATTCATGCCCTAGAGAACATCTTATGGTGCCTGTTACAAAGTGCTATTGAATCTCTTTCCTTATATCTATGTATCATTTTTTTTCCACTATTTCAATTGCCACTCATCTCAGTTCAGGACCATCTCTCACCTGATTATTCAAATTGCCTTCTGAATCAATATTCACCTCCCTATAGTCCTTTCTCTACAGTATTGCCGAAACATTTGAAAATACAAATCTAATCTTCTGCTCTTCTTCCTCCAACACAAATACCCATACTTACACCCTTCAATAACTATCCCCCATCACTTACACAGGGACAGTAAACTGTACTCAGTCCACACATGCACTATGTTTCTCACCCAAGAAAATGAGACGAGGAAGCAAAGCAAAGCCTTGAAATATGTACGATATAATTATATGGCATTTATCTGTCTTGAGGACCAAAGTAAAGTAAAGCAGTTAACTACAATCTTAATGGAGTTAGAAGACTTCCATTAGTAGAGAAGACCTAGAAAATGAAGTAAACCCAGGGGAACGGGTTACAAAGCCACTTCTCCTTCTAAGCTAGCAACTTAGGACTCAGTGTGTCCCACCGGTGTTTGGGATGTTAAACATACTACGATGTACAGAACTGTATTCAATAACAAAGAATTATCCAGACTAAAATGTCAATAGTCTTAAAAGCCAAGAAAGCCTGACCCAAAAGAAAACTTCTAAAAACTTCCTTCAACATGGCCCAGAGGCCTTGCGATGACCTTTGTATATTCTGGAGACGAATTCATTGACATTATATGGCTCACAAATATCTTTTTTCTTCATTGTTTATGTTCCTCTTTTGTATGTAAGTTCGTAAATTTTAATGAGTTTTTCTTTCCTTTAAAATTTGTTTTTTATTTCCTTTGAGAAATCCTTCCTACATTGAGGTTGAAGATATTCTTTTGTTCCCTTCTAAACTTCCTATAAGTATTTCACATTTATGTCTTCAATCCAACTGAAATTTATGTGTTGGAATCAAGAGATGTAGATTTGTTTCCACATGGATAACCCATAACTGCAAGAGCATTTACTGACTAGTTCATCTTTCTCCACTAATTGGTAACACAAATTTTGCCATATACTGAGTTTCCAAATAAACTCACCTGTTTCCAGGCCGTCTTCTATTTATTCCTGTGATGTTATTATTTTAAGTTACACTTTGATTAGGAAAACACTATCTGATAATGATTCCTTCTCCAATCTTCTTTGAATTTATTCTTATGTATGATTTTTCAGTGTCAGCCCTCTTGCAATTTTATCCAAAATTCATTGAATTTAAAGATTGGGCAAAGAGAACTAATTTTTCTCATTCATGAACATCATATCCCTGTTTGGATATTTCCACGACTTTCAGTAAAGTTTAACAATTTCACCATGATGATAATTTTAGACTTATTCTTGCTTGCTATATATTGCTCTTTTTTTTTTTTTTGAAGTTTTTGTTTTTCTAGTAACTTTTCTTTAGTTTGGATCTTGTCATATAAGGCAAACTTGCTGAGCTGTCTTAATAGCTTGTCTATAAATTCTCTTGGACTTTTTTACTTAATTGTATCACCTGCAACAGTTTCTTCTGCAATATTTACTAATTTTCATCCAGTGTACTGGCTCTGATTTCTAGTAGTACAGTTTCCAATAGTGAGTGTCTTCATCTTGTTCTTGACTTTAAAAGGCATTGTCGGGACACCTGGGTGGCTCAGTGGTTGAGCATCTGCCTTTGGCTCAGGACTTGATCCTGAGGGGGACTTGATTCTGATGAGGGCCCACATCAGGCTCCCTGCAGGGAACCTGCTTCTCCCTCTGTGTATGTCTCTGCTTCTTTCTGTGTCTCTGATGAATAAATAAATAACATCTTTAAAAAGATAAAATAAAAATAAAAGGCATTGCCTCCAATGCTTCACATTTAAACATGACTTTTTTCTTTTTAGATTTCTGGCAGGTACTTTCTATTAGCCTAAGAAAGTTTTATTCAATTAGTCGCTTTCTAAGTTTTTAACATCTTGAATGGGTGGTACTAAGCCATTTATAACACAAAGCAGGTTGGTTCTTTAAGTATGCCCAGTCTTGTCTTCCAGTTAGAGATGCAGCTGGAAAGCCTTCCTCCATCTTTGAACCTGCCTCCTTTTCATCACCGGCCTTGCGCAGCATCTTTCAGGGAAATCCATTTAGTTTAAATCCCTCTTTGATCAGAATACTGTTCAGTTTCCAGAGATTAGCCCATTTACTCACAAAAAGATCTTAAGGGCCTTAAAAATTACCTCCAATCATTTCATGGTTTGCAAGAGATAAAAGTCCAAGGGAAAAGCCTGGCTATTAATTGCAGTCAACATATAGAGCCAGGGATAAATCCCTTAAGATTCTCAAAAGGAAGTAAGCACATGCCTCAATATTCCTTCCCCTTCAAGCTCTTCTCTAACTCCTTGGTCAATATAGGAGCTAGTCCTGCAAAATTACTAACAAAAACGTACCCTAAAGCTTCCAAGTGGCTGAAACAGCTGGAAGAGGATTTAAGTACGCATTCTCAGACATGTGAAGGAAACTACTTCCAGCAGGGAAAGAGAAGTGTTCTCAGCCACGATGGGTAAACAAAGATTCAGCAAACTCTTCCCTGGACCTTATAAGAATGAAATGACATTTCAGCGTTCTCATCTTTTTTTTTTTTTTTTTTTTTCCTATGGGAAATCACACAATGTTGAACAGTTGGCTTTTTGTTTCTTTCATTCTCTCTGTGCCACAGTTACTGTGGTACACTTTATAGTTTAGTCTTTTTTCTTCACAACAATGAAGAGGAAAAATAATTCTTCATACTGCTTTCAAGCCAGGATGCAGCAGTATTGTACCTGGGAAGAAAATGGCTAGGTTCTGGGACAGGTGGGATTTTTTTCCCCCTAGTGAAAATACATATGTTGTTGGAGGTATTTCTCTGCCAAATACAATGTTTGGCTATTTCATCTTGAGTGCTATATATAACTTTCTGAAAATGTCAGAACATCTTATGCAGACAGCAGAGAACATCTACGTCCTTGGGTGGAACCAATTTACCTGTAAAGTCTGAAACCTTTTTGAGTGTCATATAAACAGCCACAGGTTGCTTGTTGACTAACCAAGCATCTCAAAGCATGTGTCTGAACTTTCATTTTTCTTTTCCAATTGTAAAAAGCTATACATCCTTTTTGTACTCTGAAAGTTATACAGACATACCACAATATCCCTCACCCACAAATATGGTAGCTGCGGTGGGGATGTATGGATGAGAAACACTTTTCTAAGGAAGCAAACAAAACAAAACAAAAAACCCAAAAAACAAATCTACAGTGGGGTACAGCCAAATCCAATTTTCCAAACTACCTTTATTAAAAGCAGCTGGTTAATGACTTGCAGTAGGAAAGGAATGTTATTTATTTAAAAAGCAATTCTCTATGGCCCTTCCCTTTTGGTTATTTTCTAAATTATTTTATGTATTTCTCTGGTGAATGGAAAAAGGTATTTGCCTTCCTGATATCCCACTTTAATAACTTTCTTAATGTCTGAAAGTTAGGTCTAAACTGATATTAAAATGAAAAAGTGCTCCTCCACTCATTTTCTAACAAAAACAAAAATATATTAGGTAAATTTCAAAACTCCAGTTATGTCAAAAAAAAAAAAAAGTGACTTCTGTATTCTCTAGGAGCAGGTATAAAACATCAGAGATCTCCCCCAAACCACATTATAAACACAAACACATTTTCCACCTCTTCCCACACGTTTCTTCTCCCAGGAAACCTACACACATCTACCGCTTATCTAGTATTTTATGCAGCTTTTTGGAAAGCTGCTTGACACGCAAGACCCTTTTGAGAACTGTAAAGCGGTGGTCAGTTACGTGACCTTTCCTGACTTCCTAAGTCAAGAGCTGCAGATGCAGCAGTACCCCCCTTAGCCCCCTGAGAGCTGTCGTGCAGAGAAATTCAGGATAACTCCCCCCCCCTTTTTTTTATTCTTAACTAGGAACCCCCAACTTTTAGGCTCCATGTAACGGGCTCGAAACCAATGAATCGACAGGATGTGAACTTAGAATTCTTGTTCCCGAGGCAGAACCAATCCTTCCCGGGGGCCCCTCTGCCTTTCCTTTCCTCACCCCTTCCCTTTCCCAGCGCCCGAGTAACGGGGGAATTAGGAGACTTCAAGGTTTATAATAGTCTTTGAAATACAGAAACCTCTTGTTGGAAAGTTCCTGAGGTAAAGGGAAACCTACGACGTCGACTATTGGTGCAACCGTGAAAACTTCCAATTTTGAGACAAGAAACGAAAACACAGCAGCGCGCCGGCTTAGCCTGCCACATTCCGCGTCCTCCTTCCCCTTTAATTTTGTCCGCGCGCTACCCTAACCCGCTCGGGGCGGTCCGTAACCGCAGCCCCGGCCCCGCCCCCGGCCCCGCCCCCGGCCCCGCCCCCGCCCGTCCACAGCCAACCGGAGCGCTCAGCACAAACGCGCTCCGCCCCCCGGCGCCAGGAGGCGTGGCCTGACGCGGAGGCGAACCATCCGCCCCGCCTCCCCCCGCAGGGGCGGGGCTACCTCCCAGCCACCTCCTCCTCGGAGGCGGGCCCGGCGTGACGTCACCCGCAAGGCCCGCCCTGGTTGGAGGGACTTCAGAAGAAACCAGGGCGGGAAGGGGGCGGGGTCTAGTTTCCCTGGTAACGGGTCGCGGCGGTCCCGGCGGCGGCGGCGGCCGCCGAGGTGTGTGGGCCCGAGCCCACGCCGGGCGCTTCCTGCCGGCTCCGTGATGGCGGCCGCGGCGGCGGTGGCCGCGCCGGCAGGTGTGGAGGATGGAGTGCCTCGGTCCCGCGGCGAAGGGGCAGGGGAGGCGGTCGTGGAGCGGGGGCCCGGCGCGGCCTACCACATGTTCGTGGTGATGGAGGACCTGGTGGAGAAGCTGAAGCTGCTCCACTACGAGGAGGACCTCCTCCGGAAGCACAACCTGAAGCCCCCGTCCAGGTGGGTGCCCCCGTCCTCCAGCGCCGGGTGCCGACCGGGCCCCCGGGACAGGCCGCCTCCGGCCTCCGGGAGCCTGGAGCGCCAGGTAGCACCTGCCGCCACCTGCTAGCCAGGAGGGGCACCTCTCCCCGAACCTGGCGGCAGAGGCCGCGGAGCCCCCGGGTTAGCCTTGGTTGGTTGGTAGAGGAAAGTTTCAGAAGACGGCCTGGCTCTCCTGGTCCTGAAAGCACACACGCACCTCCACAAAACTGTTTGTTTTTTTCTGTTTATAAAAGTCATAAAAGTACCTAGTGTAGAGGACTCAGAAAAACACAAGAAAGTGTGTGTGTGGGGGGGAATACTGACCTCACCCCTAAGCTCCCTCGGCCCACAGGTGAGCCCCGTCACCGTCTTGGCTCCAGCTCTAGTTTTGGTGTTTCCTCTGCGACTGGTAACTGTGAGTACCCAGGGCCTCCCCTGACTCTACATGCAGTCAGGAAACTTGTTGACTCGCTGCTCTGGTTGAAAAGCCTTGGCAGTAACCGTGCTCCCAGAAACTAGGCCGTGGGAAAGGCCAGTGACCCCAACGACTGTTAGAACCGTGTGTAGCAGACGACCGAGAATTCTGCCCTTGCTCCTGGTGGGGAAAAGCCCATCGCATCCTGAAGTCAGGGCCAGGAGTTGTTGAGGGTGATGCATGGCTAGCACTCCATCTTTCAATCCACAGCTTAGTGACGGCCGGATAAATAAGTTAGTACTTAACATTTGTTTATGGTCTAAAATGCAATTTAGATGGAGAATCTGTAATGCTTGCTTTTAATGGCTATACCTGGCCGAAGGTAATTTCCCTGGACAGTTTTGATCTCATTCCTTGCTCTCTTCCAAGGACTTGAATTTTAAGATATACATAGGCTCTGTGTAAACTGCCCATATGATCAAGGCCGTCCATAATAGGAGAAAAGTTAGAGGGAAAACTGGTGTTGCTTGATCCATGATAGAAGTTTTGGGAATTGGGGGCAGCCCCGGGTGGCTCAGCAGTTTAGTGCCTGCCTTCGGCCCAGGGTGTGATCCTGGAGACTCAGGATCAGGTCCTACGTTGGGCTCCCTGCATGGAGCCTACTTCTCCCTCTGTGTCTCTGCTTCTTTTTCTGTGTCTCTCATGAATAAATAAATAAAATCTTTAAAAAAAAAAAAAAAAGAAATTCTGGGATTGGGAATTACTGCTTCAATGAATCAGGATAATCTAAACAACCAACATTTTCTATGATAAAAATGCATTTTTGTTCCCAAGTATATTTTTCAAAAGAAAATGGTTTTAAGGTTCTAGTGATATAACCCTCTGTACAACTTCCTAAGGAGTTCTGCAGGATATTGTGAATCATGGATTTGCGTGGCAATATCCCAATTTAATGGTTCCCAGAGTGTGGTCATCAGACCAAGCAGCAGCATCACTTTGGAACTTGTTAGAAATGCAATTCCACAAGCCCTTTCCCAGGTCTACTGCATCAGAAATTCTAGGGGTGGAGCCTACAGGTCTGTTTAACAAGCCTTTCCAGTGATTCTGATACATGCTTAAGTTTGAGAAACACTGTCCTAGTCTGGAGGATTTATCAATATCCAGTCCTCTGTCCTGGAGTTATCATCAATCTGTAAGAAAAATCTCACCTTGAAAGTGTTGTGAACGTACACCTGGAAGGACCTCCTGACCTTTTTCTTCTCAGCTGTCATCAGAACATTTGCATGTACCTGCAGGAAAAAGTTTGGGAAGCATGAAAGAGCAGACTGATGATTCTAAGGAAAAACAGTTGTAATAGCCACAAATACAATTAAAGCTGCACATAAAATTAGTAACTGCGAAGACAAACTAAGAACTTTGATCAAACTGACTTGAATGTTGTGAGCAAGTTTATTCTTAACCTATTTAAGTATAAATCATATTGATCTTCATAGGACTGTTTTTAGTAAGCTAGAGTATTTAGCAAAAGTCAGCAAATGTTTGTTAGACTGTGGATGTGATACTCCATGGTTCTTAATCCTGCCACCTTAAAACCATCTAGGAAGTTTTTGAAACATACTTGTACTGGGGCTTTATTCCCAGAAGTTCTGATATAATTCATAAGGGAAGAAGCAAGGTTTGGTCTGGTAGCAATAGTTCGATGAGCTCCTCAGGTGCTTCAAATATGCAGCTAAGATGAGGACAACTGTTTAACATACCTGATAGGTTGGGAACAGTATGTAAAGATACCAGTGACATTGTAAAAACTGTAAAAATGCATAGCGAATAATCATTAAAGTCTTTTTTTAACTCTGAAATTCTCTTAATTCCCAATTACCATTTTCAAGAGATACTCTCTTATTCATTATTCCTGACATGTAAATGATTTTGGCAAAAGTTGTACATGATCAGTTTTTTAACATGCCCTGAATTTACTGGGTCTAAGATATTTGATCTAATGTTTTGTGTATAGTAGTAGTTGCCCTAGTCCTATTGGTTAAAAACTTTAATATGAGTATTGTGGATTACTGGAAACTTCAGAGTGATTTATAAATGTCTTTTGATTTTAAAGCCGTTAAAAAATAGTTCTTTAGCAATTTTGGGCTTAGTCTCTTTAGTTACCATAAAGTTGTTTGCAATACTTCATATTTCATCCTCCCTGCCTTGTTTTGAAACAGACATTATTTTGCACTGCCTACCAACCCTGGTGAACAGTTCTACATGTTTTGCACTCTTGCTGCTTGGTTGATTAACAAAGCAGGACGCCCTTTTGAGCAACATCAAGAATATGATGACCCCAATGCAACTATATCTAACATATTGTCTGAGCTTCGATTATTTGTAAGTGTAAATAACTCTTTTTTCAGAATGTTATCAAGTTATAAATTTTAATACTGATAATTCAATGTAGATGTAACCCTTTTAGATGAATTTTCTATGAATATGCCTATACACACCCATACATACATATATAAAATTATGTCTGGATTTTTTTCAGATAAAACCTCAGAATGGTTGATATTACAATATTGATGCTACTTCTAAAAATGTTCAGTGTATTCTTTATAGCCCAAAGTAATAATATTTTTCTTAATCTTGTTATGTCTCAGAGGTAAATTTATGGATACTTAGTTCTCCTTCTAAAAAATGATAGTAGGAAGCTGAAACACTGTATTTTGAAAGGGAGCTTTGATTTAATAGACCATGATAGCAGTTGTACTTTTCATTTCTGACTTTTCCTGGGGGACAGGCAGTAAGAATTTTTGGCACACATGTTATTAATTTTTGACAACTGATTCACCCTGTCTTTCCTATGGTTGCTTAATGATGGGATACCAAGCTAGTAGGTTTACTGTTTTTTCACCCTACCAGGATCAATTACTTGTTCTGTCATGAGGTTATTGCCTTTCAATTTGACACCTTTGACAATAAAACATCTTCATTTTCCTTTAGTTTTTTATGTATCAATGGATTGAAAGATGGATTTCTGAGAAGCAACATAATTACAGTTATTCTAAATCATATCTGAAAAGTAGAGAAGTGATACATTTATTCAGCAGTACTTTGCTTAAAATATTTTGACATTTGGAATATAAATAACAAATAATACCCTGTTTATCTTTTGTATTTCAGGGCAGAACTGCAGATTTTCCTCCTTCAAAATTAAAGTCAGGTTATGGAGAACACGTATGCTATGTTCTTGACTGTCTAGCAGAAGAAGCATTAAAATATATTGGTTTCACTTGGAAAAGGTAAAAATTACCCAATCTGGCAATAGTAATTTTATGTGGATAGCTTTTTCCTCTGTGGGTTCAGAGCTATTTAATTGAACTGACAAAAAGTATTTCCTCTTGACTATTCTAAGCTGAAAATGCATAGAAATGTCTGCATAGACAAAATTGGAATATCTAGTATATTCACACCAGTTCTGATTTTATCATGTCCCTTCCCAGTTCAAATATATAAATTATTAAAGGTTTAACTGTAACTGAATATCTTCATCAATGTAGGAAATTTTTTCAGGGTCTCTTTATTTATACACACAAGGATAGTATATTCGTGGGGGTAACTGATAGCTGTAGATTTAAGGAAAAAATGGAAATTAATATAGTACTTTAAGTGGAATTTTCTCTTTTGCTTATAGATACTGGCAAAAATAATAGCCACCTGAAAAAGCCATGTGACACTCTCTTAGACATTGTTCATTGCTTCTTTCTCTATCCTGATAGTGATTTGTTTATGCTTCTAATATTGTATTTATCCCTTGGTATTAAAGACATTTGTTTACAGGTGTGGATTTCTTGCCAGAAACTATGAACTCTTCATATGTACTGTATGGCAGTTAGCATAGCACTTTGTATATCATAGATACTCAATAAATGTCGATCTTGTGGGTAAGAGAATAAAATATTCAGAAACTATCAATTTATATAAGGTATAGTTAGGAAATACATAAATTTGGTTCTTTGAAGATTGGAATTATTGACAGGTTAGAGATTGTGAAAATCATTATTCAGGTAAGACATGAGCAAGCAGTGCTTTGGGATGAGAAAAAATTTCTTTGGAAAGGTGTATATATTGTTCCCTGTTAATATTTTAATGTATATTTAATTATATTCTCATGTAAATAATCTATTCCCTTATTAATAAGTACTTAAAAAATGTACTTGACTTAGGTCATCATCAACTTGAACCATATGAAATTACTGATATTAACCTATCACTGAACTAAAAAATGTCAGTTTCATATGCTTCAACCTAAATATTACCAGTTAGTGCAATATAAGGAATAAACTACATGATTCACATTACTTCTTTATTAGACTCCAAGAAAAGTTATGAGATGTGCTACCCCATTTGGGATTTTTTAAATATCATTAAATTTATTGCACAATGTGTTCTAAATTCACCTGAAGTGATTGGTATCTCAACCACTATTCAATTTTGTACCTCCTTTGTTTCTAGGCATATTTAATTCTTGACCATGTATTGTGATTTGGATAATTTATAAGGATTGTGAATACATGGGGAGAAAAGGGGGGAAAATATTAAAAGTAGGCATCAGATAATATGTCAGCTACATAACATGTAAATTACATAGAAATTACATATTTATAGATGATTATTTTACATATTAAATATGTCAAAGCAAATCCTAGAAGAACACTGCTTTTGAGATATTATCTAATTCTAATTAATAAAATAGAAAATTTATTCCTTAAGAAGATTGATTTGGTTCTCAGTACTTTCTTTCCTTAATATTAAATGTTGATTTTTGTATTTTGTTAATCTCTCTGAGGTATGGATTTTTCAATAGGTTTCTAGAAATAAACTTAAATACTTTCAGGTATTTTTAATATGGAAAATATATGTCATTAATCTTGCTGGGGAAATGGTCATTCAATACTTAGGACCATTGAGTAGCTTTTGGAAGCTAGAAAGCTGGGACCCTTCTTATTTTATCAAAATAAATTTCAGATCTGTCAAAAATGTAAATGTAAAAAATGAAACCATAGGCATACTAAAAGGTGAAAGAAGGGTGGGACGTGTCATATGAGGGAAAAGCCTTGTATATGATGTTAAAGCTACTAGGATCCATGCAAGAAAAGGTTGCCAAGTGTGTGTAATAAGAATTGTAACAGTCCTTAATAGCCAAAATTGTAAGTGATAAACTAGGA
The DNA here is from genome assembly GCF_003254725.2 of Canis lupus dingo. Classification (NCBI taxonomy): domain Eukaryota; kingdom Metazoa; phylum Chordata; class Mammalia; order Carnivora; family Canidae; genus Canis; species Canis lupus. The sequence goes on along the minus strand of NC_064275.1, from coordinate 13,662,230 downwards.
AAATTGTTTCTAACACAAGTTAGGCAAAGCATTAAACTTCTTAAGATACAAAATAACCAATTAAAACATGAAAAAGTATTCACCCACTCTCTGAAGGAAATGCAATTAAAACAAGAGATTTTTCACTTATATGGTTGGCAAAGATTAATGTTTGTTTACAATATTGGTAGACATGTAATAGTGATTATGGAAGGGGGCTAAGAAAGGACAAGATCCAGTGTAGAGGAAATTCTTGATATTCACATTATGCCCTTTTATCTTGTTAAAATGTTTTGTTTTTAACTCTCATCTCATACTAAGCCTTATTATTTTAGACCAACATACCCAGTGGAAGAATTAGAAGAAGAAACTGTCCCAGAAGATGATGCAGAATTAACATTAAATAAAGTGGATGAAGAATTTGTGGTATGTGTATTGCTGAACATTTTGTTTCTTTCTACCTTTGAATTCGTTTCCCTTCTCTTAATTCCCCCAGACTTCTATTTTTAGTAATATATTTCATTTCATTGTTTCTAGAGTAAAAAAGCTTTTAAATAGAGCACCACACATCAGTTGTTTAGACCTTTGGTTAAGTTAATGCTCATGTTTTCTAATGATTGAGGTCTGAATTATAGCAGAGGTTCTTAAACTGTAGACAGGAAATTGTGGACTACTGGTTATATGAGTAAATATTTTATTAGCACCATTCATGATTTGAAATGGGCCATAAATAATAAAGAACTTGAAAAAGAATAATAAGATTTAGGATTAATATATTCTACTTCGTAAGAACACTATTCATTTCTCAGGAACTCCTGTATGCTTCTAAAATTAGGGTAAATGCTACCCTTTAGGAATTTTTAAAAATAGTTATAAATACCAACATTATTTAAATTTTTTGGCAGCATCTGGGCCTTTACAATTCTTAACATTCTATTCATATTGTGAAAGTAAATGATCAAGTGTGTATAACAGATTAAACTAATAGAGAAAAAGAACACTTTCTCAGATCCAGAGATGGAATGACCCTGGTGTTTTAGGAAGTATACCTATGATCTGGAACTGAAATAGCAGGAAAAAGACCCTTTTTTGAAGTGTATTTTATTGTCATAGACCAATTACATTTTCCAAGTGAATTTTTAAATCAATAGATAATAAGTATATTATGTATTTCATCTTAATTTATTAAGCTATTATATGCTTAAAAATCACTGCATTGTTTTATAGCAAATGCTAAAACTAACCATTAAATAAATTAGACTATATTCAAATAGTAGAATATTATATAGCCATTAAAATTGTTTACAAAGAAATGTTAGTGACATAGGGATGATAACTTATGCTGTACACATAAACCCAAGTATATAAAATATACAAAAAAGGAAAAATAATAATGTTAACATTAGTTATATATGGGTAGAAAGATCATGGATGATTATTTCCTTTTTTATGCTGCTTTGTATTGTCAAAGTTTTTTTAACATGTATCAGTAGTGTAAATATTTTAAACCATAAATAGAAAAAAGAAGACTGTTATTTATAGAAGGAAAAACACCATTGTAAAACTAATCAACTTAAAAAATACCTTTTAAAAATGTACATTTTAAAAGTTAAGGTAAATATATATTCATTCATTCTGCATGCATTTTATTGAGCACCTGTTGGGCAAGACCCTGGTGGAACTACATGTACAAAAGCTCTGAAGCAGGAAAGAGCTTAGCTTGATCCAGGAACTGAGAGAAGACCATTGGGGCCAGATTTCCTCAGTGAGGCGGGTATGTGCATGTGTGTGGTTTAGGATTGATAGGAAAGATAGACCAGGTCCAGATCATTTTGGCCATTTTAAGGAGTTTTGACTTATCTTTGTGTAATAGATCTTTCCATTCAGGCTCAGGAAATGCTAAGTTCTCATATATTCCCATTTGTTCATCTCATTTATTTTACTCAGGTATTTTCCTCATCTTCTCTCTTTAGTAACTATTTATTAGTTAACGGTTTATAGACAGACACCTGGCCCTAGTGCATCAACATTTAGCTTCAGAGACATAACTCAAAACTGTCAGTCAGGAAAAAAAAAGTACAAAAACCTACTAGTCAGACTATAATTTTGCACTTTTTTTAATATCTCCACGTTATTGTGCAGTGTCTGGTGCAAAGTGGGCGTTCATTAACTATTTGACTACACAATCAGCTGTCAGCAAATTGTTATATAACTTTTAGAAATATAGCTAGTTTTTTCTGAGAACCTTTTAAAGTCCAAAGCAACATCATTAGGTGTGTAAATTAGAGAAACAAACTAGAAAGTAGCCTCTTTTCACATTTCTTCCCAACTGTAAGGTAAAGACCTCCTGAAGGACTTACTCAAAGGTTGCTTCTGAGGCTGCTGGTTCCCTTATGTCAAGTCTCTTGAATTTTTTCCTTTTCTTTCTTACTGTCATTTTAAGGAGCCCTCCCATTACCTCTCCCATTCCTTTTAGTAAGGAGATGAGTGCCAAAAAGTGTTTGGGTAGTGGGATGTTACATTATTTTGTTGCCAGAGATTGCAGGTTGGCTCAACGGTGGAAAAGATAATTTCTGACAAAGTTCTGCTATAATCGTCTAGAAACTAGAATCCTTCAGTTTTAAACTTGTCAAATCAAGATAGGACACATTGATAACTTAAAAAAAATTTATTGGTCACAAAACAATATTTTCACCTGCTCTATATAATCATATACTTATTAATTGGCACAGAATTAAGAGGGTACATAGTACATATTAGACAAAGAAATGGTAGGAAATTGTTGAGTGTCTTCTGAATTACTGAAATCAGAATCCTTTTAGTTTATTTTAAAACTTTTTTCTAAGTCTGTTTATATTTGGATTCCTTTTGAATGCTCTCTTACTAATACGTAGTAAGTTAAATCCTTTTTTTTTTTTGACTGCCTACTATTAAAGCTTTTTACCTATTAGCATTTAATCCAGTACTAATTCAACAAGTATTTATTGATTCCCTATGTAAACAGTACTGATTAGGTTATTGTAAAAGCATAATAAACTTGTCTCTTCTCCCATGGGCATTGTCATTGGCATTTAAATCATTTACTCTGGTTGTTAAGTAGGTCATTGTCAGTGCAAACACAGAATAAACTGAGCTTCATCTCAAAGGTGTGTATCTGCATTTATGGTTAAGATTTAAAATGTAAACAGTTACATCAATTTTGTCTATATGTCTGTGCTCCACTGCCCATCTTCCCTAAAAAGTAAATGTAAAAAAATGTAAACATAAAAAAAGTAAATGTCACTTGAGTATATTTATGCTCTGCATTTATATTGCTTCATATTTTATATATATAAAAAAATCTTTCCAATTTCCCAAAGATTAACATAGTTCTCATAGCTTACTTAGTGGGCCCACCCTGAGTATCAGAGTAGTTCTGGGAGGGACCCTTAGAATCTGCACCCTAACAAGCTCCCAGGTGATGCTGACGCTGACTGTCTTAGAACCACATTTTGGGAACCACTGTCTTACATCTTCTGAGTCCTTGAAGATAAAGATTATTTTTGAACTCTCTCACTGCAGCTTTGTAGAACTGGATATGTGGAAGTGTCCACTAAATAACACACACTTACTATGTTGTTTTGTTTTTTTCCTTTGAGGCCTACAGTCCATTCACTGTCTTAGCATGTGGTTAAACCTCTTGTTCAGTTTTTTACCCACTTTGTCACTTGTCACCATGAAGACATTTGAAGAGAAAGGGGAGATATTTTTTGTTCTACATGCTTTAAAACCTGCTCAGACTCCATTTTTTGCTGTATTTTGGGAAAGGGATTGCCTCTCAAAGGGTCACTTTTGACCCTACCCCCCACTCCAATTGGTTCAGAGATCAGGACCAGCTTGGAATCTACCTGAAGTATGTTTTAAGATAGTTAATATCTGAGATACAAGGTTAGTATCTAAAATATATATTCCATATCTTTAAATAGATTTAATATTTTAATATCTTTGCTTTTTTTAAAGATTTATTTATCCATGAGAGACAGAGAGAGAGAGAGAGAGGGAGAGAGGCAGAGACACAGGCAGAGGGAGAAGCAGGCTCCATGCAGGGAGCCCGACGTGGGACTCGATCCCCGGTCTCCAGGATCACGCCCTGGGCTAAAGGCAGCACTAAACCGCTGAGCCACCCGGGCTGCCCTTAATATCTTTAAATAGTTTTAGGGGCCATGGGCCAAGCAGTACTAATGACTAACCTTATTAATTTATTAAACTTGAGCATATAAAAGACGAGATGTCAAAAATATGCATTAATGGGATTGGTCCCTGGAGCAGGTGAAAATATTCTGTCAACCTCATTGTTGTCCATTTTCATTGTTTTCTCAAAATTGCCATTAACTCCTTCCATTATCTCTCCTATTTCAGATTTGCCACTGTGCACTGTTTCTTTTGTCTTCTTCTGTTTATTTAGCCCTAGTTTTATAGCAATAGTTCTTCCATCTTTTTTTTTTTCTTTTTTTCAGTGACTATAAAAAGGCCCTATTTTAAAAGGTATCATCAAAACCTCAAAAAAACAGATGAGCTGCTAATAACATTATGCCCTACTTTATGCACACCACTGGGCTTTTAAATACTCTTTCCTGCATTAGTCTTTGTATCGAGCTTAGTATATTATGTATGTAAAAACTATAAATACATTTTTAAAATAATAACTTTTTATAATTATTAACTTTTAAAATCCTTATTTTTCTAAGGAAGAGGAGACAGACAATGAAGAAAACTTTATTGATCTCAACGTTTTAAAGGCCCAGACATATCGCTTGGTAAGTAACATGGGATACGCATAGGACAAACAAGCAATCAGTACACTGGTGCCACTGGGAATTGAAACAAATAGAAACCATTGTTTGCCATAGTTTTGTGCATCATGTGAAAAGTAGCTCTTAAAAATTGTTTCCTATATATAAAATGTTATAATTACAGCAAATATTAAAATCCAGAGGGCCAAGTGGGTCAGCCTCCTGTCTGTACCATGGAAAATCAACACAGTGCTCCTCATGTAAACCGAAAATAACTTGTCATTTTTTATTATAGAAAGACATTATTTGATTTCAAGTTATTTTCCATTATAATTGGGTAGTATTGAATGGTCTTGATTATAGGAAAATACTTCAATGGTAATTCTTTGAAATAAATTAGACTCTTTTAAGACTGATACATGGATAAGTAGTCAGACATTGCTTTAAGTCAGTGTTTGCTCTGTTATAATTAGGAAATAAATCTACTCTATAAATGAGAACCAACTCAGTGAGATATTTCAAAAGTACATAAGGGATTTTTATGTTTTCCTGTATGTATATTTCAATAAAGTGATAACTATTGCTTGCTCAAAAAGGTATATATATGGAATATAATATTCTCATTTGCCCTTAATTTGATTTTTCTTGTGAAAATTCTTTTTTCTTTTATTTTAAGATTTTATTTATTTATTCATGAGACACATAGAGAGAGAGAGAGAGAGAGAGAGAGAGAGAGAGAGAGAGAGACAGGCAGAGGGAGAAGCAGGCTCCATGCAGGGAGCCCGACATGGGACTCGATCCCAGATCCAGATCTCCAGGATCACGCCCCAGGCCGAAGGCGGCGCTAAACTGCTGAGCCACCCGGGCTGCCCTTTCTTGTGAAAATTCTATAAACAAATTTAGATATAGTTTTAGGCACATATCATGAAGACTTGGTTGGCCATCCCATCCCATCCCAGGATGATCTCCTCTTTTATCATTTACTGCATTAGAATTGTTAGTCAGCATTATTTGTTATTGTTAATGATATGTTTGTTGTTTCCTGCTCAACTTGAGTGCAATAAAATATAATGAGTATTATTGTAGCTAAGCTGCTTGAATGTGTGAGTTGACTTTAATACATTTAATACTTACTGGATGTCTGATCTTGCACAGGTTTCCAAAATTCTTGTGCCTTATCTTCTTCATCTGTAAAATGAGGATAGAAATGTTAAATTTTTAAAGATTAAAGGAGTTACTCCATATAAAGTATTTATAATGATATCTGACACATAGAAAGTGCTCAGTAAGTGTTGGCAAAAACCAAAACCACACCTTCTTCCCACATTCCCCTTCTCAATTCTGATTTGTATAAGTTCTTTGATTATAGGAGATAATTATCATTTTTTTATATTCTCCATAGTGTAACACAGAAGATGCCAAATAAATGAATTCATTCATTCATTCTTAAAAGATTGAATGTATTCTTATTGCTCAATTGAAATTGAGATCATCTGATACAGTTTATCAGGATAATGTGTTGACATTTTAATCCAAACTCCATTTGTAGCAGTGCGTTTGCAAATCGCTTTGTAGTTTTCAAAGTACAGTTGGCCCTTAACAATATGGGTTTGAACTGCACAGGTGCACTTACACGTGGATTTTTTTCTGATAAATACAGCACAATACTGTAAATATATTTTCTTATGATTTTTTCAATAACATTTTCTTTTGTCTTTATTGTAAGAATACGGTATATATCGCATGCAAAATATGTATTAATTAATCAGTAAGGCTTCCAGTCAACAGTAGGCTATTAGAAGTTAAGTTTTTGGGAGGTGCCTGGGTGGCTCAGTTAGTGGAGCATTCCACTGTTGATTATTGGCTCAGGACATGATCTCAGGGTCGTGAGATCAAGTCCCACTTTGGCTCGTGCTCAGTGAGGAGTCTTCTTGAGTCTCTCTCTCTCTCTCTCTCTCCTTCTCCCTCTGACCCTCCTCCCCTACTTGCACATGCACACTCTCTCTTCAAGGAAATTTTTTTGTAATTTAAAAAAATAAAGAAGTTTTAAGGGAGTCAAAAGTTATACCCAGGTTTTCGGTTTTGTGGGGGTCAGCACCCCTAACACTTGCATTGCTCAAGGGTCATTTGTACTTTGAAACACATTCTTTATGGACCTTGTGAAGTATTTGGGTAGATGTTATCTCCCTTTTACAGATACAAAAACTTAAATTTGTAACCTTGGGACAGTACACTCTTTAAAAACTAATAAAATTATAGTAGCTGAATTTGAATTATGTGTTCTCTAAACTCTTAAGTCTATTGCTTTTTTTGCTTTCCCTTATATAAGAGTTCAGCAGGATAGGTATGGTTTGAATCCTGTGTTAAGGAAGGCCACTGTGGTACTCTATGTTCCTGTATGTGTTGAAGATATCGGCAAAGTTCTCCTGCAGTATAAGAGAAGAAAACAAAATGAAAAAAAAAAAAAAAAAGAAAACAAAATGAATGTACAGTTGTTCTTAGAACAAAACTGTCAATATATGTTATTTATTCTTTCATTGATGGTATAAATAGAGACCTCTAAAGGCCACCTGGGATTCCCTCTGCACAATGGTTTGAGAATTGGGAAGGATTTAAAGTAATTTAATTTGCCTCTACCACTACTCTAAGTTCCTATTGGTTCTGATTTCAATTTTTCACCTTAATTGATCTATATAAGTTTTCCCCTACCTGTGTGCCTTTATAAATTATCTAGGTATTATATCCTTTGGACAAAGATTATATAACATAAACCCCTTTGAGCTAAGCCTATATATTGTTGCATTTTCACAAGAGGAAGAAGTCTGAACACCAGGTGTTTGTGGATGGTCAGCCATGAAGTACTAATGAGGCAGAAAACCCTTTCATATTTTAAAAAATCTGGCAAGCTTATGATGTTGCCCACTAAAGCCATCTGCCTGAGACAGCTGTATCTGACTCTAGCTTATGATGGCTTAGGCTGCTCTATCCCCAAGACAAAACTGCTATATAGGTTAGTAATAGAGATTTAAGATTTTATGTTTTATGCAGCAGGTGGACTCACAATGCAGAGGAAATATTATTTTAGCAAAGTTTCATGCAATGAGTTTTTCACTAGAACAAAAATGATATGTACTATCTAGAAAATTGATATACTATATGTAGATGTGACTGTGCTACCCCAGCCATTTATGGATTACAGCAGTCCCTCTCTACTTGTGGTTTTAAAACAAGAGATGCTTCTCCAATCATTCTTTATTCTCTCACTGGGCTTTATTTTTCCTTACATACCCTGGCAATGTATTAATTTCTATCTATTATCCAACTCAATCACTAGAATGCATTCTCTTCTAGAGTGGGAGCTTTCTTCAATATTTTTTCACCTGTGCCTGGTCTGTAGAAAGTGCTAAGTATTGAATAATATTGAATGAATACATGCATGAATGAATACTATTTTATATTTTTAATTTTATAAGCAAGGTATAGTTTAATCTTCATAGAGAAAAGGATGGCTCAACAATTATGTCCTCTTCTATGTACCGAGTAGGATAATGCAAGGAAGAGTCTACTTATATTCCTTTCTTTGATTAAATAAAGTGATGTCTAGATCCTAAAAAGTGGGCTTGCTCTTAAGTATCATGATAATGCAAGAAGATGAGCATACACAGCATTTTCTTGAGATTTGTGGTAAATGGAGTGAGAGAGAATATAAATGGAAAAGATGTGCTGCAGAGTATGTTCTCTGGAAGTGGACATGGACACCAGAGTTTGGGTGCAGGATGTTCATTGTAAAAGGAAGGGGCTAAAAAACTGGGCCAAGGGAGAAGTGTAGCTGTGACTCAGCCCTGACAAAGCTTGGAGCAACCTCCTGAAGAGCTCTGAAGCAAGTGTTGCCGGCTTGGCTCAGTCACTGGAGGCAGGCTGCCCTGGGAAGGTCATACTGCCAGGTTGGGGTGACCCTCTGTAGGTAAGACAGCCTGAGGTAGCCACAGCAGGAAGCTATCTGCTGGCCACATTGCCTGCAGGTAGGCAGCACATCTTTCCTTGGAAGGAGACCCGGTGGTCCATCTTCCTGATGACCACAACCTATATGAATCCTGTAACTGCTAATCTGAAGAATTCATAAGGAGATACCATGTGCCTCTGGACTAAAGTTTGAAGTGTCTGCCTACTAGGGCCATGACATGGCAGTAGTGTTTCATGAACACTGAAAATGGTGTTCTAAGAAAATGGTTGAATGCTTCTGGGAAGAAATCAGTTTATTTTGGAAGCAGTTGTTTTTCAGAACATGTATTACATACTCTGAAACTGTTTAAAAGTATGTTTTCTTGCCATTAGTTTTCTTGCCATTGTATGATGCCCTTTATAATTCTCTTACCACAATTACAGTTTTGCCAAATATAATATTGTCAAGAAAATAACCTTTGCAATTAGTGGGGGATTGTTTTATCTTCTGAATTTTTATTTGTAGGTTAGTTATTTGAATTTTGATAGAGCTTTTCTTAGAAGGAAAAAAAATAATGGAGGCTAGCCCACACAATTCCACATTCTCTCTGTCCCTCTGATTCCTGAATATTCTTGAAATCCAAAATTTAGCCAGAGACTCCTTGAGAGTGGTCATGAGGGAAGACACTGGTGCTGTATTAAAGCTCTCACAATTGGGCAGAGCTCCTAATGGAGGGGTACAGTAGAATTTCAGAGATGTGAGAGGTGGGAGCAGGAAAGGAGGGCTCTGGTGGTGAGGTGTTAGGGGCAGGGGTTGAGACCATTTCTAGTTTTATCTCGAGAATGTTAATTGGAAACTGCCTGCATGGTTGTGGCAGCTATACACTGTAATTACAAGTGGTCTTTGTAGCTCCCCTCCATTCTGAAGCTCAGTAGAATCATAGCAGCACTGTTGTGGCAGCATAACGCAGATGTGTCCTTCTCCTCCCCCAGTGGAAAAAAGATGGGAGGGAAGCTGTGCGCTCTGAGTTCTATTTTTAAATGTCCATCACTTCATTTCAAAACATTTTTTTCAAACATGCCATAGATACCATTCTTCCTTGAGATGCTAAATTTGAGGTTTTAGAAACCAAATTCTGAGTTAGACAGCATAAAACCAACTATCTCAAAAGGTTTAAACACAATTGGTTTTTAATTACTTAGCAAAAAATTCATTGTACCAAGAATGAGAGAATTTTTAGCTTAAAAAGCAAAAGCTGTAAGGAAGCAAAAATCTGAGCTTAGAATAAAAATGTCATCTCAGTTTTAGAGTGTCATTGTAGCAAGTCTGCAAGATTGTTTTCAAAAAAGGGAAGAAGATGGATCTACTTTGGTTAATATTTTAAATGCTTTAAATTTTCATTTTACTTTTGATTTACATTTCACTTCTTGACAAAATGTCCTTTCTGGGTAACATAGGGGGGAATAGTACTGTTCTGCAATATAACTTGCCCCCTAAGTCACCATTGGTTTTGATTCCTGCATGAGGAAAATGTTTTTTCCTCTCCTTTCCTAAAACATTTGAGTGTTTGTCCTCCTGTGTTGTAACTGAGAAGTCTGTGGTTGGTATTTCACAGGAGAAACACAGTATCACATGTCTGAGCCTGATGGAACACATTATGACTGAGTAAATGCTTTTATTTCTCTGGTAACTAACCTGTACCACCTCATCAGTTTTACATCTGGAGGTGAATAGAAAATGTAGGTTAGAGAAAAAAAGCCGTACTTTGCCCTGCTCAGAAGAACCTCAAATGGCAGTTCTTGCTGGGTGTAAAAGGGAGTTTTGCTTGATCTTTAGCATAGCTTTTGAATCCACACTTGGAATAGGGAAGATCCTTATTTCCATCCTGGTTTTTTATTGTGAACCTAAAAAGTAGGAAGTAAGGACTTCTCAAGGTCCTTTCCAGATCTGAGTCCATATCTCCAGCATCGACATCATGGTGGAAAATAATCCTTGGATCAAATTGTGACTGCATGTCACTAGACACTTAGCCTTAGTAAATTAACCTGTGACTCTGCTTTATCTGTACAGTGGTGACACAATTCTTCCCTGGGTTGTTTTGAGGTTAATATAACCTAACTTGTGGACAGCATGTAGCTTGATGCATTTCTTATTTCATATAATTTTTCACCTTTCCTAGAGTTTGGAACTAAGAGATTGGAATGTTATCAACATTCTTATGTACTGTAGGAAAGTAGGAAAAGCCCCAATCTTTCAATATAAGTAAGTTTCTAGATTGCTGTATTTTTGAGTAAGAAGCTTAGATAGGATATAAGTTATCAAGAATCTTACATTTTTATGTAAATCAGGAAGGCTTGGTGATGTTACATCTTTATTTTTATAATATGTCACATGGATTCCTATTGAAGGCCCACTAAACTAAATCTGCTATCACATAAGGTCTCCCCTATAGAGATGACTAAGGAGAATTTGATGAAAAGTAATATATATTTTTTAAGATTCATTTGAGAGCTGTCATTTTATAAGTGGATAGATTATATTTCCGGAATCAATGCCAATAGCAGATATTTATTATGTAATTTAGTATGTTATATGGGTACCCAGAATGTGTGTTTCTCTCTGTCCTGTATAAACCTATATTCTTTAAATCCACCCAACCCCACCCATCCACTCTAGCTGTGTTCGTACTCTGAATATTTGTCTAATGATTCATTTTAATCTAGACATCTAGTTGGTCACTAAGACCCGCAAATGATGCTTTTGAAATATCTCTTATTTGTATCCCTTCAGCTATCTTTCAAGGTTACTTCCTCTTCATCTCCTGTCTGGATTATGTAAAATAATGGCGTGAATGGTCTTTGATCCTCATCCTTCAATCCCACCCTCACTCTTTTGCACAATGTTTTTCACCATAAGCTTTTATCGTACTTACCAAAATGACTTTTATAAGGTCATTCTGAGCTCAGTAACTTTTGATGGCTTTTCACTGACTACAGGCCAATTTATGTAGATTATAAAACAATGTTTTGGTCGGATGTCCAGACTCTTAGCAATTTGACAACTGTCCATATAGCCAACCCTATTTTATTCTGCTGGAATAACTTTATTTTAGATAAATGGATCCTCTCATAGGTTTTCAAACACCTTATGAGCAGATCTCTCATCTTTGTCTCCTACCTGAAATGCCTTCTCATCATCTCTCTACCTTACTCTTAAGCCTTCAAAGTTGAGCTCAAATTCTGCCTTTTTAGTGACAGCTTTCCAACTATGCCAGCCTCATTCAATTCTATGACCCACAAATCTATAATCCATAACTCTTCATAAAACATAATTAGAATGTTCTTTCAGGAGGATTTTTATCATTTTATTAACTGTACCTGATATAGAATAGTACCTGGCATACAGTAGGTGCTAAATAAAGATTTCTAAAAGTCATTTGACCTTGCTTGTAACTCTTCTGATTTCCCTTCTGGCTGAGAGGACAAAATTCATATTCCTCAGCTTAGCTTCTGAGGTCTTTCATAAAGTAGTTAACTCTTTTTTAGCTCCCCAGCATTCGCCTTTCTAAGCCCCTAGTCGCTCTTAATATGATCTTCACAAGCCATGTGCCTTTCTATTTCAGTATCTTAGCTTATGGTGCTTTCCTGACTATAAACACTTGGCTTGTCTCTTTTCTGCCTATTTGCATTCCATACATCCTTATAAGGTTAAACTTGGATCTCACCATCTCCATTAAAACACACTTCTGTCCCTCATTCAAATTCCTAAAGTATACACCCATACCAGCTATGATGATTAACTTCTGGAAGTTAATCAAACTTATTATTTTTACCTGCTTTTATTAAAAATACCTTATTCTTTTTAAAAGTGAAATATATTCCTTGTTTTTTTTTTAATGAAGGCACAAAGGTACAAAAAAAATTTGAAAACACCCTAAATCTCAGCACTATACTGTAAACACTAGATCACTTTATGCATAATTTACCAGCATAATTTAGATGCTAAGGTTTGGTGAATCTGGATGAAGGGTATATGGGAATTCTTTGTACTATTTGTGTAATTCTTTTGTAAGTCTGAAATTATACTGACACAGAAATAGATTGATGAAGTAGTACAGAATTCATAAAATAGCCCAAATATATAGTGATATTAATAATATAGGAAGTAATGCAAATAGGTGGGGAAAACAGGACTGTTCAGTTAAAGGATGATGGAATAACAGGCTGTCCAATAGGCAACAAAAGATGGGCTCTTCCCTCATATCATACACCCAAATAAACTCCTCGTGGATCAACAAATTAGAAAATGATGAGGTTCAAAAACAAAAACATGAGTGATAAGCGTTATACTCACGGGTTGAAATTGGCATGATAAAGCCTGGGAAGAAAACTAAAAATCACAAAAGAAAAGCACTGATAAATCTGAATGCATAAAAATTAAAGCCTATATATATCAAAGGTTGGAATGGGGAACACTATAAAGTTAAAAAGATGGGTAATAAACTGGGGGGAACATAGTTGTAACCTATATGACAAAGGATTGATAGGCACTTGGTAAAGTATCTAAAAGCTTGTTTCTAGAGGAACATTCCTTGGGCCTTGTGACTCTACTAATGATGTGACATAGGGAAAATTAGCTAACTGCTCTATACATCACTTTTTTCATTTGCAAAATGGGGATAAGACTTCTTGATTCATGGTGCTATTATAGGCATTTAACATAGCAAAGCATCTAATACCATGCTTGGCATATAAAAATAGTAATAGTAACTGTTAAAATATATTGGGGCTTAATTATGTGCCAGGAACTATGCCTTTAAATACGTTATATGATTTAATCCTCACCACAACCCTCCCAATAAGGAGGGTACTATTCTCCCCATCTTACAGATGGGAACCCTGAGATTTAGAGAGATTATGTAATTTGACCAATAGCTAATAAATGATAGAGAGAGGATTTGAAGAGAGATGGGATTCCAGATCCATTGTCTTGACATTTACACCAAACTATGGCAGTTCTCAAGACAATTTAGTTCCCTTTTCCTTGAGTATTGGGACTATGTAATCTTGACAGTTAATTGGATTTTCATGTCCCTCTTAGTAGATATATGAATTGAACTCTCCAAATGTATTTGGTTACTGGTATATCCATAAGGTTGCCATTTCAGAGAAAAAAAAAGCCTTATAGAAATTCATTACATAAAGAATTTTTTTTCATTTTTTTTTCATTACATAAAGAATTAAACTTACTTTGGCATACTCTATAACACCAACTCTCATATCTATGGTAGTTTTTCCACACAAACTTCTTGGAGTACTTTCTTTTGGTTTTTATCTTGAGAAAATAAAAAATCAGGGATGATTTTACCTTAGCACTTATGCACATTAAAGTAGCTTAAAGCAGTAGCAAAGACAGGTGTTTGAGATATTAAACAGAAATAATTACTGGAAGTTATATTCTCATTCAAAAATAATTTCAGATTTCTTATTAGAAAATTAAATTGATTTTGTGTTTAGGAAGCTTTTTAACTTTTTTGATTTGTGAGCATAATTTATTGAAATCCTAGTCCACATTATAACAGAATAAAATTTCTTTTGATAGTTTTAAAATTGAATTGAAAACTTTTATGAACTCCATATATTTAAAGACAGAGGCTACCATCTATCTATTCCTTTTGATGGGTTATAGCCAGGGTTTAATTTTGTTATTCTGAACAAATCTGAAAATACGTTTTATATCATATTAAACATTTTTCTTCATCGTAATACAGTGTTAAATCATTTAAAACCTAATTTGAAAAGAAAATAGTGAATCAGACTCATGATTTATGCTTCTTTAATCATGAAGAAGAATTGACTTGTAGGAACATGAAAAGTTTTAACTCTGTGCTTTAAATATGATTTGTTAAAAAATCACTGGATTTTAAGGGAACACTTTTCTTGATTGAAATGTCTTTATCCCTCTAGCTTTTTATTGATCGATGATAAAGAAAGAGGGACACTAGAAAACCCTGTTTAATACACAGAAATTCTAGGTCTACTTGGGTGGCTCTGTTGGTTAAGCTTCCAACTCTTGATTTCAGCTCAGGTCATGATCTCAGGGTCCTGGGGTTGAGCCCCAAGATGGGCTCCTTGCTCAGCACAGAGTCTGCTTGAGATCCTCTCCCTCTACCCTTCCCCCTCACAATCGCACTCTCTCTCACAATGAAATAAATCTTTAAAAAAATAATAGCAATACCATATAAATGCAGTACTTAGCTTGTTGGCCACCTGTCCTATTACCTATCTGCAACAAAACATCAAATTAGGAAGATTGCAAAAAAGGCCTCTGAGCAGCCAAAATAAGTATAACTACTTCCATTAAAAAAAATATCTATGAAGGGGCACCTGGGTGGCTCAGTCCACTGAGCATCAGTCTCTTGGTTTAGGCTCAGGTCTTGATCTCAGGGTGGTGAGATAGAGCCCCAGTGTAGGGCTCTGCACTCAGTTTGGAGTCTGTCCCTCTCCTTCCCCCTTGGCCCCTCTCCCCTACTCACATGTGCCTCTCTGTCTCTCTCTCTCAAATAAACAAAAAAAATTTAAAAAAAAAAAAACCTCTGAAGGATCCCAACCTCATCACCACCATCACCACCACCACCACTCTTAGCAGCTCTCACATATTTCTCCTGTATTCTTACTTTGCCCAAATTCTAACAAACTTAGATATTAGGTTTCTAAGCCCACAGAAGTTTAGGAGGAGGAAGAGGTATTACAGGCAGTCAAGTAGACAGCCAGAGGTGATCATTGGCATTTGATACCAGGAGGCTACAGGAAAACTTTAAAAGCAGACATAAAAATGCAAAAATTATAGCTACCTGGGAACATTTAATCAATACCCAGGTTTCTCAGTCCTGAGAGCATCACTGTATTAGAGAACTAGTATAATAAGGCACATCATAAAAAGATTAATTTATGGTCAGTAAATGTCAGCATTTACCAGTTTCCAGAATCCATTCTAACAGTGGTATCTCATTCTTACAAGACATAGGGATTTGGGCTTGGTAATTGAAGATTCAAGAACCTCTGCTTGCTCTTGCTTCATTAGTTCAGTGTTAGGATCTTCTGAAGCTTCCTTTATCTCTCACTTTCACCTGGAGGTCTGTGAATCCAGTTTCTCCCCAGGCCCTCATGCAATCTAGGTTTTCTTGGCCAGCCTCCTATCTGAACTTAAGATCTCTCTGCAACTTTTGATGCAAGGTCTCCATTCCCAAGGAAATATCTTCTCACGGATCCCTGACTCTTGAGCTTCACTCTTGGGTATGCCCATGTATCCATATGTGTTCCCTTTACCAGACAAGGTATTTCTCCATCAATAATAAGGGGAAGTAGGGGATCCCTGGGTGGCGCAGTGGTTTGGCGCCTGCCTTTGGCCCAGGGCGCGATCCTGGAGACCCGGGATCGAATCCCACGTCGGGCTCCCGGTGCATGGAGCCTGCTTCTCCCTCTGCCTGTGTCTCTGCCTCTCTCTCTCTCTGTGACTATCATAAACAAATAAAAAATTAAAAAAAATAAAATAATAATAAGGGGAAGTGGGCAGCCCCGGTGGCGCAGTGGTTTAGTGCCGCCTGCAGCCTGGGGTGTGATCCTGGAGACCCGGGATCGAGTCCCACATTGGGCTTCCTGCATGGGGCCTGCTTCTCCCTCTGCCTGTGTCTCTGCCTCTCTCTCGCTCTCTCTGAATGAATAAATAAATAAATCTTTAAAAAAAATAATAAGGGGAAGTACTGTAGGGTATCCATGATTAGTCAGGTTTTTAAAAGTCTACTTTACCCTACTTCTAGCTTTCTTCCTTCTTCATTCCCAATGGAATGTCTTAACTAGAGCTAACTGTCCAACCTGATTTGGACTCTTGGGATCAAAAGATCCTCTGGTACTAAATTTTTGTTATTATAGCAGAACTGAAATGAATGCGTAACTGTTGCTGGTATCAGGAAGTCATAGTCAACTTTGCTTTGTCCAATAATGTTTAGTCCCCTTTCCCTTATGGGGTTTCCCAATAATGAGTATGTACTACATACTAGAAATAGTTTCAGTCCAAAGAGATTTTTTTTTAATTCTTTAAGATGGTAATTCGTCAGGTATACAAAAATGTGATCAGTGTTTCTACTGTATCACTTGTAACAGTTTTCTGTATTAATACTTGTTAATGGTAATTGTCTTTCTCTGATTGACTTATTTTGCTTAGTATAATACCCTCTATTTCCATCCACATCAATGCAAATGGCAAGATTTCGTTTTTGATGGCTGTGTAATATTCCATTATATATGTGTGTGTGTATACACACATATATACATATATATATAGCACATCTTTATTCATTCAATTATAACATTTTACTCATGTGGAATTTAAGAAACAAAACAGAGGATCATAGGGGAAGGGAGGGAAAAATAAAACAAGACAAAATCAGAGAGGGAGACAAATTGTAAGAGACTCTTTTTTTTTTTTTTTGTAAGAGACTCTTAACCATAGGAAACAAACTGAGGGTTGCTGGAAAGGAGGGAAGTGGGGGGATGGGGTAACTGAGTGATGGACATCAAGGAGGGCACATGATGTAATGAGCAGTGAGTGTTAAATAAGACTGGTGAATCACTGAATCTACCTCTGAAACTAATAATACATTATATGTTAATTGAATTTAAGTTAAAAAAATACTTATTAATGGGCTAGTCTCCTTCTGTTAGTGTCAGATCTATTACTTCCCCTACTGGTAGTCATGGCCTACCTGGAATCTTCAGTGTTAAGAGGTGAAAATATTTTGAGGTTGTATCAAATTTTGTATTGCATTTAACCTAGAGTGACAGCTTCACAGCACTATGTAGGTTATCCAACAGCTCAGAGACTGCAAAGGGCTTTATTTACCCTCCCCTGCTGATATGTGAAGCCTTCCCTTATTCTAATCCTGTAACCATAAGACTAGCCACATCCAATTTTATACACACACACACACACACACACACACATATATACACAGATACACACACACAGACATCCAACTGTATGTGTTTATATGTTTAAACATATACAGAATATAGTATTCAGATGCTTAACTCTCCCATTAATATTTCTTGGGAAAAGAGATTACTACTTGCAACAGGATTCTAAGCAGGCTTTTAACATTGCATGTTTGATCCTCACTCTTTTTGCCCAGGTTTATATTATAGGATGGTTTAGACTGTTGTCTTTAGTTCTTCCTTTGGCAGTCTTAGGGTCAGTTTTCATATTTTTTTTTCCCTTGGGTCCTTTTATTACCTCCATAAACTAGCCCAAGACTCTCCCTAACAGGCTATAAACTCTGCAGGCAGGGATTAAATCCTTTTATCTTCCCACACCAAACACAGTGCCTGGATTCTTACCTTGCATGTTATAGAAGCTTTACAAATGGCTTACTGGTAAATTAATTAAGTATAAGTAAAGACTTCTGGATAGCCTGTGTCTTATTGAGCTTCTAATTGTTTCTTCAGCAGCATTAGCTAGAAAACACAATTTCCCAGGAGCTATGTTTTATCTTACTTAGTTAATGTGTTTTTAGAGAAGGACTGGGACTTTGTCATGCTGATATAAAATTTTGATTAAGAGAAAACAGCAGTTTATTTCTGTTTTCTAATATATCCACATAAAGTACCATTTGTTAAATGGAGATACAATTGGGAAGGAAAGGTTTTCTCA
Organism: Canis lupus dingo; assembly: GCF_003254725.2. Classification (NCBI taxonomy): domain Eukaryota; kingdom Metazoa; phylum Chordata; class Mammalia; order Carnivora; family Canidae; genus Canis; species Canis lupus. The sequence continues at coordinate 13,643,828 of NC_064275.1, read as the reverse complement.
AGTTATTATAACTAAGACATGATATAATTTTAAAGTGATTTCTACTTCATATGTAGGGCTTGCTCAGTTAATGTATCCAGTTATTAGGCATTAGGAAATTTTGACTGAGGAACAAGGTTAGGAAATAGATGTGCAAACATAGAAACAGAAAGAGACTGTATAGTTTGAATAAGTTAATGCTGCTCTACCAAGCCTAATGATCTCTTTTTGCCCTTCCTCATTTAGTAATTGGGCCATTTCCCCCCAATATATTAACTGTGGCCTAGGAGTGAGTGAAAACATTTAAGCTGCTATATTAAATCACTTTAGGATATTGGGAATAGGAATTTGCAAATCATTGCTTAAGGGAACCAAATAAGAACTTAAGAAGAGTAAATGCAACTTACTAAAGGGCCCAATATAAGGCAAACAGTAGCTTTTGCCCTGGGATGTCTTAATGCAGTGTGTGATTTCCATGTACTTTAGTAACTCTTTGATTCTGATCTGATTCAGATAGGGCCACTGCTAACCTGTATTCCTTTGGGAAAACTAGAAAAATGTGCCCTTCCTTGAGGAAAATTTTTGAGTATGTTCTGCACAACTTGAACAATCCAATGAATTCAGCCCTGAAGAAAGTGGGACTTCGGACGAGTACCCTCACCAGCCTTGTTTGGTGATTCTGGACTCCACCTTCCTGTAGGGAAAGGGAAGAAGAAGGAATGGGAATGAGGGGAATGGAGTTGAGAATTGGCTCCAGGATTTAATCAGCAGTACCTAACTGCAGTTCACTCAAATGGTGGTTCCATAAACCAAACTTATTTTTAAATCAGTGACCAGAACATCTGCATTCTATTAAGAATCATTCAAAACTGCTGCTGAGAGGACAAAGGACATGCCCCTTTGGTTCAGCCTGGCTCTGTGGGATTGGGGTGTGGGGGCCCATCACCATGGCAGGAGCAAGCCACACACACAGCCCCCAAATGTCGGGACTTACGTACCACTAGCAGTGCATACCTCTTCCCACTCCACCCCACCCCATCCCCATCAGTCTACTCTGTTTGGTACAGAAAATAAGCCAGTCAGAATTGGGCCTCCTCGAACTAGGGACAGGTACTGGGATGTGCCAATGAGTGAGCAAGCACCTAGTTCTTCCAAGTATATGCATGCTGTGGGTGCCAGGGTGGGGTGACATGAGAGAAAACTTTCCCCATGTCTTTAGGTTTCAACTGGGAGACTCAGTATCTCTTCTCCTGCTGTCACATGTCTCATAAAACTTCACCCATGTCTGTCTTGTGCATACTGCCACTTGCCACCTCTCTCCAGCCATGGTGCTCTTGTGCTACCCTGATTCAGTTCACATAGATGTACGTAGTGTATTCTGTTAGTACTCAAAATAATACAATGTTTCTATATTAAAGTGAGCACCTTAATGCTTAAAGCGGAATCTTAAACATTTTCCACTTAGAATTTCCACATTTTACTTATATTAATGCTTATATTTTTTATGCTTCTGTTTTTTTAAGTAGAATATACCTGAAAAAATTCAGATCACATATTGTAGAATGTGAAAGCATTGTATTACTTATCCATCCTCTAATTGCATGGTTAGAACTATACAGCTCCCTGAATTTCTGAACAGAAAGCAACATATGCTCCTTTTAAGGTTCTGAGTCTGTTCAGGACTTGCTAATATGAGCTAGGAGGTAGGAGAGAGAGGCTTTCTCATGCCAGTGGTGCTCTAGAGACTCAGTTGGGAGTTTAAAGCCCCTAAACACCTCAATCTCCCACCAAAATACAAATCTCAATATAAGGTTTTTCTTAGCGTTAGACTGGATTGGAAAGACTAGTCTAATGAACTTCTGTTTCAGAAATGTCTTTTAGTGACATAAATTCACACTGAGAATGAAATTTCACCATGAGCTTATTTATGCAATCTCTTTTTTCCTTTGCCTTGTAGAATCTTAAAGTAAATTTAAGACATCATGTCCATTTACCTGTAAATATTTCAGCATTTGTCTCTAGAAGGCCTTGGCATGATAACCCATCATGCCATTATAATACCTACAAAATTAGTAATAATTCCTTATATCATCTAATACTCTTCCACATTCAAATTTCCCTGATTGTCTCAAAAACATCTTTTTATGGATTGTTCAAACTAGACTCCGTCTACGTTGTATCTGGCTGTTTATGTTTCTCAGGTCTCTTTTTTTCTATATTAATAAATTTTTACATGTTTTCTGTACATTTTCTTTTATCAAGGAAGCTTAAAGAAAAAATTGCTACTAAAATTAATGTGTTAGGCTATATTGTTAAATCATTAATTTGTATATTCTTCACATTTTCAGATCTAGATATACTTAATGCTGAAAGGCTGGGAAAATGAAAAAGAAGAGAGAAAAAATTTTCCTTTTGTAATTCAAAAACAGGCTTGAATTGATTTTATTTCTCAACAGTGGAAATCAAATGCAGAAATGTGGCCTCCACCCTATCTGAGTTCAAATAGGTCTGTGTTAAACCACATTTTAAAGCTATGTTATAGTTTGACCTAACAAATATCACTTTAATTATGGATAAAAAATTTGTAAGTAGTGACTTCTTGGCTTCTGGGATCTTGTCTTTTTTGTCTTTCAGATTGGAGGTCTGTGTTTCAGTATAGAAAACTCAAACTGAGACAATGTTTTCTTACCAAATGTGTGAATGTTTGTACTCCTTTACTGTTACCAATTAACATAACTAAATGACTTGTTCACTTGATAGTATTCCCATTGAGTTCACTCTGATATCTCAAAAGCATTGTGTGTTTTTTTTTTTTGTCAGAATGGTTGAAATCATATATTTGCTTCTTTTTAAAAATGCTAATTTTGCTATCCTAGCAGGTTTGTGCATTGTTTTCCTTCAATGTGGATAGAAGGACAGATAAGAACTTCTGCCACTGTAATTTTAACACTACCATGCTTGATATAAATTGTGCAGTCCTGCTAAAATGCCTCAAAATTTTACTGTTTCTTTTTATAAACTCTCAATCTTGTGATATCTTTCCTTTCTTAGGATATGAACGAGTCTGCCAAACAAGAAGATATTTTGGAATCCACAACAGATGCTGCAGAATGGAGTCTCGAAGTGGAACGTGTACTACCACAACTGAAAGTCACGATTAGGACTGACAATAAGGTAGAGAGGATACAACACATTTTGTTCAAATCGAGCTTCATAAGGCAATTTCAGGGTCAGGGGTACTCCTGATTATATGAATGATTTAAGGTGGTGGGATTCAGTTTCCATTGTTTTGTCTTAACTAAGATTTAGTAAATTGTTGTTGAGTGAATCCACAATGTAAAGAAGGAAAAAGAAAGGAATAGATCTTTAAAGTGTTTTGGAACACTTGTCATGTTTCCCTGGGCTTGAGGAGCATTTTCTCAATACATTTTGATGTATTTTCTTAGAAATTGTATCTTGTTTAGATGAATAATGAACAAAATTGGAATTTCATGACTGTATACCAACAGAACATAGTTAGAAAATGGTTTTGGAATCCTGCTGGATGGTAGAATGGAAGATATTCTGGAAGTTGCCTTACATAATCTATTTGGTACATATGATTAAAAGTCAAATAGTAAGCAAGTAATCAAAGCATTTGCATTAAGATTTGCAGATTGGGCCAGATGAACTGACCCATTTAATCAAGTTCCTGCTTCCTTTTTACTTAGAATTTACAAGAACTTTAGAACAAACTGGTCAATACTATTCTCATTGATACTATAATAATGTCTACAGAAGGGACTTGAGAGACGTCTAGTAAAGAAACTAAAGGGTTTTTATCCTTGAGGCTGGAGAAAAGCACCAGTGTTATGGATCAAGGTTCTAGGAAAAATATGGTCCTTATCTATCCCCAAAGATTGCTGTTTTCAGAGTGCCTTGGAAACAAATTCATTCTCAGGATGTCTGAACTTGAGCTTGTAAAACTGTGTCCTAGAGAGGGTACGAAGTAGCCTAGACTCCTAGGGCAGTCCTACAATAGGGTAAAGGCAGCAAAGATCTTACTAGACTGAGCAGCTGTGGAATAAGCTTAAAGGTAAGTGGGCAGATCCTGCAGCCTATTTATTTACCTAAACATAATGGATCTCCATTATTTGACTACATTAGGTAGGAGTGAATTCTTTGTTTGCATATATCTTATATGTAGATATATATTAATACGGATTTCTTCATTGATTCAATTCCTGCTGGAAGTCATAATTTGCAAATATATGATTTTTTGGTAAAAATGCAATTTCTAATTCTTTAATTTTATAAGAAATCTGGTAAAATTAAAAATCAGTATTATTGTGATTCTAGTTAGAATGACATGTTAAAATAACCATGTAGTTAGGAATTCTCAGGTACATCTTAATCCCACAAGGAAGCAAGTTTAGTTTACTTTCAAGCTAAGTAAACTGGAAATTCAGCATCTCATTTAGAACCTAATAGGTTCACACAGGAGTGTTTTTTAAAGTATGGCCATTGATTTCTACATAATGGGAGTAACTGAGTAAAGAAAGAATACAAATGTAACTTCTAACATACAGTTTTACAAAACTGAGTACAAGTCAAATTCTACTACAAACCTGTATTATAGTAATCAGAATCCTGGGTTCTTACAGGGTCGATGATTTCCTTATCTGGGGAAGAATTAACGAGGTGAAAGTTGGCCTCTTAGTCTCATGCCATATATGACCAGCCTTGATCTTATGAGGATATACTGTGCCAAATTAATTATATAGCTAAATTTTATAAGCAACATTCTGAAATACCAGATAAAATTTTGAGGTTTTTTTCTTTATATGAATATCATTTTGAATTTAGATTTTTGTGGTAAAATATACTGACCTAAATAATATTTGAGTGCTTTTTCAGAATTCTTCTCTATGTCATGTGGTCTTTATATCTAGTATTTCACAAACTCTAAGTATTTCAGAGGTATCAAATGGGAAATACAGGTTTGGGGTCAATTCTTTACTCAGCTTTACTTAAGAAAAACAAAATTATACACTGACTTGAGAAAATAAGGGGCTAATGAATAAAAAAAATGTTTTTCATGCCTCAGAAATAAAAATAATCTGGTCATGGATGAGGTTTCTCAAGGGCTCACTATCCTCCTCCATCTGAAGAAGTTGACTCCTGCATCATGATAGATCCCATTCTTCCTTAACTCCTGACTCTACGAAAAACAAGCCCTCTACTTTCTTTTGGCCAAAACAATTATCTTTCACTCAACACAGGCTATTTAGGACATTTAGAGAATTTAGCTTTGTGTCTGAGGGAAAATGAGTTTTTTTTCAGATCAATGTGCTTTACTGATCACTGTTAGATTAATTTTTAAGTAGCATAGAGATGTGGGAAATAAGTAATACAGGGCCTCAATTATTTAAATCCATTATAAAGTTCTTGAAAATGACCTTGTGTTAGTTGTAAAAGGAGAAAGATTTATACGATCTGAAGAGAAACTTGTGTTAGTTGTAAATAAGTCCCATCTTTATTTAGCACTGGATCAAATGTTTGTTTTGCTTTCTTTTCCCACAAAAGTATATTCCTTGTATGCTTCTTGCCAGGTAATTACCAAAAGAAAAAGAAAAAAGTAACTCTCCTTTTCTGTTGTTTTTGTATATTATAGTATATATGCTTTGATGAGATCCTCTCATATACTAATATTTTATTTTATATCCTCCATAATGTTGTAATTAGGTTTTTATTAGTAGGCTAGCTTATCCTTTTTTTCTGGCACCATTTGTTACTGTTGACAGTTTTCAAAGAATGCAAACAAATTTTAATATTAGCTTAAGCAAATTACAATTGGGAAAATACATATGTTGCCAAAAATAATATGTTCCACAACTGAAGATGAAGGACTTTTGTCATAGCTTGAATGGACCATATTAGTAGTTCCCTTTTTAGAGCTGGTTATAGAGAATGCTCCTGATGATTAATTCTAGAGTGTTATATACCCAGTGACCAACTCAGATCTGCCCTAACTTGGAATAATGTGTCTAAACACATAGTCAGAAGTTCTGCCAAGAGTGAATAAATTCAGCCAAATCCTGGGTTACTGCTTTCTAGTTAATTTTTCAGTTATGACCAAGTGAGTAAGGCTCTGGAGTCAATTCCTTAGAAGGGCAGTCTGAGGACAGCTAAACTAGAGTAGACGTCAGTGCCATCTAATCAAATTATCTGTGCGTATTATTTGTACACTGTGACTATGTATCTTATACTTTTGTTCTTTACCTCCTCATTTTTTCTCTTTATAGCTCTTTCCCTGTCTTCTTGTGTGTTTTTATCTCTTTTTTTATTGTTTTTTTTTTTTGTTAGACCATCAGTGGTGCCCACAAGTGTTACAAAAGTTGTCTGGTGAAATTTAGAACTAAGAGCAAACATCTGTGATTATAATCAGACTAGACTTAAATCTACAACTGGTCAAGAATTATCGTAATCTGAGTCTTTTTAAAATACACTTTTGGGGATCCCTGGGTGGCGCAGGGACACAGACAGAGGGAGAAGCAGGCTCCATGCACCGGGAGCCCGACGTGGGATTCGATCCCGGGTCTCCAGGATCGCACCCTGGGCCAAAGGCAGGCGCCAAACCGCTGCGCCACCCAGGGATCCCCCAAGTACAGTTCTTAACACTTCACTTATATTAATTCATTTAATCCTTTCCACTGCCCTATTAGCTACAGGTACCTTTTACTGCAGGAGAAGAAACTGAACCACAGTGAAATGAAGCAATTTGCTTTTGCCTAGTGACAGATAAGATTTGAGCCTACAACCCAAGCCCTTACCTATTTGATTAGTGACAATATTGCATGAATTCTAAATCCAGGTTACTTGAGTCCAAATCCTGGCTCTAATACTTACTAGCCGTTGGACCCTGTGGGCAAGTTCCAACCACTCTGTCTCAGTTTCCTCATCTGCACAATGGAGTGCCTTATAAAACTGATCTCAAAGAGTTATTAAAGGGATTAAATGAATTCACATATCTTAAACACTTAGAATGCTGTCAGGAGAATCACTTAATATATATTGATCACCATTTCTGCGTAGTTTTATGTGCATACAGTTGAGATTACACCTCTTTTTTTAAAAAAAAACATGATAGTACATCATGAGCAGTTCCACACATCCTTAGCACTGATAAGCCATAACTTTAGCTGAGTGGCAGGGGGCAGAGATGGCTTGGCCAAGCTTAGCAGGTTGGGGTGAAACCAGGAGGTCTAAGATCTTGCTGGGGGAATGGCCAGCCAGCCAGAGTCATGTAACAGTGGATGGTTAGAATATGGGCAAGCATAAGGACCAGAAGATCTGAGAATATAGACCAATAGCAAGAAGGGAAGCCCACCAGTGAGTCATTTTAGAGAAACAAGTGGTTGTTGAAGGTGGAGGTACTTTGTGAAATTCATTGAAAAATAATATTTTCCATCATGACTGAAATATTTTTAATTCCATAATAGTAATTTTTTAAAAACTTTAAAGTGAATCAGTTGACAGTTGCTGCCTAGAATAATAATGGTAGTTGAGACTGAGCTGCCAAAGAATTCTACATGTTCCATAATTTCTGGGGAAATAAAAGATGTGGTTGCCTATTCATATAGATTTCACTTTCTGTATTTTTTATTAATTTTGAATCACTAACTAATGTTTCTTGAAGAAAATTATTCTTTTTTAGTTTTCTTTTTCTTTTTTTTAAATAAAAAACAAGCCATATTTGACTTTGTGGAAAAAAAGAGACCATCTACATGAGAACAAAGACTATGTATTCACAGCTTGCTGTAACAAAGGAGTTAGTCACCATCACCTGCATTTGGCAGACATAGGGCAGGCAGGAGTATATGAAAGATTTATTGTGAGAAAAAGGGGAAGCCTTCAGAAATGTTCAGATAAGACTGGAGATTTGGAGGCAGGCTAACTAGAAGCAGGGCTTTCTATGTGACTGGTTAGGGGAGGATATGTGGCTTTGTCTGGTTGGTCCTACATTGGAAGCAGGTTGGTGAGGAGAAAAACTGAGGAAACCAGCAGTTACTAAATCCTTACCATTTTCAGCCAATTTCTCTCAGAAGTTATGGTTTGACTTCCTGGACTAGTTGCTTCAGATTGTGGGTCAGAATTCTATTTTATATAATGGCCTGGGCATTGTCTGCTGTCCATTCATATATTCAGTCTCTCAGCTTCATCCATCTAACCAAAGGAAAGTGGCTTCTTAAAATGATCAGTCTTACCAGTCTTTATCAGTAGAATGACTTTTTTTTCAAGACAAGGGTTTTTACCAAAATGGAAACCAAGTAAACATTAATAATATTTATTCCTGTTCCCAGAAATAAGGAAGAGCAGAAAGTGTGAAATCAGTTTTCAACTAAACCTTACATAGGCCCTTTTCTTCAATTATACAGTATTTATTCCTAAACAATTGTATATTATAATGATTTAATATGAGGTGTTTAATGCAATGAACAAATGTTCTATCATGCTTTAATGCCCTGTGGATATTGTAATTAAAATTTTGATTAATGACTTAAATTGATTTTTTTCCAAATTATAATTAAATATTTCCTGCTTTGTTGTTTTAAAAGATAGTTGGCTAAGTACCCCCCTTCATTCCTCCAAAATGTCTCCTACTCATTATGTAAATCTTCAGGTTCATTACAAGAATTTAGATAAAGAGATTATATATTTTTTTAAAGGCTTTGGAAGTATTACAGCATGTGTTTCTAATTATTTCAAGCCTTTGATTCACTGAACTGCTTTTTTACATCCTTACCTGTTTATCAGTGTCTGGCTTTCTTAGGGTGCAGTTGTAAAAAGGACTTTAAACTTTAAATTTCAACTCCAAACAACTGGATTTTGTATTAACGTAAATAAACCATACAGGTGTTGCCTTGGGTAATTCACAGCAAGAAACCTTTCTGGAAGAGTCATTGTGCTAAGGACAGAATCATTGCAATAGTCTTGAGCCCTTGGGCTTTCTAGTCACTGTAAGAGCTAAAACCTAAGAGGGAGGAGAGAGGCCTTTATTAATCAGCAGGTGGAATTCCATTTAAATGAACCTAGAGGAACCACAGAATTACTATATTAGATTTAAGTCTCTTCAAATTGGAAGCCAAATCCTGCAGAAAATGTACAATAGTAGGCTTTCTCTTTTTACTATTATAGACACATCTGTATCTGGAAGCAAGAGAAGAGGGTATTTTTCTCATTCCAAAGCAATGCAGAGAGTAACTTGCTTTGACCTTCTGCCATTGCTGTGTTTTGATGCGGTATAAGAAGAATGTTAATAAAATTGAGCTTTCTAAATGTTTCTGACCTGCAAGGATTTATGAATTGTTATAGTTTGGAAATAAGGAGCGTTTCTTAAGACTTGTGTTCTGGTTGTTAGACAGGCTATATTGATAGGATTCTTGCATCCATGAGCAAAAAGGTATAATATATTCTGTGGGCTAGGATACAAGAATACAGTTTATGTATATAGTAGTCATTAAAATGTGATTCTGCCTCTTTGAATAATGGAGATACTACATTTATAATTCTTAAAGATTTTTCTGGTAGACAGACCTTTTGCTGAGAAATACTCACATAATTAAAAAAAAATAAGGCACCAAATAAAAAAAAAATCAGCTTTTTTACAATTACCAGTAACAAATGTAAATACAGGTGGCAATAAGTTGGTCTCCATGAGGCTCCATGCAGGAGTAATAGCTCCAATTACTGTCACAAATGTTTGTAATTGTATCTATTGCTGCCAGACAATAAATGCTTTTTAATATAGTAAGGCCATAAATGTACATGCTGCTGTTGTTTAAACAAAATACAATTTTCAGCAAATTTATCCTTGAAACACCTGCTATAATCAAAAAGAGGTGAATGCTATCAAAATAAACTGCCTAAATTAACTAGACACACATACATTTTTAGAGCAGCCTGCATGATTACTCAACTGCCACGTTGTCTCAAAGAATGAGGGGAAATATTCACTGATGGACGTTTACAAGCAAGCTTTCTTTAAAGGAGACAACAAAAAACAGTATTGCTTTGGATTGTGTTATTTTTAAAGCATGGTGTTATTTTGTGGACTTAAAGTTTTATTCACTGTTTCTTTCTTTTTCTTAAGCTGGTCAACTATTTTTTTTTTTCTTTTAGCATATGGGTCATGTGCAAATATCTGGATTGTGGAAAAGAATACTGTGCTTAAAATTATATATGTAAAGCTACTGCAAAGGGGTGGAGAAAAATCCAGCCATCCTTAAGCAACTGAAAACGATTTTTAGCTGCTTCTGTCACAGTCTTGTTGAACATTCAGGATATTTTGTTTAAAGATAGTTGATGATGCCTTCCTTCCTATTTACCCTGACTATGATAAATGTTTCAACTGGATCAAGGAAAGGTTTCATTTATCACAAGTCGAAATAGGAGAACAAGTGTTTTTGCTTTAGAGATTACCATCAGCTCTAACTAAAGAGCATCAGCAGTGGTAGCAGATTTTAAGGAAATAACCAATAAAGACTGCATGTTATATAAACACTGCAGAGGGACATTACTAAGGCCTCACAGCAGAGATACCTCAAATAGACCTTTGTGATTGAGAGCAGTGAATTAATATATATTGATTATAATTAAAATTTCTAGACTGCCTAAATATTTCATTATTGCAAAGTATGATTTAATGTTTCCTTTAAGTTACTTAATGTAAAAATATGAATTGAAACAGAAACCATTTGTCATATGGGCCTCCCTATGAAATGTACTTTTTAATAGGTTTGATTCATTGTTCCAATCAATGATATTAGAGTAGTTCTCACTATCACTGTTTTATTATTAAATTTCTTATTATGTGGTCAAAATTTACTTCCATAGCCTTTATCCCATTATATTTTACTCTGTTTCCTTATGCGAAGATAATGATTTGTTTCTTGGTTCTTCAAATATGCAGATGGCTCTACTTATTTTTTTAGTATCATATGAGATCAAGGTTTTGGTTAGTAGATTCTTTTTTTTTTTTAATAGTTATTTTTTTTATTTATTTATGATAGTCACAGAGAGAGAGAGGGGGGGGGAGAGACATAGGCAGAGGGAGAAGCAGGCCCCATGCACCGGGAGCCCGATGTGGGATTCGATCCCAGGTCTCCAAGATCGCGCCCTGGGCCAAAGGCAGGCGCCAAACCACTGCGCCACCCAGGGATCCCTGGTTAGTATATTCTTGAGGGATTGTCAAGGTTGTCTCTTCTGGCTATGCATTGTGGTTACTCAGCACCCTGTGAAGTAATTATGTTCTGATTTGACTTGAGTGCTCCTGCATTGGCAGAAAGGCCCCACTCACTCCCTGTCTGCCTTGCCAGATCTCTTCTCTGAGCTTGTAACTCCTAAAGTCTAGAAACCCTCACTTGGGAGATTTCTATGGCCATATAGAAGGGGTGTGGATGGAGTAAGCATGAATAATAAGTCAGAGTCAACATACGAAAACACTTTAGTAACAGATGGTAGTCAGTAAAGATAATCTCTGAGCACACATTAGAAATGTAATTATTTAACTAACAAGGTATTTTATTTAGAGATTATAGGTCTCTAGTTTCAGTTCAACTACAGGCAGGTGTGAGAATACTAGTGATTGTTAGCTTTAGCTTACCCTCTATGCACACTGTCTTATTCTTCTCTACATCAAGAGGATATCTAGAAAGCAGGAACTTTCCTGAGGAAACTCGTATTTCCAGCACTAGTGGATTTCTGTATTCCCTGCAACAAATATATACGTACAACATATACCACACATACGTACTCAACTTCTCTTAAGTCATATGTTTAGTTCTTTGAACACTTACAAAGAAAAATCATGTTTTCACACCACAAATGTTTATCACAGAAGACTTTAAGCTGCTGGTGATGAAAGAAAAATGTCACATTAAAAATTTCAGAAAAGCCACATTCTGTAATCATCTTACAACCTGACAGGCATTTTTCATTAAGAAAGAAATTCAGTCTCATGTAAAAAAATATTATGGACAATGTCTCTCTTTCTCTCTCACACACATACACAAATAGGTGCACAAACATGAGCCATGACGAAGCTGAAAATTAATCTAACAATTAGAACAAGAAGAAGAGATTGCAAAACTGCTTGTGCAAAGTGGCATAAAGAGAATATAGATAATATTCTGTTATTAGAGAAGGGAGTGTTCTGGGTGGAGGAGGGAAATCCGCTGCTCTTTTCCTTGCACTGCAAACATGATGGATTATCGACCTGTCCCAGCAACATTTGCTACAGTGAACTTAAGACATATGCAACCACTTCTATCAAGCTGTCTTCTCTGCTTTTTTCACTTAACCTGATTCCCTGCCATCAGATTTCCAAAGAATTTTATCATTGACCATGGATGGGGTATTAAACATGTCAGGAACAGCAGTATTCCACATTGAAATCTTGAGACTGATCACTTTTGGACTGCCGCTCACACATGGCCCTCCCTCTCTACTGCTGCAGCTACAGTTACAGTTTTAATAACTGAATCTCTCTCCCTGTGGCTGAAACAGAGATGAAATGTCCAGATCCCCTTTACAAGTAAGGACTTGGTGCCTAGCCACAGAGAGTGTGGTCCACAGATAACCTGTGGCTGTCTGCTCCCTTGATGGCAGAGAACTTTCTAGCCCAGCTCATGCCCTTCCAGGCTAGCCCACGTCTGGGCTTATGTGAATTGTTGATAGTATTATAAATAATACTACTTTGAAAATTCTGGCACATGTCTTTTTGTAAACATCTGTACACATTTCTACTGGCATTTCTACTAGGCGTGGAATTGCTAGGTCATACTGTATGTGTATGTTCAGCTTTAGCAGATCCTGCCAAATAATATTTGAAGATGCTTGTACAGATGTATACTCCTCCCAGCAGGTGTGTGAAAGCACCAGTTGCTCCACGTCTTTATCAACATTAAATATCGAGTCTTTTTCACATTTTGTCATCATAATAGATATGCTGTGGTCTTATTGCCATTTTAATTGGCATTTCCCTGATGACTGCTGAGGTTGGGCCCCTTTCCATATGTTTATGTGACCTTTGGCTATCTTGTCTTTTGCTATTGGGTTATCTGCTTTTTCTTTAGATTTATAGAAATTATTTTTATACTCTGGATATGAGTCCTTTGTCAGATATATGTATTGCAAATATATACTCTTTAACTTTTCTTTTCACTCTTACTGGTATGTTATGATAAACAGTGGCCTATTTTAATATACTCAAAGTGATCTTTTTTAGGAGAAAGGAGTATGGCTAATATTTATGTTTTATTTAAGAATCTTTGCTTACCCCAATGCTATGAAGTTATTCTCCTATGTTTTCTTTTTGAAGCTTTATTGCTTTACTTTTTGCATTGAGTTCTGTGATTCATCTAGCATTATCCTGATGTCTGGTGTGAGGTAGAACCCAAGATTTATTTGGTTTTCATATATGTATGTTTCATATATGTATTTAATATATAAAATATATATATATATTTTATTGCACTAGCCTATTCTTTCATACTACTGAAAATGGTATCTTTTTAGATTTTTATTTTCTGTTTATTGCTGGTATATAAAAATAATTATGGGGGCACCTGAATGGCTTAGTCAGCTGAGTGGCCAACTCTTGATTTCAGCTCAGGTCATGATCTTAGGGTCATGGAATCAAACTCTGTGTTGGGTTCTGTGCTCAGTGTGGAGTCTACTGGAGATTCTTTCTTTCTCCCTCCGCACCTCCCCAACAAATAAACAAACAAACAAACAAACAAACAAAATCTTTAAAAAATACTGTTCTGTGTGTGTATATACAGACACATCTGTAGCAAACAGGCTAAATTCACTTATTCATTTTAACGATAGGCCTAAGGGTTATTTTGCATCCTCAGTGTATATATCATCTGCAAATAACATCAGTTTTATTTTTTTCTTTACAAGCCTTACCCTTTTATTTCTTTTATCTTTCCTTGTATAGCAGTTAAGAACTCTAGTCTATGGTGGATATAGGTGGTATTAGCAGGGAGAAAGCTTTCAATATTTCAGTTTTGCCATTAAGTATGATGTTAACTTTATGGCTTTTTTTTAAAAAAAAATAATTTTTAATTGGTGTTCAATTTGCCAACATACAGAATAACACCCAGTTCTTATCCCGTCAAGTGTCCCCCTCAGTGCCCGTCACCCACTCACCCCCACCCCCCGCCCTCCTCCCCTTCCACCACCCCTAGTTCCTTTCCCAGAGTTAGGAGTCTTTATGTTCTGTCTCCCTTTCTGATATTTCCCACACATTTCTTCTCCCTTCCCTTAAATTCCCTTTCACTATTATTTATATTCCCCAAATGAATGAGAACATACACTGTTTGTCCTTCTCCGATTGACTTACTTCACTCAGCATAATACCCTCCAGTTCCATCCACGTTGAAGCAAATGGTGGGTATTTGTCGTTTCTAATGGCTGAGGAATATTCCATTGTATACATAGACCACATCTTCTTTATCCATTCATCTTTCGATGGACACCGAGGCTCCTTCCACAGTTTGGCTATTGTGGACATTGCTGCTATAAACATCGGGGTGCAGGTGTCCCGGTGTTTCATTGCATCTGAATCTTTGGGGTAAATCCCCAGCAGTGCAATTGCTGGGTCGTAGGGCCGGTCTATTTTTAACTCTTTGAGGAACCTCCACACAGTTTTCCAGAGTGGCTGCACCAGTTCCCATTCCCACCAACAGTGTAAGAGGGTTCCCTTTTCTCTGCATCCTCTCCAACATTTGTTGTTTCCTGCCTTGTTAATTTTCCCCATTCTCACTGGTGTGAGGTGGTATCTCATTGTGGTTTTGATTTGTATTTCCCTGATGGCAAGTGATGCGGAGCATTTTCTCATGTGCATGTTGGCCATGTCTATGTCTTCCTCTGTGAGATTTCTCTTCATGTCTTTTGCCCATTTCATGATTGGATTGTTTGTTTCTTTGGTGTTGAGTTTAAGAAGTTCTTTATAGATCTTGGAAACTAGCCCTTTATCTGATACGTCATTTGCAAATATCTTCTCCCATTCTGTAGGTTGTCTTTTAGTTTTGTTGACTGTATCCTTTGCTGTGCAAAAGCTTCTTATCTTGATGAAGTCCCAATAGTTCATTTTTGCTTTTGTTTCTTTTGCCTTCGTGGATGTGTCTTGCAAGAAGTTACTGTGGCCAAGTTCAAAAAGGGTGTTGCCTGTGTTCTCCTCTAGGATTTTGATGGAATCTTGTCTTACATTTAGATCTTTCATCCATTTTGAGTTTATCTTTGTGTATGGTGAAAGAGAGTGATCTAGTTTCATTCTTCTGCATGTGGATGTCCAATTTTCCCAGCACCATTTATTGAAGAGACTGTCTTTCTTCCAATGGATAGTCTTTCCTCCTTTATCGAATATTAGTTGACCATAAAGTTCAGGGTCCACTTCTGGGTTCTCTATTGTGTTCCATTGATCTATGTGTCTGTTTTTGTGCCAGTACCACACTGTCTTGATGACCACAGCTTTGTAGTACAACCTGAAATCTGGCATTGTGATGCCCCCAGCTATGGTTTTCTTTTTTAAAATTCCCCTGGCTATTCGGGGTCTTTTCTGATTCCACACAAATCTTAAAATAATTTGTTCTAACTCTCTGAAGAAAGTCCATGGTATTTTGATAGGGATTGCATTAAACGTGTAAATTGCCCTGGGTAACATTGACATTTTCACAATATTAATTCTGCCAATCCATGAGCATGGAATATTTTTCCATCTCTTTGTGTCTTCCTCAATTTCTTTCAGAAGTGTTCTGTAGTTTTTAGGGTATAGATCCTTTATCTCTTTGGTTAGGTTTATTCCTAGGTATCTTATGCTTTTGGGTGCAATTGTAAATGGGAGTGACTCCTTAATTTCTCTTTCTTCAGTCTCATTGTTAGTGTATAGAAATGCCACTGATTTCTGGGCATTGATTTTGTATCCTGCCACGCTACCAAATTGCTGTATGAGTTCTAGCAATCTTGGGGTGGAGGCTTTTGGGTTTTCTATGTAGAGTATCATGTCATCGGTGAAGAGAGAGAGTTTGACCTCTTCTTTGCCAATTTGAATGCCTTTCATGTCTTTTTGTTGTCTGATTGCTGAGGCTAGGACTTCCAGTACTATGTTGAATAGCAGTGGTGAGAGGGCCATCCCTGTCTTGTTTCTGATCTTAGGGGAAAGGCTCCCAGTGCTTCCCCAACTTTATGACTTTTATGAACACCCTTTACTAGAGTAAGGAGTCTCCCTTTTGTTCCTAGTTTGCTAAGAGTTATTATGAATGGATGTTACATTTTTTCAAATGATGTTTTTCTTCATCTATTAAGAGGATCATATGATTTATTTCCTTTTTTTTTTCTCTTACTACAATGGATTATATTGATTGATTTTGGGGTATTAGACTAACCTTGCATTTTGGAATAAATGCAACTTAATCATGATATATTATCCTTTTTGCATATTACTGGATTCGACTTGCTGGTATTTTGTTGAGAATTTTTATATCAATGTTTATAAAAGATACTGATCTGTAATTTTTCCTGTTTTTTTAGGTGTCTTTGTCAGGTTTTAATGTAATGCTATGCAGGCCTCATAAAATAAGTTGGCAATTGCTTTTTTTGTTGTTGTTCTCTGGTATTTGTATAAAGTTGTTGTTATTCCTTAAATGTTTGAGAAAATTCACCAATGAAGCCATCTGGGTCTGGATATTTCTTTGTGAGAAAGTTTTTAATTGCATACGTTTATGCTAAAACTGTTTTAAATTCATTTTTTTATGATACGATTGATATATAAATACCAGTTTGGAAATATTCAAATAGTACAGGTAAAACTGAAGTCTCCTTTAACCATTACCCCCTTAAAATTTTTAGTTATATTTTACTACATTTCATCAGGCAAATGAGAAGTAATGATATGGTCTCTGCAAGTTTGCTCTGTACTGTTGACTTGCCTATAAGATTGAGCGGTCTACTTTAAAGTAGCTATGTCTCAATTTCCTCATCTTATGAGTGTTTTTAAAAGAATTGTATGTGATGATGTATGGATAGTGCTTAACATAGTGCCTGACACATACTAGACATTCCTTGAATGTTAACATTGAAGCTATTATTAGATGTAAAAGGATCTCGGAATGGATGTGACTATTGGGGATCTACTCTATACTCAAGGAAGAAAATAGAAAAGTATTCTAAGTAGCCAAAATAGAAATCACAAAAAACTATGTACTGAAGCTCATGCGTTTTATTTATAGGAGAGTCTGATAAATCTTTCTTTGAAACCAACATATAGTTGTTTCAGAGATTATTCTAACAAGGTTGGTTAAACAGATTGTTCATCCACAGCAGATTAGAAGCAGCAAACCTCCTGTAGCATCTAAGCTTTAGCAAAACAATCGAGCTAAGAAACATTTATTATGTGCAAGCCTGAATTGAAAGTTGTCAGTTTCTTGTGCTCCTTATTGAAATTGGGTGACAAAGCAAGGAAATGAAAGAAGCAGCTCAGTGTAATGGAAAAATCTGTGAGTGAGAGAAAGGACATTTGGTTTCCTATTCATTTTGTAATTGACATGGTAAAAATCATACCACCTCAATTTGTTGCCCAATCTGTGAAATGGAGGTACAGGATTTCCTCCCCAGAGTGATCTCAAAAATCCACAGGGCAATTCAGGGGTGAAACAGAGGCCTAATGAGAAAAATATGGTGAGACCCCTTAAATGCAGGAAGCCCGTAAAAACTACCTCATAAATATCATCATCTAAAATACAACTGCAAAAACAGAACATTAAATTAAAATTCTATTGGTAATTACTCATAACACAATTGAGGAAGAACCTGTAAGAATAGAGGGAAAAGGGAGGTTAGATGGCAGAAGTAACATTTTTGTGATGGAGAGCAATTCAAAATACATCTGAGCCTTGGGGCCCTGCTCCTGCTCCATCAGGCTAGAGCAAAGGTGCTACTACATCCATGGACCATGAGGCTCAGTTGTGCTCTGGCATGGACTTTTCCTGAGCCCATGAAAAAATATCCCAGGATACACCAAGGTGCCTTCCTTAGCTTTGTTCTAAGAGTCCTTTGGCACCCTGCCTCTCTATGGGGGGAAGCTCAAACTTGGGGGGAAAACTGAGAGTTTGACATTTTACAAGTCGTAAATTAGTGAAACATATACACAGATAAAATTTCCATTTGCCATCCCTAGCTCATGTTTCCATCTCTCTCTCTACAGCAGTTTCAGAGAGGAGCTTGAAGCATTGAGTTGGAGATCCAGACAAAATAACCAAATGTCTGTGCATATGCAAAGGAAATCATTTCAAGGGTTGTGCTGTTGAAGTCAAACCCAGAGATCCATGTATTCTTGCTGGTCACCTTAACGGCTGCAGCTCGATCTCCTACATTTTGATTTTGTGGTATGCTGTGACTCACCATCTGTAGACATGTCATTGCAATTCTCTGGTTTTTTATAAAAGGAGAGATCTTATTTGGCACTAAAGAATTTGGAGTGGGGAATAGGTTATGGTTACAACAGTACCTTTGCTGTCTACCTCAAAAGTGACAGAATTATAAAAGATTTTGTATGAAAGGATTTTTAAAAATTGAAAATCTAAAGAAGTAATATACTGCACCATTATTAGTCTTTTCATTTCCTCAGAGAGAGGAAATGTGCTGGATTAGTGAAAAACTCAACTTCAATAGAGAGGAAAAATGAGCTTAATGAACGCAGAGCACTTTGGAACAGGTGACCAGTAAACTCCAGAGGCCCATATGGTCTCACTTCATATAAAAGAAAAAAAAATGGGTTTACCTTAGATACTCTTCAGTAGTTCATTTTATCATAAAGAAAAGTAGTGTATAGTATGTGGAAAATGTACTGGTTTGGAGTGCTTTCCATTTTTCAGACATGAAACTCTGGAAAGGTCATTTAACCTACCTGATTCTTGGTTTTTCTCCTATATAATATGTATGGATAGTCCGTTTTTCTGTATCAAAAACAAGCCCAAATCACAGTGGCTTATAATAATAATAACAACACATTTACTCTCACTCAAGATACATGTCTGCTGATGGTGCAGCAGCGATGGCTCTACTGCAGTGTCCCATATTTCTTATTCCCAGACCAAGGCTGAAAGGATCACCCCTGTGCTGGGCATGTCTATTGTCATGGCTGAAAGAAAGGGCAAAGGGGCTGAGGGATGCCTCTTACAGCATCTGCACAGTCCTGGCATAGGCCATGCCCACCACTATTCCACTGGCCAAAGAGAATCCCATGGCCAAGGCCAGCATCCATGGACCAGGAAAGTATATACTCCTCCCCAACCAGCCTGCAAATCGCATAACCCTCTTACAGAGAAGGGGAGAAGTGAAAAAGAAGAGAGGAGAGATCTAGTTAGCATTCCAAACCTTTGTGAGCCTCAAAAAGGAAAGGTTGTAACCTAACGGAGTCTCTACCAATGTAAGGATTGCTAGCATTGTTGGACAGACTGTTTTACTTTGGGGATAAAGTCCTTACATACCATTAAAACCCATTGCTTCTTCATTCTTACCACAAACTTCTGTAAACTTTTTAACCATTTCAGTTACAGTTTTTTAAGAGTTCCATATCTTGCCTTTTTCATGTTTTTAAAATGTTACAAGTATGATCACTTATATTTTCTGCTGTAACTGTATTAAACCCCTTTCAAGAACTACTTGGGCATCCAGAGGATTTTTTACTTTTTTTTCCCTGATGATTAAAGTGATAGTTAAAAATTCTCTTGTAGGAAATTTGGAGAATTTTGGAAGGATAAAGAAGACATTTTAAACATCAGCATTCAAATTCCTTAATATACACCTAGACCTACAAATACTAATCTTTACTAAATTGGACACTTAATAGTATATTCTTTGGGGAATGTTTTTCCACTTTACTATATGATGTTTGTGTGCATTTTTGCCAAGTAAATTTTTTTTAATCTAACATTTTGATATGCAGTACATATATAATCATGAAGCCCAATAATAAAACAAACACTCATGAGCCCACGACTCAACTTAAGAACTAGATTCTTACATGCCCTTGAAGTTACCTGTGTAACTCTCCTCTGCTCCTCTGCTGCTTTTTCCCTCCCATGGGTAACCCCTCTCCTCAAGTTTGTATGCTATATATTGTCATTAGCTGCTGCTTCCTCTTTTTCCTCTACCTCTTCTTCCTCTTCCTCTTCCTTTTCCTTTTCCTTTTTTTTTTTTTTTTTTGCAGTGTTTTCACGTATGTGTCTATCTCCAAACAGTGTATCTTTGTGTCTGTCTCCAAATAATGTATTGTGGAGCTTTGCTTCATTTTGAGCATTATAAAAATGGTATCATACTGCATTATGTTTAGTGGTGAAATGGATATCACAAAATTAGTTTAAACTTTACTGTTAAATATTTAAAGAGTTAAATATTTAGAGAGCTGTTTTACAAAGAACTTGTACATTCATCTTCGTGTGTATCCCCAGGTATTTCTTTGGGAATAATTTCTAGAGGTGAAATTGCTGGGTTAAAAGGTTAGAACAGTTTTGAGGCTTTTTTAAAATAACTGTACATCAGGAAATGTGTCCATCTAGATTTTAATAAATATTCAGAATTATGTGGCAGATAATTATAAATCATTTCTAGCTTTCGACTTTACTTATTTTTTTTTAAGATTTTATTTATTTATTCATGAGAGACAGAGAGAGAGGCAGAGACACAGGCAGAGGGAGAAGCAGGCTCCACACAGGGAGCCCGACGTGGAACTCGATCCCGGGTCTCCAGGATTACACCCTGGGCTGCAGGCGGCGCCAAACCGCTGCACCACCAGGGCTACCCTAGCTTTCCACTTTAAAAAGCAATAAGAATGCACAAATATGTCCCAGTGGTTTATTGCATTTAAAAGCCCCAAACTAAATTCCTCAATATTTCTGACTCCCTGAAATCTATTCTGTTCTTGTCACACTGTGATATTACTAATATCTTAGTTCCTAAGGCTAGAAACCTTAAAGACACCTTCTCTCTACTACCCCACTTCCATTTCAGCCACCCCACATTTGCCCTTAGTCCTCAGGTCCTGCTGGTTCTATCTCTGCGATGTCCCTTCAATCCATCCCTTCCCTTTCATTCTCACAGGCACTGCTCTACTGTGAACCCTGCTCATGTATTACGTGGCCCATTACAGAGCCTTTTAACTGGTTGCCTACCCACCTTCAGTCTCTTGCCTTTCTAATCCTTCCTTGCCTTCTAGTCCTTTCCTCTGTTACTTTCTCAAAACACAAATATATCTTAAAACTGAAACCAAAAATCTTTAATAGCTCTCCATTTGTCCATGTAATAAAATCCATGGTCCTCAGTTAAACTCCCAATCTAACTTAATCTACCTCTCCAACTTTGCTTCCTCATGATTCATCCTCCCCACCCCAGCCCACCCCACCCAAGAACTTTGTGTTTATATTCTAGCCAGCCTGGGCTACTTGTTCCCTATATATTTTCCTGTTTTTCCTTGTTCTTGTTACTCCCTCAGCCTAAAATACCCTTCCTCTCCCACTCCTTTCCAGCCTGTTGAAATGCTACTCATGCTTCAAGCTTCCACTGAAATGCCAGCTCCTCCATGGAGTTTAACATCAATGTAAGTTATCATAGTTATACATAGATGAGTCAGGCATGTTTGCTTCTGTTGAAATATTTTGTCAGAACTTGAAAAAAAGAGTTTTTACATTTGCTGGGTAGAAAATAATGCTGAATAGAAAAAGCAGAACACAGACCATATTAAACAGATCAATTACTATAAATTATGTATATAAAGTAAATGTATGTATATATGTATATGCTTCTACATGTGTATATCTACAGACACAGAGACTGTAGAAATACACTTGTTATTTATTAAGCTTATGAAATTATTTTGGGAACCAGGTAGGATGAGTACTTTTTTGGAAAAATTACTAATATAATGATACTTCTCAGGTTCATTTTCTTCCATAAGGATGCTTGCTTGGGCTTAAACAGGTTTCCATTTTGAGGCTGAACCATATATGGTCCAGTTGCAGCAGCCAGCCAGCCGCCTCTCCTCCCCGGTCCAGTGTTGACCGACTGAGTTGGAGAGGCCGGTTTCCTTTGCCAATCTGTCTAGTCATAGTCACGGGTGATGAACAGTCCCCTCAACTGTAAAATGAAAACGTTGCACCAGATGACTGTTAAATGGATGAGTAGATGATCTTTAAGGTCCTTCTCAGCTCTCATTCTGAGATATTTTTTGCTCATGAGACAGAAAAATGCTAAAGGACAAAGTGCTGATTTGTTCTCTGCTCTAGCACCTTCACTGGTGTCAAGTAGCCAATTGCTCCTTTTATTAACTCTGAACTGCCAAAATATATCCTGTGGGAATTAATGCATTTAGCTTCTGATCCAGGTGCACCACTACCTGTGTGGCTTTGGGTGTGCCCCTTTCTGTCACTGGGCCTCTTTTTGCTTATCTGTAAAATGATAAAGGTGAGGCTAGAAGCTCTTTAAGGTTCTTTAATATATTGTAATTTGATAATTGGTATGTGTGAAGTACCCAAGGATTTTCCCTCCTGTAATCAATAGCTCATGTTTCAAAGTTAAGAAATCAGTAGAATAGGACAATTCCCAATATATTTTTCTCTTCATAGAATAGTATAGATAGTAAAGCAGAGCGTCACGGTATGCAAACAGATAGGTATAATTGAGGATTATCCTGGTTCCATCACTTCAACTTACCATAATATTTTCTGTCATCATGTATATGTCTCCAGTCTTAAAATTGTTAACTTTAATAATGTAAACCAAAAAAATTTGAGGATATCTTTTTCAGAAATTAAAATGTTGGCATAGGTTTCAAATATCCACACTGATTTGAGTTAGCCTACTAGTAATACGATTTATCTTAAAATATCTGAACTTTAATAATCATTATAGATTTCTTTTTTTCTTCTTTTTAAGAGAATTCTTCCTGAAGAAGAGGGCCTCATTTTAATTTTCAGAGGACAAACTAATACTTGATATATGATACTTGATTCCAGAGTTGCTTCTGGCAATTGTTACTATTTAAACAAGTATTTCTTTTCTAGTAATTAGATTTTTTTTTTCATTTTGATGGGTAGTCATAAATATTAACCACCAGCAGTGCAGGAAATAATTTATATTCAAATTGTCAGACATCGCTCTGTGAACACATAAAATAATTTACATTTATTTAGAACCTTTTATCCTAAAGTGCTCTACATATATTTCTTTATAATCTGATTGCAAGCTATATATAGTACTTTCCTACCTGAAATAGGACAGCAACCAAAGTAGTTAAAATAAAGGATACAGCTTCAAAAAAGTAGAGGAAAGAAGGAAATGTATATTTTACTTGTTCCTCTATGCTTTTATGCCTATAGGATTGGAGAATCCATGTTGACCAAATGCACCAACACAAAAGTGGAATAGAATCTGCTCTAAAGGAGACCAAGGTATGTGAATTACTTCAGGTGGATCAATGTACATTTACTCATCTATTGAACACCTGTTAAAGGAGAACATGAAAGAAAAAAATGAGACAGTCCTTGCTTTTGAGGAGCTTACAGATTGAATGTACCATATTAAATTTCAACAGCTCTAACACTTAACTAACTAAAGAAAGATAATTTTATATCAAAGCAGTATAATATATATCTGATATAGAGAGAGACACATATCTCTAATATGTATATATTTTACAATTATACAATATGTGTACAAATTATACAATTATCTATATAAAACATGTATACTGTATAATATATATACTATATACATACAGTTATACTATATGCAAATATATATATATATTAGAGAAACATTGCATCATTCTTTCCTTCTGAATCCCAAGGGATAATAGAGCATCAGGCCAGCATGCTTAGAACCTACAACTTCCCCAGGCTTGCTGCTCTGCCAGAAATAAGGACTTTTTGGAGGATGCCACAAGGAAGCAAAGGTGGAAAGAGAAGTTATGGGTCCCAGGCTAGAGCTAGAAATTTAATGACTTACCTCCAACTGGAACATTCTAGTCATCTTTGAACTGTGCTACAAGAAAGTCGTGTTATTCTGTTACCTACTTTGATTGCAAACTTTATATAAAAGTAAATTCCACTCACGTACAATTTAGATATGCATAAGGACTAATGAATTGACTAACACTTCCAGGTGCTTTTTTATTTTAACATTCTGCCAAGTGTGACTAAAATATTTCTCATTACAGACTTCTTTTGCTATTGAAAATTTCAAGCTATCTTCTTTTTCACAAGTGGTTGGGAATTTGTGGGATGGATTGAAGGAAATTTAGCCCATTTTGTACTATTTTTGAAAAATGTATTTGTGAGTTCTTTTATCTACTAAAATCCTATGGAATTTCTAGGGATTTTTGGATAAACTTCATAATGAAATTAGTAGAACTCTGGAAAAGATCGGCAGCCGAGAAAAGTACATCAACAACCAGCTTGAGCATTTGGTTCAAGAATATCGTGCAGCCCAAGCCCAACTGAGTGAGGTAACTTAGGAATGATATTCAGGGATTTATTTCAGTTAATGACCTTAATTCCCAAACTTGACACAGCACTTTTCATTTGAGAATCATGAAATGCTTCTCCCAAACAGCAACACATGGATACTCTGCCCACTTTAGGAAGCCACGTGAGGCAGTAGAACTTGTCATCTCCATGTTACATGCAATAGAAATTATCTCCTAGAAGTCTTTAAATGCATTTCTTCTTTTGATTTAAATAAATGAAGACATGTATTGTTGGGGAACATTGCTTAGAACAGGAACAGAGTGTCAGGACACCTGGTTTTGTTTCTTAGTCTGCCGTTAATTTACCCTGTGAGTAGGAGGAAAAAGAATAGTATGCATTTACATGTGTCAGAGGGAAAAGACATCATTGCCTTAATGGCTTACAGCCACATAATAAAGAATATGAAAGCAAGACACGTTCAGAGACAAGCAGTTTAATTAATTTAATGAGCAAATTTTTTAATCCTTTCAAGGTTTTAGAATTTCAACCAAAAAAATAAAACCTTCAGCCTTTGGAAGCAGTGGTTCTTTGTACCCCAGTAGGGATCTAAAGGCTTTCCTTGGGAGTTATGCCCCCTCTTTCCTGATGTTGAGGAAGGCTAGTAAGAACACTTAGAAATGCTAGTTGAAGAGTTTTTTATTTTTCTTTCAGTAAATAAGGTTAGAAGAAGGGAAAAAATGGAAATCAACTTAAGATACTTCTGTACTTTCAGAAGTTCTCAAAGACCAAACAGAAAACAATCTTCACTGTTTTATTATGTTATTTATTTAACAAATTATTCCCTCATATACATATATACTCATGGATGTTTTTACTTTCAAAATGCTGTAAAAAGTCTGATTAAAACCACTGTCAAACACTGATACTAAATAATTGTTAGATTAGTTCCCAAGAACATATTCCGTACTGTCATACCATTTGTTAATCCTTATTAATTGCTCATCCTGATGCTCTGTTATGATTGATTTTTTGAACTGGTTTTCTCTGCATAGCATGCAAATTACATCGACCAAGAGCTGCTCTCCTAAACTGTGTAGGAATAGCTGAGGACAGTTTTTATTGTGAACCATGCCCGTGTGAGTTACACAGTCAGTATATGAAGGTTAAGGTAGTTTATCATTTTATAGTGCCTTAGTTTAAATACATCGCGCCTATTAGGGACATAAAAAAGCTACAGTTAAATGTCACTTTCACAAATGTATTCACAAATGGGGGGGGCTGTCATAAAATGATATGCAGAAATCGCAAACACAAAGAGGTCACATTTAAGTAATCTGCTTCTGTTGTGAATTTGTCATTAAACAAAATGTTTTCTCCCTTAGGCACGGGAGCGATACCAGCAGGGTAATGGCGGAGTAACGGAAAGGACCAAGCTCCTGTCTGAGGTGCACACCACGCTCTCGCCCTCTCCTCACCCTCAGCTGCACCCTGGCCCCAGCCATGCAGAGTCATTGTGGTTTAATACTGCTCCAACCGGGCGCTCTTTATTTCAGCAACTGCTTCCCGTGGCTCTGAGTCCTTTTCTTTAGGAGAAAATCCCTAGTTTTCTTATCAATGAATCAATTATGTATTTATATACTTCTTATTCCCATAAAATGCCTGAAGTTGTTTTATTAAATTCAACATAGAACCTGTTGATAATATTAGCACATTTATAACCTTCCTTAATCTTTTTAAAAGCAGAGTAGTCATGATTAATACATAGAAGAGTAGGTAAAGCACTGGCTTAAATGTCTTATAATTAATTTTAATGTTAGTCTGTAAGATATAAGATCTGTTTTTAGTGATTGCTGCTGATGTATGTGATCCTAAGTATTTCTGTCTACAAACTGGAAGTGGCTATCCTTCTGAGAACTTCTGAAATATTTGCATATATTGTTGCATTGATTTTCATCATCACACAAAGGGGTACAATCTAATATATATTCCAATTTTTTACTGAAGGGCCGGGAGAAAAAAAATTCTTACAAGGTCAATAGCCAATGTACAAGAGTGTCTTTGGTTATAATCCAGTGTAATTGTCACAGACATTTTCAATATAATAGAATTAAGCTTCTTTTATAGAGATTATTTGAGGCATAAATAGTTATTTTAGAATACTAAAAGTGTAACTTTAGAAATATTTAGACTCTAATCCTGTGGTGCTTCTAGGCAAATAGAACATTATGTAGAAGTAAAGTGCTCACTTACGTTAGGTAAATTAACACTTGAAGGGAGTCCAGGGACCCATTTAGTTCTTTTGGAGGAGGTAGTTATCCCCAGTTGTAACATTGCAGGTGCCTAAAAAAAAATTAATTTGCTTTACTTGGATGAGCACTTTATTCCCAAGGAAGTTTTTACTCACCAGTATGATAAAAATAAAGCCTAGTAAGTTACAATAATTATGGCTTAGTTCTAGGTCATATAATTTTTTAAAAAAACTTTTAAAGCTAATATTCTAGGTTGGAATTTTACTAATAGAGGCTATAGTAGTATAATTTTGAATATGACGTAGAATACAGCTAAGAGCCAATATGACAGCACAATATGCCTCTTGGAGTTCACGGTTTGGATAGAGCAGTTGGAATATTTTTATATACAGCCATATGGTATAAACGTTATTTTTAGCATCCTATACAGGAAAAGATGGCATCTTCTCTTATAAAACTATAATATTAAGAAAGATACCTACTAAGCCTTAGAAATCCAAAATCTTCTCAGAATGTATATACTGTTTTAATTAATAACTCATTATTAAAGACTGGCAAGGTTGGGATGCCTGGATGGCTCAGTCCATTGAGTGTCTGACTTGATTTCAGCTCAGGTCATGATCTTAAGGTTGTGAGACAGAGCTCCAAGTCAGGCGTGGAGATTCTCTCACTCTCCCTCTGCCCCTCTCTATCCCACCCCACCTCCCTGCTCTCTTTTTCTCTCTAAAAAGAAAAAAAAAAAAAAGGATTGGCATGGTAGATGCTAGGAGATAACTACAAGGTTTGCATGTCTGATGCCTAAAACAACAACTTAGATCAGTTTTTATTGTCATGTGACAACCTGAAAACATCATTTGGTGAAGTTTAATGTTAGGAGCACTCTCAGAAGATAAAAAGCTTTGTCTCTCTGTCTCTTTTATTATTCAAATTATGTCCAGAACACTCCTAATATGTTTATGTCCCTTTATGGATGTATTAGATCTATATTTTTTTAATATACCATTCAATAATTTTGAAAGCTTATTAAAATCTAGAGCTCATGAAAAAAAATTTTTTTTCAATTAAAGGTGACAGAAGAACTAGAAAAGGTAAAGCAAGAAATGGAAGAAAAAGGCAGCAGCATGACTGATGGTGGTGAGTACACACCCATCCTAAGGGGAAAACTAGTGAGAGTATTTCTTAAGAAATCTATTTAACAAAGTGCTATTATAAACAAGGAATCTGCTTTTTAAAATGAATTTGAGGAGAGGTAGGAAAGTGGTGCAAAATGATGTCTGATAATCCATGTACTATTTTCCTTATCAATCAGCTGAGACGAGTCCTACTTTTTTTTTTTTTTTTTTACCCTTATTTAGGATTTTTTGATTTGGACTGCATTGATTCAGAGATAGAGTAGGAAATACTTAAATATATACTTTGTTATTCAAATTTTTAAAAAATGATATTTTCTGTTTTCATCAAATGAGCTTCATTATTCCATTTTATGTGCAGAAGAGCACTAAGTGTGTGCCCCAATGGCACGAAGGCAGCGATGGGACGACCTTTGTTTTTTTCCTCTCCCTGCAGTGGACCTGACTGGGCAGAGGGGTCAAATAGAGAAGAATTAATAACCCTCTAGTATTCATGGTCCGTTGTGAGCTACTTACTTTGACATGGCCTTGGGTGATTGCCTAAGGCCCTTCTGTGTTCTAGAAAGATTTTCCAGAGTTCTGATGATACATACTGAATGCTCCTTCAAAAGGGAACATATAGAGGTTTTGCAGTATGTTTAAATGAGCCCATTATCTATATCTTGCAGGTAATTTTTTCTTCCTTTTTTTCCCATCATGTCCCCTTCCTTCAGACAAATATTCTAGCCCACAAAAGTTATTAAAGACATCCTTAAATATCCCTTTAGCTAGCAGCTCTTCCCTGAGAAAAGGAAAGAAATTCAACCTCATTACATCAAACTCTGCATCATTTCCCATCCTAAAAATCTCAGGTGTTTAAAATACCACAGCAAAATTGTGTGAATGTCAGTGTGTTGTTGGCTGTGTTTTTAACCCTATTTTTGGCTTAAGACAAAGTGAGGAAAATGTCATGCAATTCTGTAATACACTGATACTCCAAATGAACATTTTTATTGCATCTTATTTTCATTCTGCAGCTCCCTTGGTAAAGATTAAACAGAGCTTAACAAAGCTGAAGCAAGAAACCGTTCAGATGGACATCAGAATTGGTGTTGTGGAACACACATTACTCCAATCAAAACTCAAGGAGAAGTCCAACATGACTAGGGACATGCATGCAACAATCATTCCAGAATCTTCAGTAGGCTCTTATTAAAACATACTGATTTTCATGCTTTTGATTAGTTGTTTTTTTATATCAAAGTGTATTTCATGTCACATAGATTTCAAAACACAATTATACCTCCTAAAGCATGTTCAGTGGGTATTTTTTTACATATATATGCATACATATTGTATCATGGTGATTATGGATAGTTAAAGCCTTTAAATTGAATATAATATTTAATAAAGTAATTAAAAATTCTCACTTTCAAAGAAGCTTTCACCTATCATTACAGATGTTAAAACCCCCACCTGGTGGCATATTTTTCTTATTGTTCTTGTGTAAGTCAGTGTTCATGACCCATGCTGTCTGTAGGGGCTGCTGTTGCTGTCACCACATGGACCTTTGCACCAGCCTGGCTCCTTCAGTTTGGTCCACCTCTGCAGTGATCTCAAGTGCTTCTGTGCCCAGAGGCAGCTAATGAGGGATGAGGATCCTTTTAAGAATCCGAATTACCCTTGCCTCAGCTTTATTACCTAGAATTATATTTCTTTAGAAAAAATATGAAAAACTCTAGTGTCTTTACTAACATTTGAAGTTTATTAACTATTGTATTTCATGACTAAAATTTTATTTTTTTCTCTAAGGCCACCAAATAAATAAATAAATAAATAAATAAATAAACAAACAAACAAACATTTCAGTCATGTTTGACTCTGTAGTGACAAAAAAGGCACATACATGTCTCAGTTCTATTTTTTTCTGTTGTATCGGCTGTACTGAAGAATCATTTTGCAGCACAACAGGAGACAGCAAGACAAGTGAAGATCAGCTTCCCAGTGCTGATAATCTTTACTTACACATCTTACTGAACAACCTTCTAGTCTGGGACTTTTTTTTTTTTTTAAAGATTTTATTTATTTATTCATGATAGACACACACACACACACACACACACACACACAGAGGCAGAGACACAGGCAGAGGGAGAAGCAGGCGGCTCCATGCTGGGAGCCAGACGGGACTCGATCCCGGGACTCCAGGATTACACTCTGGGCCAAAGGCAGGCGTTGAACCACTGAGCCACCCAAGGATCCCCTAGTCTGGGACTTTAAACTGGTGAAATAAGCAATATTAGAGTGACCAGACTTAAACACTGGGGGAGACTGGTAAGGAGAGCACAAACCAGAAGATAGCCCACATTTATGCTTTAAAAAGAAGAAAAAAGGGGTGCCTAGGTGGCTCAGCCAGTTAAGCATCTGCCTTCAGCTCAGAACTCTGGGATCGAGCCCCAAGTCGAGTTCCCTGCTCAATGGAGAGTCTGCTTCTACCACTGCCTCTGCCCCTCCTCCCACTCATGCACTCGTTGCTCTCTCTCAAGTAAAATCTTTAAAAAGAAGAAGAAAAAGAAATCTAGTAGTAGCTTTTTTTTTATTTTTTTTTTTATTTTTATTTATTTATGATAGTCACAGAGAGAGAGAGAGAGAGGTAGAGACACAGGCAGAGGGAGAAGCAGGCTCCATGCACCGGGAGCCCAACATGGGATTCGATCCGGGGTCTCCAGGATCACGCCCTGGGCCAAAGGCAGGCGCCAAACCGCTGCACCACCCAGGGATCCCTAGTAGTAGCTTTTTATGAGAATACTATATATACATAGGACAACAAAAATAATAAAATCCCTTTCTCAAATTTTATCCTAATATTTTCTCCCCCCAATTTTTTGCCTTAGTCTTTCCTTTGTAGATGACACACACACACACACACACACACACACACACACAAATTTTTTCCCTCCTTTATACTCTTCTTGAGTTTAAGCTCAGATAAAATCAGTATGCATAAACTATTCTGTGGCTCAAGAGGATGACAATAAATGCAATGGCAAACAAGTCATTTCATTTAGTTTGGGATAATAGTTTGAAAAAAATCCAATATTTTCTTTCCTTTATTTTATGTCCATTGATTGGGGCCTAGAAGAGGGAAACCCAAACTTGGGTCCCACAAGCGAACACTGATTCTCTTGGAACTTACTTGCATAGGTGTTGTCATGGCCGCACAGTTTTTTTTTTTTTTTTTTAATTTTTTTTTAATTTTCATTTATTTATGATAGTCACAGAGAAAGAGAGAGAGAGGCAAAGACACAGGCAGAGGGAGAAGCAGGCTCCATGCACCAGGAGCCGGATGTGGGATTCGATCCTGGGTCTCCAGGATCACGCCCTGGGCCAAAGACAGGCGCTAAACCGCTGCGCCACCCAGGGATCCCGGCCGCACAGTTTTTTGATGAATTCCATCAATGCAGAGAATCCTTCTAAATAAATCAGAGCTTTCCATAAAATGTACTTTTGCTCAGAAGCAAAGTACACTCTTTACTTTGTGGAAACATGCACTAATCTAACAACTCTTCTAGAGAGTAGTATGGGCAACCTATTTTTATTTTCTTCTCTGAAGTAATCAATTTACTCAGTTTGGGCTTGGTACCCCTCTTCTCTGTTTCCACAGAACACTGAATACCTCTAATACAGAATATATTGCATTGTAATTATCTATTTTCTTCTACCCTCTTTCATAGACTAAGCTGCTTGAGAATAGGGAAAAAGTTTTTTTCATCTCCATATTTCTAGCCAAGTACCTAGCACACAGAGCATGAGTTTCTAAGAGGATGTTTGGATGACTGGCATTACCCAGTTCCAGAATGTCTCATAGTTCCTATTCTTCAGCATGGTGGACTTAATGACTTCAAGTTCGAGTTTTGACACAGTTTCGAGACAGTAATTGTAAATTATGTTTTTCCCCCTGTGGTATTGCTTTGGAATTGGAAGCATCAGTATGGGCACACGGTTCTTCAATATATTCAGATTAATAGAAATAAACATATAGAAATACATGCATACATATGTGCACGTATTTACTATTTCTGTCCTCTAAGAGGGCCTAGAGCAGTGACACCTCAGGGACAGTGAGAATGCCTCACACTCAGATCTTGGTTTTTAAATCTTCTACTTAAAAACAAAAAAACAGGTTTCTTAGGAGAATGATTCCTGGGCTGGGACAGGGAAAGCACAATATGAGCCGGAATATCTTGTTCCGCCAGAAAGCGAAGAAGTACTCAAAGAATGATGGGAAACTCGTTAAAGGACACAGACTGAGGGACGTCCCAACCAGCCAATCTGGAACAATTGAACATTAAAATAAATAATGATAGTAATGAATTATAACCTACAGAATAAAACAAGAAACCATGAGTCCATACAGGTAGAAATTGTTAAAATTAATGAAGGAACCCTCACTTTAAAAAATGGAGTCAGGGATCCCTGGGTGGCGCAGCAGTTTGGCGCCTGCCTTTGGCCCAGGGCGCGATCCTGGAGACCCGGGATCGAATCCCACGTCGGGCTCCCGGTGCCTGGAGCCTGCTTCTCCCTCTGCCTATGTCTCTTGTCTCTGCCTCTCTCTCTCTCTCTCTCTCTCTGTGACTATCATAAATAAATTAAAAAAAAAAAAATGGAGTCAGAAAGCCCTGAGGGGGAGCTCTCATGCACAAACCACTTGTTGCAGCCTGCATAACCAGCAGAGAGAAGGAAGATAAGAATTATCTTGACAAGGAAAGACATTTTTCACATAGGAATTTCATTTTCTGCTTTTAAGAAAAAAAAGGAAGATTCCCTTCTTGCCCCAGCAACAAAGCACTAACCATCACTCGCAGCCAATGAGAAACTGCCACAACCTTCAACTCTTGCTCTTCTCCCGTGAACTTCTATAAAAAACAACCCTCCCCAATTTCCTCCTAAAACCTAGTAAAAGCTAACTTTCCTTTTGTCTCTTCAGACTTGACTATGGTTCACAATAGCTTGCCTGTCCCATATTGCAATTCCTCTGCTATTTCTAAATAAACTCATCTTGCTAGTAAAAATAACTTAGTATTTTATTTTTAATGTTGACAAAATAAGTGAATCAATGGACGAAGAGAGAGGTCTTCCTTACAATAGAATGACAGCTAATGTAAAAAGAATATTGCATTTAGAAATTGCCATCTGGCAATTAACCATAGTAGTAATTGTTTGGGGCAAGAGTCATCAAAAGATATATGAAAGGATTTCAATCCAAAATGGAACCGGAGGCTATGAAATGGGGACTCCCATCCATGTAGCTCTCAGAACAGAATTTGAGAACTGAGAGACTGATTTTTCATAAATGCCTGATTTATAGAAGACCAAGATTTATTCCTCTGAATAAACTCAATTTCCAGTAATTCAAGTTTGCCTCAGTTTACTTCTTTATTTAGGTTGACAAATGCTAAAACCACTAGGTGAAAATTTAATGAAAATCTGAATATTTACATCGTCTCAAACTAAGTAAACTATTCCATGAAGAGAAAAAAATGATTACAGAAGAAAAACCTGGCAGACACTTTAAATGATCAAGAGTTAACGTCACTAGTAATGGAACAAATAGACATCATGTGTCTCCTGAGAAGGCAAACATCTATGGGGTTCCTTCTGAAAGTGCATAATTTGAATCTATCATGAGGAAACATCAGACGAATCCAGTAGAGGGGCATTGTACAAAATGGCCTATATTCTGCAAAAATGGTAAGAGCATGAAAAACAAGAAACAGTGAGGAACTCCTCCAAATTAGAGACTAAGGAGACAATCACATGCAACAAGTGATTCCAGTTTGGATCCTGGAGCAAGAAAGACTTTTTGTTGTTGTTAGAAAAGGACATTATTGAGACAGGTAAAATTTGAATAAATTCTGTAGACTGAATAATAGTATTAATGTTAATTTTTAAACTATTTATACTATAGTTATATAGAGGAATATCCTTGTTTTTACCAATACACATGAGTATTTGGAGGAGTATCCTATCAGTAACTTGCTCTCAAATGATTTGGGGGAGAAATATGTGAATGTGTATGTGTTTGTATATTTACATATATGTAAAGAGAATAATGATAATAAAATTTGGTGAATTGTTAATATTTTGGAAATCTGAAGGAAGGTCATGTAGAAATCCATTGTATTTTTTTAAGGAGGTGCAGCTTTTTTTATTGCAGTATAATTAACATATAGTGTTACATTAGTTATAGGTATACAATATAATGATTCAGTGGTTCTATACATTACTCAGTGCTAATCAAAATAAGTGTACTCTTAATCCCGTTTATGTATTTCACCCAGCCCTTCTCTCTGCCTCTCCACTGGCAAATACCAGTTTGTTCTCTATATTTGAGAGTATGTTCTTTAGTTTGTCTCCTATTTTCTGTGCTTGGTTTTTTGTTGTTTCTCAAATTCCACATATGAGTGAAATCCTAGGTATTTGTCTTTCCTACCTGACTTATTTCATTTAGCATGATACCCTCTAGGTCCATCCATATTGCTGCAAACAACAAGATCTCATTCATTTTTATGGCTGAGTAATATTCCAAAGTTATATACATATATATATATATATATATATATATATATATATATATATATCACATCTTCTTTGTCCAGTCATCTATCTGTGGATACTTGGATTGCTTCCATATCTTGCCTATTATAAATACTGCTGCAATAAACATAAACGTGCACAATCTTTTTAAATTAATGTCTTTGTATTCTTTGGGAAAATACCCAGTGCTAGAATTACTGGATCATGTGGTAATTCAATTTTTTTTACTTTTTGAGGAACCTCTGTACTGTTCTGCACAGTGGCTGTACCAATTTACATTCTCACCAACAGTGCACAAGTGTTCTTTTTTTCTCCGTATCCTCACTAATACTTGTTATTTCATATGTTTTTTATTTTAGCCATTCTGACAGGTTGAAGGTGGTATCTCATTTTCATTTCTTTGGTGATTAGTGATGTTGAACATCTTTTCATGTATCTGTTGGTCATCTGTATGTCTTCTCTGGAAAAATATCTAATCAGGTCCTCTGCCCACTTTTAGGGCTTTTTTTTGGTATTGAATTATTTAAGTTCTTTATATATTTTGGATATTAACCCTTTTCCATTATATTTTTTACTAATTATTCTGTAACACTGAAATTATCTCAAAATACAAAGTTTAAGAAATGATGGTTCTTGGAAATTATATGCTCTAAATAGAAGTCATCCTCCCTCTGAATCAAACAGGAAATCAACTTGTTCAAATAATATGACCTCCTCAATAAAATTATATGACCCACTGAACACATCTTCTATTCTTATAATCATCGATTCATTGACCAAATAGGAACAAAATTTCTAACAATTCTAAAGGAGGTTTTTTTCTACTGCCCTCTAGCTTATCTAGGTCAGCAAAACCATGAGTTCAAGATTCATTTTTTTGAGGATTTCTCATCTCTCCATTGTGAATCTGCAAATAGTGAATATAGTTCCTTATTTTTTTTTTTTTTTTTTTTTTACAAATATGTAATCACAGATTCCTTCCATCCAAGACCACACTCAGAGAATATAGATTTAGGTTTAGGAATGCACATGTGAAAATCAGTGTACAAATTTGAGATTATTTTCAACCTTTTATTAGAACCAGGGATCTGTGGAGGAAGATGAGGAGACATGTGTCACTCTGGTTCATAACTCTCCTGCATGGATAATTAACATGCATGCAATGCTCTTTGTCCGTAGACTTTGAGGATTTGGGAGACTTTGTAGAGAACCTAGGATGACATGGCCAAATGCTTCTCTTCTTAAAACTCTTTCTTCTATGCCTGCCAAAAAGGCTTTTTATTTTTCCTTTAAGGCAGTCTTTAATAATAATGTAATTATAGTAGTTAGAATGCACTGCCCTATTTTGTGGTCAAATAGCAACCACTGTCATAGCTTTACCTTTTCCAAAACTTAGTGTGCCTAACAACACAGGCATAAATCCTAAAACTTTATATTTTAGAAGGAGAAATAGCATTTTAAAGAGTGAAAACAAGTTTTCATTCACTAGTCTTTTTTTTTTGACAAGACTTTTTTAAAATATAGGAGAGGAAGACAAGAACCATGCTCATCTAAATGTGTCCTAAATAACAGTTCTCAAGTGTTAGATTTACATAATTGTGTGTATTTGATACAGACATGCAAAATTCAAGCTTGTGATTCGCTGATTGATCATCAGTGCCTTATTTCATCCCTCCACAAAGCGTGGACCCCTCCACAAAGCATGGACCCCTCCACAAAGTGTGGACCCCTCCATACTTTGTCCTTGTACTGCTAAGTACTACAAGGACACTTTCCAGCTCACCATCAGGCAGTGCCCTAGAACCCATCACCTTTCTTTCCCATCCCCCACTTGAGATGCTATGGCATAGGCTTAAAGCTCCTGTGCATAGCCCCTTCTCTGTGGGTCAGCAGTTCTCAACTAGTTACCATTTTCTTACCCTGAAAAACATTCTCCAGGCTAGCAACATCTGAAGTTCCTACCTCTGCTTGGACATCAAAATCAAATAGGTGACTTTAACAATAACATGACAATTTCCCAGCCCTCTAACCCCTCAATTCTTACTTGATAGTTCTTGGGTGTGACTGAGAAGTCAGAAATACCAAAAAGCTGCTCAGATGACCCTGATGCAGCTAATCAAAGAATCACTTTGGGAAGTTACCACTCTAGAATCCCTGCCTACCACCAAACAGATAAAGCACCTTGATCAGAAGAGCTCTTTAAAAAGATCTCAACTAGTGTTTCTTAAAGTTTGGCCTGTGGTTGTGATTCCAAGTCTGCTAGTAAGTTTCTGCATGACGTTTAGGGCATCACTTATCCTCAGTGTCAATATTTCTTTTTCTGGAAAGTTAGGAGTAGGACTAGAATATTCTGAATTCTTCTCATTCTAAAATTGCATGATTTAAAATCTTTAGCAGGCTCTCCTACACTATTTAAATAATTTGCAATGGTGTACCAGTTCCTAAGAGTTGATTGTCAGATATTTAGAAACTTTGAGAGCACTTGTTAAACTGTTGGTCGCTTTAAGCTGGCACATAATGGGAGTATTTATACCATGGAAATAGGAAAACACTAAAAATTAGGGCTTTAAGAAAACAAAAACAAAACAAAAAGTCAGTTAACCAGCACACCACTGATAAGAAGTATTATTATGTTCTGTAGAGCAGAACCAAATGCAGCAAATATATAACAGAATGTTTCACCATATTTTAAGGTAGATTATTATAGTACTAATTGAATTAGATCAGATTTGCAAATTGTTCTAAAAAATCATTAAGTCTCCATAAAGCCACTCAGTGTGTCAAATGTGCATCCCCTGTACCATTTTATTGATGTAACTTTACTGCCTTTCTAACTAAACCCAGTTCCTTTTACTGCCTCTCAAATCAATAGGCTAAAGCAGCCCAAGCATCTTCCCTCACGATAGATTCAAAGATCATCATGCTTGTACAACTGAAAAAATGTAGAATGCACAACTAGTCCAATTACTTGCTATAAAAAAAACAACTAATTCAGTTCACTGCATCATTGATCCATTTAATTGTATAGCAGCTTCCTATTGATAACAGGAAATGTCCCTGACTCAACCATGCTGAAACTGAAACTGGCCAGTTTTCCACAACCATAAATTTCAATAATGAGTCTATATAATACACAGGGACTAAAAACCGTAGCCAGAGTTTATTACATTTTTCTTACTTTTTCTGACATATTTCCCTTGAATATGACCCAATTTCTCTTACGCTTCCTGGGCTTCGTTAGTCATTAAATGTTAGCCTATACTCATGCTCATGACTGGATATTTTATTTCAGATAGAGATTGTGACAGATTTTAAACTCCCTGTTCATTTGACTCTTGGAAACCATCCAGCAATCCACGAGCTTTATAGAAGTTGCTGCTGATTTAGAAGTACCATCTTCATTCATATTTCTGACCTCTTGGTTTAGGCAGACGCCATTTAGTACACTTATGTAGTACAAATACAGCAAAAATGTAATGGATAACTACTATATTTTGAGCACAGTAGTAGGTGCTGAAGGAAATAAATAATCAGATATAATCTCTCCCTTCAAGAGCTCAGAGTCTAACAGCAAAGACATGTGCCTTAATTAAAACATTATAATGGTTTCATAATAGAGAAATAAACTGAAGAGTAATGAGTTGGGTGAACAAGTTATTCTGACTCAGAGGAAATAGAAAAGAATTCCTAGAGTCGGTCCTTGATGGATGAGTAAGATTCTGGTAGCAAAGAAAAACAGGAATGGCCACTCCAGGCAGAGGGAAAGATACGAAGTCATTGGAGTGGAGAGAGGCATTAAGGGATCAGATGGTGGAGAGGAAGAAATTGAGGTAAACTGGGAGGATAAAACAGAAGATCAAATGGAAGATTGTGAATGCCAAGATAAGGAGTCAAGAAGGAGAGGTGGTAAATCAGACATAATACAATAAAATATAATAGCGGACTCAGATACAGTAGAACACAGCTGAGGAGACATGAATCCACTGGGAGGAAAGGATGTTCCAGGCAGGTCTTTCAGAATTTTGCAAAATGGAAAGAGGAGAGGCAGCATTCCAGAAAGAGGGACTAACATGAGCAAAAGGCACAGATAATAATGATCGTTATAATCACTATGTTATGCCAAGCACTGTGCTAAGCATCAATATAATACCATGTTTTATTTTGCACCTCAGTAGGGGAGGTATTATTTCCCTTTTGCAGATATGAAACTGAGGTCCAGAGAAGCAAAGTAAAAGGCCCAAAACCACATAATAGTGGCCTCAGGATTTGAACTCATTATACCATAAACCTTCAATCTGAGAAATATAAAGATATATGGTATGACACGGAAGGACAAGAGTAAATCAAGTTGGTTATAGCGTAATTTTTAAATCATAATTACCATTTATTGAGCAGTTACTGTGTCACAAGCTCAATAAATGGCATATGTATTATATTATCACAATACCTTGAAGAGAATATTGACCCAAATCACCTAACTAGTGGCAAACTTAGAAATTCTCGCCACACAAAATGTGCAGAGGGAGTTGAGGAGAGGAAGGAGAGAGGATGCCAGTCATGACTTTCTAGAGAGGTATCAGTGGAGAAAAGCAAGGAGGTTTGGCAGCTGTGGTTGGCAACTACACTATTCTATGTCTGGAGTGGGTAGGAGCTTGCAGAAGCTGAGGCTGGGGAAAGGACCAAGGATTAGAAATGCTTACCTGTAAGAACTGGCCAGAGGAAGGAAACTAAGGATTAGTCAGATAAATTAAAGGCAAGAGAAGAGAATGTAGTTTCTAATGTTTGCCTTTTTGTCTTTCTCCTTCATTTCCTGTGTATGATTTTTATTTTATACACTTATTTGTAATTGGAACAAACCTTCAAGAAGAAAACTCACTTCATCATAAAAGGATGGGTAATATGGCCTCCCTCCGGGGAGGTTCTGAGTATTAAATAGGATAATGTTCGCAATTGCATCTATTAGGTGCTCAGCGTGTGCTCATACTCACCACGTCTGGCCCACCTCCTTCCTTCCCTGGGCCTATATTCTTTAGCTTATGAATCCTTTGATCTTATCATCAAAATAGAAGCAGGTGTGATTACATTAGATGTGGTTGATTTCTACATATAGGCTTAACGGTGAAAGAAAAGAAAAGAATTAAGCCTTTGGTTTCCAAATTGGCTTTTGCAGAGTATGGGAGAAGTGTTGTTTGGCCATATCCTTTTATGGGTGAGAAAACTGAAATAGCTGAACAGAAGTGCTCTCTCCAAATTCATAGTTGTAGCCTGTGCCCTGGCAGACACTTTCTTGCCTGTTAGTGTTTGGGAAATTCCAGGGAGTCCAAAGAGGCAATACCACGAATTATTTGGTATTATTCATCCCTATCCTTCCAATTCTGGAGCAAATAAGTTCCTCAGAATCACCTTATAGGAAGGTGACTCAGTCCTACAGGAAGAATCTTCACTTATAGGAAGTCTGTTGCTTAGCTATTGGATCTCAGCACTGCCATTTTACACATGCAAAGACGGAAATCATCAGCCTGTTACCTTTTCCCCTTATGTGAAGTAGCTAGGTTTATGATTATAGGGGTCACCATTAGTTCCACTTCATGGGTCCACCTTTCTTGTAATATGGCTCCTGTAATTGATCTGAGAAACTCACATGGCTTTCAGAGAACAGTTCCGTGATCCCCCTGTTAACTCCCTTATGGCCTGGAGGACCCATGAACTTTGATGAACCAAATGGGGAATCCAAAACAGTGCTAAAGTGGCCTTCCTTTGCCACCAGTCCCTAGGAAGGAGACAGATGTTTACACTGTGGCCCAGAAGCCTCTTGAGCCCCTCCTTGGTGGCCAGGCTGAGCTCCAGAAGGAGAGAACATCATAATGTTGCCCCAGGGCTAGTTTCTAATCACATCTGCTCCTCTTCGCTGGCACTATTCTCTCCTCTCCAACACCAGGAGGTCCAAGGATCCCCATGGAGACCACTCCAGTTCCTCTCACATAATTATCCGTGGATGTATGTCTGAGCTTGTCTGTACACACACCAACATTCAAAAATGAGAATTTCGCATAATGATCAACTGCAGACTTTAACTGAAGATTAGAAGATGTCCCAACTCGAAGCCTGAATTGGTACCTATGACAATCAAGTGGAGTAATGTTCTCTATAGTACCTCAGTCCTCACCAGTCCCAACTGTGTTCCTGAAATGAGGTAGTTCTGAATGTGAGATATAACACTACTGGATTATCAGAATTCTTACTTTGCCTGCCCCTCTCGTCTGCATTGCCCATACCCGCCCCTGCACCCCCACCCCTTGCCTCCACCCCCCACCCAGCCCAGAAGTGGAAGCAATACATTTTTGGTGCCTCTAGGCTCTAATCACCACCACATCCACCAGTGTCGCCAGCCCCTGGTTAGCCATCCACTTTCAGGAAAGAAAAACAACATCAACAGCTATTTTTCCTCTCACTGAGCCCTTAGAGCTCTTGGAATAGAATCTGTACCAGGCTCCTAAGGCCATCCCAAGGCCACAGGACTGTTGCCAGGACTGGAATGCATGCTGGCAGGGCTCTGAGTTTGGCATTGCGCCTTTCGACATTTCCTAGTTTTTTCAGGAGACAGAAAACCAACTCCCCTCATTGGCCAGTTCAGTGTGAACTAACTGAAAGGAAGATTCTTTTTGTTGTTGTCACTCAAGCAATGATATCTCTATATTTTATAATCTGTATATGCATATTTTACAAATATCCTATGTACAGATTTTATACATATATAGACATATATGATTTTGACATATCACACTAGAAAATGTAGATGTGTTCCTGTTTTATAGCTCAGTTGTGGGTGGGAAGCCCTGGCTTAGAGTATGTCATCTTTGTTTCCTGACATCTCAGTTTTCTTTCCAACTTGAGGAAGTACCCAGTATGGAGATTAATATTCATCTTTAATGGGCCTTATTCTACTGAACACACTTGTACTTCTATTCTCACTGAATATTCCCGTTCATACACAGAGAGGCACAGGGCAGAGATCATCACTCTGGTCTAATGAAAAGGTAGCAGAGGCTCAGGTGAGGTGGGCTGCTCACAGCATCCAGGTGGATGGGGTGGGGTCTGAGCAAAGCAGCCCTCCTGGCCCACAGCCCAGAGTTCTTCCTGAGACTGACGCCTCCCTCCATCAGAATCCAGTGGATATTTAACACATATCTGCTGATTGAATAAACTACCCACAGTCCCTGGCAGTTAGGACATGAGAAGATAAGGGAAAATATTAAAAATACATATGCACTGTACTGACAGTTCCTAGGTATTGTACTGGAGTCAGAGGCACAGCCGTTGTCAAGGTACTCTATAATGAAAAATGGTCATGGTTGGACTGTGCTCCTTTATCTCCCTAATTCTATAACCCAATTTTTATCAAGGACCTCAGGCCTGAAGAGCTCAAACTGCACTCTGAAGCTTATCTCATTAATATTCTCCACCACATCCTCACAGGGTGCGGGGCATGTATCATTATCTTCACGTCTCAGATGGAAATATGGCAGTGAAAAGAAGCATAGCCACGTGTGCCTGGGTTAAGGATTCAGAAACTGTTTTCTTACAGCACTCTCATCCATGTCCGATTCCCCTGTAAGAAGCAACACTGAGATAAAGCAAGTGGGCAGCTGTCATTTCAGCCCGATGTCCCCAGTGTCACAGTCTGACCAAAATAATAAAATCAAAGCCCCAAGGCTATGAGGAAAACGAAAGGCAATGATGAAGCAAGATTGGCAAGAAGCCATTATGTATTGGCCTGGGTTCTCAAATATCCCTAGAAAAATACTGAAGCCACACAGATGTGTATTATCAGACAATTGCAATTAAAGCCTATACCTGCAGTGGAGACAGCCAGCTTAGAGACCCAAGCAGTGGCCACACAAGATTTGTGTGGGATTTGGGGGATTTTAGATTTGATCCCCCTATGATCTTTCGATCTTGAGCATCCATGTGTCAATTTCACTGCTCCCGACACTGCTCACTGTTTCTCTTTCTGCAAATCTGTGTTCGTTTTTTTCAAAAAAGCAGGCTAACGACACCTGGTATTAGCAACTCCAATGACACTGAAAAGAACACAAGAAATGTCATGCCAGGTAGATCAGTGCTCTATTTGATTGAGAATTTTATCACCAATATCTGAGACATTTTGGGGAGGACATGACTTCTTAAAAACTGGTGTTACACTTCTGGGTAGCTTATCCTACAAATGTTAAAATCACACAAGATTATCTGTTGCCATGATGTTTTAATAACAAAAACTTGGAAACAAACTAAGTGGCCGTTAATAAGAGACTGGTCGAATAAATTATGGTATATCCATACAATGGAACAGAACTTGGCTCTAAAAAAACAGGATGAAAGAGGTCCTTATGTACTGATATGGAAAAATCTTGAGGACATAGTATCAAATAAATAAAGCAAGATGCATACAAGTGAGTGAGTATACGATGCCACTACCACCATTTGTTTAGAAATTGTGAAAGTGAATATATTTGATCATTTCGGGAACACCTCTGGTATTCCAGGTACTTTTCTAGGCGTGACATATATCTGTATGTCAGTGAAAAAAACAGACCAAAGTCCTTGCCTTCAACGAACTTATTTGCTTTTATGTGCACTTTACAAAATATGTTTAAAGACACATAAGAAACCCATGCCTGTTGGGAGAGGCAGGGACTGGGCAGATATGGAACAGGTGCAAGAGAGCAAGTTTTCACCATATGGTCTTTTCTATTTTCTAAATATTAAATCAAAATAAAGTAAAAATGAAAAAATAAGCAGGAAAATCTTACGCACCTTTCCCTATTGATCAGAGGTGAATTTGCACTCACTAAACTATCCTAAACCTGTCTCAAACCTCTTTATCAATATAGGCTAAGTAATACCCCCTCTTGTAAGCCTCTT
This sequence comes from Canis lupus dingo, assembly GCF_003254725.2. Lineage (NCBI taxonomy): Eukaryota > Metazoa > Chordata > Mammalia > Carnivora > Canidae > Canis > Canis lupus. The sequence goes on along the minus strand of NC_064275.1, from coordinate 13,600,463 downwards.
CCATACATTTACTTGTGGAATTTAAATAAAATATCATTCCCTTTGTTTATCCTATAGGCATTTCTTTCTTGGTTTCAAAACATCCCTTTTATCTAATATTCTGAGATTAAATGAACATATTTATGTTTATTGTCCTCAAACCATTCATTAATCTATAAGACTTAATGAAGTCTCCCCCATTATCTTGCCTTCTCTCATTGAAGACTTCTCATTCTTGCTAATAACCTCCTTTTTTCAACTCTATTACATGCATCAGCTTCTCTTCTTATAATTGAGGTGACTGGGACTCATTTCTTCCGCCACAAGAGTCACCAGCCTCACTATTCCCACGACTACCCTTCACCTTTATTTTTATCCATCAACTCCTTTGCTTTAGAAAACATCTAAAAAAATGATGATTCTGGACAAAAAATCTTTTTTTTTTTTTAAATCCCAGCTAACAGTAAATTCATCTCTGCCTGTCTGCAGCCTTCCTCTAACTCCTAGTCTTCAGTCTGCCTCTCATTCCCTTTAGAACCGTAGAAGATGCTGTGTCGGTGTGCTCTGTGTTGAGTTTCACATTCCAGCCCAGCTCCTAGTCATACCAATGCACTTTCTGCCCCTCGTCTCACTCACGCCTTTCACTACCAAACTAGGAGATGGTCCCCATTCTGATCATCCTCAGCCCCTTCACAGTGTTTGAAACCATTTATACCTGTTACAGGTCACAGGCTCTTAACACTAAAAGGGTCCTCAGCAGCTAGTTGACCTCCAGCATCCCTAGCCCCTAGCAAAGATGCTTCTGGAGGGCCCTGTGTACCCCACTTACCCCAACTTGGGGATATTCACGCATCTACTAGAGTAGAAGCATCAGGCTCTAACCCACGGATCCTGTAATCCCTTTCTAGAGTGACCAACTATTTAGGTTTGCCTAGGATTGAGGGGGTCCCTAAGATGTGGGCCTTTCCACTTTAAATGCAGACAGTCCCTAGCAAACTGAGACAAACTGGTCCCCCTACTTGTACCACTCCACACACACTGCTTCTGTGTGCATCTTCACTCCCAAAGGCCAGCACTGGGTATGCCTGTTGGAGGGCTGCCCTCAGGCTGCTAACATCTCCTAACCCGCACCCCGCAGGCTGCTAACACCCCCTAACCTACTCCCCTCAAGAGCCAGAAGTGACTGACAGTTTACATACCCCTGAGGGATCTCTTAGTCAGTGACCAAAGGGTGAGAGAGTTTTGGCACACCAGTATCTATGCCCTTGGTGGAGACAATACTGAGTTACGAATTACATGGTCTCCAGAGCTCCTTGCAGGATTAGGTCATACTTTTCCTCCATGGGCCTTTGCTTGGTATCACATCCTTTCTTGGTTATCTTCCCTTTACTGCCCCACTTGCCCAGGCCACTGCCATTTGTTTCCTGGGAACACTTCCTTGTCTCACAGTTTGTTTCTAGGGAGCCCAAATATTTTGTCATCTATCACTGTGTGGTAAACCACCCCAAAATGTTATGGTTAAAACAACCATTTGATTATCTCACAATTTGGTGGGTTAACTGGGCTCAGCTGGGTAGTTCTTCTATTCCCCATGACAGCAGCTGGGGCTGCAGTCATTGGAGTGCTCTAGTGGGCTGGAATGTCTGAGATGTCCCATGCCATCGACACACACGTGTCTGAGGCCCCTTGACAGTACTACTCAGTACTGAGTACACTTGGGATCTCTCATGTGCTTGTGGTCAGATGCCAGCTGAGGCTAGAGTCATTGGAAGGATCAACTAGAAGGCTGCTTGGTGAGATTCATTCCCTTCCCATGAAGTTTCAAGGCCTCTCCTAGAGCTGCCATACCAAAGTAACCACAAGCTGGTGGCTTACAACAGTAGGCATTTATTCTCTACAGTCTTGGAGGCTAGAAACTCAAAATCAAGGTATTGTGGGGCCATGGTAATACTAAAGCCTCTAGGGAAGAATTCTTCCTCATCTCTATCTGGCTTCTGGTGGTTGCTGCCAATTGGTCATATTCCTTGGATTGCAAGCTGTATCACCACAGTCTCTGCCTCTGTCCTCACACAGTGTTCTTCCTGTATGCGTCTCTGTTTCCCCTGGCCCTCTTATGAGGATACCAGCTATTGCACTTATGTTCCTTCGGACCCAATATGACCTCATTTTAACTTGATGACATCTGCAAAGACCCTATTTCCAAATAAGTCTCTTTCATGGGTTGCAAACGTATACATGATCTCTCCATATTGGCTCCATCTGAGTAGCTGGATTTCTTAGAGGCACCTATGTTCCCCAGACACACAAAAGTAGAAGTTACTGGGCTTTACCAAGTATTCACATAGTGCCTTGCTTGGCTTTAAATGCTGAGGTTACAATGGAGAAAAAGAAAGGCAAAGTCCACTGTAGTAGAGGGAATATCATTGGCCATTTCCCTTGCCCAGAACTCTGAGCTAACATGTTGTGGTAGTGTGGGAAGAATAATGAACTACATCTGGCACTTGGACTCTATCTGTGCTATGGGTTCCAAACAGATAAAAGATAATATAGCCTGTCACCTGGCTCATCCACATAATATCCCTGGGCCCCCATTTCCTTGTCTACATAATGGAGGGTCTGAACCAGACAATTTGAGGACATCCCAACTGAGGTCTCTACCATTTACACAACTGCTTTATTTTGTTCAAACAACTTTCTAATTTTCATCTCCTTCATAAAGTCATAAAAGTAGCCAATGCTTTGGGATATGAGTAAGGAGGGGGAGAGGGCAAGAAAGAAAATGAGGTTCCTGGGAGTTGAAAATTGCCTCTCCCATTCCTCAAGATATTCCATATTCTTATAATCTTTGTTTTAAATTGTGACACTTCCCTAAATTATTAATACACAGCTGCTCAGATTGTGGTTTCCATCTCAACTGACCCATTTGGCAGGAGTAACAGGCTGCAAATTGTGATCTGAGCCAACATCATATGATTTTTTATCATTGCTATCTTGAGCATACACCTGTTACAGAGACTGCCAGGTGTTAGGCAACAGATGTTCCCGGATTTCACAAAGAAAAACAGGTAACTGTACCTCTATTTTTCTTAGCATAAAAACACAATGATATCCATTAATATACTTCAATGGAAGAGACCGGAGGGTCAGCCTACATGATGGCATGTATGGATTCTGTTTCCAAGCAAATCAGTACAGCTGAGATATGTAGTTTATTGGGTTTTTTTTTTAAGTAAGTGTTAACATTGCTCTTAATAAATTATGTCTTTATGCCAGTACTTTTTTCAAAGTGCTATACAGGGATGACATGCATCAAAATTATTTGGGCTGCATATTAAGTTACATATTTCTGGGCCAGTTTCAGAGATTCGGAGTAAGTAGGCCTGGCATTTAACGACTTCCTCAGGGCCGACTGGGTGGCTCAGTTGGGTAAGCATCTGCCTTCAGCTCAGGTCATGATGGGCTCCCTTGCTCAGTGGGGAGTCCACTTTTCTCTCTACCCCAGGCCTCTGGCTTCTGCTCTCTCCCTCAAATAAAGAAATAAAAATCTTTTTAAAAATAACCACTTCCTCCAAAACACACTGATAATAATACTAGCACCTTATCCTTCCACACAGCTCCACCACAACCTGTTCTTTCTTCTAGGCATTTTGGATTCCAGATCAGAACTACGTAAATTCCCCTCTTGCCAGCCAGGGACTAGGAATTAGCCCAGACATCAGTATCACCACCATTCTCTATTCCCTAGCCCTGCTGAAAATCCAAGGGTGGAGCAAAAAAAAAAAAAAAAAAAAAAAAAAAAAAAGGGCCTGAAGGCCAGTGGTAAACTCTGACTTGAAGGCAATTAGTTGGAAAGACCAGAAGGTCACAGATGCAGGCAAGTATGAATAGTGTGGTGAGAAGGGGAACAGTCAGGCCAATATCCCAGAGCAGCATGCTCTGGCTTCCACGCACTGTAGTGGGGCCAAGTTTCAACATTCAGGTATGGGTTTCAAGACCAGATCATACCTTTTTGTTACATGCTACTGAGAAAATTAAAAGGATTCTACATTGAGATATTCAGATTGTGTTAAGAAGCTTATAATAAAAGAGGGAAGTTTTGAGTCAACAAAACATTGCCTTAGGGACACCTAGGTGGCTCAGCCATTGAGCGTCTGCCTTTGGCTCAGGGCATGATCCCAGTTCAGGGATCAAGTCCCACATCAGGATCCCTGTGAGAAGCCTGCTTCTCTCTCTGCCTGTGTCTCTGCCTCTCTCTCTCTGTGTCTCTCATGAATAAATAAATAAAATGTTTAAAAAACCAAAAAACCAAAAAAAAAAAAAACCCACATTGCCTTAAAATTTAATATATGGTCTATCACTCAACAAAGATTTAGTTCTTACTATTCAATCTGTTACATTTAAAATCCCTGTTTTCAGAATCATTCACCTTATTCATTCAATGCATATTTATCAATTCCTGCAAGGGATACAATGTTCAGCAAAAACTGACTTGGTCCCTACCCTTATGGAGTTTATACTCCACTATGGAAGAGAGTCATGGAACGATTAACTACATAAACAAAAGCATAATTACAAACTGAGCTAAGTGGTATAACAATGAGGCTCATGGTGTTACATATTAATAGGAGAACCTGGCCCACTCTGGGAAGGGGGGCCAGGAAGTTGTCTCTGAAGAATTGACACGTGACCTAAAAACTTAATGCATAAAAGTTAATGAGACTTGGGAAGGGGTTTGGGGATGGATGGAAAGCAGAGGTCTTGGGTTAAAACTGTTTTGATTTATAGCTCAGCTTTGTGACTTTCTAGCTGTTCAACCATGAAGAAATTACTCAAATACTCAAATGTTCCTATCTATAAAGCAGAGACAATAATATTCCACCTTACAACACTGGTGGGTGTATTAAATGGCATGATACATTTAAAAAGCCTAAAATGGTTCTTAGAATCTAGTAATTATTTTATTAACCAGTCATTAAATGTGGACTTTAGTTCTTCCAGAGAGCACATGAAGTTAGAAAGTAGGACCCAGAACTAAGCCTTAATGAAATCCAAAACTTAATGGTGGGATAAAGAAGGATGAAGAACAACCAAGTCATGGTCTGAAACTGTGCTGTCCAAATCTACCCACCAGAGAAACTAGGTCAGCAGCCCTAGGTAGAAGCTGCTAGGATGGGTTAATCCTTTCAAAGTAACTAGAAAGGGAGCCAAAAGTCCTCAAAAGGAGCCCAAAGTCAAAGGCCTAAATAGGTCTAAAGAATAAAGAGAGATAGCAATGCAGAGTCAGGAACAAGCTGGAAATAGGTTAGGAGCAGGTTAGAAACCAGGGAGTTAGGGGCTGGGAAATGGATGCTAACCATGGGATGCCCAGAGCATCCTACTAAAGGTAGATGGACAGGATGGGAGAAGCCATAGTATTTCATTACATTCTTAAGTAGATAGATGTCTGCTGCTCAGAGTCATCTACCACCAAAATATTTTTAATTGTCTTAAATATAAACAACAAAATAACAGAATTTGGTAGCCCTTCTTGTTCAAGTGTTTAAGAGTATCCTGTCTTACATAAGTTGAGTCATGACATAGTATGACACCTTGATGCTTACATATCATATTACTACATTACTTTTAAAAATATATATTCTATGGTATTTTCAATTAGTGTTCTTGTTTGGGGATATAATATACCAGACAGGAAGTATTTACTTTATCCAAAACCCAATCACAGCCACATTCAAAATGTTCTAAAAATGTTCTCCAACGTGATGACAATGATGATGGTAATAGTGATGCCATCAGTGTTGTTAAAATCTTGCCAGTGACAATAGGATCTGGCCAAATGTGATACCGGTATTATGAAAAAAGATACATATGTATATGTGTGGTGGGAGTGGGGGGGAGTTGGAGGTCTGGAGATAGAGTGAGAGAGAGAAGCATGAAATGGCAAGAAAACTTAATTAAAAGCAAATTTGGATTGAGATCAAATATATAGCAATAGAATTTGCATTATTAAATAAAGTATTGATATTGGCTCATGCTCCTAGAAGTCTATTCTCATTATTATGATAGCTTCTATTTCTCCCATTAGATTGATGAATTGCTGAAGGAGAAAAAGTGAATTTGTCTCAGTAAGTGAAAATCATTTGACTGAGTATAAATTTCTTTGGGTCCAACCCCAATACTAAAATAGTCACAGATTGAATACCAAATGGTCTCTAGCCTAGGCTAGTCCAATGACAAGTAAGCAAGCTTACTCAAAAGAAGGAACACTATTACCTGAAATTTAACAAATACCTTGGGAAATATTTAAATAGGTTAAATCTTAATTTTTTTTTCCTGTGTAGGAATGTTGTTCTGAAAGGTCTTCAGGCTGACACTGTTTACTTATTGATTGTATGTTTCCCACTGTGTCTTCGGCATTATAGTCCCGGGAATCACTTTTGAATGCAGCTTCTAAATTTTTTTAGCAAGGGCATTATAATGCATTAAAGGCAGGCAGAGAGTGAAAAGTAGCTATCTCCCCACACACATCCATAGGCATGCATACATCCAACAATAATCTCTCTTCCCCATCCTCACCCCCTTCTCATCTCCCTCTTGCTGCCCTGTCTTTGGGAATATTTGGTTTCTTTTGTTTATTTAAATTAAATTATTTAGCACATAGTGTATGATTAGTTTCAGAGGTAGAGGTCAGTGATTCATTAGTTGCATATAACAGTGCTCATTATATCACGTGCCCTCCTTAATGTTCATCATCTTATTACCCCATCCCCCCACCCCCCCACCCACCACCCCTCCAGCAGCCTTCAGTTTGTTTCCTATGGTTGAGTCTCTTATGGTTTGTCTCCCTGAGTTCATCTTGTTTTATTTTTCCTTCCCTTCTATGCTCCTCTGTTTTGTTTCTTAAATTCTACAGATGAGTAAAACTGTATGATAATTGTCTTTCTTTGATTGACTTATTTCCACTTTGCTAAGCCCTTTAGTTCTCTCGGGAACCTTTGGTGTTTCTTGGAATTTGGGGGCAGGATAAAAATCACTCATCCAATCCTTACCTTCTATTTCCACACAGTTGAAAATCTGGCAAAAGGAGTAAGCGGAGGATCATAGCACAGTTATCAGCTTTACCAGCAGTAAAGCTAGATTGAGTAACATTGCACAGTCCAAGCGCAGTATCAGCTTTATGTTATGGGCCAAAGATCACAGGGTACTTTATTAAACTGTGCAGAAAGTGCAGCCCCAACCTTCTAGTTCTCTGCTCCACATTTACACCAGGACACCCACTGGGCCATAACTTCTTATCCTGCCACAAGTGGAGAAGCAAAAACAAGAAACAGCCTGGCTCCACCAGTGATAAGCTAACCATGTGGAGACCTGAGACAGGCACATGCAGCTCCTAGGAACACGTGAGTCAGAGAGGCCAAGAGAAAAAGAACAATGACCTTCAACTCTTAACTTTGCCAGTAAAGAAATGTGGCCAAGTAGATGGCTGCTGTCACTCACCGATCAGGGAAATCATCTTTTTCTCAAGAGAAGAACTAAGGAAGCAGTAAAGGACAGGCTATAGCACCTTTTCTGAGAGGACCACTGACCATGCATGTGAAGAAACTCTTATATATATTTTATTATTTCTCCAATGGAAATAATACACAATTTTTTCCCTTTCATATCAACTGCCAGTTATAGGTGACCCAGAAATAAAGGAAAGGACTTTAATGAGATAAAGCTTAATTATCCTTGATCACCATTTTGGTGATTATTAACCCTTTTTTTCAACTGGCAGTGAAGGATTTCTAGAGATCAGCTAATTCAGTCACTCTGAAGAAGCTGATATAGTTTGTTGTAAATGTGTTTTGCTTCACAGACAATAGTGCTGTGATGGAATGGTTAGTCCATGAATCTGTGAATAAATGAATAAATCACACACCTGTTAAATTGTGTGCTGCACATAATGAAGGGGTTGTGATGTGTTCTTTTTTTTTAAAGCAAAATGTTGCTTCTTTCCATTTGCTGCTCCTAAACAATTTCTAAATGTAATGTCTTGTATGTCTCCCTTTTTAGTAAAGCTCAAAGTACTTCATGGAATATGAATTCTAACTCTATTTATTCTCTCCATTAATTCTCAGAGTTGCAAATACAAACCCTGTGATTTGGCATATGAGCAAATTAAAATATATCAACATTCTGATCCTGTACCAAGTCATATTGTAAGTAAAGTATGGAGAAGTAGGAGCAATAGAGTCTCGCTGGTGCCATCAGCATGCTGTTCACCTGGGCAGGTACCCTGTGGAAGAGTGTAAGGTATGCAGCATCTTGCAGAAACCACCTAAGCCTTGGAGCCTCAGGCATCAATTCAGGAATACCCATCACAGGTGAGATCTTCATGCTAGGAATGTGATCATTGTATCCACTGGCCCAGCCAAAGGAAAAGGAAACTATGGAATGACTGGGTTTTCAAACTTGTGCATGGATACCTTCTGAGTCCTTACTAGTATCTTGCAGCTTTAAAAAAATCTCCTCTTCCAGAGTAGGAATGAGTACTCCGTTATGAATAAGGACATTACATCTTTATCTAAGCTAAACAACAAGCACAACATTGATTTTGTCCTACATTGTACCTATTATCTCCCAAGATATGCAGGGAACAGACTATAGGCTTTGGAGCCAGATAATTTAGCTTTAAATTCATGCTCTACATTTTAGTTGTCATGGCCAAACTACTTAACTTACTTGAATTCATTTTATTTATCAGAAAAAAATAGCAATAAAATTATTATAGAGTAGGGATGTTCTGGGGAATTAAATAAGTGGCTCTGTGTTGTGTGTGTGTGTGTGTGTGTGTGTGTGTGTAAATAAAATATGTAACACATTTGGATTGAAATAAGCCCATAGAATTTAGACACTTTTACTGGATTTTGGCCACTTTATATAATAACTTATGTATTGGTCTACCTTGTCCATATATATTAATCTATAACAGTGTTAAAAGTGGTTCTTTAAGTTGAAATATCATAAAGACAAAAGAAATTAGGGAGAGGGAGAAAGAAGGAGAGAGAAAAAGAAAAAAGAGGAGGAAAGAAAGAAAGAGTTATAAATGACCAAATGCCATATTACTATGAACTACGGTTACATTAATAAACCACATATACATACATATACATATGTGTAGTGCAGTTCTGATATAATTTATGTAGGGGAGCAAAATTTGCCACCCTGAAGTGTGTCTTCTTGGCACTCGGATTATTTTAGGCTGATCATTTTTAAGAAACAGGCTCAATCTGGGACTATCTTGGGACTCCTGGGTGGCTCAGCATTTGGGCTTCTGCCTTCAGCTCAGGACATAATCCTGGTATCCCGGGATCGAGTCCCACATTGGGCTCCCTGCATGGAGCTTGCTTCTCCCTCTGCCTGTCTCTGCCTCTCTCTCTCTCTCTCTCTCTCATGAATAAATAAATAAAATCTAAAAAAAAAAAAAAGTTTATCTTTTTTGCCACTCCCTTAACTGCCTAAAAGAATATAGATAGAGGACCTTTTCCAGGAAGGGAGATATCACCATAAATACCTACAGTGTAATATGAGCTAGGGGTGGTAGACCAGAAGGAAACTAGCAATATCTGTTTGCTAGAATTCCTTCCTGGGTTCCTTGGTTTCTGTATAGCCCAGCAAACGTTTGTTTACCAAACATTTAGTCTTCCCGTGAACTTTCTTCCCTTTCATCTTTCCTGTCAATTGTCTCAGCCCCCTCTGAGACACGCTGCCACATACCCCCTTCTTCTCAGCTCTTCATGGCATATTAAGCCTCAATTACCTAACTGCCAATGGGCCTCATATTCTTATGGAGCCCCCAGACATATGTAATTAAATTTGATTTTCCCTTGTTAATTGGTCTCATGTCAATTTAATTTTTAGACCAGCCAAAAGAATCTTGAAGGGTAGAGAAAATTTTCCCTCCCCAAGCGTTGATATAGCCAGCAGGATAAACTTTAACTGGCTGGATGCTGCTCACTCCAGGACAGCTGCAGCTGAGAGATCCTGGGACTTGCAACAAAAAGCTCAAAGAAGGTAAGAATTCCTACCATACCAGTCTCCCCATCTCTGCCTGCAGGATCTAATGGAAGCAAGAGTAGTTTAAGAGTCCTTTTCTTTAACTAAATTTAGGTTAGCAGGAGAAAATATTCATGGAACTATTTCCTTGGATAAAGCGACTTTGGTAAAAATTTATTATGAGTACTGTTGTTTTCTATTGCTCCTTTTTCTCCCAGAGATGGTCATTGTTTTCTTTTGTGTCTGTCTTTTTTTTAAAAATATTTTATTTATTTATTTATTCATGAAAGACACAGAGAGAAGCAGAGATATAGGCAGGCAGAGGGAGAAGCAGGCTCCCCACGGGGAGCCTGATGTGAGGCTTGATCCCAGGACTCCAGGATCATTTCCTGAGCCAAAGGTAGACACTCAACCACTGAGCTACCCAGGTGCCCCTTCTCTGTCTTTTGTGTCATTTGTCATAAGAAATGGTGAACCATAGTTCTGATTAAGTTTTCCTGTCACCTTGTTCTATGTCTTGAGAGCTTAGCTTTATGATCAGTGAGAATATTCTCTCTGGTCTCTACCACCTGGAGGATGCTTATACTGGCAACATCTGGCAGGAAGCCTGATAGGTTATGGATCCAATAGTCAGCATTCTCTTTGTCCAACTGTGCCAGCTCTTAGAAGAATTTGTCATAAGGTCTTCCAGTTCATAAAGGTCCTTTATTATCTCAACCTTCACCATCACTAATTTGGCCAGACAGAAATGTGGGTTGCTCTTTATTTGCAGCTAGATATATGGCTGGACAGAAATGGAAGTATCACTCCGTTTGTGGCTAGATCTTTCTTAGGCTAACTTTGGGAGTAAACTTTCTGGATCTTGGGAGGATTGCCTTTTTTTTTTTTTTTTTTTTTCACTCTCCTTTGAGGATATCTCTTGTATCTACAGTTAAGCCATAAAAAAGTTTATTGCTCACTCCAGGAGCAATTGAGTCACTACTGAGTCACTATTGAGTTTAATATAAGTAAATATTAGTTTAATATAAGTAAATAAGTCACTATTGAGTTTAATATAAGTTCTATTCATCAATGGCCAGACAATGGACCCCTTAAGTTGGCTTTATTTGAAAGAAAAAATTTTGGAGAGCTCTCATCCTCAACAATAGTCCTATTGGTATAGTGGCTAGCCTTAGGGACTCCTTTAATAAGATGAAAGAACAGAAACTAGATATACTGGAGTGCCTGGGTGGCTCACTCAGTTAAGCATTCAACTCTTGGTTTTGGCTTGAGTCATGGGTCATGGAATTGAACCTACAAATAAATATATTTATAAATAAATAAAAAATATTTAATATCCAACATAATGTTCAGTTCAAGGAAAGAAGGATGTACTTTGAGTAAGAAAAAGTATGAGGTAAAGATGTTTTTGTTAAAGGAAATAAAAATAAATTTGTCCTAAAGTAAAACTGGTTATGGAAAAGAGGAAAGGACAAAATCTAAATGTAAAAAAGAAAGTCATACAAAGTTTATGGAAATGGAATCTCTGAAAAGGAGTTTTAATATGTAGTCAAGCTGGCTAAGATTAAAATAAACCTATTTAAGAATGAGTTTTAATATCGAGAGTACACTAGTACACAATTAGAATTTGGTTTTCCTGTCTGTTAAAAGTATAAGGTCTTCTTGAACTCTTGATCTGATCTTTATAATAACAGGTTATAAAGGGTTTCTCTTTCTCTTAATCTGTGGAAACAAAAATGCTGTCTTTTTTTAAAATACTGTCCTGTGCTTCATGTTTTTTTTAATCAGGTCCTCGATTACTTAAGAAAATGAATGTTCTCAATATTAAAATTAGCTAAGTTTTTCCTTTATGGGCCATTTAACATTCTGTAGTTGCCTGCAAAGTCTTCAATTGTCATCATGGTTAAAAGGATAAGTATTGTTTCACATAGATCAATGACCCTATTTGACAAAGTGTTTTACAAACTTTTTGATATTTTTGACAAACTTCCCAAAAATAAAATTCTAAATAAAGTCTTTTTGACTCAAAATAACTTTGGGATTTTTCAGATAGTTCCTGAGAAATTACAAAAGATTTGTCCTTTTCCTTATAAAAGAGAGATATTTAACTAATTGGGATTGATATGTTAAATTATATAGGAAGGGGTAACCAGTGGTTATATTGTAGTAGATAAATATTATTGATATAAGTTCTATAAATTGTACAAAATTCCTGAAATTCTGATATATCCTGGTATGATGTTATCAGTCATAATTCTAGTTATCTTAAAATGTTGTATGTCACAGAAATAACCAAACTTCCTTGTCGATCACATTGTAATGAACTCTAATCAGACCCTTAACCATGCTATTTTAAAAAATATTTTATTTGTTTATCTGAGAGAGAGTGGAAAAGAGAGAGAAAGAGCATAAGCAGAGGAGGGGCAGAGGGAGAAGCAGACTCTCTGCTGAGCAGGGAGCCCAACACGCAGCTTGATCCCAGGACCCTGGGATCATGACCTGAGATGAAGGCAGACACTTAACCAACTGAGCCACTCAGGTGCCCTAACCATGCTGTTTTTTAAGCCTTTTTAATTTAGGTATTCATCTACTCAGATGCTTTTACAAAAAGAATTTCTGCAAAAATGCTCATCTTAAAGTTATTGAAAAGCCTCTAGAACACAAGTTTCTGATAACCTTAAGACCATTAAACTTCTGTGGACAAAAATTTTCAGAACTAATGGAAAAACTGGATTCAAGTAGAACAAAAATTAATAATGTGGGGCTGAATGAAGTGATGAGGATGATTATAATTTTTGTGATGTTTATTGCTGATTTTTTTAATGTTTTGTTTTCTAGATTTAAGCACAGTTTTTCTCCTGAGCTAACTATAACTTATAGCAATTTGATAAAGTATATCTTTGTGAACAAATTGACACATTTATCTTTTTCTCCTTACCTGATCCCTCCAGAATTCAGAAAATTAGTGAGTATTCTTATTTTTATGGCAATATATTTATATTTATTTGCATATGTTCAATAAGAATCTATTCTCCTTGTAAGAGGACACAATTGGAAACATTGGTTATATTACCAAGACTTTGACTGAAACATCATAGCTGTGAGAGATGAGCATAGACTCAGACATGACCAGACAGCTTTAACAAACTAAGGCTGACTTTATGAAGCCAACAGAGCCCTTTGGAAATATGAGCCTGATACCTTGCTTATGGAGTTTCCAGTAGCATTCCCAGGTGAGTAAAAAAGATTACTTCCTGGCAGGTACAGGAGCCTCAGGATACTTGGGAACCTCAAGAAGAGAGGAATTAACCCAAATCTATAGGTATTGAGGCAAAGTCTTATGGTAAATATTTGGCTTGGCTTCTTAGGCTCAAGAGGCTGTTAAAAGTTCAGTCTTGAGATTCTTTATGAAAAGTCTCACCAAAGCAGATTTATATGAAAAAAATGAATTAATAAATATAAAAACCTATATGATCAATCACTATTCCTGCTGCACTTAGGCAGATAATCAGACCAGACTTATTAAAACTAGACTTATTTTGCAAATGGATTAGTCTAACTTTGGCTATCTTTTGTAGAAAGGAGGCTGATTGTAAAGAGAAAAATGATGTTCAATAGCAAGTCTTCGTGGATTAAATTCTAATACTGTTCATTTTAAACTGGACTCAATCTTGAATTCTTCTAGTTTCTTCTAACACCTGGCTACAAGTCTCCAAACTAACATTTTCAATTTTTCTCCCACCCTCCGACTTGGAATCATTGAGAACGAAAACTGCCTTTTCCGGAAGCCCTACAGACTGAATATGAATGACTTGATATAAACTTCAGAGAAATTACCATAACAACTCATGTATTTATAATGTTCATAGCAGTTGTGTAGCCACTCAGAAAGATCATCAGAGACATTCAAACTACAAACCAGGAAAATATGTAAGATTGCCACTGCCTGCCTTCATTCCATCTAAAAATCTTCTTGGCTGGCTGTCTTCAGAACTCAGCAACTGGGTTAATTGTTTGCTCCAATCATTAACCATTGCTTTCTTTCTTTAAAAAAAAAAATCCATAGAAATAGCTCTTATTTAATACCTGATTACTTGAACCATGGACCTAATTTTGGGAGCATACCTCCATCACTGCCTCCTGAGATGAATTTAACTGAACTGACCTACTATCAGAACTAAGAGACTGATTCAATGAGAGGGAACAGTCTATAAACTCAACTTCTGGACTTTGAAACTTCCAGTTTTAAATGCAGGACTGAAGATGAGTAAAATTTTCCACCCCAAAATGTGTCTCCTTGGCATGTGAATTATTTTGGGCTGATTATTTTTAAGAAACAGAAGACTCAAGAAGATTTTTTTTGCCACCTCCCCCCACCCAAATGCCTAAAAGAATATAGAGGACCAGCTCCAAGAAGGGAGTTATCACCATAGATACCTACAGGATAATATGAACTAAGTATGGTAGGGAGAAATTTAGCAAAGTCTGTTATAATTCCTCTCTGTGTCCCATTGTTTCTGTGTAGCCCAGCAAACATATATTTAACAAATATTTACTCTTTTCCATTTTCCTGTGAATTGTCTTTCTTCCCTTTGAAATCCTAGACCCTCACCAACCTCCTTCTTAGCACTGAATGGCATATAAACCTCAAGTGCTAAACTGTGGTGGGCCTCATATTCTGGTGGAGTCCCTGTACCTATATAATTAAATTTTATTTTCTCCTGTTAATGTGTCTCATGCCACTTAAATTCTTAGATCAGCCACAAGAACTTTGAAGTTCTTCCCCAACAGTTACACTTGCTCCTCACTAAGAACTGAAGACTCCCAGAGTATTTATAGTCTCTGGTCTAGAATTTGTCTTCTCTCCTTGTATTAATTCAGCTGAACCTCCCGGCATGCTCTGAGAGGTTGCATTCTTCTAGCTGCCCCCTATTCTCAGTGTTTTCTCATTCACTTGTTCCAAGTTCACTTTACTTGGAGAAGAGCTCTTATCACTGTGTTGCTAAGGGTGGGGGGGGGGGTGACTTCGTATCCTCTAGAAAATGAGTCAAATGCTAGCCACTATTTACATTCTTAGACTATCACTAAAATAATTCTTTTTTTATTTGTGTTTCCCAGAAGCCTTCTTTCTCTTTTTATAGAACTATTCTATGTCATACTGTGGATATGGGGAGATTTTACTTTTTTTTTTTTCTTTTCATTCTCTGCTTTTGTTGGTGGAAGGAGTAGTTTCCATATAGGTTTCAACTCAATGAATTCCCTTGTTGAGTAAAACAAGGATGTTATGACACTTTCTGTATAAGTTCTGTATATTAAAGGTAACTGTGGCTCTAGAAGATCAAAGCTATACTCCTTAATTATTTACATTCAATGCTGAGTGGGTTTCGAAAAGCACTTAACTGATATTGAAATCTGTATCTGTTATCTTGAGGTGGCATTTTCAGAGGTTTGTCAGCAAGGTCCTCTAGCCTTATAAAGTAACTAAGTAGGAGGCATTAATGAAAGCCATCTGACCTCCAAAATATTGCATTCTTTTTCCCTCACCCTATCATTTTTCTAGAACTTCTGAAACTCCTAGTGTCGTTCATTCATTCTTCAATCCACAAGTATTTATCAAGGTCCTTCAAGTATTTTTTTAACTTTATTTATTTAAATAATCTCTATACCCAACGTGGGGCTTGAACTCATGACCCCAAGATCAAGAGTTAGAGTTGCATGCCCTTCCAACTGAGTGAGCCAGGTGCCCTGAGGTCCTCCAAGTATTTAATTATGGAGCTAGGTGGTGGGATTCATATAATGGTATACGTATAGGAATATACATAAGACTCAAAGAGCTCTCAGTTGAACTGGAGGAGGGACAATTAAACAAATAGTCACAATAATGGGTGCTAAGTGCCATAACAAGAAAAGTACACTTTGCTTAGAAGTCTTACTGGGAACACCCAGCCTGTGGGGATGGAGGAAACCTGGAGATACTTCCTGGAAGAAAGGCATTTTAAAAATCCTATGGTGCCATTCTTTTGAGCCAAGGCATTTATTTACCCTCGTTAGAATGAAAACTACTTAGTCAGAAGAAAAACACTTTCAGATAAAAAGAAAAAAAAATGTGGATATTAGCAGAGATTAATGTCCACAAACTGAAGCCCGGGGCTTAATTTCCCTTTTGCAGCCATCTAAAATTTAACAATTTTAATATTTATTTCCTCAGGGCGCTGCTTCTGTAAGAAATTTTGTGTCTGTAGAGAATTGGGTGCCTGAGGGTGAGGATAGGGCTTAGATTCAAGACACTGAAACAAGATGCAGGCTAAAGCAATAATTTCCCCTACATTAAAGTTTTGCTAAAAGCCTACTCCACTTTTGAGCTAGTCCTTACAAGTCCCACTCATCAAGGAAAATGCCTCAACTTGGCTTCTAGATAGTGAAAGTGAAGTGTGAGAGGAAAAATATCTTCATAAAATCCAACAATATGTCTAAGGTAGTTGTGCGCCAAGACAAGTTTGGCTGGAAAAATCCATCTTGTTTTCCCAAAGGCTATCTCTATGACCCCTCCTTCTATGTAAATTGTTTATAACTGTGTGATTCTAAAACTCAACTTAAAAATTGGTCGTTCATTATTTAATTACATGAACATGTGCTGGCATCTACATTTTCTCATTCCTATAGCATTTTAGAAGTGCCAGTAAATGAGTTTCCTATTTATTATCTAGAAAAGCTTTCAATTAAACATCACTGCAACACAATTTATACAGGCACTCCAGGATATAATAAAATCTCTAACCATAATCTCAACCAGTGTCTTATTTTAATCCAATTCAAAACATTTTTCAAATGATTTGTTTCCTTTTATTAAGGAAACAATGGCAAGTTTTGTTTTGTGAAAATGAAGAGAAGTGATCAGCAACTAAGAATTTTGACTCTACTCCTTTTCCTACTGGGAGAGATGTGAACTCTATGAGCCAAGATCCCTATTTCTCCTCCTGATAGTGATGTGTACGTGTGCATGCGCATAGGTGGGTGCATTCATGCATACATGCTTGTATGTTTGGGATGAAGAGAGATTATGCTTAGAGTTCCCACTTTTGCCACGGGAGAAAGATTTGTCTCTGGTGTTCCAACATGAAAGTATGGAAATGAAGCAAGCTTCATGGAAATGATAACAAAGATCTGAATAACATTTTACACTTTCACTTTTATTTTATCCCAACAACAAACCTGTGTGGAAAGTAGGTTAGTTACAGATGCTTTTCTGCTTACAGACTTTCACCCTACGGATGGTCACAGATAAAAACAAAGCTCTCCTGTGAGAATACACTATGGTACCAGCAGATAATATTGGAATGTGTTCTGCTGCCTTTGGATCATAAAAATGCAATTTTTGCCATCCATGCATTTTGCGTGTTTGTTTTTACTTTGAGACATTTTTCCAAACATCATTAACCACATCAGGTCTAATAAGTCCAAGAGCAGTGATACTGTTAAAAGCCCTTGTCAAGATATACAATTACCATGGAAACAGAAGAGATTTAAAAAAATTACAAGTGGTCAGAAAAGGAAGAATGTTTCAGGTGAAGATAGAATGAATTATTCAAGTGTAGAAATGATTCTGAAGGACAAAGAACAAATCATGCAATGTACAAAAGTGCTGTCCCTTTGCCAATGGACAATACCAACAAGAGATGGAAAGAGGGATACTGCTGGAGAGTCATGTTAATTCCAGAAAGGGCTAAGCATCAGAGAAGTCTGAGGATTAGCAGATGGGGCCCTGCTGCTACAACTCTTATTTCTAGCCTCTTCCGATGTGGTTTCCATCCGCATGAGGGGTGAGATGGTAGAAACAGAAACCTTGGCTACTACAGGACAGCCCAGGACACTCGGAGATCCCCAAGTAGGGTAGTTATCTTCCTCCACAGACTTCCAGTAGATACAAACAAGGATGATTTGGGGAAACGATATCATTCACTCACTCAATGCCTTCTCTGTGCCAAGCATTATTCTCTTAACTAGACCCACATGGCATAAGAGATGTATGAACAAGAACACTAGTCTTAATTAAAGCTTTGAGAAACTGATTCATGCTCCTATTCTTGGAAATGTATCTGGGACTGCAAGCTTAGTCACTTTGGACTTTTCAACAAATAGACTCACTTACAACTTGATTGTAAGTAGAGGAGTTTCTATATTAGTATTTCTAGCCTACTGATAAGGAAAGTGAGTTTTGGAGAGGTCAACAGACTTGCCCTAGCAGTCAGAGGTAGAATGAAAATTCAAATTCAGCTATTGACTTCAAACCAGAGCTCTCTTCTACTCCATCATAACTCTTTAAAACGTGGTTGAACATTTGGACCAAAAACTGATCCCCCAAATTTTCCTCTTTTAGTTCTTAGAAGCAAATGGCATGTAATGCCCTAGATTGTCTTTTTTACATATGACGAGACAAACTTTCTAGTGACCTACAAAGTATGTTACTTTACTAAGGATTATTAAAATATGGTATCATGATCTAAAATTAACACATTATTAGAGTTTACCAAGGACTTGTTTCTGTATTTTACTAAGAAGCTTGAATAGCACCAAAGGATTGTCAACTTTGGCATGTGACCTACTTAAAGACATGGAGATGGTTTGGAACTTCTCATATTTTAGTAATTATGCTGTACATCTTGAGTGTTGTCATCATGAGTAGCCTGGAGATTTTAACTTATGACCTTCTCACCTATAAGTATAATTTATTGCTCATTTAATTTTAGAATCCTCATTTTAGTTTGCATTGAGTTGTGTTAATCCTATTGTGAATAGTAATGTATTAACAGTATCTTGGTTCCCAATTATCCAATGACTAGATATTAAGACTTAGGTCAACTGAAGGTCAAGGTACGAATTTATTTTGCTAAAGCTCATATAGGTAGAACCTACCCTCACCCAACAAAAGTTCTTGTAAAGAGACACTTTATTCTTTTTATCAAGTTTTTTTTTTATTGGAAAGTAGGAATAAGTAGAAGAATGAACACAGAGTATTTTACACCTTTCCTCAAAAACATCTGAGAGTTGCTTCAACCTCTAAAATATGATTATTACTAACCTTTAGGTGTTTAAGTGCTGTTGACTACTGGTTACCTATTCAGAGCTGCTCCCAATTCTTTTTCTCTTGCTGCTTCCCACCACAGAGGCTAGAAAAATGAAGTATGTTCTTTCTTCATTTTTCTTAAAGCCAGACCAGAGAGAGTCATGCAATACTGTCTGCACATGAGATGTAAATGGAAGTCTTCTGGGGGAGGTTACTTAGACAGCTTTTCTTTCCTGATGAATGGAGGTACCCCACCTCCACAATTCTCCTGCCACTGATAATAATGCTTGTAACAAGAGCCATTCTGCAACCATGAGGAAAACAGCAACAGGATTATGGGGATGCATTGTTAAAACCCTGAACCTATGCAGGCAGTTGCTTACCTGCAAATTTCTTATTATGGGAGAAAAAAATAACCACTATTTATTAAGGCCAATGGGTGTTGTTTTGTGTTAGGATCCAAAAGCATCTTCACTAACACTTATGTACAAGTTAGTAGAATTTAAGCACTGAATTTGTGTATAATTCTTATTTATAGCATTGCTTTTGGGTGAGGGGAGTGTTCTGAGTTGAAACAGACTTATAAATAAAAATTTGAAACATCAACTCCCTAATGGATAAAAAAGTCCAAGTGTTCATTGTGTCTCCCTTAACTCCATGCTCTTAGTAGCACTCACACACACATTTGTGCACACATGCACCTGCTCAAAGACCTATATTTGCCCCTATTACCTAGTGCTGAGATGATAAATTGGTTTCATCTCAGGCGCCAACACTGATAGATTGGTAGTGGCTGTCTGGATCACTATGCTGAGAATAATTTTGAGGCAGACAACACAACTCATGAGGAAGAGTGTTGTGATCAATCGGCCAAGTCTGCCATGAATGTGAAAAATGGACTGGGAGCACCTGTATTTTCTAATAGTTGACCTGATCCAGTTTATCACATTTTAATTGCTCAACTTACTATAATCCTCTTTCTTCTCTTAATCCTGCAGATAGGAATTTAGTATTTCAAATTGGCATGTTTAGTCCTTATATGGGCTCTAGTTTACTAACTAGAAAGTGAGGGTATCCTAAATAAAATAATATCCAGCTAGTGTACTTAAGTTGGAATTGTAAGGAAATTCCAACTTAAGAAAACTTTAATATATGCTGTGCTGGCCATGGGGCTGCACCATTTGCTTTTGCCTTCAAAAAAGAGTCTGTCATTTGGCTGCAAGAAGCGCAGTTAGCTGACAGCACCCAACGACAGTTCCTGCAAAACTCACCTCAACTTTCAAGTCAAGGCCACGTGCTTCCTAGGCAGACCCAGACACCGAGCATGGTGGAGACAGGGAGGTTGCAACCTGGCCATTTATACCCAATACAGGCAAGCTTTGCTCTGGGACTCCTGTTGTATGGCTAAGTCTTTGTAAGATTTGCATCATAGTCTGGGGCACTCCTGGCTTGATTCTGCCTTCTTCTGTCTCTCCTCTCACAAGTGCCTTTCCAGTAACCCTGCCCTACTCTGCTCCCTCTCCCTTTATCTTTCACAAGTGGTACTCCCTCCTCTTCACACATTCCAAATTCCATCAGAGTACCTGCTTCCTAAAGGACCTAACCTAATACACATACCTACTATAGATATGACTTAGATTTACAAGACATCTAAATTAAATATACAACATTCCAGAAGAGGCAATGTGCTCTACTGGCTTTGGCATTAGAAAGTGCAGATTAAAATCCTAGACACTTATCACTGAATGGAATCAAATTAGTGTCCTCATCAGGATGCCTAGGTGACTCAGTTGGTTGAGTGTTGAACTCTTGGTTTCAGCTCAGGTCATGATCTCAGGGTGTGAAATAGAACCCTGGGTTGGACTCTGCAGTCAGCAGGGAGTCTGCTTGAGATTCTCTCTCTTTCCCTCTCCCTCTGCCCCTCTCCCAGCTTTGCTCACTCTATCTCTCTAAAATAAGTAAATAAAATCTTAATTAATTAATGTCATCTTTAAAATAAGGATGCTAATAGATACTTGTAGGACTGTATGAGGGCCAAGTGAGATGATAGCCAAGAAATTGATTTCTAAACTATTAAGCAGTGCATACATTTTAGTTATCACTATTATTATTCCAAGTAATCTTTACTATCAGTTACCAGCTAAGCAATTACCATTTCTTTACAAATCTTTATTGTGCCCTTACCATAACACTGGTGCTGACCTAGAAAATGAGGTTGGTAAAGTCCCTGCTCTAGTGAAGCTTACACTTTCTAAATGAACCAAATACATACACGTTTCATTTAAAAAATATTAATAAGTGAGCAACAGTTCACTAATGGGAGGCCATATCTCTGTATTGGTTCAGGTCTAATTGCGACTTGGTCTTGTCCCAGGATTTGACTTTGTTGATGTTTCCTGCTGCCTTTCTTTCTTTTAGTTTCACCATCCTGGATGCTGTGAATCCTGCAGGAGGCTAACGGGCCAGCAATAGCTTCTTACCACACCCACGTTTCAGCTGGCCCAGCTACTTGCCTTATACACTTGCTATTTTTCTCTCTGCCTTTCTCTTTTTTTATAGCTCTAATTCCCTTTGCCTGAGTATTTGCTACATCTCACCTTTCTGCTCCTATTTCTCTTTTCCTCACTTTTGCATTTCTCCTTTGCTGTCACCCTCAGTGGGAGAGGCTCTATTTCTTCCCGTGGCCTTGTCATTTGGTTAGAAAGCAAATCTCCTGGCAGAAAAACAGGAAGATACACTTCTCTGGAAATAAGACCTCTGCTTCTAACATTTCCTGTAGCCTTGTAGCCACAGGAATCAACATGTGTCTCTGAGAGGGTCTGTCCACTTCAAATTAACTCAGGGCTCAACAAGGCAAAGATGAATGTGGCTATCCATTACAGGCTGTGGTCAGAGCCAGCTGGTCACCATCTACTGAGAGGCTGGCCAGAATGTAGCGATGCTGAGTGTACAATGTCAAACGTCTGCATAAAAGCAGATTCCTCTGGTCCAAATTATGAGTATGTCACCATATTCTACACCCATAACTTTTTAAATGGATTTTTTAGTTTTTACCTTAATGTCTGGAAGCCTATAGATCAGTGGCTGTCAAATTTTTTGGCCATGTGGGACTATTAGAAATCAACATATATATGTATAAACACACACATATGTGTATTTGTACACACACGTATTTAAATATCTGAAACAAAATTTTCACGAACCCATACTTAATCCTTATTACATGTGGAACTAAAATTGTTCTGTCTCTCTTTAGCCTATCATAATAAAAATGCTGGTCTTGACCCAGGGATTTTTTTTAGTTCTTGGTGCCATTTCTACTCATTTTGGTAAAGGATACCTTCTTGGACGAATGTTTTTAAATGCGTAAAAAAAAAACTCCTAGGATTACAAAAAAAAAATCAATTATTTTGAAATACAGTTCCCATCCTTGAACCTTTGAGAGGAGGGAGAACCATCTTCATGGACCCCCGGTTAAGAATTCCTACATGACTAAAATGATTTCACAACCAACTGAGCCACGACTTGTATTTTGGAAAGTATAGCTGTAGATAAAGGCTCAGAACACTTTACGACAATTAAATATCTCAGATGTTTATGATCCTGTCATGACTTCTTTTTTCTTTCTTTTAAGATTTTGTTTATTTATTCATAACAGACACACAGAGAGAGGCAGAGACACAGGCAGAGGGAAAAGGAAGCTCCCTCCAGGAAGCCTGATGCAGGACTCGATCCCAGGGCCCCAGGATCACGACCTGAGCTAAAGGCAGACGCTCAACCACTGAGCCACCCAAATGCCCCCATCCTGTCAAGACTTGAACATTCTCTTTTTGCTTCCTTTCCCAATGTTTCCCGTTCCAGTCACACCTCCGGCCACTACCCTATGCACAAGCAGATCTTCAGGCCACATATGTGGAATGAGACAAAGCACTAGACCACTGTGTCTAGCCTCTTCTATCTCCCTAGTTCATCTCTGACTGCCTCCTCTGTCCCTACCCCTCTGACTCCCCCCTCAGAACTATTTCAATGGCTCATTATCTCTGGAGGCCAGTGTTCACAGTTGGGGCTGTCGCGGTCCCCTTCATAGCACCGTGATCCAACAGGTGCACTCTGCCCTACAGTAATGGTGGAGACTGGTGGTAGGACACCCAGAGCCTTTCACCTTTATTTTCTCTAGTTTCAGTAAATCTTTCATGGCAGCTGTTTCCCTTTGATCGGTGGCTCTGCCTCCCACCGCAAGGAGTCACTCTGGGTGTCACTCCCAGCCTGCAGCTGCAGCTCTAACTTGGCTTATGGTGCCCTGCTGAACACACTGTACCCCAACCCAGAGCAGCTCAGTGACGGGGCACTGGGAGGAAATACAGTTACTGCCATAATGAATTATGCCAGTACCTTCTCACACAGTTGACTACTATGGTTTCCCACAAACATTTATACACTCCCATGAACAAAGAAGGAAGTAGTGGAAAAAGAAGGATCTGCATCCACCTCCTTTTTGTCATAAGAACAAGTCAAACTACTCTAGAATCATTCTATCAACAGAACTTTCTTTTCTAAAATATGAATGTTTCACTATACCTAATACTCATCATCTTAAAAATAGATTTTCTAGGTTTTATCCCACTGTCAGGAGCCCATAGATGACTATAAAATGTTGGGTTGTTTTTATTTTGGTTTGGTTTTGGTTTTTATATTTTTTTAATTGTTTGTTTTTTTACCATGCTTTATTATTTTTTTTAATTTTTTAATTTATTTATGATAGTCACAGAGAGAGAGAGAGAGAGAGAGAGAGGCAGAGACACAGGCAGAGGGAGAAGCAGGCTCCATGCACCGGGAGCCGACGTGGGATTCGATCCCGGGTCTCCAGGATCGCGCCCTGGGCCAAAGGCAGGCGCTAAACCGCTGCGCCACCCAGGGATCCCTTTACCATGCTTTACAGTAAGAAACGCAAACATATAGGATACGGCCTTGAATGCATTCAAGCCTATGACTTGTGCAGACAGGAGGACAGTGAGACCCTAAGAGGGGATGGGACTTGCTCACAGTCACACAGGAGAAAGGAGCAGACTGAGGCTTCAAATCCTGTCTTCTTCTCCAGCAGTCTCTCTCTCTCTCTCTCTCTTACTACCTGCTAAGGGGGTTTTACTATAATATCCACAACACAGAAATTAACTTTTTTAACCTGAAATTAATATAATACTGTGTGTTAACAATCCTGGAATTAAAATTAAACTAAAAGAAATAAATTAATTTTTAAAATTCATGCCTAACCAACCACCTTTCCCTCAAACATTCTTTTAGAAGTTGAAAGGTCACAAGGGCCTCATAAAATTACCCACAAGAATTGAAAAGACAATTGATGACAGACATCCTTATTTCAAATTCTGTTTTTTCATAAAGACGACTTTTTCCCCCTCAGATGAAATTATAATTTTCTCTTTTCCCTTATTTTCTTCTAATTATGTTTAGCCCTCCCTCCTTAAAACAGTTTGAAATAATTATTTCTTTCTGTGTAACTAATCACCCTACAATGCTCCCTTTTTTAGTAATAAAATTCCAAACCTTTTTAAAATAATTTTTTAACCCTTAGTGCTCCCATATCCTAAATCACTCTTCCTATCCTATTCAATGAATTATACAATTATTTTTTTCAGCTTCCAAATGGTTTGCTATTGTATGTGTCATAGTTTTCTTCTGAATGAGAAAACTCTTATTTCACACAATAGTGCCATTGCTTTTATTCCTATCACTGAGGGGGAAAAGATCGAGAACCAAACAATAAGACTTTTATTTACAGTCACTGCAGAGCTGTCTTGAAAATCACAGCAAGCTTCTGCCATTGTGTGCTTCACCTTGGGCACCATCTGAGAGGCACCGAATGGCAGTGACCCTCAGGACCATGGAGCCTCATCCCTTCACTTCATGGAAGAAACCAAGGCAATCAGGTCATCCTGGGACCATACAGCTATAGCTAGTGGCCTAGCAGCAGATCTAGAACTAAACCTCAGGCCTCATGCCCAACGTGCTGTCTTTGCCACTGCCCAGTAAGCCCCAGGAATTCCTGATGAGGTCCTCAGGTTCATCCCAAAGAAGTACTGCAATCTATCTGTGTTTATCTCAGCAGCATGGAGAAAAGAGAATGTCACGACTTCTGCCTCAGCAACATGAATTTACATAAGAATTTGCATAGTCTGCTTGGCTAGTTTCAAGTTGCTCCAACTCCAGCCTTCAACCAGTCTTCAGAAGTTCTTTCATGTATCAGGATCCAGAAGCTGTCAGCAGGATCATGCATCTGACCTTGTGGTTGCCAGAAGAAGGGCTCTGGCATCAAACCTAGGCAAGTTATTCACCTCCCTCTGCCTCAGTTTCCCCATATATAAAACAACGTTACTGGTAGCACCTGCTCGTGCTACTATTTTTGAGGATTAAAGGAGATAATGCATGGAAAGAGCTTGATATTTCTAACAACTCAATAAATACTAATGATGATTATCCTACCTACCAATAAGGAAACACTCTTTGACAGTGTTTTAATACAAATTTACCAAGAAATGTAAAAGAGTAATTACTGCAACTGTAACAATTTCACGGTGATGCAGTAGAAATCATCCTGGTCTAGAAACTGGGAAATCAGAGCACCAGACCCAACTCTGCCACTAATGAGTTCTGTGGCCAACAAGAAGCAGGCTCATCTCTTTGATTCTCAATTCCTTAGTCAGCAAGTCAAATACTAATCTCTACCTGGGAGAGAGGGACTTCCTGAGAAGTACAATTTAACAGACGCTAAACCAGTCCAAACAGCCCCATCTCAAGCCAGAAGATGGTAAACCTCTGCCAAGAGTCACTATTCTCTTTGAAGTGAGAAAGTTAGCTCCTTGGTCCACCTTCATGAGAAGAGCAACTGCTGGGGGACATCACTGTCCCCAAAGCAACCCAGGAATAATTCCATCCTTGCCTTCGTACGAGCCACCTGCCTGAGCTCAAGCCAGAGAAGAGAGCAGATGAACAATGAATGTCACAGCAATTAGTTTTGGCAATTAGGCAGGCAATTAGTTCTGCAGCATGTAGAATGGGAGGAGAAAGTAAATCAGCGCTGAGAGGTGACAGCGAAATATGATTAGGACATCAGGTTTCAGTGACACCCAGGTGGAGGGGTTGTGCAGCAGGGTCCCAGCCTCCCCTTTCCCATTGCTGCTTTGACAAAGGAGGCTGCTTTGCAGAGGCCTTTGGAAACAGCTGCTCTAACGGCAGGGGCCCTCAGCCCACTGTTCTCATCTCTTTCTCAGGGTCACCTCACACCTCCAGTGTTCACGCTCAGCTAAAGTTCTTTCGAGTTTCTCACCAGGAATTCTGCTTACAATGTCAAATAAATAGACGAGTAGTAGTTCCTGGGGATTTCCTCTCTTAGCTGAGAGTATGTTTGGTTTTTTTTTGTTTGTTGGTTTCATTTTTTTGTTTGAATAGCTTTGGGAGTTCTCTTGAGAAATTAATTCCACATTTTGCTTGGGTCAGAGGGAGATATTACATAACTGTATCATATAGTGACTGGGAAAACTGAGCTTTAAAGTCAAAGACCAGGGCTTGGATTCCAGTGCTGCCACCTGCCAAGCTCTGAACTCTGGTTTCCTTAGCTCTAAAATGGGCTAATAATGGGCTAACTCCATAATAATGGAGTTGCCTTGTAAAATGTGTGACACTTTGGTAGTTCTTCTCCAAACACAAATTAATTTCACATTTTGGCCCAGACACTGAAGAGGAGAATCAAGTGTCCAAGGAATGGCTGGACATGACCATCAGGTAAGTCCCTTCTCACCCTGGGATTCTGAACTGATATCTCAAGCTGCTTTTCTCATGACCAAGAACTGACATCAGCTAAGAAGGAGGCATAAGTGAAATGGATGGTGATCTTACAAATCACTGAGCACAGCAGCAGTTTGTCTAACACATGCAAGGTAGTTCTTAGGAAAAGTCAGGGATGAGGCCCTGGGGTAGATTTCACACTTCCCAGTACTCATTTGGGGTTCTGATGACCTGCCTAATCAAAGGCACCTTCAGGTTTTGTGAGGCATGAAGCTTAGACAATTATGGGAGCCCTCTTTTTAAAAAAGAATGCGGATATACAAATACAAAATTAGGCATGAAAGTGAATATTTACTTAGAACGAGAAAATAGATCATGACAGATTACCAGAGTGCTGGAGAATTAGGTCCCTTTCTTCTGAGATCTCTTCAAGCAATTTACTAGAAATGCTGACATGGAAATGTTTCTGATTGTAACACAATCCTCTCTCCCACCTGGAACCCTCCATAACTCTTAGCAATTTGGGCACTCACAGGGCCCTGCAAGTGAGGGGATTTGTAGCTTACAATTTATTAGTTTCATGGTATATCTTCTCCTGCACCTAACTAAATCTAAATGCTTTTACAATTATACTTCTTACACAAGTAGTACTGTCATAGTGTTAGTGGAAAACTAAAAAAAGGGGAAGGCTCCCATAATCCCACCACCTTACCCAACCATCTGTTTCCTCTTCCATATTCCTTTTTCAGTCTGTGTTCATATACACATAATTTATGTACTTGAAATCATGGTACAGACATAATTTCATATTCTTTTTCACTCAACATGCTACCATTTCTCTATGATGCTCCATTGTCTTAATCAATGTGATATTTCAAGGCTGCATAATAATCCACTATCCTGCCGTTGTTAGAAATTTGTATTATGTAAATGAGAATTCTGAAGATAGGAACAGAATTTTAGCCTGACTATGGACAATTTCAACCACCAACTTAAAAAAAAAATTAAGAAAGAAACAGAGACTCTAGCCACATTGCAATTCACAGAAGCGTAAATAATCTGTCAATCTAAAGAAAAAAAATCCGTCAAACCAATTACTAGGTGTGGGCAGAGAAAGAAACTATCAGCAGGTTGGATTTCCACTTTTCAACTAATTTCTTCGGTTAAGCAATTGAAAATCCAGTGCGAATGACCTTTCTCGTGGGGTTACTGAATAGAATAAATAGAGATTGCTGTGTGACTGGGTACTACAGTGGACATTTTTTTCCCTAAGGAGTATTTCCTAATGGAAAGTATTCCTACTGGAGTCCCACAATGCCAATTCTATGGCAATAATTTAATTATGCCAATTAGAATGCAAATTGTTCCACAAAACAGTATAAGGACCCTCGCTCTGAGAAACTTCTGAACAAAACATTTCTATAGTGCTCAGTAGTTTTGCTTTCCTGGGTAGAAATCAAGAGTCAAGTTCAATATGATTCATAACTTCAGGGAACGGTTGCCGTGGGTGGACTCGTATCACCCACATTCCCCTTTACACCCAGGCTACACCTCCTCACCTTCTACTTTCTCAGCTTCTCAGTGGGATGCAGCAAACAAACCACCCTGTGGGGGACAGACTTTGTGAAACCCCACTATAAAAAAGTTGAGTGGTAAAGACATGGCAAAAGAATCAAAAGTTCCTGTTCTAAATTCTTTGAATGTCATATCAGGTGGCAAGATCAGGGTTTGAAACGTCTTTTCTGTGGCTTGGAACTGTCTCTGCAGCCCATTTAATTCACAAGGAAAGCTGATTACAGCTCATGGCAACTCATTTACAGCTTCATACCTGGATGAGTATGAGCTACCAAAACTATGGCAAAATCATTTTGAGAATGAACCTTCACATTAAGCAGCATGACGCACCTAATTGTGAGGTTCCTAATATATCAAAGGTGAGTGCAAAGGTCCCCTCTCAGATTTTAAAGCTGTATCTCTTGTGTTTTCATATTAAGAGCAGGATGGAGGATCTAACAGAACCTGATTAGAGGCCCAGTCTCTATTTCAGCTGAAATGGTCTTAGATCCTATATTGTTAACAATATTGAGACTTAGGCTCTCCCCACGCCTCAATCTGTAACATCCTCTCCGACTTGACAGCTTCGGTGCCTTGTATCGAGAGCTAAGATTTGGGGCGTAACTACAAAGAACTGATTTCACAGGGTTTCCTAAGGTATTAATCTTCCCTCTGCATCAGTGACTTACCTAATGTCACAGGGATAGTGAGGATCAAAGGATTTCTGCCTGGCAAAGACAAAAATGTGTACATTTTTTTTTTAATTTTATAAAAGCCAATATCTATGTGAACCAAAAACAGGGAATGACGCTCTGACCAGCCAATTTTCTCATTGAAGCTTTTGTAAAACGAAATTTTCTTTGCTTCCTATTTTTATGCTGTCTTATAGTGTTGCTGGCACGGGTAACAATCATACTTGGCACTTCTGTCGTGCTTTTCATCCAAAGATTTCAAAGTGCTCCACAACAGGATTTCATCCTCACTGCAGGCCAGGGAGGAAGGTCAGCGCTATCATGCCTCGTGAGCAGATGGGATGCCGAGAGGTGACGTGACTTAGACGCGCGCCTTGAAAAGCTCCAAGGGCAGAACCAGGTTAGAGCCCAAGCTTCCTAATTCCCAACCCAGTCTACTCTTCACCTGTCCTCACTGATGTGGCCTCTTCTTCCAAGGGCTGAACATTGGGCCCAGCACGACACATTATGAGCAGCTTGTTAAGTGTTGCACTGTAAAGATGCCATGCCAAGGTGACTGACCTCAAGGAGAAACTGGAAGCCTAAATAAAAAGGTTTGCTTGTTTTTGAGCACTACTTTTCAGTCTTTAAGAACTTGGCCAAATAAACCAAAAGAGTTAGTGCAAATCTCCCGAATGAAAAATGGTTACCAGATTTCAATACATGAAAATATCAAAGTACTGGCAAGGAAGTCAAGCAACAGGAGACTTAGACTCTGCAGTTGGGAATGTAATTAGTACAACCACTCAGGAAAACAATTTAGCAATAGCTTGTAAATTTGAATGGGCACATATACTTCAACCTAGTAATTTCATTCCCATGTATATATGTGCATGTATGTATATATGTATCTATATACATATATATAGATAGATTCCTGAAAGGAATTATTATCTGAGGTGGCAATGAATGAATTATATCTTCACATAAAATATGGATAAATCTTATATATAGTACTTAATAAAAAAAGCAAGACTGAGCAGATGAGATAAAAGATTAATCTATTTTTATAAAGCTCAAAAATATGAAAACCAAACATATGCTCAGAGGTACAAACATACACAGGATAAAAATGGTTTTTAAAAACAAGGGGGGATGCCTGGGTGGCTAAGTGGTTATACGTCTGCCTTTGGCTCAGGGTGTGATCCCGGGGTCCCGGGATTCATTCTCACATCCTGCAGGGAGCCTGCTCCTCCCTCTGCCTATGTCTCTGCCTCTCTCTGTGTGTGTCTCTCATGAATAAATAAATAAAATCTAAAAAAAAAAAAAAAAAGCGAATGATAAAGGCAAAAGCAGGATGGTAGCTACATCTCGGGAAAGGCAGAGACCTGAGATTGTGGAGTTTTTAGTCAGGATTCTGCAGAAAAACAGAACCAATAGGGTATGTATGGGAAGAGACTGATTATAAGGAATTAGCTCATGTGAGCAGGGAGGCTGCGAAGTCCCAAGATCTGCCATCTGCAAACTGGGTACCCAGGAAAGCCAGTGCTGTAATTCTATTCCAAAGGTCTGAGAACCAGAGGAGCTGATGGTGCAGATCCCAGCCAAGGGCAGGAGACCAATGTGCCAGCTCAGTAGGCAGGCAGGAAGCAAAATGGGCCAATTTTTCCTTTCTCCTCCTTTTTGTTCTATTTGGGCCCTCAACAGATTGGATGATGCCCACCCACATTGAGGAGAGCAATCTACTTTATTGAGTTCACCTATTCAAATGCTAATCTCATCCAGAAACACCTTCACAGACACACTCAGGAAAAACATTTAATCTGGGGCATCCCATAGTACAATCAGGTTGACATAGAATTAGTCATTACAGGGAGAAACACAACGAAGTTGGTATGTTTTAGTTCTTAGATTGGATGGTGGATTCATATGATTTCTTTACCAATTTTTCTTCAAATACATATATATTACACATATTCTCTTCAAATATTACAAAATAGTGTTAAGTCTGATGAGCTAAGAGTGAAAGAAAAAAGACTTAAAGGAAAGCATAGGCCTACCCACAGGGTTGTGTGCACACATGTGTGCAGTTTAATATACTTAAACAGAAACAGAAACATCAAAACTTTTAAGGGTCACTACTTGAAAAACAACTATCCAACAAAAAAAACAAGAGAAGTATTTGAAACAAGCATGACATTAAAGAGTTATTATAGTTTATAAAGAATTTGTGTAAATTGAGTAGACACAAACTCAATATAAAATCTGGGAAAATAAATGAACAATTTATAGGAAAGTTCAAAAGAGAAAGACATAAAAGAGATCTGCACTTCATTAGTAAACAAAGAAATATACATTATTTATGGTAACTTTCTTTTAACCTATAACAATTTTGAAGATTAAAAAAGTATTCACTGCTGGCAGTTCAGTGGAGCCAGCATGAACAATGCTAATATACAACTTTTCCAGAAGCATTTTGGAGATAGGATTCAGTAGCTCTAACAAAGCCCATAACTTTTCACCCAATGAGGTCCTGGAAACTTTTCCAAAAGAAATAATTAGAAACCTAAAGATGTTCACAACAACATTATCTTTAAGAGCAAACATGAGCCAAACGCTGAACAATAGGAGAATCGTTAAATACAGTATGGTGCATCCTCAATGGAAATTAGGCAACCCTGGGTGGCGCAGCGGTTTAGCGCCTGCCTTTGGCCCAGGGCGCGATCCTGGAGACCCAGGATTGAATCCCACGTCGGGCTCCCGGTGCATGGAGCCTGCTTCTCCTTCTGCCTATGTCTCTGCCTCTCTCTCTCTCTCTCTCTCTCTCTATCATAAATAAATAAAAATTAAAAAAATTAAAAAAAGAAAAGGAAATTAGGCAACCATTAGCAATGGTGTTTTCAAAAGGTGTTTATTGAAATGAGAGAATGCTCACACTAAATGAAAATCAGGATACAGAATTATTTATATGGCACAATTTTAGATTTGTAAAATACATGTATACACACACACACACGAGAAAAACTCATGAAGGATGTTGAAAGATCAAAACAGTGATCTATGCAATAAGAGCTCATGTGTGGTCTTTAGTTTCTCCTTTATTTTCTTCCAAAATTTCTAAATTTTCTAACTTAACAATAAAATGTAAGTATTTTTTGAGATAATAAAAAGTATCTGTAATAGAGGGGCTGACATTTCCTGTGATCCACTGGTGCTGGGTCCCAAAGTGTGTACTGGGGATTGCTCACCTCATCTATTTTGCATGGCTTTCTCCCAGTTTCAGCAATGAAAGGGTCACATCCTGGGAACCCTCTCCGCCACAGGGAGAGCCAGGACAGTTGGGTCATTCCTACCATTAGGCCTAAAAGAATCACTGAAGTAGAAAGATTTCCCAACTGTAAATTTTGACAGTAGTCTTGATAATTCCTTCAGTCTCCCTATAGAACTGTCTATTTTGACCTTGCAGATTTATGAAGCTTTTTAAATAAGTCACATCTTAAAGAGCTTGAAAGCAAAGCAGATTGCATAAATGCTAAATAGGTTGGTTAAGCGACATTATACAAGCTCTGAATGTGTACTCAAATAGGTCAGGAAACAAGAACTACCCCTTGTCTTAGGGAAGAGAAGCCTATTTATCTCTCATTTCGTTTTTTGTGCTGTACATATTCTTTCCCTCTGCAACAGTGGGAGTGGCAGGTGTATCATGTCACCAGAGGAAAAGTGAGCTCTGGGGAATCCGCTTACAGGGTGAAGCAAACCTCCTGGCTAGAGCTAAAGCTCTGTAGAAGAACAAAGAATCAGGTTTGAACTGCTTTTTTTACCTGCCTTTCTTATACCATCAGGACAAATCCTCTCCCATGCCAAATCTACAGAAGTTTTTCTTTATCTTTACTTAGGAAAACCTTGAAACTATAACAGAACTATAATACTGAGTACGCTAACAGCAATCTGTGTCAGAGGAGAGCTGTGATGGCTAGTCAGGGGGTAGCAGGGATGTTAGATGCCTATGTCAAGCCTTGCCACTGTATCACTGGCCAGTCACATAGCCACTCACTGTGCCTCAGTTTCCTCACATGTAAAATGGGGATGCCAGTAACACCCACCTCATTGCGTTGTGAGGATTACATACATTCATAGATAAGAAGAGCTTGGAGCAGTGCTGGGAGATGGGCACACAAGTGCTTTCATAGGGAGTGCTCTTAAAATCAGTACCTGGTATAGCAGGAGGAAGGAAGCAGCACTGAGCAGAGGAAGAGGATGAGCTGTGACAAAGTCTTGACAGAGCCTCAGTGGGGTTAGCTCCAGATCTGCCCTGAGCTGGGGAGCTGGCCTTGATATTCTGCAATCAATCGGGTGATGGCAACTGGGAAAGGGGTCATGACCCTGGTGTGGCAGCTGCAAGTCTACTCTCAGGTCTCCTCCCACAGACCAGGTGCTGGGATCTGAAATCCATCACTGTGTTTATGTCTCCAGGGATACTATATCCCTTCCTCAGAGGTTGGGGACTGATCTTGTAGCTGATCTTATCTGAAGAAATCTCCCACAGCTTGCTGAACCGTCCTTAAATTTTATAGTGATCTAGGATACTTCCACCCAGCCTTCTGTTTCCTTCACTTTTACTTAGGATATGAGTCCTTAAAATTTGTGGTGAACACTGTAATGTGCTCTAACCTCTCATTAGAGACAAATTCTAAAGTTTGCTTTTCCAATACTCTTTATTTTTTGAATACGTAAAACTTTAAGTGATTCAAAAGCCAAAACTCAAAATAGCAAACAATGTCCACAATAGCTAAACTGTGGAAGGAGCCTCGGTGTCCATCGAAAGATGAATGGATAAAGAAGATGTGGTTTATGTATACAATGGAATATTACTCAACCATTAGAAATGACAAATACCCACCATTTGCTTTGACGTGGATGGAACTGGAGGGTATTATGCTGAGTGAAATAAGTCAATCGGAGAAGGACAAACATTATATGGTCTCATTCATTTGGGGAATATAAAAAATAGTGACAGGGAATAAAGGGGAAAGGAGAAAAAATGAGTGGGAAATATCAGAAAGGGAGACAGAACATGAGAGACTCCTAACTCTGGGAAACGAACTAGGGATGGTGGAAGGGGAGGTGGGTGGGGGGTGGGGGTGACTGGGTGATGGGCACTGAGGGGGGCACTTGATGGGATGAGCACTGGGTGTTATTCTATATGTTGGCCAATTGAACACCAATAAAAAATAAATTTATAAAAAAAAAAAAAACAAAACAAAAAAACAAAATAGCAAACAAATACAAAAAAATAAAGTATACTTAGAGAATTCAGATGCCCATCTTGAAAGGCAGAAACAGGGTAGAGGAATTGTTCTAACAGACTAAAGAAACATCGTGACCAACTGGTTCAGGAGGAAAAAAATCTATCCAGGTATAGCTTGACACAAAAGACCAATATGGCAAAATGCTAATAATTGTTGATCTAAGTAAAGAACATTCAAGTGTTAC
Organism: Canis lupus dingo; assembly: GCF_003254725.2. NCBI lineage: Eukaryota > Metazoa > Chordata > Mammalia > Carnivora > Canidae > Canis > Canis lupus. The sequence continues at coordinate 13,565,867 of NC_064275.1, read as the reverse complement.
TGTGATTTTGAAATATAAAGTTTTCAAAAATATAAAGTCAGGGGAAAGAAACAAATCTCTCCTTGTTGAAATGTCTATTGCTTGGGTTCTTATTTATTTGCAAACATGTTAAAACAGAAAATTCAGGGGTTCCTGGGTAGCTCAGTCAATTAAGAGGTTAAGCGTCTTCCTAGAGCTCAGATCATGATCCCAGGGTCCTGGGATGGTGCCTACATTGGCCTCCCAACTCCTGGAGGAGCCTGCTTCTCCCTCTTCTTCTGCCTGCCACTCACTCCTCCTGCTTGTGCTGTCAGTAAGTAAATAAAATCTTAAAAGAAAACAAACAAACAGAAAAGCCAACTGACATGGCCTAAAGGGGAGCAAATAAGTTAGACACTAAAAACCATGCCCTAATTTCTTATAAGTCAAGCAGGAAGTAGTGGAAGGAGATCTCTGTCTTTTAATATAAAACACTCCTTAATTTTCAATAAAATTCTGGAGAGAAAGCCATAGTCTGTGAGCACTTAGAAAGGAAAGCAATGATCACTAGGAGACAACATATGTTCATGAAGAATAGGTCATGCATAATATACCTTTCCCAGTGGGGAACATCAAAAGATATAATTTAATTACAACGAAGTATTTGAAAAAGCCCATCAGATTGGCTATGTGATTAAAATGGAGAAATATAAGCTGGGTTGTTAGCTGAGCTTTCCTTCCCGTCCATCGTTCTTTTAACCCTTTACTCATTCAGTATCAATCATGTGTCTATGTGTCTAACACTGTGCTAGACAACCACTGTATTGGAATTAACACATTATTGTCAACTTAAGACTCAAAGGGCATTTCTAAAAATCCCTCTAAAGTTGACCTGGGACCAAATGCATCAATGCACATTCCTGGAGTCCCATCCCACATTTACTGAATCAAAATTTCTGGAAACGAGACTTGGGAATCTGCATGTTTAACAAATGTCCCAGATAATCCTGTTATACACTAAAGTTTGAGAACCACACTAAAGTTCTCTACCCTCTGATCTGAAATCTTAAACATTTAATCAGTGAATTAGGTGAATTCCAACATAAATTTTGCCTATCAAGTTTGTAGATGATGGATAGTTGGAGGAAAACCTGATAAACTGTATTAAAGAATCAAACTTGAAAAAGACCTTGACAAAGGAGAAGGATGAAATGAAAATTAACAATATACAACTTAATAGGGTTAAATGTTAAGTTCTACATCTAAGTTCAAAGAATCAACTACTTAAATACAAGGTAGGAAAGCTCTGGACTGACAGCAGTTCACTTGAAAAAGATTTAAAGTTCAATGAGAGTCAAAAATGTGATATTATTTTTAAAAAAACTTATACAAATTTTAGGGTGCATTAATAGAAACTGAAATTAAGGAATGGAGCGGCAAGGTTGCACTCGTCATATTTTGCATCGGCAGGGCACATCTATTTTAAAATATTTAAATTTTTAAAAAGACATTGTCAAACTACCATGTGTCCAAGGGAAGGTAACTAGGTAGTACAGTGTCTTTAACCCACATCCTATGAAGAATTAAGGAACAGAATATGTTTCACATAGAAAAGTGAACATGCATATGTCATGAGACCTGACTTTACGAGACTAAAAAGCTACTGAGTTGTTGAGGAAGGAATTGATTATTCTGTGTGGTTTCATAGGACAGACCTGAGGATATTGGGACAAAGTTCTAGGAAAGTCATTTTTAGTTTAATGTAAGAAAAAATTAATCTAAGAATCAAACCTCTAAATGTGGTATGGGCTGTTCCCTGTAGAGAGGAGTTCTAGCAGCAGTTTAAAACTGAGGATTCCAATTAATAAATCCATTACAGGAGGTCAGGCATGGACAATGGTGGTGGCTGGCTTGGAAGTAAGGAGTAGATTTAACTCAACCTTCTGTAATTGAAATAGTATTTTTTTAAGTTAAAGGAAAGTAAATAAGAAAGGATACTTGCATTATGTAGGTAGTCCCTTCAAAGATTCCATTCTTTAAATTTCTATATAAGTTTACCCAGCATTATGGTTGCCATGAAAAGCCTTTAGACTTTCATCTGGTTATATCAGGTGTTCATCCTTCCAAAGGAATCCATTTCTGACATCTTTTAGCAGGACTGTTTTGGAAAATGGGAGAGTCAGAATGCCCATGACACACTTCTAGAGTCCTGCAGAGAAGACTCAACCATGGTGTATCCTTAACCTGACATAACTTTAATCCCCATAATGCGCTACTCCACCAACACAACAGCCAACCTCATCAGAAGTGGAAACTGGACTCAGGGAAAAAAACATGGAGATTGGCTGGTGTTCTAGGTGGCAGCTTGTCACAAAATCTATGTTAAAATAGAGACTATGGTGATTAATCAAAGGGATTATATTCTCTCTTTTGAAGAGTTTTATATTAATACACCAGTCTGGGCATTTGGAAGATGGAGCAGAGGAAGAAGACATACAGAAAATAAACTGTGTAAGCTATGAAAGACCACTGGATATGCTTAAATTATTAGTAGGCAGAAATCGTAAGGAAGTAGAAACAAAAAGATATGACAAGGAGCAAGGAGTGTGGTTGGCTGGTGGGAGTAGGAACTGCTGAAGCACACATATTGACTCTTGCCAGAGTTAACATAAGAGCAGAGGTGGAAAAAAAAAAAAAAAAAAAAGAGCAGAGGTGGAAGCATTCAACTGTTGAGGTGATGTCAAGATAATTCATTTGCCAGAGCTGTCTTGGATGTTTTTAGCTAACTCTGTTCTTTGAATAACATTCTAATCTCTAACAATAACTGTTGTGCAGCTCTTACTATTGTCCTTATTTCATGTAAATCCTATACAATACTTCTCTCACTTTCCTATTTAACCAAAGAAACAGAAAAGAAAATAATGTGTACTACTAGCAGTCTGGGACACAGCCCAAGCAGTTTATCACCAGTTCAACATTTCTTTGCCGTCCCGTGGTATTTTTATCTTTAAAATTTCATGAGAAATTTGCATTCCCCTCCTTAAGAGATCTGTACCAGTTTCTATATCAACAAATGTTTAACCCATTGATTCAAATTAACAACTTAGGGAGATATACCACTTCTTATTTTTCGGTTCCTTCCCATAATTCCTAGCCAATAACTCATGTAATCCTCTAAGGTATGGCTACCTCAGTTGGAGAAACATGGTCTTACAATAAACTTATATTAGTTGAGGTTATCTGAATGTTCCCTGAAGATTCTAACTAATGCAGCAGTTTCAGGGAGATATAAATGTGTGTATGTGTGTGTCCCATTCTAGAACCTCTTCTTAATCACAAAAGCCAGAACAGACAGCATTCCAGATGTTTCAAATACTTGTTAATTTATAATAAACATGCTAAAGAATATGGAATTTAATGTTCAAACCCAAATATGTTCATTTGTAGGAATTTTTTATATCTTTCTGTGTATTAAAAGTAATTATATGTTACTTGATTTTTTTTATCAGGTGGGGAAAATCAGTGATGATTTCCCCCGCTTTACCATAAGCCTGAAGAAAGTCTACCTTCTTTGATATAGCCTCACTGAAGAAATAATGGGAAGAAGAAGATCTGAGGATATGAGCAGTACAAAGAAAATCAAGGATAAGGATTAGACCTAAATTTTGGTCAAAGTGTGGAGTTGTAGGTAGAGTAAATCTTCCACTTTCACATATTATTCCATAATAAAAATTATGTTAAAAAGTGCTTTTAAATTGTCATTTGCAGCTACTAAATGCTATCATTTATTAAAACTAATAAAAATCATATTTTAAATTAAATACTGGCTTCTTATAAACTAAATTTAAATCAAGCTTACGATTTTTAAATTTTATTTATTTATTTATTTATTTATTTATTTATTTATTTATTTATTTAATAATCTCTACACCCAATGTGGGGCTGAAACTCATGATCCCCAGATCAAAAGTTGCATGCTCTTCCCACTGAGCCAAAGCAGGTGTCCCTAAATAATTGAGCCTAATGTTAATGGTGAGAGATTACAGGAGAGGAGGAAATCCATTGTGAAACCCACTTTTTACAAAAATTTTTATACATAAATAATGTTAAGAGATTATGACTTTCCAGGTCACCTTTTTTGCCCATTGCTAGTGTCTACTTTCTTTAGTAACTGGTTTGTACTTCCCAGGCACTATAGACATCCAGTTATATTTACTGAGAATCCAGTAATAACTGTACACATCCACCAGTTCGGTTCAAAAGCCCTTAGCAGACAGCCATGGGTATCACACACAGTGAGGGAAGACCACTAAGATATGGTCCTGTCCTTCAGGAGCCCACAGCCTGCAGAGGAAGGGAGGTATAAACACATAATCGCAGTGCAGCACGACACATGCAAGAGGGGAAATGTGTATAGGGCACCTGGTCAGGAGGCTCAGAAGAGTCTTCACAGATATAATGGCCCTTGGGTAGGATTTTGACAGAAAACCAGGTAGGGCTTTAACAGCCAAATATCCAAAAGGAAGGTTCCAAGCAGAGCTACTCATTATGTGAGGAGGTGTGATGCAGCATGGGGTGTTACAGGGACAGCTATTACTTCAGTGGGACTGGGAAAGGTTAAAGGAAATGAACTGTAGCATGAATGAGAAAAGAAATGGGGGTCAAAGTTAGATTTGTCATTTCTTCTCTCTGTGTGACCTTAGGCAAACGACCTGACCTCCATAAGCTCAGTTTCCTCATTTATAACATTTCTTCCTAGGATTATTGTGAAAACAGAATGGAGTATATTGAAGATTTTACATAAGGACTGGCCCCAAGCCAGTCAATGAAGACTAGCTAGCTAGCTGCTCACGGTGTTTGCAGGGTTTGACACAATTAAATGTGTAAGAAAGGGAACGCCAGGCCCATGACCTCGCAGGACCACCTCAACCTCACTGCCATACCAATACCTATGAACTGGGTGTGTATGTGGCCGGGGGGGGGCGGGCGGGGGGAAGAAAAAGAAAGATTAACCCTGGGAGTAGTAAATTCATTCCACCTGTGTCTACTACTCTCTGACACCCAGATGATAATATTTAAGCCACTTTCCATAATAAAACAAATATGTTCAAACTGCCCCCTTTCTTCTCATCCTAACACCTGGCTTGGACAACTGTGGAGCTTGGAGAAATTGCCCACGTTCCTCCTCTATCCCTCTCCATAATCCACTGGAATATGGCAAATGAATATACCTGTCCAACTGATGCCTGTCTGTTAGGGTGAAATATAATACACCGTTCTAAACCACTTTTTTCTAGTATGCCTGACATACAAAGAGTTGTCCATAATTAATGTATATCACATGATGACGGAGATAGGTATATATCCATGAAACCATCAATGTCATAAACATATCCATTACCTCTAAAAGTTTCCTCCAGCCCTCTTATAATTATCTTTCTTTGTGATAAGAACAGTTAATAGCTATCCTCTCAGCAAATTTTTAAATGTATAATACATTATCATTAACTATAAACACTTGGCTATACAGTACATCTCCAGGACTTATTCATCTTGCATAACCAAAACTTTGGGCCTTTGACTAATACCTCTCTGTTTCAGCCTCCTCCCAGCCCCGGCAGCTACCGTTCTCTGTTTTATGAGTTTAACTATTTTAGATTCCTCATGTAAATAGTTTCATGTATTATTTGTCTTCCATATCTAGCTTACTTTGTTTAGCATAATGCCCTCCAGGTTCATTCATGTTGTCATAGTGGCAGCACTCCCTTCTTTTTTAAGGCTGAAAAATATTCCATTGTATGTTTATACCACAGTTTTTTTTACAATCTAGTCATCCATCAATGGACACTGAGTGTGTATCATGCCTTGGCTATTGCGAATAACACTGCAATGAACATGCCAGTGTCGATATCTCTTTGAGCTTCTTATCTTTATTTCTTTGAGAATATATCCAGAAGTGGAATAGCTAGATCATATGGTAGTTGTATTTTTCATTTTTTAAAAAAGATTTTATTTATTCATGAGAGGCACACACACACACAGAGGCAGAGATACAGGCAGAGGGAGAAGCAGACTCCATGCAGGGAGCCTGAGGTGGGACTCGATCCCAGGTCTCCAGGATCAGGCCCTGAGCTGAAGATGGTGCTAAACCGCTGAGCCACCAGGGCTGCCCCTCATCTTTTGAGGAAATTCCAAACTGTTTTCCATAGTGGCTGCACAAATTTACATTCCCACTAACAATGCACAAGGGTTCCCTTTTATCTACAACAAAATACACTCTTAAAAAAAAGTCCTCAGGGCAGCCCGGGGGCTCAGCGGTTTAGCACTGCCTTCAGTCCAGGGCGTGATCCTGGAGACCTGGGATCAAGTCCCACGTCGGGCTCCCTGCATGGTGCCTGCTTCTCCCTCTGCCTGTGTCTCTGCTTCTCTCTCTCTCTCTATGTCTCTCATGAATAAATAAATAAAATCTTTAAAAAAAAAAAGTCCTCACATCAAAGTCCAATTGAATGTCTTTCTGTTTTTCAGTATGACGGGCAACTTGATTTCATTTACCTGAAAGCCAGTTTCCCTGAACCTTGCCTCTAAACTTACACCTCCTCCTTTGCTCCCTATGCTGGTCAATGGTATCACTATATATCCAGCGCTCATGCCAGGAACTTGCAAGTCTTCCTTGATCCCACTGCTCCTGCACTACCCACATTCAATCAATTACTAAGTCTCAGTAGACCTAACTCCAAATAACAAGCCTGTCTTCCTCCTCTCACTTGTTTCTCCTTCTTCCAACATAATTGTAAAAGCCTTCTCACTGGACTCCCTGAATCCAGCCAAGCCATCCCACAAGGTGGCAGAGAGATCTAATATTACCTACCCTACTTAAAATCCTTTTGAGGTACTCTTTTATCTACAAAATGAAATACTAATAGGGTGGATAAGGTCTTGACTGCTCTGACTCTGCCTTCCTCTCTAACCTCATCTCCCACCACATAACACTTTGCATTCTGTGTTCTGATTATATCAAATTACTGGTTGTTTCCCAAAAAAGCTCTTCCAAGGCTCCATACTTTTATACCTACAAATCCCTTTGTCTAGAACTTTGCTACTCAAAGTGTGGTCCATGGACCAGAAACATCAACCTGGGAGCTTCTTAATAATGTAGGTTCTCAGGCTTCACCCAGATCTACTGAAGCAGAATCCACATTTTAACAAGATGCCAGGTGATTCTTATATACATCAAAGTTCTAGAGTACTGCATAGAATATTCTTTCCACCTACTTTGTTCATCTCACTGGTTCTCAGGCTTGGAGACACAATGGACACTTTTTATATATTAAAAAAAAATTAACCTGTCCTTTATCATCTTGAAATATATGTTATGATAATGTGTCTATGCTCATAATTTTAAAAACCCAATATAGTACTTTAACAATCATATGAAAAAAAGGCAAGTCATATGGGCTAAAACATGTATTTCTGTATGTTAATGGTGGGGCACAATTGTACTCAAAGACATAACAAAATAATGAAATGTTTGCCTAGAATCACTGGCGATTGACAGACACAAACGAGGACCAATTCAGATATATTGTATTGGTGACACAGATACCATGAGCAATGAGGCAGTCAATGATGTACTTTTCAGGATGGCGAACAACTCGTGGCAAAATTCCAAAGGGCACAATCTTCCTTTGACGCACAATGGGGTCATATTCTTGGAAAATTCAGTTTTTATTAAAACTATGCAAAACATACTTTGTTTATACACAATAAACTTGGGTTTTAGGCTCAGATAATTATAGCCAGATTTTCACCTACATGAATGTCTGGTGGGACATTCAGGTGTCATGTTGGATGCAGGGCAATTCTTTGTTACACAGGACTAACCCATGCATAGCAGGACATCTAGCATCTCTGGCCTCCATCTCCACTAAATGTTAGAGGCATCCTCCCATCAGTGACCATCAGTATGCCCTTGAGATTTCCAAAGTTCCTGACGGGACAATACCTCTCCTGCTCTGAACTGCTGGTCTGTCAGATGCACTCTAAGACTTTCTTCAACCCTCAGTTTACCTGGTCTCCCTTTCCATCACTGGTGTTACCCTGGCTCTATCCTTCAATGGTGCTCTCTTAGCTCCCCTAAGAATAGTTCTGGTCCAGTCTTTGAAGTGCAGGTGGGCAAGTGTGGAGGGAGGAATGTCACTTAATCACCTTTATACCTTCCAGGGAATCGCGCAATCTGAAACGGAGTAAATGCTCAAACGTTGTTGAATAAATAGCTTAAAAAACAAAATAAAAGAATGACTCTGAGAGTATGTAGATTAGAGACATTCCCACCTATAACAACTGAATGTTCTCTAATATACTGATTTTACCCTTAGGATAACAGGATAAAAATGGACATTTGGTAATCTTTTTTTCCTTCTTCTTCATAATTACAAGTATTTCTGTAGTCTTTATTCTTTCATTTGATGTATTCAGTACCAATTGTATGTCAGGCACTGAACTGCTCATTCCTTTGAGGAATCTATGATATATCTTGAGAAAGAACTAAGTACACAATTTGGTGTGTTTAAATGTGATGTTTTGCTTCCCTGGTGGCACCAAGAGGAGTGATGAATTCTGACTAGGTGATTTGGGATCCACATTTTCCATCTATCATCGTGCAATGGTTCACATTTTAGGATTCTCATATAAAGGCAATATAAAGAAATATGTGATTTATTCACTGATGATCCTTCTCAAAATGTCTCAAAAAAAAAAAAAAAACACACACAACACAACAACAACAACAACAACAAAAACCCAACCCTCAAACCAAAACTTGATGACAGGCATTTCCTTAAAGGTTCATTGTTAAGGGTATACCTATCTGCCCCCTGTTGGGTGACTTGTGGCCCTTCCTCAGACCTGACATCCACCGTTAAAATTGGCCTCTCCAAATGGGATGGCTTCATCACAGTACTCTGCTCAAACAGGCGATTTGGAATTAATATGATTTTTTTTCTCCCACTAATATGTTGAATTTGATACTTATGCCCTGAGGAGATTTACCATTAAAAAATATACTTTTCTAGTTCAAATAGTTAATAGAACAGGTCTTGAATATATTTGTATTTTTAAGGGTTGGCTGTGGGAATGGTGATAAAAAATTAAAACTAAAATACTTTTGACAATTCTAATAGTTAAGAATTACAACATATATATCTGCCTGGTTCTTCTCCATCCCAGAATATTCCACAGCTCCTGGCATGTCTGAGGCATGTAGCAAATGTTTGTCAAATGAATTAATCTATGCATACATAAGTAAACGGTCTATATTTCCATTTATTCTGAGCTTCAGAATTTTTTATTAAAATCACTCAGCTTTAGGGAAGTAACAAATGTTAGGGAAAGCACCGCCAAGGGTTTTCCTTCCTAACCCAGACTGAATGCAGTCTTTGAGGCACCGAAGATTCATGGTCAGGGAACGCTGCAACCTCTCAAACCTAGCACAAAGGTGGCCTTTCTTTGTTTTCCTCCTTCTCTTCACTGGTTTCGTGAGCTGGTGCCAGCTGAGTCTAGATGGCACGCGCTTTACACTTGAATGAAACGCTCCCTGCCCTCGGTTCTGGGAGCTCCACTCTGCTGCCTCCATCTGCTGCTTCTGATAAATGCTCATATTCTAAATATATTACTATCAGCTCACTCCCAAAGTGGCTTGCTGGTTCTCCACGCAGCAAACAACCCCACTGGCACGGAGCCACTTCTTGGGTAGAAAGAATTTGGGCAGACAGAAGATATACTTCCCGGTGAGGAGAGGTGAAAGAGAAGAGGGGGCAATGGCCTGGGCAAGCCAATGACAAAGACCCTGTCTGTGGCCTGCAGGTCTCCTGGGGGGACCACCAGGACGGGCCTGCCCGGCCGGGGCTATCTATGCAGGGGCCAGCAGGTCTGGAGTGCAGGCATTCTGAGAGAGCAGCAGAGATGAAGCTGAAGACGAGGCTTTGCTTTTTCTATGAAAATGAGTTGAATATTCTTAGCCTGGTCGGCTGACAACACTCCATTATGAATAACCTCCAGGAAACTAAGATTCACAGGAATTTGCCTCCAGCCCTTTAAAGCCTCCTCGGGCACATACACCATTTAAGCTGCTCTTCCAAGTCCCCCTGCTAGTTTCAGCTGCCAGTTGCCTCCCTTTCAGTGTTTCTTCCTTCCAGCAACTGATCTCTAGCCAGCACAATCACCAATTGCATTTGGGAAAGATGGAGTAATGCAGCGTGGAGGGTCTCCCCAAAGAACACATTCACAGCAGAAGCCACGAGGGTAGATGCTTATTCTCTCACAGTTGTGGAATCATAGAGTATTAGAGCTAGAAGGAACATTAGGGAACATCTAGTCCAATTCCTTTATCCTAAAGGAACTTCAATTTTCATATTCCACTGGACTCCTGATGCCCCTCCCCCCTCTTTCCCCCCCTCCCCGACCAAACCTGTCAGTTTGCTCACTTCAGTCGTGGCAACTTCATTTCTCTAGTTGCTTGGGGCCCAAAACCCCTGGAGTTGTCTGGCCACACCCAACATCTGGCCCCATGGTAAATCTCCTGGGCTCTTCCTTCCAAATATAGCTACTATCTTCCTCGCCACCTCCATTGCTACAACCCTGGTCTGGGCCACCTTCCTCTCTCCAATGGACTCCTGCAATAGCCCAAGTTCAGCTTGTACCAAATCTGGCCTGCTATTAGCTTTTGTAAATAAAGTTTTATAGAAACACAGCCATATTCATTGGTCTACCTTATGCTCCAATAGTAGTATCAAGGAGTTGGCCTTGATACTCTGGTGGCCTGCTGAAGATATTTACTGTCTCTGGCCAACCCCTGAAATAGCCTATTAAATAGAAAGTTGGATAATATCAATGCCCTGCTCCAAACCCTCTCACTCACACTACAAGTCTTTTTTTTTTTTTTTAAGATTTTATTTATTTATTCATGAGAGAGAGAGAGAGAGAGAGAGAGGCAGAGACACAGGCAAAGGGAGAAGGAGATTCCATGTGGGATCACGACCTCCAGGATCACGACCTGAGCCAAAGGTAGACCCTCAACCACTGAGCCACCCAGGTGCCCCCAGACTACAGACTACAAGTCTTATAGAGCCCTGTGAACTGCCCCTGCCATGATCTCCTGACCTTATCTCCTATTGCTCTGCCCTGTGTTCACTCTGACCTGACCACACTTCTCCCTGCCCGTAGGCCTCTCTTCTTCTCCTCACCCCCAACTCTTCCTCAAATAAGCCAGACCGGATCTTAATGCAGGACCTTTCACATACTGTCCCCTCTGCCAGAAATTATATCCATGTTGACATCTGCCTGGCTTGCTCACTCTTTACTCACTTTTTATTCAAATGTCACCTTCTAGTGAGCCTTCTCTGACTGCCGTATTTAAAATGGCACTTCCTCCCCACTTCCTTCTCACGGCTTAATTTTTCTCCACAGTTTCTACCACCCTTTAACGTATTACACATCTCTTATTTATTTCCTCCCCACTTCCTTCTCATGGCTTAATTTTTCTCCACAGTTTCTACCACCCTTTAACGTACCACACATCTCTTATTTATTTCGTGTTGTCTTTCCCCACCTTCCCACTAAGACACAAACTCTGTGAGGTTAAGTTTTTTTTTTTTTTTTCTGGTTTGTTTCCCTGATATACCCACAGTGCCTAGGCATGTATTAGGTGTTCAACAGCTGTTTTTGAATAAATAAATCCTTACAAGTAGTGATGCTACAGCAAATGTGAAATGCATCAGTGTCTCAGTCAGGGTTTCTACCAACATTCCTGCTTAGGAAAGACTGACTAGGGAGCTCCAGGCAGAAATGACTTCTATACTTGTGGGGGCATTTTATTTCCCACTTGCCCACTTTCCTTTTTCCATCTTATTTCTTACCATGTAACTAGTGGACTTGCCCTATTCCTTGAGTCTATGGCTATAGTTTCTGTAGTATTTTAGATTCCACTCTTTTCTTTTTGGCCTATCATCATTAAAGCATATCTCTCTGGCTTCTATTACCAAAAGACTCTGGCCTGTCCTCTTCTAAGCTTATAAATTCATTAAAGCCCAAATATTAATGAATAATAATGTCTCTACCTCCTAGAAAATAATTTGCATTTAAACAACTTTCAGTGCCTCAATCCAAAGAGGCCAGTGATGTGGGAATTCCCAGCAGGCAAAAGGCCTGGGCCAGCTGGGGTAGTCATGGAAAGGTCCCTCTAGCAAAATCAAATCACAGCCCATCAGCAGCTGTCCACTTTGCCTCTATAGGATGAATCCAGCCATGTATATCCCCTTTGGACTATGTGTGCACACAGATACACAGGGTGTCAATTAGAGGCAGCGAGAACATCTTAACTTGCATGGAAATGAACCTGTCACTTGTGATATATGTACACACTTACATATATTATATTGATTCCTTCCCTTAGCGCTTTGATAGCTTTTCATCTAGCTTGCGGTCCCACTAGCACAAAGCCACCGCTTGGGAAGGAAAAGGAAGCTGGATAGGCATAATATTCAGCCCCCAAAGAGGCGAGACATGGAAAGGAGATGACTATTGGAGCACAAATTACAAGCATGCTCCATTGGTCTTCTGGGGCCATATTTACAATGTTCCAAAACACAGTGAAAGTTCAGAGTAGAAAGAAGGAAAAGATTGAGAGATGCAACCTTTACACCAAAAAATAATACCAACAACAATAAATTTTTGGTTCATAAGAATTTGTGCTACGCAAGGAAAGCAGTAGACTTTCTCAGGTCATCCAGAACTGCCAGAGAAAATTAAGAGAATCTTCTAAACAACTGAAGAGGAGGAATACATCCATTAGGAAATCTGACTGATTTGTCCACCAGGAGCCCTTCTTCCATCCAGAGGAAAGAGCATTCATGTATACTCCATAGGCAAGAATGCCGCTTACCTTTCTAGGATAGAGCAGATTAAGATGATCCCTTTACCTTAGTTCATCAGAACCAACTCCAGGTGGTCTAGCCCATATGGCTGTCGAAAATGAACAAATAATTTTCTTTTGAATTATGATAGAGTATGACTTGTTTCTCCCCTACTCCACATACTGCCCGTAGGTGTCTCTGAATTTGTCATCTGGTGAAATGGGTATTGATCTGTCATTCCTCCAGGGAATCCCCAGTTTCGTTTACTTCCTTCTCTAGACAAAGAGACACATTTATGTGGCCACATGGAAGATTTCTACGTTTTATCAAAATGGCATCTTATAAGTGGAAACTCACAAAAGATTAACCCAGGTTTCAGATACTAAGTACCTTGAAGGACACACAAAAAGGCAGTTTGTAAACTACCATGAAGTCAGTTTCTTAAACTACTTATAAACCCACTAACTATAGGACTAAGGTGATTCACAAGTCACTGTGAAGTAGACGTTGGTTTTTTATCAGAACAGATGTAGAATGGGTGCTCTTTCAGTATGAGCTGTTGTATGAGCTGTTCCACATGAGATGCTTCTCTGCTAGCTGCTGAGTTGTCTCCTGGGCTCGGCCACAGCCAGACCAGTGCTTATGACCCACAGCTAATACAAAATGCCCTGTGGACCAGGAAGGAGATAACCAGGGTTTCCAGGGATTCCTCACTGTACCATACATAGGTGAGTCTTTCCTACCAAATCCAAGGAGACCGAGGAACTGATAGTATTTTTACCAAGATGGATTACCTTCTAGGAGGACCACCTGACTTCCTAGGTCAGGCCTTAAACCAGTGGCTCTTATTCTTTAGCACAAACCAGAATGGCCTGGAAGACTCCCTGAAACAGTGATTGCTAGGTCCCACTCCAGAATTTCTGGTTTAGTAGGTTTGGGCTAGAGCCAAGAACTCGCATCTAACTCTCCCAAGAGCTACAACTGCTGCCGATCTAAGGAGATCTTTGAGAGAGCTACCCCTATAAGCGTAACATTTCTGTAACTTTTTCCTTTCCTCCTACCGTTGGGGCTCATGGGGCCTGTTGTTGGGGAAGATGGGGTAGAAGTCACAGCTGCCACAGAAGCACTTGGCACATGGGAGCCTTCAAGTCCAGGCTGCCATTCACGACAGACAAATAAGTGGGGTTACAGGCACATGGAATCAGGCAACCTTTCTCATGATTCCAAATATGTACATCTGTCTTGTCTGGCAGTTTGATCCTAGTTTATCCACTCCACTTTTAAAGCCCATCTGATGATAGTTGGAGTCCGCTGGCCCACACCCATAGCAATTAGACCAGTATTAGAGAAGAGCAGATTGGCAGATGTAGCCAGAGAACTCATGTAGCATCAATAAGCAAACTTCATGAGGCACGACGGTGTCTTGAGTGATTTTGCACAAGTGGCCATGTACAGGCAAGGGAGAGCACACCTAGAGAGCCCTGGTTTAGGCAGAGAAGAAAGTTCTATCAGCAGACTTCCTGGGTGTTGCAGGTGGGGAACTCTTTTGAAAATGGAGATGAGACTATCAGCCTGAAATGCAGGCAGCTACTCTGTAGCTAATTTCAAAGGACACTCATATGCTGTAGCCTTCACTCTTTTTTTTTTTTCCTAGAAAACTTGCCCCTCTAAGGATACAAAAGGAAGGCTTTGAAATCTATTTCTTTCTACACCTTGCTCCATAGAGGAACAATAGTGCAGTAAAATGTTGCCAATGAAGTAGGGACTAAGAGGAACAGCAAGGCCACAGAGTGGTTTTGGCTGATGCCAGTATTCAAGGGTGTTTTTGTATGTAAAAAAGGGAGTGGGGAGCTGCCTTAGCTGTGGGAATATTTCTGAAGGGCTAGACTGTGTCATTAAATACTGTAGATGATCTGTCAGGAGACATGACACATTTATTTCTATTCTTGTGTATTTTTTGTAGGTCAGCTAGGGTTATGATTTGCCTCATCCTTACTCTAGGACCCAGGCTGAGGGAGCAGCCACTGTCTGGAACATTGCTGATTGCCATGGTGGAGGGAAAGAAAGAATGGCAAATTACATGCTAGGTTTTATGCTTTGTCCGAAAGTAACACACTTTACTGGCTACAATGGGTTGAACACTATCCCTCACAAATTCATGTCCATTCCCAGATCCTCAGACTGTGACCTTATTTTACAAGAGGATCTTTGCCAATGTATTTAATTGGAAACTATTTGGAAGTGATATCACACTGTATTTAGGGTGGGCCCTGAATCAAATGACTGGTATCCTTATAAGAAGAAGAAGGCGGCCATAGAGACAGAGAAGGCTATGGGAAAATAGAGGCAAAGATTAGAATGTTACAGGTGAAACCAAGGAACTCCAAGGATTACCAGTGATGAGGGAGCAGAAGGCAAGCTGAGGGCAAAGCACCCATTAACCCTCCCTTGCCCCCTATACATACACAATCAGGTGGGCTATGTGTGACATTCTTCTGGCACTTCTGGCTGCCCTAAAACTAAGGGAATGGGGAAAAAAATGAATGGTTAGCTGATAGAGATCACAGTCCCACAGGACATTAGTCTCCATCAGTTTACAAATGTCTTAGTGATTTATAAGGAAAAAGCATTCTTATCAATAGCCTAACTTTCGGAAACCCATTGACTCAATTCCCTGGGGCCCTAACATCACCATCCCTTCCACAGTGATGTAGGAAACAAAGTCAAAAAGGAATGTAAATAAAATTAAAATTAAATTTCTTTTTTTTTAAGGTTTTATTTATTTGACAGAGAGAGAGAGAGAGAGAGAGAGAGAGAGAGAGGAAGCACCAGCAGGAAGAGCAGCAGAGGGAGAGGGAGAAACAGACTCCCCACTGAGCAGGGGCCTGATGTGGGGCTTGATTTCAAGCCCCAGAGATCATGACCTGAGCTGAAGGCAGACATGTAACCGACTGGGCCACTCAGGAACCCCCAAATTAAATTTCTTTATAACCTGCAGCTCATTGACAAATAGTTGAAATAGGAAGAGTATATAACATTTCTCCTTTGAAACTTCCAACTATCCTAATGTTAATGCCTTGGGGGTGGGGGAGGAGGGGAGGGGAGGGGGGCGGGGGACACTTTTGCTAGGCTACAGCCAGGCCTCCAGTATCCTGAGAATCTTCTTTAGCATATGAAAGTCCTTTTAGATACTTCTCTTTGTACTTACCTCCCCCAACTCCCAAGTTTGTAATCAGCCACTCCTCACAACCTTGGTGCAGTAGTTCTTTCTGCCTTTGGGTCCTGTCCCTGGGTTTTAATAAAACCACTTTTTTTTTTTTTTTTTCACCGAACATGAGACATCTCAAGAATTCTTTCTTGGCGGTTGGCTCTGGACCCCAATCACATTCCATAACCACATCATCAGGATCCACTAAAAGCTAGGAAGAGGCAAGGAAGGATTCTTATCTGAGCTTTCAGAGGAAGCATGGCTCTATTGATACCTTATTTTCAGACTTCTAGTCTCTAGAACTATGAGAGAATACATTTCTCTTGTTTTAAGTCCCCTCGTTTGTAGTTGTTAAGATAGTTCTAAGGTGCTAATACACTTGGCAAAGTAAGTCACATCATCACACCCAAGCTCAAGGGTACAGGAAGAGACAGTGCAGCTGTGCTGGGTACTCCCCTCAGGTCAGTTCTCCTCTGCTGTGAGCCTGGGAAGCTAAGCTTTGAGAATTGTATGAACAGCCTCATTTCCCTCTAGGTTTCTGGTTGAGACTGACCCACAGCAGGAGTTCAGAGGTAGGAGGAGAGTCAAGTTGGAGTACTTACTTTGCCATCCTTCCTCTCCTCAAGGCTGGTAGTAGCTGGGTTCCTCCACCAAAGCTGTCCTGCCAGACAGCCCTCCTCCTGTCTTTCCTTTCTCTCAGGGTTCTGGTAACCACTTCTTCCAGACCAGACACCTGGGGTGTGGAGGAGGGGAGAACAGCTGTTGTTAGCTAACGGCACTTGGCCATTCCTTACTGGTTTCCCTTAACCCTGCCTACACCCTGGTAAACAGTCCCTTTATTAATCTCCTCTAACTCTATTTGAGCGTGCCATCTGTTTTCTCTGAGACCCAGTGGTTACACATCTCTGTGCCTAGGAGGAGAGCTGGAAATCTGGCGGACACGTTGGTGACACCCTCACTAAATTGAGAAGCAGCACTACCGGACCAGTAGTGGGAACTGCAGTGAGAATGACAGATCACACATCTGCTTTGCTTCCTATACTTCTTGTCTCCAGAAGAAGGAGCATGAGCTCTGAAGCAAGATTCAAACTCTAGTCCAGCATTTCTGCAGGTGATGTAAACCTCTCTGAACCTCATACACAGTGGGTATGAACAATGCTTTTTCCCTTATTGGGCTGTTACGAAGATTAAGGGAATAAATATGAAAAGAACCTCAAAGAACCTCACTGTGGTACACAGAATAATGCCTCCCAAAGATTGTCAAGCCCTAATTCCTGCAAACCTGTGAACATGTTGCTTTCCATGGCAAAAGAGAGTTTGCAGATGTGATTAAGGCTACAGGCCTTAAAATAGGGAGATTATCCTGGATTACCCAAGGGGCCCAATCTAATCACTTGAGCACTTAAAAGTAGGAGAGGAGAGGAAGGCAGAAGAGTCCGTCACACAAATGTGGCAGAAGAAGGGGAGGCAGAAGAGACATGACTACGTAAGAAGGATTTAACATATCACTGCTAGCTCTGAGGTTGTTCAGAGACCACATGCAACTAAAAACACAATGACCCGAAAAGAGGCCTCTAGATGCTAAGCAGCACCCCCAACCCCCAGGCAGCAGCCGGCAAGAAAATGGGGACCTCAGACACTGAATTCTGGCAACCACCTGAATAAGCCTGGAAATGGATTCTCCCCTAGCACCTCCAGAAGGGAAAGCAGCAAGCTTCTGAGACCAGAAGCAAAGAAACCAGCTGAGTCCAGTGGACTTCTGACCTACAGAACTGTAAGATAATAAATGGGTGTTGCCCTAAGCCCCTAAATCTCTGGTAATTTGTTCTGGCAGCAATAGAAAATAAATACACTAGTACAGTGAGGTCTTGGTGCATAGTGTGTGCCCACTACATGTGTGTTATCTGCACTCACAGAGGAGCCAAGATACAGAGGGGCCATCCCAGGACCCTAAACATTATGTGCTCTCAAAGACGTAAGCCTGCTGTGATTCTGCAATCTAACCTCGAAGCTGGCTTTCTCTAGTGCTTTCCAGCTGTCTTGAGTGTGGGCGCCCTACATGATGAGCCTCCAGCTGCAGGAGGACCAGGAGGTGGGGCAGGAAATGCTGTGCTTCCCCCGACTTAGGCAAAACAAACCTGTGCACATCTGACATCCAGAAGGAAACTCACCCTAGAGCTGACTGTCATGTCTCTGGTAGGATATTCCTTACCTGGAACCCTCAAGTCCTGCCGTCCTCCTACCTGGAGGCAGTTTCTAATAACTGCTTCTAATTGAAGCACAGTCTAGGCAGGTCATTTCCTGCTGCTAAGGCCTTCCTTCTGTTTCCCTGCACCAACCAACTCCATCTCTCCAACCACATGGCAGATCTTCCAGCTGCCTAACCAACCAAACCTAGTCCTTAACCAGAGAGCACAGACCCTCCTTGCTATAACTGCTTTATTTGATGACTGAAGCTCCTATGCTTTAATAACTAGGTCAAGTTGAAATAACACCCTGGGACACTGGGCCCTGAGCCAGGTGTCGGAGATGTGGGCCACTCAGCATTCAGTCACTAACAAAGTGTGCAGAAAAGCAAGAGGATTAAGGGCTACCCACTGGGTACAGACATGTGCCTCTAGCTTGAATCAAACTGTAGAAATTTTGCCAAGTCCCAGTACTTCTTTAAGGTTCCAGACCAGCAACCAGTGATTGTTTTAATAATAATTTTCACTGCCATTCTAGGAAAACCACCTCACTATAAGGAGATTGTAATAATAAGAGCTAATATTGGGTGCTTAGCATATACTGCGCTCTGTCCCATGTAACTATAAAAGTGTTAACTTACACTCTCGAGGCAATTTGAAGAGTTAACGTCTATTATTATCATCTAGCTTTACAGATGAGGAAACCAGGACTCAAGAGAGGTTAAATAACTTGTCGAAGGTCACCTGGTAGTATATGGCTAGAGCTGTAACTCAAACCTAGGCTAAAGTTTTCTGTATACTACATCCCGCACGGATTTCTCTTGATTGAGCCAACATACATAGAGCCTTTAGGTCTTGACCAGGCATTGTGCCAGCCCCTGGAGATGCAAATATACCTGGGGAAAACATTCGTTTTCTCCTAGCCGACATGATAGGAGACAGATATGCAGAAAGAAATATGTATTGACACATTAGTAACATGACCAAAGTATAATGGAAGAAGTAATTAGACTGCCTACGTGGTGGAGATTTCTAGGAAAGAAGAAAAGTAGGATTGAGAAAGGCTTTTTGGAGGAGATAAAAGAGGAGAAGGGACACAGACATAAATGAGAGACAGAGAGAGAAGTATCACATATAAGTGTGGGCAAAATGCTCATTATCCCTCTTTCCCTTGGTTTCCTCATTGCTAAAATGGAGATCATAATACCCATTTCCAAGCTGTTACAAAGATTCATTTAGATGATAAATCTAATGTGAATTACCTCTGCTTGAAACATTCTAAAATATATTACTCCCTTGCCTTCCACCACTGCCCCCCACAACCCACTAAAAAAAAAAAAAAAAAACCCTTATATAAAGATCAGATGAGTTCAAAATCCAAATAAAAAGGCTTGGGGGCATTAAGAGGGAAACATAAATGTAAGGTGGTTAAATACTGGATGAAGGAGCCCAAGGTTATCTAAGAGAGACTTGGGTTCTCTCTCCGGGAATAGGCCTCCTCTTGCTCCATCGAAACACATTCCCAAGAGTAGAGATGGTCACGCAGGTGGCCTGTCTTTCAGGGACTTAAATCTACTGCATTTTCTGCACAGAGCTACATTAAGCACACAGCCTCAGCAGCTCTCGGGATGAAATGGAGCATCCCTCAATCTCTACCTCTGAAGATTGGGGACAGTCCTTCCCAGTCACTCTTCAGCTTTAGGGGGGTCGGTTGGTCTCAGGGACAGCTGACAGCCTTATTTAGCCAACCAGCTGCTCTGTGATACACGATGTCCTGAATGCTCAAAGTCTGGTGGATGATTCTTTTGTATCCATATAAGCAGCAGTTGGAGGAGAATCCATCAGTCCCTTTGGTAGCCTCAGGGTGTCAAGGCTGCCATTCAAATCATTACCACCATAATTATTAACCATTGTTTTAGTGAGATATCTGCTAGGCAATTGTCTTTCTTTCTTTTCCTCATCATTAGAAAACAATCACACTTCCCTGGAACAACGCTTGCCTCAAGTCACATCAACACATTTATTAAGCCACTTCTGTTTTCCCAGTTCTACAGGAAGTCGTGGAGGAGGGAACGCTTAAAATATTCTGTGATTTGAAAGAATTGAGGATTCTTTCAAACCTGAAGAAGAGGTCCATACGCGCACACACACACAAAATCTATAGGAAAAAGTCACACAAGTATACAATAGACCGCTACAGTGTCAGAGAGGGGCAATTTTATTTTCTGGTGTTTTTTTTGTGTTTTTTTTTTGTTTTTTTTTTACAGTGGGGATGGGGTGCAATGAAGGAGTCACACGGATTGAGAGGATTTGGGAGGAGTGGGTTGTTGTGGTGGGAAACTGCATTCTTCTCCCTCAGGTACGGCCAAGGGAGCCGACAGGGAGGCGCTCCATTAGAGTAGCCGCCAGAGCCTGACTTTTTGACAAGAGAGTTCATCATTTCGGGTAAAGTGTTCAAGGCGGAGCGTCTGCTCCGGGATGGACGATGCGTCCTGCGTGACTCGGTGCGACGGCCGAAGTCCCCGTCCACCTCTGGAACCCACCTTGCAAGCACGCTGCCCCCCGACAGCGGTCAGGGCTGCGCGGGTCGGCGGGTCACTCACCGGGCTCCAGGGGTCCTGGGCGGGAAGTCTCGGGCGTCGCGTCCCACCCCGCCTGCCTGCCTGCCCGCCCGGGGCCGGCGGGGGCCACACCTGGAGGCGCTCGCCCCCGCGGCCGCGCTGTCTGAGGTGCCGGGGCGAGGAGGAAGCCGCTGCCGACGAGGCGGGAAGGCGCCCCGAGCCCGCCCCCGCCCCCGCCCCCGCGGGCCCCCCGCCCCGGGCTCCCAGAGCGCCGGGCAGCGTCGCGACGCCCCCACGCGACGTGGGCCGAGGGGGAGGGGCGGGGGCACCGCGGGGGCGCGGCGCGCGGGCGGACGCGGGGCCGGGAGGGGAGCGGGGAGCGGCCCCTGGCGGCGCTCCTGAAGCGTGAGGGGGGCGGGCCTGAGGGGGAGAACCGCGGAGGGGCGGGGGGGGGCACACTCAGCCTCCGGGGGCCGCGGCGCGTGGGCGTGGGCTCCAGGCCTCGTCGGAGCGGACTGGAGCGGGGACCGGAGCCCCGCGGAGCAGGAGCGCGTCGCGTCAACAATCCCGGCGGCGGGGGCGGCGGCGGGGGCGGGGGCGGGGGCGAGTGCGCGTGCGCGGCGCGCACGGCGGGAGACGGAGGGAGGGAGGGAGGGAGGAGGGAGGGGAGCGGGCGTGGGGCGGCGGGAGCGCGCGTGCGCGCGCGCGGCCAGGCAGCCTGGGCGGCGGGTCCTGCTCGTGACGGACGGCGGCGTCCGGTCCTGCCCGTGGCGGTGGTGGCGGCGGTGGCGGCGGCCGATCCTGCCTCTCCCAGCTGCCGCGGCTGCTCCAGACACCTGCGGCGGCGCCGGCGGCGACCCCGCGGCGGCCGCGGAGATGTGGCCCCTGGCGGCGCTGCTGCTGCTGGGCTCGGCGAGCTGCGGTGAGTGGCCCCTGTCCCCCGGCGCGGCGGCCCCGCGGCTGTGCGGGCTGCGCGCCCGGCTGCGAGCGTGGGAGGCGGCGGGCCCGGGCTCCCCTCCTCCCCTCGTCCCCCCGTCCCCTCCTCCCCTCCGCGGGGCTTCGGCGGCCCGGGGCTGGCGGCCGGGATGCCCGCCCCCCGCGCCCTGCGCCCTGCGCCCTGCGCCGCCCGGGCTCGCCCCGAGGAAGCCGCCGCCGAGCCGCGCGCCCCGGGCCCCGCGCCCCGCGCCCCGCTGGACTGTTCGGGGGAGGGCGCGACGGCAGGCGAGGGGCGGCAACCGTGAGCGGCGAGGGCCCCCTCCTCGCGCCCCTCTTCTTCCTCGGTGCGTGAGCGTATTTGGGGGCGAAGGAGGGAGAGTGGGAGGGCCCGGGCCTCCTGCGATACAAGTGCGCATTTTGGCGAAGTCTGCAAGACGGGATTTCTCCCGCTTGCCCTCCCACAGCAGCAGAGGACTTAAAGGAGACCTAAAGGAGCAGTTAAGTTGCATTTCCAGCCCAGCATTTAATCAGAAGAATCTTCTGGCCGCCTTTTTATTTATTTTATTTTATTTTATTTTATTTTATTTTATTTTATTTTATTTTATTTTATTTTATTTAAACCCTAGAAATAAGCTACCTGGCAAACTCTCGCTACCCCCACGCCCTATCAGCCACTTAGTACAGTTCAAATCGTACGTTCAAGTTTTTCCGCTTTATTTGGGTGAGCCATTTTAATAGCAACCCGGATTTCGCTTGAAATATGAAGACTCTAACCTCCAGTCAAAACACATTTGCAGCAGAGTGGGCTTTGGTGTCTCTCAACGCCAAAGGCGTTTGCTTCCCCCCCCCTCCCCGCCCTCCCCCCCCAGGCTTTTGGAATCCATTATGCTTTTTTTTAAAAACAAAACAAAACGTGTGATTCGTGTGTAAAAAGTG
Organism: Canis lupus dingo; assembly: GCF_003254725.2. NCBI lineage: Eukaryota > Metazoa > Chordata > Mammalia > Carnivora > Canidae > Canis > Canis lupus. The sequence continues at coordinate 13,543,174 of NC_064275.1, read as the reverse complement.
AGGAATGGGAATTTTCGTGGTTCTGCGGTGCCTGTCACACTTTACAGCTGTATAGTCTTCTGCGAACTTGTAAGATCCAGTATTGAATTTGAGTAACGGTAAAATACAGTTGTTACATTTAATTCTAGAAAGCTAAGTTAATTACGTTTTAAACTGATTATTAGCCTCACTGTGCCATTTGTAAACGCTTGTGATTTCAAGCCATTTCAGGTATTCCTTTAGGTCCTCGCTTGCCACTTTCTCCAATCTCTGAAACATCCTGGGTTGTTGGAGCTGTTGATGACATCCTTATTATCTGAAGTGTTGATAATTAGATAAGGTAGTTTTTGTCATCATCATTAATGGCTTATTGCCATTACTATTAGTATAGCGAAAATAGTACTCTCGGAAACCTGTTATATGATCAGAAAGCTTCATATTGAACCAAATTACACATTTTAATAAAGTATCACTCAGACCACTGGCAACAAAAGCTAAAGAATAAAAAATGTAAATCATTTACTATTTTAAAAAGCAGTGGTCCTGTTTCCAAGCAGATGGAAAAGAATTGCTATAATAGTACTTTGGGGAATAGGATTTCTGCTAGGCCTTATTTAATAATAGTTAAGTCATATAATTAGCACTCATTTACATGCAATATTAATGTGCTCAAGCCCCTACAGAGTCACAGAATTCGTAATTTATAGTACTTTATTGTACTTAGTTAATAATAACCTGAAAAAAAAATAGAGGCATTATACGTTTGACTTCTGTTAAGTGTTGAATATAAAAGAGGAAGTGATAGTGTTTGTCATAAGCTACAATAGGTTTCGTGTGTGTTTAATATGTAGTTTTAAAAGCACATGTATGAAGATATAATAGTCTCAGAACACCAGTCATTATCGACCAGCGTATTTGAGACTGAATTTAGAATTCAAAATGAGTAAAAAAGTCACAGATTTGTACATTTATTTGTACTTAAGTTTGATTTTGCTTTCAGTTTCATTTATAGATGATTGATAAAGTCATTTTTTGCCTTTGCCACTCAGTTTCAGTTGACCTGTGTGGTAAAAGAAACTACCTGACATGCTCCTTCCCTCTACTTAAAGGCAAACTGCAACTCCCCTATTGGTTTATAAGACACAGAATGAATTACTATGCTCCTTTCCTCCCCCCTCCCCTGCAAATCCAATTGTACTTTGTTTAAAAGCACATCAGCAGTTCCAGTAGTTTTTAGTAACTGGCAAACAAAACTTGACTCAAATAATGACAGTGACATGGACGGTCTTTTTAGTGGTTGAATGATTTTTCCTTGTTCACAATGAGTTTTTAAAATCGAGGGTACACATGATTAAAAAACAGTCTTATTGTCTAAATCGAGTAGTAATTTGTCTTGCTTAAACGAAAATGTTTTCTTTTAAAGAATATTACTTTTAAACACAAGTTGCCATTTTAAGGAAGTAAATGCCTATTTAAAAGTATTTATTAATGGGGCCACCTCAGCAGTCTAGAAGCAGTGTGTTAAAGCATTACACTAAATGCCTGCCATTAGGACACTTGCTCATGCTGTCATCTGTATTTTGGCAGATGTTTTATCTTTGCCACTGAGTTGTTAATGGAGATTTGAAAGGCCAGGTTCTAAAGAAGAAAAATAGGTGTTTTTTTTTTCCCCAAGTGTGATAAATATTCTAAGTTCACAATAATTACTCATGTTATTAAAACCAAGTTTGCATTTCTTAATGTTAATTTACCTATAGCTGTAAAAGCATTGTTTTTAAAACTTTAATGTCCTTTTTGTGATACAGTTTTCATATAACTATTTTAGCACCTTTTAGGTTTTTGCTGTAAGTTTTTTATACAAGATAAAAATCTGTGTATTTTGATATTCGTGTTTCAGCCTAATATAATGCAGTCTTGGGTTGTCATAAGGTAGCTTTTACTTTGTGTCCTAGTACAGATAGTTCTTCCATGTTAAAAGAACAAGAATAATAGTGTAGGATGAATTTTTTAAACTCATTGTAGTGCTAAAGCAAAAAATACATAAAGCTCAAGAAATTTGATCCTGATATACTTAAACTAAAGCAATATAGAACCTAGGTATTTTCCTTTTCTTAGTTACGTGGAGTTGAAACAGAAACTATAAATTATACTCTCCTCTGAATATTACATTCATTATCTATGGGACAGTTATATAAGACTCAGAATCTGGTCAACCCCAGTGTTTGAAATTCACATTAAGAGAATAAATGTGCATATTTGAATACATGTCACACTTAATGGGTTAAAGGCAAGGCATTTGGCAAGTGCAGGGTCTGTCAAAACTATTTCCATTGCAATCGTGTATGAGCCCATGCCATGTTCTAAGTACTTTGCAAGGCCCTCTTGGGTAAAACATACATTTTCAGACTATGCCTCTCAATAACTTAAAATGTAGTTTGTAAAGAGTGGCGATCTTTGTTTTAATCTCTTGATGACATTCAATATGTTTTAAGTGCTCAATAAGCCCATGATTCTGGATGTTACTGACTTGAAACTGCTCTCTCCCTTGTAATTCCAGGTTTATCACTTCTGTTCTAAAAAGGCCACTTTAAATCTAGTGGGGGATTACTTTGAGTGAGAACTAAACACCTTATGGACATGCCTACCTTACCCCAGACCTTATTTTGTCTCTATTGAGGAGAGATCTGTCTAAATCCTCCTTTTTGACCCTAATTCTAACCCGATCTGGTTTGAGACTCTAGTTCTTCATACCAGGGGCTTGATCTGATGGCCAGACTGGTAGGATTCATTTTAAGCAGGTATCTTTACTCACGAGCTTTGCTTCCTTTACCTTAGTAACTGTTGGGCTCCTTCCCCATTCCTGAACATCCATTTCAAGCAGATAATTAACTTCCTACTCTATTGCAAAAAATAGTGATGTGTGGTGTGGACTCTCTCAGCTTCCCTCCCACCATTACTAAACTTATCTACAATATCTTAAGCAACCATCTCATTCTCCTCCCTCTCCCAGTTTCAGAAGTATACCTATTCACCTTTCCAAGGAAGGGTTCATCTGTCTACAGCTCTTTCACTTCCATCATTTTGGAGACCTGCCCAATCAGTTTAATTCTTCTTCAGCCTTTCACCTTAGATCTTTCCCTCTCCAGTGGCTCCTTCACTCTAGCTTGCACACATGCTCAGGTTTTACCCCAAATTATAAATAAGAAGAACCAAAAAAAAAAAAAAAAAAAAAAAAAACCCTTGCCCTAGTCCCTGTCTCTACACTTTTTCTATTGTCTTTCCTCTATGCTTTTTTACACTGCAAAGTGTATTGAAGGAGAATGCTTCTTCATTCTTCCTTCCCATTCATTCCCAAATGCAGTGTGACTTTTGATCCTGCTAGTCTATTGACATTGTAGATAAAAAAGCTAATGATAAAGTTTTCAATCTACAGGCCGTTTTTTACTAATACCATTTAGTAAAAACTAACCATCTGTTCAGTCCACATGAAGACTCTCTTTTTGATGTCCACAGTGGTGCTTTTTTGCGTCTCTCACTTTTTCTCACTTCCTTGATTTATTCTTCTTTAATGATTTTTCTATAAATATTGGTGTTCCCCAATGTTTTATTCTCTGATTCCTGCTCTGCTTGCTTTGCAGGGACTCTCTGGGCAATCTTGTTTATGTTCACAATTTCACTTACTAGCTATGATCTTAGTGATTCCGAAGTCTTCGTAGCTCTGACCTTTCTTCTTAAATCCAGATCCATATGTCCTGGGATCTACTGGGCATCTTCATTTCATTGTACCACAGGTATTTTGATACTCAGCCTATTAAATGTTGAAAGAATATTCCCCTGTAAATCCGCAAAATCTCTTTTTTCTATAAAATCCACAATCTAACTAGTTACACATACTTCTAGTAAACAATTTTAATTCATTCCTTCTCTTCTCCCTTATTTCCCACATCCAACTTACGTTGATATTGTAATTTTTACTGTAATGTTTCGGCCATCTCTCCAGGTGTCAATTATCTGGACCATTGCAGTGATTTCTTAATGTATCTCCCTTTCCCTTCTCCCTTCTTGTCCTCAGTTCACCTTTCATGATGCTTAAATACAAGTAAATCTGCATGGTTTGCTATGGCTTATAATATCAAGTCCCAGTTCCTCAGAATGACATTCAAGGAAGCCTTTACAATATTTCTTAACCATCCCTTTTTCCTAGAGCACACTTGAAGAATTTTCTGCCTCCAATTATTCACTTTCCTCATTCCTCTGCACGTGTTATGTACTCTGCCTAGAAAGCCTTTCCTTTTCTATATCATTCCTACTCATCCTTCAAGACCTAGTTTAAACATCATCCTCTAGGAAGATCATTCTAGACACATTTGTGTAATTTTTAAGAAACTCTTCCATGCAGTCTGCAACTGACTTGATCAAGATTTTTCATTAAAATACGTAGTTTCTGGATTCCATAATCAGGTCTATTGAAGTGAGAAGCAGTGGTGGATTCTTTTGACATATGGAAGAAGAGCAAGTCTTCTCTGATACAGTTCACAGTTTTCCTTCCTTGGGATTCATACTTTAAATTTTTTTCACTTATAAGGAATGTATTGATTCATACTTGCTGGACCCTGGATCCATAGGATACCAATTGAAGAGATTGTCCTTGTTTGTCTACCTTTTGAGCCTAATGGAGAGATCAGTTAAGTAAAACAGTAATTGCAAGATTCAGTAGTAAGTCTGTGACAACCCTTGAACAGGGAGCAATGGGAGGGTCAATGAGCAGGGAATGAATATGATTGAGCATTGGTAGGAAAGGGGAATAGGACTAAACATCTCCATTATGTTCTAGCGGGAAGAACCAAAGTTAGTAAACTATAGCTGCCATTTATTGAACATTTCCTATGTATGTGAAAGCACTGCATTAAGACCTTAATATTAATTATCTCATTAAGTCTTAACAAAATCTTGGTGAGGTGTACACTACCTCAGTTCACATTTTATGGTTGGGGAAACTGAACTACAGAGGTCAAATAACTTGTCAAAGGTTATACAACTAGAAAGTGGTAAGTTCTGAGCCAAAGTCTGATTCCACATGTGTGCTCTTACCTGGACACTTGGTGAAGAAGTGTTTGCCAGCCTGTCCAAAGGCATGGAGATGAGAGAGCATTGCATATTCATGTAATTGCGGGAGGTCATTAGGGTTGGAGCTTGGTTTGGAAATGAGGGAGTACAGGAGGTGGAACTGGACAGGATCATGAAAGACCTAGTTTGTATTCCATGCTAATGCACTTAGAATTTAGCTTGAAACAGGGAGGGGGGAGTTGTTAAAGTATATTAGGCAAAAGAGTGCACATTTGCATTTAGAACAGTTATTTTGAGAACTGTGGAAAATATATTGGGGCTGAGATGGGAAAACATTGAGGCTGGAGTTAGGGAGCTAGTTAGGAGGTTATGGCAATATCCTAAAAGAGAGATGATAAATTAATTCATACAACAGACATTGAGGAACCATTAAGTAGATTAAGCCTATTAAGAATTCTCATAGCTAAGGAAAGGGAGGAATCTAGCATGACTCTTATTAGGTCCAGGTCTAGTTAACTGATAATAAAAAAATACTTGGGATGGTGAAGATTTGGGAGGAGGTTAGGTGGAGGGTAAGTTGATTTTTGGACATGTTGACTTTGAATTAACTGTAGTACATTGAAGTGGAAGTACACAGCAGACAGTTGGCTGTCTAGGTCTGCAGTTATTGGGGCCTAGTTTAAAAGTGTATAGGTTGTTAAAACTGTGGAGTAAGAGAGAATGCTGAGCCCCAGGGGAATTGGGAGTTGGGAGGTCGGTGCTGGATATGAAGTTCTAAGGGGAACCCTAATATTAACTGTAAATCAAGGAATAGATTTCAATAAAGAAGGAAAGCTGTAATGAGGTGGACAAAGCAGAGGAAATTCAGAATCAAGAGCTGTAACAGAGGCCAAGAGATAAGAGCAAGAAAGGAGCTGCCTACTGGTTCAGGACCTATAGAGTAGTCAAGATAAGAGAGTAAACTGCACATTCAGTTTTTCCCAAGGGATTATTGGGGGCTTCGGTAAGAACTATTGCAGTGAAGAAGAGATAGAGGCTGGGAAGCAGATATTTAAGAAGTGAATCAGGTGAAGAAATGCATTTAGATTATTATTTTAGGATGCTAGGGAGGAAACAAGTATGAGTGATTTTTTTAAGTTGACTAATAAGCATTTTATTTATATGTTAAAAAAAACACCTATGAATGTATGGGGGATGTAGGAGCTGATCATGAACTAGGGAAAGTCTTTGGGGAGATTAGTGGGTGTGGAAATGAGAACTAACTGGTGAAGGGATGCAGTTGTAAAAAGAAGATGAGAGGGATATGGATAATGGGGATTGCAGGTAAATTTATAGGTGGGAAGTATTGGAAGCTTCTGGCTTTTCATCTAAAGGACTCAAAGTAAGAAATATAGCTTCTTTGGAGAGTATAGGATAAGCTTTTGCAAAAGGGCAGTGATTTAAGGGTTATGAAGGAGAGATAGGTTTTGCATGGAACATGTAAAAAGATAAATGATTCAAGACCCAAATGGATGGGTGCTATGACAATCTTCTCTTGTTCCCCTAGTAGCAATGCAAATTTTCTTAGAAATCTATAAGACTGATTACCCTCCTGCCCATCTTTAGCACTTTGCTCATGCCATTGGATAGCACTTACGACCTCCTGTTATAAAAAGTATATATCATTGTTCAGAATGAGAATTGAAAGCTAAAAACATCATTGTTTTTTTTTTTTATTTTTTTATTTTTTTATTTTTTTTATGATAGTCACAGAGAGAGAGAGAGGCAGAGACCCAGGCAGAGGGAGAAGCAGGCTCCATGCACCGGGAGCCCGATGTGGGATTCGATCCCGGGTCTCCAGGATCGCGCCCTGGGCCAAAGGCAGGCGCCAAACCACTGCGCCACCCAGGGATCCCTTTTTTCCATCATTGTATCCCCTCATCATATCACAATGTTTCAGATCAGGTTATCCTCAATAAATGTTGCATCTGTACATTTCTGAGCTAGGTTTGTTTGCTGTGACTACCATGTATTATTGAGCCTTCTCTGCAACATACAGTAGCTGTTTTCAGGACTGCAGTCTGAAGTGGTTTGTTGGTGGTCTGTATTTACAGAAGTTGTGAAGTCTACTATTTTTGGCATTTTATATAAAATTATTTCCTCATTTATTAATTTATGTGTAGCTCTTGCGTCATGGAGCCATAGGCATATTTTGATTATTCAGTTTCCTTATCTGTATTAATTATCTATGTGCTTTTATTTGCTCTCTATATTTTAAATCTTTTTTTCACTTTGGTGTTTCAACAGAAAGCAGTAGGCAAAAGAGAGAGAAAACTCAAATCAGATAATTTTACTACTTAATTGTTTTGTTTTGTTTGTTTTGATAAATGTTTATAGAGGATGAAGTTGTAGTTAACAGCTGGTGGAGTGACATTTTTGGACTATATTAATTAGTGCAAGGGTTATTCAAGTTACAGCTTATCTAGGTCAATTTTACTTTGAATTTTATTGATAGCATTTATTCTACTTAAATTGCTTCAGCTATAAGATTCTTTTATTGCAACAGATAATGTAGTGCAATTAGTGCTTTCTGTACTCTTTAGAAAATTCATTCTCTAAACAAAAAATGAAATTGTGGAGATTTCACCAACCACTTCCTTACTTGGAGCCTTCTAAAAAAGTTTGCTAGGATAACTGAGCTCTTCACTTGTATCTATTTTATTAAAAGGTGGTTTTTAGAAATAATTTTTTTAATCTTGACTCAGACACAAAATGACCATGTATCAAAGATTTTATTTTACACATTAATTAACAAGTAAACAAGGAAGATGGTAAAACTTTCTCAGTTTTAAAAGAAAATTGAGAGACCAGACACAATTATAGGCAATCAGGAATGCTGAAATGAATTTTCAAATAGATGCAATATTATCCTCATGGCAATAAAACATGATTTTTTGAAGTCTCTTCTTCCACCAGGGAGGAGTGAATTGTGGAACAAAGTTTATTTGCATCTCTGTGGACGGAAATCATTTGCATTACCATTAATCCTCCCAAAATTATAAAATAGCTCAGACAGATAAACACAGTGAAAGGCACAGGGCCCTACAGAATGAGATATTCCTAAGGAATTTGTCACACAATTCCCAGCACTCCATTGAAAGGACACTCAGTAATCTTTTTGTCCATTGCAAAAGCTTTCACTATATTTTCTGACACTTCCCTTTCTTTCTGATTCCAACATCTTACTTTTTCTCCCTTCCCTTTTATTTAAAGATTTATTCTTTTTTTTTTTTTTAAGAGAGAGCCTTAGGCTGAGGGCTGGGGGGCAGGGTAGGGCAGAGGGAGAGGGAGACTCTCAAGCTGACTCTGGCTTAGTGTGGAGCCTGCCTCGAGGCTGGATCCCACAACCTTGAGATCATGACCTGAGGCAAAATCAAGAGTCGGATACTCAACGGAGCCACCCAGGTGCCCTGACTTCTCTCCTTTATTGTACACACTAGTTCCCCCCACCCACCCACCCCCAGTGCTTCTTTCTCAGGGAAGATAATTCACAAGCCCAAGACTTTGAAAAATGCAGCTGGAAGTCCAGTTTTTGCCTGACACTTCCTAATATTTTGATGGCAAGAAATGTAGAGAAGTGGGAAGAGGTGAGCTGTGGGCATCCCCATGGCTAGTTCAAACTGCAAATCCCCAGAAATAAAACAGTTTGGACCTGCCAGTCAGAGAAAGTCCAGATCATTACATTAAAATGCTATATCACCTAACTTAACAGTATTGATCCTCATTTTTATAGCATAATATTGTTAGCACTTGCCCAGGTATTTTCTTCTTGATGCTCATCACAATTCCATGAAGTAGCCCAGTGTTCGTTTTTGACCCTCACTCACAGAGAGGAAACTAAGGCATAGAAAAGTTAAATAAACTCATTAATTTGTACTCAGGCTTTCTGATTGTCCAAGTCCTATTCTACTATGCATCCTAGCATTCATCTCAGTTACTGAATAATAATTATGTTCCTAGGATAATAACATCCTATGCCCTTGATTTTTATTCCCATTTTATAAACGTGGAAAGAAGAAATCTTAAGGACGAACTATTGAAGTTGATGTTTTACTTGTATTTGTTAGCGCTTTATTTTTGAGGGAAGAGCCAGCTAACTACTTAGGTAAAAGAGTTGATAAATGGCTGAACAGTATGGAAGACAGCTATAATTTCTCCATATTCTCGTACATTAGATGAAAGGTAAGTGATTGGATTTACTTTTCCAATCCCTCTTTTATAAGGCGACGATAGTTCATTCTAGAGGGAAGAGTTGAAGGAATACAGTAGCCCACCTTCTTGGTAGGGGATGCGTTCCAAGACCACCAGTGGATGCCTGAAGCCATAGACAGTACCAATCCAAAATATACTGTATATGTATCTATAATAACACTTAATTTGTAAATTAGAGACAGTAAGAGATAAACAATAACATAATAAAATAGAACAATTATAACAGTGCACTGTAATAATAGTTACGTGAATGTGGTCTCTCTCTTTCATTGTACTTATTTACAATGTACTTACTTATTATGCTGTATTTACCCTTCTTCTTGTGATGAAGTGAGGAGATAAAATGCCTACATGGTGAGATGAAGGATGTAGGCAATGTGATGTGACCTAGACTTAGGCTACTATAGATTGTCTGACCGTGTGTCAGAAGGAGGATAATCTGCTTCCACACTGAGGTTGGCCACAGGTAACTAAAATCACAAGAAGCATAACCATGGGTAAGAGAGGACTACTGTATACCCTATTTATTAGCAGTATCTGCTCTTGGTAGTAACTCGTTTCTTAGTTTTTGTTCCAGTGGTTTATGGTTTCTAGGAGGAAAGAATACCTGTAATATATATTTGGAAATTATTGTTCCGTAGTTGCAGTGAAATATAGGGGTGGGAAAATGCCTTTCTATTGTATATAATCCTTTCTAATACTTACATACAAAATGACTATTGCTGTCTGTATTTTGCAATGGGAAAATAGGCACAGAGAATGTTTTTTCTCCTTAGCATTCTAAGACTTTCCTTCCTTCTGGAGAGATGTGATGTGATTCATTTGGTTTACTTTTTTGTATTAAAGTCTAGTAGACCCAGTCATCTTTTTTGGAAATGCAACATAAGGATAGAGATAAACTTCCTATCAGTTCAGCAAGTTCTATTTGGAGGAAGTATACAAAGTTGAGACTGAATATAATATTGGTTTGATTTTCTGTTCAAAATTTTCCCATGGTAAGAACGGTATTTTTCTACATATATCAGTAAGCAGTAATGATTATTTCAAAGCTTCCAAAGCCAGATACTACACCTGCATGTTCCAACAGAGTTGCTGAATTTATTCCCAAGATGCATGGCAATGTATACTTTGTATTACTGAGATTGAATAAGGAAAAGTTAAAATGTTGTCTACCAGCTGTGCACATTAATATTAAAATAATTTGGATTTCTTTTCACCTTGCCTGTCTTCCCTATAGTTTTACTGTTTGCTTAAATGAACAAGTGAAATATTGCTCTTTATCTTAAGTATCTGTAACAACTTAAAGTGTAGAATCCTATAATGAAATTAAACAATTTTCTTTTTCTTTTTCAGGTTCGGCTCAGCTAATATTTAACATAACCAAATCTGTAGAATACACTGCTTGCAATGAAAGTGTTATCATCCCATGCTTTGTTAATAATGTGGAGGCCACAAACATTAATGAGATGTATGTAAAGTGGAAATTTAGAGGAAAAGACATCTTCACCTTTGATGGAGCTGTACAAAAGACCACTCACGGTGATAAGTTTAAGAGTACAAAAATCGTACCACAGAAATTACTGAATGGCATTGCCTCTTTGGAGATGAGTAAGGAAGAAGCTGTTGTAGGAAACTATACTTGTGAAGTTACTGAATTAAGCAGAGAAGGCGAAACCATCATAGAATTAAAATATCGAATTGGTAAGATCTCTATAAAACCTTTCCATTTATTTGTCCTGTAGCATCCTGATCCTGTTAGAAAGGGGGCAAAATAGGGCTGGATACTCCTTTGAATCAAAAAGCAGGCTATTAATAATAAATGTTGATGTGATGTTTAGGACCTTTAAGATCATGAGGTTTACTGTATTTGCCTTCTATCTTCCAGAGTAAAACTTTTGTTGTTAATTTGTATATTGTGTGGTTCTCAAACTTTTTAGTCCAAGGACTATTCTGTTGGGGTGAGCAGTCTTGAGGTCATTGAAGTACTTTCTTTCATGTGATTTATTTTCCAGCCTCTTACCTATTATTTGGCCTTTTTAAAAATCCTTTTACTTTGATCAAGGGTTGACAAGTCCCAGACATGTCCCCTTTGCAAAGAATAGAATAGAAGAATCAGGAGATTAAAAAATCAGATTATCATGGATGAGTCCTTGAGGTTTCCTATGCTTAGCTTTGTTTTGGTGTTTTTTTCATTGGCTAAGATTCAGAAGAACTAGAGTTCCAATTCAGTGTATTTGAATTCAGCCTTGATTATAGCACCATGAGTCTGCCCTTTCTTCACAAAGTTGGCTTGGTGAGTTGTATAAAGCAATAGTTAGCTGAAGTAAACAGCCTGCTTTCTTTTCTATTCTTTCTGTGCCAGCTGATTTCTTCAACCACATACAAGTGCATTATGACTCTCTGTTTTGAAATATTTGTTTACAGTCACTAGACATGATTTTAGGATTAGACCATACATTGAGAACCTCTGCTTTAGATGGGACCAGAACAATTTAATTGGATCAACTCTTTGACCTCTATTGTTCTAGTAGTGTTCATAGTTATAAAATGTCTGTTACTAGATTGAGATGGGCTGTTTAGTTTGATGGAATATTTTGACATGGTTTAGGATTAGGAATCAGGAGATCTGAATTCTATCCCCTATTCTGCAATTTAATTATTTGCCTATATGATCTTGAGAAGTTTCTTTTCTGAGTTCAAATTACCTTATCTCTGGGATGGGGATGAAAATAGATACCTGCTCTTATGTGTTCTACAATGTAATGAGCATCAACTGAGTTTTCTTGTAAGTTCTATGTAAACCAAAATGCTTTGCAGATATTGGTTGTGTTCCTGGGATGTTTATTTTATAAAGTAAGATATCAAGTTGTTGAAGCTTGCCTGGGATATTGTGAGAGGGATTTTTGTGCAATGACGAATGGCAGGAGGTAGCTTAGAGCTAGCTAGCAGAATATGGAAGGTGTTTCTGCTTATTCCTCTTATATTATTATTATTATATTATATATATTATATATATTATTATATTATTATTATTCCTCTTATATTGTAACTTTTATTAATTTGATATTAATTTGGACTAAGGAGCTTTTTTAAAAAAAACATATACCTTTCAGCAGGGTCTAATCACAGTGTTTGCACTGTGAGTGGCTGGAATTAGATAATCTAATACCTAGCTGAAATTTTTCTGAAGGAATACTTTCATGAGATCGAAGAAATAAGACAAGGAGCAGTAATTTTGGAGTGTAGTGTCAGTCACTGAGAGGCAGACTGCTAAACTCTATATATGAAATTTGAAAAGCTAGATGATGGAATGAAGATAGGAAAGAAATATCAATATGTAAGATGAAGCTTATAATTTTATAAAAGTGTGATTATTTTATCTTTTTGGCTTATTTTCAAAGTACTCTATGAAAAAAATGAGGTGTGCTTACCTTTCGGGCCATTAAAATGAGAAGGTATTGTTTTGTTGCAGAGAAAGTAGAAAACTCTACCAGAAGTCTCAGACGTTGGGCCTTGTACTGAGTTTTATTTTTTGAAATAATTGAAGATTCATAGAAAATTACAAAGATAGAACAGAAAGGTGCTGTCTACTCTTTGCCCAGTTTCCCCCAATGATGATTTCTTATGTAGCTGTAGTAAAATATCAAAACTAGCAGGTTCACAGTGGTACGATGTGTGTATATTTTTTTGTCATTTATCACGTGTATATTTAAGTAAGTAGCCCCACTGTCAAGATACAGAACTACTACTCCATTGACACAAAAAGATCTCCCTTGTGCAGCCTCTTGATAGTCACTTCCCCCCAACTACCCCTGACCTGGCAAACATTAATGTGTTCTCTGTAGCTGTGATTTTGTCATTTCAACAATGTTGTAGAAGTGGAATCATACAGTATTTTGAGATTGGCTTTTTTCACTCAGCACACTGCCCTTGAAAACTATCCAAGTTGTGTGTATCAATAGTTCATTCTCTTTCTCTCTCTCTCTTTCTCTCTGTCTCTCTCTTTTGACTAAGTACTAGTATGGTATGGGTATATCACAGCTTGTTTAACCATTCACCTATTGTAGGACATTTTGGTTGTTTCCAGCTTTTGTCTATTACAAATGAAGCTGCTGTGAACAATCGTGTACAGGTTTCTATGTGGACATAGTCTTCTTCATTTCTCTGGATAAATGCCCAGAAGTACAATTACTGGGTTATATGTAAGTATATGCTTAGTTTTTAAAGAAACTGCCAAACTGTTTTCCAGAGTGGTTTTTTCATTTTACATTCTTATCAGCAGCATATGAACGATCTAGTTTCCCCACATCCTTGCCAGCATCTGGTGTTGTCTCTATTTTATACCCATTTTTGACTAGAAGAAGAAATAAACCTCCTCTGCTCAAAAATGTTAATTTGAGGCAGGACTCTTACTGTAGAAAACAGAGTTACTGTAGTAGTGATACTTACCCATCATATGGACTTTGGGGACTTAGGCAATAGAATCCATTTTTACTATATTGTGCTTTTTTGCAAATGTAGGCATAAAGAAGGAATAGAAAGTATTTCATAGAGAATCTACTTGGTGGAATATGGAGTAATAGTGACCATTTGTGTTCCTTTTTTCGATCACTAGGACTGAATATATGGAAACATCATATATGAATTAGAGTTTTATATACCTCTGGTATCTGTGTATAGTATCATACCATGGAAGGAGCACAGGACTTGAATTTAGAAAGCTTTTCCTTTATTTCACCATTTTATAGTTTAAGAAAACTTGGTTGAGAAAACAGCCTATCTGGTCCTCAGTTTTTTATCTGTAAAATGAAGATACCATCTCCATGACAGAATTGTTTGGGATGTATATAAGTTAATATCTCTCTTTCTTAAAAAGATTCATTGAGTACCTACCATGTGCCAGACACTGTACGAGACACTATGGATTCAGTGATAACTAAGATATGACCCGACTTTCAAGGAAATGATAACAATATAAATAAAAGCAATAAAATAACCTAATATTTATTTGAGCACATACCACATATGTCTGTCATGTCATGTGATCTTGTCAAGAATTCTAGGAGGTAGATATAGGTCTTACCATTTAACAGATGAGCAAACAGATGAGATTTAAACTACTTGTTCAAGGTTTGAGTCACAGCCAGGATTTTAACCTAGATCTGTCTTCAAAACCCAAGATTTTTACCACCTCAGTTATGGTTTCTTTGAAAACACCTTGTAAATAATAAAATACTAAATGTAAATAATAGTTCTAAAAATTTGTTATTGATATCTATATTAATAATATACAAACTTGGAGGCTTAAAATCTTACATTTCTCCAAGTAAGTTATTAAGGTTTTGTTTAAAAAGGTAAGTTCAAGTTCAGTAGGGTTGCCATTTCCATCATCCATCAACATGATACACATTATGCTCATAATGTTGACATGAGGGCATTGCAAGATCCTTGTATTAGTTTTCTAGTGCTGTGTAACAAACAGCACCCACTTAGGAGCTCACAGTTTTGTAGACCACAGTTCTGGTCATGGTGTAACTAGGTTCCCCACACAAGTCTTAATGAGGCTAAAATCAAGGTGTTGGCTAGACTCTCATATGGAGTTCAGGGTCCTGTTCTAAGTTCACATGATTGTGGCAGAATTTAGTTCCTTGTGATTATAGGACAGAGGTCTCTGTGTTGTTGTTGTTATTGTTGTTGTTTTTAAGATTTTATTTATTAATTCATGAGAGACACAGAGAGAGAGGCAGAGACATGGGCAGAGGGAGAAGCAGACTCCATGTAGGGAGCCTGATGTGAGACTCGATCCTGGGACCCCAGGACCATGCCCTGAGCTGAAGGCAGCTGCTCAACCATTGAGCCACGCAGGCATCCCAAGGTCTCTGTTTCTTTGCTGGATGTCTTCTAGAGGCTTCTCTCAGTTCCTGGAGGTGGCCTCATTCCTTGCCACACGGCCTCTTCCATATGTATCACCAGCAGAGAAGATCCATCCTCTTATAGAATCCCTTTCATATGTTCTTTTCCAGGAATAGCACAGACCCTTTTAAGGGCTCATTTGATTAGATGCCCCCTCTCTCCCAAAGGCAGTTGCTCTTTTGTAAAGCCAACAGATTGGGCATCTTCATCACATCATCAAAATCCCATTTGACGTATGACACAAAGTAATCATGGGAATGAAATCCATCATGTTCACTATCCCATGCTTTCTTCAAGGGGAGGAAATTACAAAAGGCTGATTGCAGGGAGCAGGGATTTGGGAAACCACCTTAGAATTTTGGGTTGTTTAAGTAACCAGGGACTATAGCTGAGTCAAATCAACACATCAAAAAAATCATCACAATCCTGAAATATCAAGTAAAATTTTGGCTCGAATTTTAGTGTTGTATATTTTATTGTGATCTTCTTTTATGGAAACTGGTGTTTGTGAAGGTTTACCACATGTCTATCTGAAGGAAAGGCACACTTATATGGATTAGAATGATCTTTTCACTTTTTCCAATTATCCCATTTTGTACACAGTGATAAAGGAAATGAAGTACTGGGTTTTTACTTAGTCTAGGAAACAAAATTTAAACACTCATTCATAGACCATACCCTCTTAATATCATTTCTTTGCTTTTCCACTAATGAGTTCATCTTCCTGAGACCCACGCTACCTGAACAGGAATTGGGGAAGAGTAATGGGAAGAGTTGTCAGCCACAAAGCTTCAATGGAAGAACATTGCCTTTGGATGATCTTTCTTAATCCTAAGGTGGAAAAATATCTGATATTGTTCTTAGTCCATTTTAAGTTTATTTCGTAGTGCCATAAACATTCATAATTGAGAAGGACCTCGGAGAAGTATCTTGTCTCCTTTCTCACTTTGAGGAACAAGAGTTAAAGTCATCTGACAATAGTACCAAAACAAATCAATACCTTAATGGGCATATAAGTGGTTTTATATAAAACATCCCTTTTTTTTCTCCTAGCATCTCATTTGGTTCTTGAATATCCAATTTGGTGATCCTCAGACTCTCCACCTTAACAAATTAGGGAGAAGGAACACATTCATGGCAGTGAAAGGAAATAAACGATGCCAGAGGTGTACACCAGTGATATTGAACTGAAAGAATGACTGAACACTCCGTCCATGCATGCACATACACATGCGCGTGCGCGCACACACACACACACATACTCACCATGGAGAATTTATTAAAATCTCAGGGTGGGGGCTGAGAGGGGAGAGTGTTTCAAGTTTGACTAAACCTTCTGATAAGTTTCAGTTAAGAATCACTTAGGCCATAGTACTTTTTGCTCTATAATCCCACCCTTTGTATGTCATGGAAATGTCTCTCACACTTATTATTTCCACAGAGAGGTTTGGAGTCCTCCAGTAGGCATTTAGTCTCTCTCATGGTCTAATTCATGAATTACTTCTATCATGCCCCAGGAAGTTATTCAGACTTTTTTACCTGAACGCTTGATATGGGGAAACTCTCTTCCCAATGGATCTTGATCTATTAGTAGGGAGTTCCAGTTCTAACTGAAGTCAGGCTAGAATTTGCAGTCCTGTAGTTGCTCTCTCAAGAGGAGAGCTGTGCTATTTCTCTCCCAAGCTTCTTATTCTATAAAGTTGAAATCCCCAGTTCTTTCAGCCATTGCTTATGGTTTCAGGATTCCCATTCTAGTCACCTTCTTTGGAACAATGCCCTGTTACGTCTTTAAATGTGATGAGTAACACTATACTCAAGGCTTTGTTTGTGGATTGCATCCTACCTTCCTGCTACTACCCGATTGCTGCAGCAACTTTCTGATGAATCCTGCTTCTGTATTCCATTCTCCACCTGGCTGGCAAAGATTTTAGATGAATCATGGTCATTTTTCTCCTGTTTGGAGCTTCCCAATCACTTACCATTGCTTTTACGATAAAATCCAAACTCTCATAACAAGCTATTAAGACCCAGCATGATCTTGCCCTAGCAAGATTCTTCCCATCTCCTCTTGTATCACTAAATTCTAGCCACAGTGGCCACCATTTAGTTGCTTGAACTATTCCTTTGGTATCTCTTCTTCCCTGTCTTCATGTGGCTCAGATCCAGTTTCACACCCCAGAGACCTCTCCTTACTACCCACAAAAATCTGACCTTCAATTCCTCCCCTGTTCAAACCCATGGCCCCACCTACCATGTTCACTGTCTCAGACCTTAAGTATCTAGAATACCCTATCCATGGTGTGATTTCAATAAGTATTTGTGAAGTGAAAAATGAGTGGTCAGACTATGGTCAAACACACTTCATTTTAATAGGTTTCAACCAATATATCCTGAGATTGTTTTGGTGCATAGGAAGAGAGGTCTGTGAAAGAACATTTCATTGTCAGCTCATCTTAAACATCTACTGATCATGTAGATCAGATAATGGCTACATTTTGAATGTAGAGCCCACAAGATTTGCTTTGAGACTGGGCATGGGGTGTGAGAGACCAAAGAGTCAAGGATGACTCTAAGGTTTTTGGTCTGAATAATTGGAAAATTCAGCACTACCAAAATGAAGAAACCCGAGAGGGGAAATTTGGTGGAGGAGTAGGTGGAGGGGTATCAGAAGTCTGATTGGGACATGAAAACTTAAGATACCTGAGATCCTTGGTTCACTGTGCCTCTGTTTCCTCAGCATTAAGGAGGAGTTAATAATTCCTCACATAATAATTGCGAGAATTTGAGGAGTTAATGTAGACAAAACAAAATAATAGAGAAAGTGGATAGAGAAAATAAATTGATTAGGACTAGTCATTAGATCATAGAGCTTTTATCAAATCCTTTGGGCATTAGATATGAAAACCTAAGCATTATTTACAAAATTTTTCCCTGGTAGGATTTGAGGCCAAATTAAAATAGGTTTTCTTTGGCGCAGGAAGATACTCGGTAATACAGTTGGAAATTAAGGTATTGATTCAAAGTATCTGAAAAATCTGTCTCTTGGTAGAGATCTGCAAAAAATGAAACCGTCTTCCATTCATTCACTGAACTGTCTCATGACCATTAGAACCTTCAACAGCAAACCTATTGAGTCTCTGCTGTGTACAGGACAAAATGCTGGATTCTGAAAAGCTGGTATCTCTAAGACAGAATTTATAATGTAATTATATTCTGTTGTTATATTATTGTGAACATTGACCAGGTTTTAGCATAAAGTTAATACAAGAAATGCATCATTGTGGTATGAAAGCCCACAAGGTTCTCTACCTGCTAATATGGAATGGCAGAGCTGGAGAAGATTTGAATGAATAGGGTTGATTTCAGAGGAATGCTTGCTCTGGGCAGTGTTTAGGAATGTTTTTCAAACAGCAAATGCCCTTCATACACGCAAACTTTGAAATGTCTTTGGTGCATTTATTTGGCTTTATTGTTAAGAAATTTCATAGATAAAATCAGTGCCTTAAGATGTAGTGAAACTTAAGTTTTTAAAAGTTCTCAAATTATGTGAAGTCTTAATGTCACAGTTTCCGTCATGTAGACCGTGTGGCTGTTTTCACTAGGTAACATGTGACTCACTTAACAGAAGTTTCCTCAATACCTAAGGTTATAATCATTGTAGTGAAGGTTGACTGAGTATGTGGTACAGAGCCAAGCTTTGTTTTAAGCTCTTTTCATGTAGTAGCTCATTAATAGTCACAATAGTCCTTCAAGGCATAGGAACTATGTTGAATTGGTGTAACAGTTGAGATCACTGAAAACAGAGAAGTGTTAACACTTTGTCCAATCTCAGAAAGCTTATAACGTAGAGTTAGGTATCCATCCAGGCCGTGTGACTGCAGAGCCCTGTTCTCAGCCCCTCTGCCATACTGTTTGCTTCCATAAATCATAGGTTAGGAAAAATGTGGGAAAAAACAAACTAGCTTCTTGTTTCATAAATAGAATTTGTTGTGTAAGTAAACTGTGTAATTTGTAATTATTTTAAGGCCACAGCTTTAATAATATTTATTTTCTATCTTCACAATAAAAGTATTGTTGACTATTCAGTGGCAGGACTTAACATGATTATAGTAAATATTAATTGTGATTTTTGTTCTCTTCCCAGTTTCATGGTTTTCTCCAAATGAAAATATCCTCATTGTTATTTTCCCAATTTTGGCTGTACTTCTGTCTTGGGGACAGTTTGGTATTGTGAGTAAGTATTTCTATTTTTCATTTATGTTTTAATGATGAAAAGGTTATTTCTGGGAAGTAATATTAGTGAAATATTTTATGTAAGTTGTATTAGGAAGTATGATAATGTGATAAATAATAATATACAGTCTCAGTATTCTTCTTGAAGTGTTTATTGTCCCCCACAGTTTGCTGCAGTTTACTTTTAATTCCTACACTTTTTTTTTTTAACTTCTTAAGAATGAATAGTAGGAATCCTAATAATAACAATACCTTAAACTCATTTATGGTGTTTTCAGAGCATTTACACACACACATTATTTTGGCCAAGAGATGATCATAGCCCTACATTAGTATTAGGATAGGATATTGCACTTTTGAGCATTAAGATTTCTGTCTCTTTATTTTCCCAGTTTGCACTTGTCTATGTACATGTGTTCATTTTAGGAAAAGCCTCATTTGAACTGTGTTTCGTCATCTTCACTAGGAGTCTGCAGCCTCTAAGGAAGTAGCCACAGGTGAATTGTGGTTTTTGATCATGTTTTGCTATAATAATCATGTGACTGAACTTCTCAGGGTAAATCTTGGTGCTATTTCAGATTTAGCATCTACGATGTGGAGTTGTCACTCCTAGGTGAAAAGGTATTATGTATTCTGGTTGATACTTATACTTTATTTCCCTACCAGATTGGTAACAGAAATTTACTAAATTGGCGAAGTTCTGAGGTGACAGTCTAAATATTTAAACTTTTAACATGTAAGATTTATTCTTTATCTCTCTATTGTACAATGAAATGGTCAGTCATTGAAGGCCAGTTAGCATTTATACAAGGCAAGGTGTGAATAATGGTAATCTCATTTATTTCATTCTGCAACCTTTAAAAAAGTGAAAGCTAGTAAAATGTGGTAGTGGATTGGTCTATTGTATATTTCATGAGTTTTACTCAGAAATCTAAAGTGATATGAAAATGGAAGAGAGATGACCGATTATGTATTCTGTGGGCTCTTCTCAATGTATGGCACTCTGAAAAATGCTTTGTGATTTCAAAGGTGTTCTCAACTTTTGTCTAAAAGCAAAGAAAGGGAAAAAAGGGCTAACAGTGACAACTGTCAAGATATTTCACAACTTTTATTTTCAAAAAAGTGTCTAGACTTCTTGTGGAAATTTTCTTAGAATTTTGGTAAGCCTTTTATATCACGAAAAAGACTGATAGACCATCAAGACCTATTCAGGCTTTCCTGATGTTAGGGAAAGCCTTTATCTTTATTGGCAGACTTAGGCCTATGTCATATGATTGAGGTAGAGAATAGCTTTTTTTTTTTTTTTAGGATTATGAAATTATTTCACAGTAGTGTGATTTGTTGCATGGAAGTGGTTGAAGTTTGCTGATCATGGCATTATCATTAGTGACATTATTTTTATTGACTGAACCAGGAGTTAGTCTGTTCACTATCAGCCATATTTTTACAAAATAGGCTTTACAGTTTTTTTCTGACTTAAAAAATAATAAATATGCTTTAGAAACCCATATACAATATAGGAAATTATAGAGAAAAAACAAAAATCTGAAGTCCTGCAACCTAGAAATAATGTATTCTAGTGAATTTCCTCCTTCACTTTCTTTTTTCTGTGCATTTTTTTGTTATCTTCCTTTAAAAAAGAAAGCCATAAATGGACTCATATAACTTACATACTTATATCCTGATTTCCCTCCTTGTTTTCAGAAATCTTTTTATAGCTGCCTCTGCTCCACTTTTATAGATGCACTCTAATTTACTCAATTCTCATCTTGATGGATATTAAGGATGTTTCCAATTTTTTTTTTGATACTATGGAATTCTGTTAAAGATATATAAGACTGGAAATGGTAGAGATATTTTAAGGCTCTTGATACATACTGCCAAAATGTTTTCTCAAAACTTTGTATCAGTTACTGCAGATGAGAATATCTGTTTTTCACCTCATAATCCTGACATAATTCTAAAATCTTTGCTAATAATTTGATGGGTGAAAAAAATCTTGTTTTAATTTTCAGTTGTTAGGTTGAAAGCTCTTTTTAAATATTTATTTCACTGATAATATTTTAAAGAACATGGTTATGAAGCTAAAAAATATTTTGGTGGCAATTTTTTATGTAGGCTCTCCTTAAAACAAGTAAATGTGGGAGGTGGATGTGGAAGAGGGCCTTATACTTGATTCACCTGGTCTGGACTCACATGTAAAAGTGTTTTTGATAAGAGTACCTAAGTATTTGTGGAACCTTTGCTACGTATGATAGATGTTGGAAAGCACTAGCATCTGCAGTCACATTTACATCTCGCAGGAACTCAGTGGGGATAGGTGCCATTGTTACCATTCCTGTTTTGTAGATAAAAAACTGAGGTGCAGGTAGTTTAGACAGTTTGCCCACAATCGCCCAGATCCTCTCTAGTACTACTGGGATTTGAAACAGTACTTTTTACCACTACACTATACTACCTCCCTGTCTTGAACTTCTTTTGAGTGAACCTATATCTGGGTAAATGAAACTGTTATTGACAGAGCAGAATGTAGACCTACTTTGTTTAATTTATTCATCTGTTGACAGGATGCCTAGTAGTTGTTAGGCACCAGCTTATAGGCTTGAGATGTGGAAGTGAAATGTATATCGTCCCTGGCTTTGTAGCACTCACATTTCAGTTGAGACATGTTAAGTGTGCATATTATATGCCTTTTGTCCCATTTTTGGGAGTCATGGATATAATTCAATCCCCCCCCCCTTTTTTTTTTGGTACCCTTTCTATGAGGACTCCTATGTATGGCCTGGGGATTCCACCAAACAGGAAAGCCCCTCTGTTTTCCATTTGCTGCTCAGTTATGTGTTTTTTTAGAGTGTGGTGTCGTGTAGCCCCTGAGTTATTCATACTAACTCATACCCATGACTTTCACTTTCTAGATTTCTAGTTGTCCTTAACTATTTCAGATTACCATTTATGGTCTATAATTTACAAAAGGAAGTTTCCCTTAGTGGTTTCTCTGATTCTGCATGTCAATCTTTTGGTGGTCCAGGATTCAACTTGGACTTTCCATAGGCTAAATGTGTGGTAAAGAACAGGTTATGCCTTCATTTTTAGGAGAAAGAATTACTTTCTACCAGAAATGTGTCTTGAACTGTATTTCGGGATGCCATTGATCCTACTGAGGAAGAAGCCTGAGAAGACTTTTAAATTCCTGAAGCCAAGCCAGGACTTGGTGAGCCCTAGACTATGTTTTGAAGACAAAGGTTTCTTACAGGGAAATGTTCCTAAATACCTTTGCCTTTATCTGTAACTTACAAACTTTTAAGCAGAATCTTAATGCTTAGCAAACCGCTCAGAGATAACTAGAATCAAACACTGAGTCTTAACTAAAGTCACAAATCTCTAGTAGTATTACATTTCAGGGGCACTTTGTTTTTGTTCTGAAAGCTATACCACCTCCCCGTTCCCCATGTCACTGGCAGTTAAGTTCCTAGCTGATTTCCAGGGCTCTTCTTCTTTGGTCTTTGGCAGTACACCAGGTCATTTCTGTCATTAAGATGCTTGATAAGTGATTTCAAGTGTTGCCCACCAAGATCTCTGGTTCCATTAGGGTGAAGATTCAGTTCCATCCCAGGGACTTACAACATTCTGAAATTCTCTGAGTTAGGCATATCAATTTTACCATTCCTTCCTTTGAACTTGTCTTTACGCAAAACTATGAGACCATAAACATGATCATGTAAGCTGAAGCTCTGCAAGAGCAATCTAAAATAAATGCAAAACATGACTGTTGCTCCATGCCCTTTAAAATTTTTGTTAAGACAAAAACTCCTTACTGTTAGTAATAACACTACTAGGAAATGGAAAAAAAGTAAAGATATTTAATACATTGCAAATTGAAACATTAAAAACACTGAGAATTAAAATGTTTCATCAAGAGTAGTTTGAACAGTGCTTGCCTTCCTCGTTATATAACTTTGAATACAGAGCAAGCATCTTTTTTTATGCCTCAGTGAATTGTCATACTCCTTTTTAAGTTTGGATCAGATTCCAGCATTTTATCCTTTGCATTTATAGTGTTATACAATATCTCCAAGAATTTCTTGTATGTAAAGTTTTTTTGCCAGAGTCACCACTTCTGGGACATCTGCATTCCTTTTGTCACAACCTACTCACTGTCCTCGTTTATGTCAACAAGTTCGCTTTTACGAGTTTCTCTGACTATTTAGAGTCTCTTGAATGGCAGTAATGTTGACATTCCCACATTCAGCTATTTTGTGATATCATTTACGTTTTATTTGAATCCTTCTTCCAACATTATTCCTTTCTATTTCTTTATTCTTTCTTCCTTGCTGCCCAATTTCCTCCTTTGATAATCCATTATAAAATACCACATTGATTTGTTACTGGGAGACAAGGAAGTTATACAACACATGCTTTGCTGTCTGTGCATGAACTGAGTAACACATATTCAGTGAGTAGTCACCAACAGTCTTTGAAAGAAGTGACATGATTGGTCATTGATCAAGATATGCATCTGATATTAACAGGGTGATTTATGGACTGAAGAGATGGCAGTGAAGTTTGCACCTCATGCAAGTACTCAGTTAATATATTGTGATGGCTGAAATTTGTACTGTGATTTGGGGGCATTTGTGTTATTTAAACCATGGTAACTGAAATTCATGATTATCGGAAGTAGGCCAAGTGAGGACTGCTGTTAATTTATTTCAGATTCATGCATTCTAGGCATCCTTGTGTCCTTTTCTAACTTTTCTAATCCTTGCTCAAGATTATTCCACAAAGATTTTGGTTACTGCTCAGAAGTATTTGGTTATATGTTCCTGTAGAAATCATTATTGGGAAGTTCAAGGAAAAAAAATCCTCAGAACAGCTTTGAGATCCTACTAAGTCCTTGAATCCAATTTTTAGGACTAGCTTATTAACACTGAAAGTAATTAGGTCATGAGCATGCATAATAAGAATGTAATGGAACAGAGAATTTCTTTGTAGATTAGAAAAATCGTTTTTGAAGAAGTGAGGACATCTACTAACTTGCACTAGAAAACTTCTGTCCAGGAAGGTAAAAAATATCATCACAATAAATAGTATTACAAAGAATCATTCTGTGACCTGGTTGATGGATTCTATTAATAGGACTTTGTTATTAAGTTTACTCAATTCTGTTCAATAATCTTGAACTTCCAGTAGTCCTCTCCACATAATTATCACAGTTCTGTTATTAAATGTTTCTATGCCCTGGTTTTGTTGTAGGTGGAACTGAACAAAACTACAGCTCAGCAGTGTAAATCTTGTAGAAATGTAGTTGTTATTCCTTTGACCCTTTCCAAATTCAAACGTCCCAACTTACTACATACGTTCTAAAGTTATGGCACCATCCACAGGACCAGGGAACATTTGGAACCAAGGAAAGGCAGTTAGCATGTTGGACATCTTCTTTAATCTTTTTTAGTATATGTGCTGCCGAAGCGAGCACTTCTTTAATCTTTTGTATTCAAAGTACTTACTGCACAGTGGCTTGACATTTTTTATTTCTGGTTCCTATAGATCAGGAATGTGTCGGTATTCATGTTTACAAAATTGTTTCATTAAAGCCAGTTGGATAGTATATGGAGTTTATTGTAAGATTCATTTACTTGCCTTTTGACAGTAATCAGTTTTTAATTGGCATTAATATTTCTTTTTCTCCAGCACCAGATTCATAGCCTTCATTATTTTTTAAATGAGTATGTTAAACATTTATAAAATAGTAATTTAAGTTTAAATTTAAATTAAAAATTTTGAAATTGTAATTTCATTTAAAAGCAATCAGATGTGCTTTATCCTGATTCAAAGATAATATCGATTTGCAACTTAACAGATACCAAAAATATCCTACAATTACTCTCCTGGAGATGGCAGAAAATAGCACTGTAATAATGAAATCAAACATGTCTCCCTTTATGATTTATTCTTAATCTGGTATGCATTACCCTTTACTGGTTAGCCTTTTTATCTGACTCACTAATCACTCAGTAAGGGACCATTTATTTATTTATTTTTATAATAAATTTATTTTTTATTGGTGTTCACTTTGCCAACAAAAAGAATAACACCCAGTGCTCATCCCCTCAAGTGCCCCCCTCAGTGCCTGTCACCCATTCACCCCCACCCCTCGCCCTCCTCCCCTTCCACCACCCCTAGTTCGTTTCCCAGAGTTAGGAGTCTCTATGTTCTGTTTCCCTTTCTGATATTTCCCACACATTTCTTCTCAGTAAGGGACCATTTAAATGTCCTGTCTGTAAGCAGGTATTGAATTACTAGATTTTTAGGTTTTGTTGATTGGATAGATTGAGGTCTGCATAGACCTATATGGGCATATTGAATCCCATCTTTGGAGTATCATGAAAACTAAGATGGTAGATTTTATTTGATCTCTAGGTTGATATGGTAATTGCACTAGATTTTATCAACCACAACCTACATTTTGTGTTATATGTCCTTTATAGCAGTCACAAGGAGACAGGAAAACTTAAATGGAGTATCTATTCATAACATTAGCTGTTGCGTCAGTTGGCTAGAGGGACATGTCATTTTTTATTAACATTAATTTGGGGCTTTTTTTAGTCTAGAGTAGACCCATACCTTTTATTTCTTGAATTGGGAAAGAAGATCAGGGAGTAACATTCTATCCTCACTCCTGCTGCTTCCTCCCAACACATGCACACGCACACACACACGCACACACACTGAAATGTAAGGTATAAGGGCCTTAAGGCAGGAGTATTTAGTTTTTTTGTTCAGTGCCAGCATTTAGAATAGTGATTATCACATAGGTAATATGCACATAGGTGCACAATCAGTTATCATTGCATAATCTTCTACTTTTACCTTCCTTCAGTTGGCATGATTTGGGCTAAGAAAAGGGCTTGCTACATTGTAGGTACATGGTAAATATTCCTAAAACAAATGAATTAATCAATCTAGCTCATTTCTGAGAAGTAGTTTGCTATATAGTTACAGAAGATGTAAAAGAGGAAAATTTTAGAATTCCTAATTTGTTGTCAGAAATGTGATAGTTTACCCATATATTTGGTATTCCTTTGTGGTGGGACTAGGGTTATAAGTTTGTGTTAAAAATATACACACTGACAACACCAAATGCCGATGAGGATGCAGGACAGCAGGAACTGTCATGCATTGCTAATGGGAATTCAAAATGGTACAGCTACTCTGGAGACAGCTTGGCAGCTTCTTACAAAACTAAACATATTCTTACCATATGACCTGGCACTTGCGCTCCTTGGTATTTATCCAAATGAAATTTAAAACTTATATCCACATAGAAACCTACACACAGATACTTATAGCCGCTTTATTCCTCTACAGTAGGTGAATGGATAAACAAACTGTGGCACATCGATACAATGGAATATTATTGAGCAGTGAAAAGAAATGAGCTGTTAAGCCATGAAAAGACATGGAGGAGCCTTAAATACATATTACTCAGTCAGAGAAATCAATCTGAAAGGCTACATACTGTATGACTCTATGTGGCACTTTGGAAAAAGCACATCAGTGGGGACCATAAAAAGATCAGTGGTTGACAGGGGTGCAAAGCACAGAGGATTTTTAGGGCAGTGAAAATACTCTGTATGGAATCATAATGATGGATGGATGTTATTACACATTTGTCCAAATCTAAGAGTGTACAGCACCAAGAGTGAACCCTAAGACAAACCAGGGACTTTGGATGATTATGACGTGCAGTACAGGTCATCCTTGGTAGAAGATGACCGTTCTGGTGAGTGACGGTGGAATTTTATATGAGATTCACACTCTGATTTTTGTTAAGAGTAATATGTCTGCCTTTTTGCATGAACTTCTACTGTACTCTATGGTGAATTCTTGCTGCTTGATCTTAGCAGCTCTTTTATACGTTGAACTAAACCTGGAAGAGTTTCTTATGAATGTTTGATTGACTGTGAAGTACATTTGAAACACAGCTCCTATTTTATGACCTCTTTGCAGAACTCTCAAGTTCTATTTAGTTAGCAGTATGCATAGGATTAAATGGAAAACCTGACACATGTCTAGAGAAAGCTTCTTTTTTTTCTTAACTGTATTTGTGCCTTTTGTGACTACATGTGGAATTGCATCCTAGACCATGTTTGAGCCTAGAAAATAAGGAAGATGTGAAAATCTGCCTTATAATAAGTCAGGAGCATAACTGAGTCTAGTCCTATAAGTTTCAAGGCTGGATGGATCAAATGAAAGCTTGGGGAACTTGCCAGATTGATTCTCACTCTTTTCTGGTGAATGTGAATTCGATTACTCAGCTTCAGGACCGATTATTGCTTAACCCTCCATCTGCCCCTAAAGAGAATAAATTTGAGGTTACAATCTAAAGTATGAATGCAACCTAAAACAGATAGAGATTTAAAAAATCTTCAGGTGCCTGCATTGTACTTTAACATCTTAACCATAGGTTATAATGGATCCTAGGTTTTAATACCTTATACATAGATTTTATTATGGTCATTTAAAGGTTTACTTATTCTTTTTAGTATATTTGACCTATTTGTCATTTTAATGGAGCCAATTAAATGCTAAATATAACATTTTTAAAAATCTTCCCCTCAGGACACTCCTTGGTTAATGACATGAAAAATATCATCTGTCTGAAACACAGCAGAATTTCAGTAATACGTTTGCTACTCAGTCTGCTTTTAGGTTACTCTTGTCAAATTTCCTGGTGAAAAATTAATTTTAATATTAGCCAAAACAAAACCCAAAAGGTAAATATATAGGAAAAGAAATACAGTTAACCCTTGAACAACATGGTTTGAACTCTGGGTCTGCTTATACATGGATCTTTTTTATGGATCAATACTATAAATGTATTTTCCCTTCCTTATGATTTTCTTAATAACATTTTCTTTTCTCTAGCTTACTTTATTATAAGAATACAGTATGTAATACATGTAACATACAAAATATGTGTTAATCGACTTTATGTTACTGGTAAAGCAAAATTCTGGTCAACATTGGCTAGTACTGAAATTTTTGAGGAGTCAAAAGTTATACTCAGATTTTTAGCTGTTCAGGGTAGAGGAGATCAGTGCCCCTAGCCCATGTTATTTAAGGAGCAACTATAATATTTTTAAGCTTATTCTATTCTTTCAGGGAAGGTACCAGATACTTGTCAGTAGAGCTAGCATCAAAAACAGTAACATGTATGATGAATGCTATTGTTTATAGTTTAATTTCATGAAATTATTTTAATTGAACAAGTTGAGCACTTTTACTGCCAGGATATCAAGAAGGTATGATTTGTCCAGTGTTTATTCTAATTCAAAATAAAATTGCCTAGAATTCCATATGCTTCCCTAATTTTCTATAAGATGAAATAAAGTTCTCTTTTTCTCAATATTACTAAGTAGCCAGTTATTTTTCATCAGTGTTATATATGTCACTTGTAAACCTGAGGCAGTTTTGCCCCTCAGGGAACATTTGGCAATGTCTGGAGACATTTTTGATTGACACCACTGAGGAGCTGTTAATGGCATATAGTTAGTAGAAGCCAGGGATACTACTAAACATTGTATAATGCACAGAACAATCCCACCCCTCAAGCAGTTATCTGGCCCAAAATGTTATTAATAAGGCCTTAATTGAGAAAGCCTGATATACATAATTTTTATTTCTTAAAGTATAAGGGAACAAAGCATTACCTTTAAATTCAGTATCCATATTTATACTGACAGGATAATATTTAGAGTTTGACTTATTATGAGAAAGATTTGAGGTGGTTTGACATACAAAGGAGTTGTTCCTCAAAGATTATTAAATTATAGTAAGTTATCAGTTTGTGCACTTTATAAGTTACAGAAATGGCTTTACTTTCTGCGATTGGGTTCATTTAATTCTTTGTTTTCTTTTTAAGCAATTAAATATAAATCCAGTATTATGAAGGAGAAAACCATTTTTTTATTTGTTGGTGGACTAGTGCTCACTATAGTTGTCATTGTCGGAGCCATTCTTTTCGTCCCAGGTAAGATACAGAGATATATGAGGAAGACAGGATTGATGTAGATGAGGGCTTGGTGGGGGTGGGGGCATGTGTTAGTTTCCTAGGGCTGCTGTAACACATTACCACTAAGTGGGTGTCTTAAAACAGTAGAAATTTTCTCACAGATCTGGAGGCCATAAATCTGAAGTAAGGATGTCATCAGTGCTGTAATCCCTCCTGAGGCTCTAGGAGGAAATCCATTTTTAGACTCTTCTAGCTTCTGGCGTTTGCTGGCAGTCTGCAACTCCTTGGCTTGTGGCACCATAATTCCAGTTTCTTTCTCCATGGTGTCTTTGTCAAATCTCCCTCTGCCTTTGTCTTACAAAGACAGTTGTCATTGCATTTAGGGCCCACCTGGATAATCCAGGATAAACTCCTCCTTTCAGGATCCTTACTTAACTCAATCATCCTTTGCTATATAATGTAATACTCTTCTGCCATATAAGTTAATATTCACAGATTCCAGGGATTTGAAGGTGGACATATCTTTAGGGCCATCATTCAACCTACTACAGAGGCAGATTTCATTTGCCAAGACATGGAAGTGGGAATGAATGTGGGAAGTTTGTCTGAAACTGCTTGCATTTGGAGGATGGGGATGGGAGTGGAGAGAAAGTCTGTGTGGCACATGGAAGGACAGCAGAAATAGCCTGGGACCTACAGTATAGACTGGAGAGAGCCATTGTTATTTTGGGGCTGAATAGAGGATAGTGTAATAGAGTAACGTTTAGGAACATAAATTTGGCAACTCCTTTTGCCTCTTGAGTTAGGACACAGGGAAGAAGAAGATGAATTTTAAAGATAACTTGAGAGAATAACATTTTTGACTATGTATGGGACATATTGAACATAGCAAGTGAAGGGAATGCTAAGAAGTGACTCCAGAGTTTCTCACTGAAATTCTATAAGGTAGTTGAGGAGATAAAGCCAATTCAAGGATTTGACATGTTGAGACTTAGATGTTGGCATTTAGATGCCTGAAGTGTCTTAATCCAAACATAGTCATTTTTTATATGAAGCTTTGGGGGAAATATATTTTTAAGAGGAGTATTGAGACTAATACATTCAGTAAGTTTAAGTACGTTAACTTCCTATAGAGTAGGAAGTATGTAGGCTAATATTTTAAATATGTTTTTTATTAACAGGTGAATATTCAACAAAGAATTCTTGTGGACTTGGTTTAATTGTAATTCCTACAGTAATATTAACATTACTTCAGTACTGTGTGTTTATGATAGGTGAGTATTTGTTATAGCATGAGTTTTTGCCCACCTTTTTCTTTTTAAGAACAACCAAAAAAACAATAGTTCTTATATGATTTTTTTTGGCAACTCAATAAAAGTTGGCTTATTAAAAGATTTTCCAAGCTATTCTTAGTGACATTTTCCCCATGTGGATTAATTTTAAGTTGAGCTTCAGTTTTCAAGGCATTCTGTTATTTTGTAGAAAGCAATTTTCATATATATTTGATGCTAGACAGTGGATTTTTCAAATTGTGTTATATAATTTCTTAATGATTATCTTCATATTTATATTTCAGTTTTTCAAGTTATAAGTAGATATTAAACATAGGCAAAAGAAAAGTAATTTTACAAAATAAGGTTTTCAATTTAAAATAGTGGAAATGTATATCATTTTTAATTACTGGCAGATCTTAGCATTTTAGTTTTAAAAGATGATACAGATACCCAGCCTGTAGTTGATATAATCATTACTGCTTTTTTTGGAGTCAATCACTAATGTATTTTTGTCATTATCACAGTCTATGTTTTTTTTCTATTTGTGGATTTAACTCTTGGTCTTAGAGCTTATCCCTGGCTTGATGTACACTGGAAAGTTATTAACTTGTTATGAAATCACAGCTCTAGACATACAAGACAAAGATTGTGATGTTTACATGTTTGTATCACTGTTCTCTCCAACAGAACAATTTTATGTGCATGTGGCAGAGTCATGCATAATAGCCATTCATACTGTAAAATGCACAAGTGTGGTAAAAGCAGCACTGTTCTAAGATTTTGGGTGAAAAGCACCAGTCCAGCTGAGCTCACTGTGAATATAAAAGACTGCTGGGTGTATGAATCTGAAACTAACTACTTGTGTGAAAAGGTGAAATTTAGATCATTGGGAAGGAATCTACCATCTGACAAGGAAATCCAGAGTTGGTCTTTAGTCACTGGATGTAATTTTTGGTTGCACAGAATACAAGTGGGTGTGATTGCTTCTTAAATGCTCTCAACTCACTCTTTCTTCCTCCAGGTGTTTGGATGTCTCCTTTCACCATTGCCATATTAATCCTTCAGGTACTGGGCTATGTGCTCTCTGTGGTTGGACTAAGCCTCTGTGTCTCAGGTAAGAGTCACATTCTTCTCTAGTCCCAATTTATCTTATTAGGAATTTCTCTAGGACAGAGTTCTCCTCCTCCTCCTCCTTCTTCCTTTTTATCCATTCACCTACTGAAGGACAGCCTAGCCTGGCTGCTTTCAGTTTTCGATGATTAAGAATAAAGCTACTATAAACATCCATGTGTATGTTTTTTGTGCGGACATAAGTTTTCAACTTCATTTAAGTAAATACCAAGTAGTGTGATTGCTGGATTGTTAAGAATATATTTAGTTTTGCAACAAATTGCCAAACTGTCTTCCAAAGTGGCTGTGCCATTTTGCATTCCCACCATCAGTGAATGAGAGTTCCTGTTGCTCTGCATCTTGCCAGCATTTGGTGTTGTGAGCTTTGTGAGCTTTTCTTTTTTTAACTCTCATTTTTTTCTCTCTGAGAATAGTGCTTTCCATATTTCCATGAGAATATTGGCTGTATATGGCTGTATGTGGACTGATTATCCTAGCAGCCAAACTGCTTTGCCTAAATTCATGGGAGAATTTTTTGAATAACCAGGCTCCAATTGGTTGGAACTATAGGCTTTACATGCTATTTTGCATTAGTCTTGATGTGATAGGTACATGTTATGCAAATGAAAACTTTTTTTTCTAATAATTTGGAGTAATTTCACTGATTGAGTTAATAATGAATATATGTAGATAACTTTTATTTCTTAATAATTAGAAAAAAATTATTCTCCTTAAAACTTGATATTATTACTGTTATCATTGATTCTTTTGAAAAGTTCACTTATTTCCTACAGATTTCTAATATAAAATTTCACTTGTTTTTACAGAGTGCACCCCAGTGCATGGCCCTCTTCTGATTTCAGGTTTGGGTATTATAGCTCTAGCAGAATTACTTGGATTAGTTTATATGAAACTTGTTGGTAAGTCAATCTTATTTTTGTTAGCCTGTGCCAAGAATTTCAAATACATTATTTGGAAAATTCTATTGATGGGCTCTTAAAACTTATGACTAAAGAAGTTTATCAGTATTTCCAGAAATGAGAAAATACTGTGAATGCAGCAGCTGTATTTTTTAAATAATAAAATATAATAAAGTTGGAGTGATTTGGTGGTGATGTAAGGGGGTAAGAGTAATACGAATTAATGAAAAGTTTAGATTATAAACTAGTTTAAAAGAAAATGGCTTTGTTTTAGAAGGTACGGACTTTTTTATACTAACTAAAAGGAGAGAATGTTGAGGATTCATTTTAATAGAAAAACATGTTTAATTGTTCCATTTGTTCTATGAGAGAGTTCTTTCACAGAGACCTATTTGTTACTTGCTGTTCTTGCAGACTGTTTACAGACCTTGACTCCCCTAAGTAGACAGGTTGAAATTCAAAATCTGTGACTTTTGTTAAAGAACAATGTCCTCTGATTTTCACTTGACTTTCAAATATTTTTAGTTATAACTAATATAATAAAAACACGAAGTTTTAAAATATAGGCTCTTCCTATCTTTTAAAAAATATATTTATTGATTTGTTTTTAAAATCCAGTATAGTTAACATACAGTGTTATGTTAGTTTCACGTGTACAATATAGTGATTCAGCAATTCTGTACATTGCTCAGTGCTCATTATGATGCGTGTACTCTTTAATTTAATCCCTATCACCTGTATTACCCAGCTCCTTTGGCAACCACCAGTTTGTTCGCTACATTTAAGAATCTTGTTTTTTGTCTCTTTTTTTTCCTTTTGGTTTTGTTTCTTAAATTCTGCATATGAGTGAAATCATATGGTATCTGTCTTTCTCAGACTGACTTCACTTAGCATTATACACTCTAGAGCCATCCATATTGTTTTTACTACTTTTAAAATCAATTGTTAGTAACTGAAATTAGCTAATTGTTTCTGAACTTCATATTTAATCTGCCAATTTTCAAATAACATATTTCTATGTAAGTTCTAATTTTTTGTATATAGCGGTAGGTGCTTTTACCTCATATGTTGTCTTACTTAAGCTAAAAATGTTCCCTATAATCGGTTTACATTAGTATCTTTTAGAAAAATTTGTTTTTTATTTAAGAGGTAAAGCAAGCTCTTAAACAGTTGGCAAAGTAATCAAAAGTTGCCAAATAATGGAGTAAAAAAAAATCCCAAGTTTCTGCTTTAGGTGGACTTTACTGTGTTTCCAGAAATTAAGCCTTGAGTTGTTACAGTCAGTTTTCCATATGACTTACATAATACTCTCAAAGAAATTTTACCTTTGTTTCTGAACCGCAGCTTTGGCTGACTGATTGATGAGTCTAATTTCGTTGCATACTCTTTGTCTCTATTTAGTTAATTTTTATTAGAGAAACCATTAAAATACTTAACTAAATCTCCCTATCTTTGGTTCACGTGTTCATAAGTCAGAGTCGTTTCCTCAGTGAAATTTTCTTAGTTCGTGACTCATATAAGTCCATAAAACACAATGAAGACTTCTCAGCAGAATGGTGTTCATTTGGTAGCTGTCAGAAGCCTCACATTATGAATGCCAATACATACTCTATTTTTGTTGAGTATTCTGTCACCATTTGTGTATTTGTGTAGTTGAAGATGACACTGCTGGTTATGTTGCTCCCTAAATGCATGAGAACAGCATGTGACCTGCAACATGATGTAGTATGAGATATCGTTGACTAATGGTCAGCTCTTGTTCTTCATATTCCTTATTATCTGCATCATCCTCCCTTTTTATTCCCATGTTCCCCCATGCCTTCCATGTCTGAAGAATGATATTCAGTAGAGTCACCAGTGGGTCTGGAGTGCTGACACAGGTGGAAATAGGCGTCATCTAAGTACCACCTCCTTGGCCTTACTCTCTCTTCTCCATAGTTTACATCCCAGAGCAGCCTGTGAAACTACTTCAATTATACACATACTGTTCTCACCTTAAAAATCAAAGTGAAAGTGAAATCCTGAAAAGTTCTCAATATTATTTTTTATTTATCATGGTTTAACATGTAAATATATCATGTAAGTAAATAATTTAGTCCAGTTTTATTGACATTTTGAGAATATTCTAAATTAACTTTCGAAATCAACTTGTCTAATGCCAGAATTCAGAGACACACCTTCGGTCAGTTGAAGGGCAAGAAGAGAAAAGGTACAGGAAAGTTGCTCTTTAGATAATGTGGTAGAATGGGAAAATTGTTGTGTTTTCCTTAGATAATCTGAATGTGTAAATACAAGTATATGTAACATTAAGGTTGCAAACTGTAGCATTTTTATCAGGAGGTAAAAATTGTAAATGTTTCCAAAATATATTTTACTCATCTCTGTTTTGGAAAAGCTTAATGAATGTGTCTTGACTTAAATGCAATAAAATCCTCGGGGCGTTCTGTGAGGGGTTTTTTGTCATTGTTGTTAAAATCCAAGCTATCTCTGTAAGAGTAAGTTAATGGCCCTATGAGAATTTTAACTTTTGTTGTTTTTATTATTTCCAAGTTTAAATTTGTAGCCTTAATCGTTACTTTAGAAATAAGATTTTAAATTTCATTTTCTGTGGCCTTTTTAAACCATGTTGGATTTCATTTTGTTACTGGAAGCATTTAAGTTTTGCAAAATAAAATGGGGGCTAGAAACAGTAACAATGTGAGATCATACAGAAAATTAAATAGGACTAACTAACTCACTAGTGTTAGGCTTGTTGTTTGTATGGGGCATTTATATCCATTATTTATAAAAGTCAATACTTGTTCATTTTTTTAAGCCATTATCACTTCAACATAAGTGCATATAAAATATTTTGTTACAGATCAACCTACCAGTAATCAGAAACCATATTTATCACAACATCCTAGTTATTTTAGAATGACATGGAATGTATATATAAAATTCAGTGATATTTTGTAGCCCATTGTTAGGGAGAAGTGAGTCTGATACCGGTAGGAAAAATATTCCTGAAAATTCAGAACCTAGAAATACATTGATGCAATGTGGTCAGATGTTTCAGGGAGTAAAAATCAAAATGAAACTTTATAGGGAGCTCATATGGAATCCTTAAGGCTTGTGGTTTAAAAATAAATAAATATATATTATATAAATATTCTTTATATAATAATAAGTATATAGGTATAATTTTATATAATATATATTTTATATAAAATATATATTTCATGCAATATATGTTCTATAAAATATATTGTATAAAATGTGTATTATATATAAGCATACATTTGTATAATATATAAAATATTTTATGCATATAAATATATATTTATGTTATATAAGATATATAAAATATATTTAGATTGTCAAATATATATTATAAAACCATATTTAACATATATATTTGTAATATGTTTTATATATATTTTAAACTATATATGTGTAGTTGTCGGTGCCTTAGGCCCATGGTAGCAGCAGATAAACCAGTTATTTTATCACATAGATCATATGCCCATATGGAAGAAGATTAACTCAAGTGATATTAACTTGTGCACTTTTGGGTTTTATACTATTATAGGGAGCACAGCTGATTGATATCCCTCTAAATCGTTGTTCTTTCTGGAGCTCTTTTTCAGAATGGTCTAGCCAAACTGTGGTGTTCCTTGGACCTAAGAATTGGAACTCAGAAACTATTCTTTTTACATGTTATTAAGACAGAAATGTAGTTCCTTGGCTTCTTTGGGAGGCTGCTAAATGTAACCCACCCATATTCCCAAACCATTTCACTCCATACTACTTATGTTTTTAAGACCTTATTTATTTTTTAAGTCATCTCTACACCCAACATGGGGCTCAAACTCACAGTCCTGAGATCAAGAATCACATGCTAGCTACACTGACTGAGCCAGCCAGGCGCCCCATTCCATGCTACTTTAAAAAGTGCTTTCCTTATTTGGCTGCCAGGACTATACCACTCCCCAAGTGCTTCTAGGAAGGGAGATTTCCTTTAAAGCCACACATGACACTAACAGAGGTGGGACTCTCCTGAGAGCTGGGACACAGCCAGGCCTCATGGGGGCTGGAACAGTAAGCAGTTTGGGAATCAGAAGGATCCAATGCCTAAGAACTGAGCCATCTTCTTGCCTCTAATAGGAGTTTTACTCAGTGCCCATCTGCTGGTTATTGAATTCCTCTCTGGTTCTTCCCCTACAAGCTTATCCTCCTCTTTATGCCCTCATCTTGTATTTTATTCTTGTCTTCTCACTGATAGTTTGTCTTACCTTTGTCTTTAAGCCTTGAGCTTTTCTCCCAGTTTGCTGTCTCCTGGTCACCTTTCTATCACCAACTTTCTGGTCTTCTTTTGGTTTCTCCCCTTCAGGCTCCAGAAGGGGAGAGAAACTTTGCAGGCTAGTCAGTCACTATGGTCTCTGTTTGAGAGAGCCTGTCAGTTTCTGACTAGTTTGTACATTGGCTGCCCTTGTGTAGGATCTCATTCCCATTGCCCATCAGCTTTGGAAACTTGATAGGGGTGGGTGGGGAGGAGTAGCAGTAAGTAAAGAACACAGAACACTAGAGCAGTTCTAGGGGCTTGCCTGAGTCTACTCTCAAGCAAACCGAGGCTTCCTTCCAACCCACAGGACAGCATAATTGACTCTCCTGTAGCATCACCCTCCTATCAACCGGCTCACACAATGTTGCTGGTTGATGCTTTTGTGTATGTAGGACTCATTCTGTATTTAAGACTGGCTTGAGCTGCTCTGGGACCTCCCTTGGTTTTTGTAAGGAAGTTCTCTCTTTTTTCTATGCAACTACAGTACTATTTTTTCCCTTTGCCACTTTCTTCATGCCCTACATTCCTTAATCTCCATTAACCAGTCCATTCAGAAGCAGTGCCAAGGGTAACTTGGAAAGCTGAGAAGGAATACATAGAGAAGAGGGTGATTGTGGCTAAAACTAGCTGCTTAGAATAATTCATTAAACTCAGAAGGATCTGAATATTTTCTTTAGTGTGTTAGCTATTTGAAGCTTTGAAAACTGGAAAGATGGAAGCAAAAGAAAAGACTGGGCTGCAAGGAACCAGAACAGTCAGCTAAGGACAGACAACGGAGTAGGGTGGAGATTGGTCATTGCCACATTCTGTTTACATTCTGATTGGGCTGAATAGGGAGGGGTGTAGAGTCCACAGTGAGGGGTGAATACATAACATATTTCACTAAGAAATGTAACAGATGGCTGATTTGGTGGAAATATAGCATATACAAATGAGAGAATGTAGCTGTTTATTATTTTATGTAGGTGGATTATTTGATCATTTTTTTCTATCAGTGCATATAATTATTTGAAATTAATCATTATGTAGTCATTGAAATGAAACATTATATTGCCTTGATTTGTTTAATTTATTCAGTTCATTTTCTCAATTTTTAATTATATCAGCTTCCAATCAGAAGACTATACAACCTCCTAGGGTAAGTTAAACTTTCTTAAAATGAATTGGGAATGATCACTTGATGGTTTTGAGTAAGGAATGGTAATTGAGATATTGAAGCCTTTTGCTCTCTGTTTAGTGGCATAACACAGATTGAGAGAATACGGAAGTCATTTCATGACTTTGCATGAATAGTTCCAACTCTATTTTAAAACATATGTTTGGTCATTTTAGTTGCAATAGGATAGAATCTGTGATTCCTTAAGATTGTGCTGATACCTCAAGTGACTTCTTACTTTCTCAGAACTGGAAAGTTCATGTGTAAGAATAATGGTTATTATCTCTGCTGAAGGAAGCGGATTGCAATATACTGCCTCACCTGTTGGCTCCATTTGATGTGCATATACAAAATGGTATTTCAGTCTTTAAAATGAGGGAGAGAGATTTATATGAAATTGATTTCATTGAAAATAATTTATAAAATGAATGTAGATCTCACTGAAACATATCTGTTCTGAATTATAATTTATTTCCCTTCTTCCCTCATTTTATAAGTATTTTTCTTCCTCCAAACAGTACTATAGTTTTCACTCTGCCTTGGATTCCTTAATAAGCTATCTAAGAAAATTCCAAGAAAAGGAGCAAATTTAGGAGATACACTGAAATGGATGAATGAGCACATGAAAAAAAAACCTGTGTAGAGACTCGTCATGTGACAGGCGTAAGAACTATTTTCTGGAAAGAAGATCTGGAGAGGTTGGGCAGACCCGGTGACTCAGCGGTTTAGTGCCGCCTTCAGTCCAGGGCCTGATCCTGGAGACCCCGGATTGAGTCCCACGTCAGGCTCCTCGCATGGAGCCTGCTTCTCCCTCTGCCTGTGTCTCTGCCTCTCTCTCTCCATGTCTCTCATGAATAAATAAATAAAATCTTAAAAAAAAAAAAAAAGAAAAAGAAGATCTGGAGAGGTCACCTTTCTAGAAAGGAATAATGGTAGCTCTATCTGAATGCCAAAATGGAGACTCCTGTCTGTGGCAGGAAGTGGAGATTACATATACTCCTGAGTCCTGACGAGCCTCAGCAGACATGCCTTTTTTCCTAAAAAGATTGGTGCTATAGCTACAGTGGTCACCAACAGCCAGCAGTATTAAAAGTGCCTCTGTTGGAAATAATCCAACCATTGAACCCTTAAATCTTAACACATTTTCTTTCCTTGTTACTGAATTCACTTTGCATGATTTGAAAATGATTCTGTTTTGGTCACATCTCTTGCTTAACTCTTTTATTTGTTATTGTGTTGCTATTTATGTTTGCACTTTTTTGAGAAGTTAGAATTTCTTGAACTAAAAGAGGCAGAATGGATGGGAATTTCTGCATAGAAAAAATATTAAGACTAATACAGCTATTATTAAACTATTAGGTAAACTTGGCAAGTTTTGTTTTTCTAATCTTTGTTGCCTTGCTTTTAGACTGTAAGATTCACTCTTTATAGTTTAAATGTTAGCATATATAAATTTTAGTATAAGAGCACATGAACTAAGTTCCATTTTATGTAAATGTATTTTAAATATTTTCCAGAAAGCTGTAGAGGAGCCCCTTAATGGTATGTGGTTACTACAAACTTATATATTCTTCTTGATCCATTACCAGATCATAATTTGAACAGGCTCCCAAAGCAGTTAGAATGTTGTCCCTTGCCTTGACCCCTCTTTTCTTGATTGTTCAGAGTATTGCTATTGTAATGTTCTTACCTCTGAGAAAAATGCACTGTTCAGTATCCCTCCAGTAGTTGTTTGCACCGGCTAAGCAGTATTTGAGCAAGGGGACCATTGCCTTGTACTAGCCAAGATGAAGCATAACACCCCCAGGAGAGAAGAATCTCAATTAATTTCAGTTTCTCATTTATAAGTTTCAGATTCAGGCTGTTACCACAGAGTGAGACCCAAGCATCTCACTTTCTTTCTCCCTAAATCTAGATCTATGTTCCCAACTGAATTTGTTTCCTTTGTGGAGTCTGTGGGTATGATCCACAGGAAGGCTTCTGTAATAAAGTAATAGACTTAAAATTAATTTGGCTTTAGAGCTGTGGAATAGTTAGCATGATATTACTGCATATTTATTTATTTAGAAATGATTTCTAATTGTGGAACCTTACTAACTGCCTGCTTGGCTTGTTACTAATTCTTAGCATTTAAAGAATCAAAAGGAATGATGAATGATGGTAAGTATAAAATGCACCTACATTATAGATTGGTTAAAATATGAACGTTGAAAAGAAATCAAATGGCTTCTTGAAAGTATGCTCTTTTTTATATGTAAAAGGGACACTGTAAAATTCTAAAGGTCTGCATGTCTTGATTTATAAAACTTAAATCTACTCTTAAGAGTTTCAAAACAAGTGCTCTAAAAGCTGTAGGGTGTCACTAATCAGACCCTCCAGTCACATTGCTCATAGCAAAGAGAAATTAGTGCTTTTTAAAAAACATTTTTCAGCAGCAGCATCTGGTGACTGTAACTTTTAAATGCTTTTTATAAGACACATAGATAATCTGGCACCAACCTTGATCATCGTGACAGAGTTTCTCTGGTGCTTGTGTTGGGAATTTGTTGCATTTAATTCATAGGGACTTACTATCTGCTTTTCTAAAGCAGGATTCAGTTCTTTTGGGGGGCAGTTTTAAAAGAGAAATGTTCTGTCACTCGAGCTTTTGCTTCTTGTTTTGGAACTCTGGGCTAATTTCTAATTTTTACTGAATATTTCAAAGACATGTTTGTTAATTTTTAAAAGCCTGAGACACTGAGTACTATAAGTATTCATTTTGATTTTACTTTAAGATGCTGCGATACTTCAGTTCTGTTAACATTTTAATAACTATGTTTTTATCTTATCAAAAATTTCTTCATACCTGTGATATTTGCAGTTATTCTTTGATCATGTAGTTTGCTGTTTTACTGCTGTAACATCTGTGACCCACCTCCTCACCTCAATGGCAGAGTGCAAGAGGCTATATTCCCCTGAGTGCAATTAGTTTTTGCATAAGATTAAAAAATAACCAATCATATGTTGATGGACAAAGTTTAAAACAATGCTTAGGCCAAATTTCACGAGGAATCACAGAACAATTCCACTTTTGTAAGTTTGTGTCGTAGCCACAGCGTTTATCACAAAAATGTATGTTTTGTTTGCTGACCACACCACAACCCTCCTAAAAGAAGAAATAAAATAAAAAAAAAACTGTGGTTGGTAGGAATAAATTAAGTGACATTTAAAAAAAGAACTGGTACCTGGAATTGTCGCAGGGTTTGTCCATGTTTACATTCTCATGTTTTATTTTTTAATTTCTTTGCCCTTTTCTTACTGTGGTGTCACTCTTCTGTAGTAGTTTGAAGAAATGAAACTCCTTTTCTCTGTTTTCAGAAAACTGGTGTAAGAACCTTGAATGCCTCTTCTTTTTGGAACCACTGTATCAGTAGATATAGTAGTTTTTGTGTGTTTGTAGCACACAAAATCTATGACGACCTTTAAAATTCCCTTAATTTTGCTAATATTTAGCTGTTTAGAATTTGTTGGTTTAAAAAGAAAACAAAAACCTGTGTCTCTGGTGGGCTTGATGCTCACGGTGTATCTGCCTCGTCAGTAAGTTTCAGACTACCACTCTAGTGATCACAGTGCCATTTTCTCTTCCACTCACACCAAGTCAACGTGTTTATTTCACTTATATCAAATGAATGATACGGGTCTGAAATGAATGTGATAGAATATTATTCTGCGATCAGTATCATTTGCTTTGAAAAATCAACTTCTCTTGGCTTCTCAGCTAACCCAGCAAACTGAGATTATCAGACTGTTGACTTTTATTTTCACTTGGCATTAGCCTTTTACTTACTACAACTAAAAGGGCTAATGAGTTGCCAGTTTTATGTCTGTGACCTTTGCAAATCAAAGATTAAATACTTTTTCTTTATTTTTAGATACCTTATATGTGACAATTCCAGTTTTTTAAAAAAAAATACATCAACTTGTTAATGCATAGAAAATAGACATAAATTACAATTATATGTTCGTTTTCAATTTTCCAGAGTAACTGAAGTGAAGTGATGGACTCTGATTTGGAAAGTAGTAAGACGTGAAAGGAATACAATTGTGTTTGAGCACCATGGCCTTGATTCACTGTTCAGGAGAAGAAAACAAGAAAAATAACTGGTTCTCATCTGTGGGAGAAAGTAAATCATTGACCCTGAAATGATTATTGTTACAGTTAAGTTTTTATTCAAAGCATTTGTAACTTAGTTAATAAAAGAATTATTATCTGTGTTGTGTGCCCAATTGAGATCCAGTTTTTTGTTGTTATTTTTAGTCAATTAGGGGCAAGAGTAGAGTGGCCAACTTCCAAGAATGATGCCTTTCAGATCCTAGGGCCTCTTGACTTTAGGTCACCAGTTTAAATTGGTTCCAGGTGAGACTTACCTGGTGCTACGCCCTCGTGGTTTCCCAGAGAGGTCTGGGAACAACAGTGGCTTCCATTGAACCTTAGCAAAGTTAGGTTCGCAGCCACTTTGGCAGTTACAGCTGCTGGTGTTAGCTGAATACAGTTTCTACCAGTTCTGGGTCAAGGAAATAGCAAATTTAAGTACAGACAGGAATTTACTTGGGAACATCTTGAATGCCGCCTACATGTGATGCGATACGGTAGGAGATCATGGTCTTCATTCTTGGGGGTTGCCATTCACACATTCTTCCTTCGACATACAGTGTAATGAATCCTTTTCAGATTTAGGGTAATTTTACTGATGGATGTGTTTTTCTTTTATTCACACAACCCTTTAAGCCCTGTCTTGTCCTCCTGTTATTTGCTTCTGCTGTACAAGATGTAGCACCTTTTCTCCTCTTTGAACATGGTCCAGTGACACGGTACATCATTGCAGAAAGGAGCCAGACTTATTCTCAGAGAACTATGTTCACACTTTTCAGCAAAAATAGCGATGGTTGTAACATATGTATTTCCTTCCTCGGATTTGAAGGCACAATCTACAGTGTTTCTTCACTTCTTTTCTGATCTGGGGCATGAAAAACCAAGATTGAGATTTGAACTATGAGTCTCCTGCATGGCAACATACTGTGTGTCACCGTCAGGCCAACAAGCCCGCCTTGTTGGTGGTTTCGTTAGCGTTGTATCTGTGTTGCATGATAAACACTCATCCCCTCCCTCCTGTAGTCCTGCCTCCGTAAACCCCTTACTCTAAGATTGGAAAGTAAAACAACCTCCCCCCCCCCATTTCCTATCCCTGTTAGAAGAAAATTAACATTCTGACAGTCGTGATCGCCTGGAGTACTTTTAGATTATTAGCTCTCATTTTCCTCCTTTGTGTGTGTGTGTGTGTGTGTGTGTGTGTGTGTGTGCACATGTATAAGATAGGCACATGCATCTTCTGTATGGACAACAGTGGGGTACCTACAGGAGAGCAAATGGTAATTTCATGCTTTTAGTAACAACATTAAAAAAGATCTTTATTGAGTGGGATTATATTTGATGCAAATATTTGATCACTTAAAACCTCAAAAACTTCTAGGTAATTTGTCAAGCTTTTTGACTGCTCACAGTACCCTCTAAAAATACTAGTAACTCTTCCTGTCTGTGTAATAATAAGACCTTTGTACCTGTAGTTAAATTACTAATAGTTACTTCTTAGTCCACTGAATGTTCCCATGTGCCTCTTTTATGCCAAATTAACTGTCATATTTCATGTTGGGACCAAGTGGTTTGCCTGTGGCAAGCCTCAATTTATGACCTGCTGATGCTTCTCAGAAAACTAAGCAAACCATGAAGACAGCCCTTCTTGGGAAAAAAAATACACATTTTCTTTCCTAATTGTGTTGCTGTCCAAAATATTATCCTATGTCGAGGGAGCTGTATTCCTTTATATAAATCTGATGGCTCTTGCTGCTCTTTTTCCCTCTGAAAATATTTATATTTTACTAATATTGTTTGTTACTTTAGAAATCAATTTTGATGAAAGGAGGAGAAAAGCAGATGAACTTGAAAAAGATCCAGATACCTATTCTCTATTAAGAAAAAAGTCAGGCATGAAAATCTTTATAGTAAACTTTTTTATATATACTAAAGTTGTACCTTTTAATATGTATTAAGCTCTCATTTATTTGGGGTTCAGGCTTGGGACCTGCCCATCACCCTTTGTGTTCTAATGCTGCCTGTCTTTTGAGGCACTCACTGCCCTAGACGACGCACAGAGATGGCAGGTGAGATGCCAGGTGACATCAGCTCTTGCTCTTATAAGCTGTCAGCTACTCTGGAAAAGGGATCATATCAGCAGGAGCCCCCTTTCTTGGGCATCACTGGGCCAGTTCCTTCTCTCTAAATCAGACTTGCAGTGGCTCCCAGTCTCTTGTCACATCAAATTAGAACTGTTAACAATGTCTTGAGCATCATGTCTCTGCCCCCCAGCTTCCAACAACCTGCTGTTTACTCCCAATTTTTGCCATTAACTCTCCCACTGGATTCTATTTATGGTACATCTGCTGGTGCCACTTGTCATTTTTGCAGCAATCTTTACATTTTTGGCCAAATCCGATTTTCCATCTCCTACAAAATCTTGCCCTCCATCCCTCCATCCCGTCCTGGCTGTCATCTGTAGCCCTGCCCCCACCCATGCAGCTGCCTCTCTCATCTCTTACAAACACCTTTCTCACTCAGTCCACCATGTGTGTCTGCTGACTTCTGTCAGCTTTGTTTTT
Organism: Canis lupus dingo; assembly: GCF_003254725.2. Taxonomy (NCBI): domain Eukaryota; kingdom Metazoa; phylum Chordata; class Mammalia; order Carnivora; family Canidae; genus Canis; species Canis lupus. Next base: position 13,498,239 of record NC_064275.1, on the reverse strand, counting down.
TTGTTTTCTTGTCTTCTCTCAATTTTGAAATTCTGTTATGGCAAGAGCTTTTCTCCCCCCATCTTTCTCTTCCTGCAGTGTTTTGCATACATGAGGTGTTCGGTACATAAGTTGGATGATTGAGAGTTAACTGTATGCAGATTCCCCACTATTTTCAGTAGAGTGATCTAGATTTCTTTTTTGGCAAATTTCATGTAAATTTGAAAACTTTAAAAGGTGATTTTTTTCACCTGGAAACTCCAGGTCCATTTTGTTTAAATTTCTGAGGTCAAAACGAAAATAATAGGGCTATCCCAAAATTTGAGAGTATTGCTCATTCCAGGATGTTACAGTCAATTTAATAAATGGCCAGCCGAGTTGTGATTTGAGTTACTAAAGCTCCAAAAGTGATAAGTTTACTACTCCTCCATCTCATTAATTAAGAATCAAGGTCTATATCACCTTCTAGATATTTTTTTTCCTAAAAGGGGTATTCAAAAACAGATCTGTGGAATGTGTTCATGGAAATACATACTCCTTTATTTACCTACCGTCGGAAACTGGAAAAATGATTGTTGGGCAACCCTTTATCTTTTTATTATGTTTTATTTAATGGAGAGTTTGTTTAGAGATGTTAGTTTCACATGTGTCAAATTTTCAAAATCACTAACTGCCATCACCCACTGGGGTCCTTTATTTAGTCATTTTCCATGGCTAATAGGGATAATCCAGGTAACTTTTAAGAGATAAGCAGTGAACAGGAAGTTTCCTGCCTTTGGCTTTTGACAGCTCTTACTTATCATTTAAGACCAGCTTTCCCATAAATTTAGCCTTTTGAAAAAAAAAAGAGCATTTGCAACAAGCTTCTCTATAAGGCAACATCAGTGGAATCTTAAAAGTGTTGTTATCAGGGTTGGTGAGAGAAGGAAACATTTCTGTTTTTATTAAATGGAGCATTATTTACAAAAAGCCATTGTTGAGATTTAGGTCCTACATCATATAAATATCCATTAACCATTCTAAATAAAGAAAACTCCAGTGTTGCTATGTGCAAGATCCTCTCTTGGGGCTTTTTTCCATAGCAATTAAAGGTGTGCTATTTGTCAGTAGCCATTTTTTGCAGTGATTTAAAGACCAAAGTTGTTTTACAGCTGTGTTACCGTTAAAGGTTTTTTTTATATGTATTAAATCAATTTATCACTGTTTGAAGCTTTGAATATCTGCAATCTTTGCCAAGATACTTTTTTTATTTAAAAACATAACTTTGTAAATATTACCCTGTAATATTATATATACTTAATAAAACATTTTAAGCTATTTTGTTGGGCTATTTCTATTGCTGTCAAAGCAGACCACAAACACATTTCTAAGAAATTTAGTTCATTTTCATGTTGTCCGTATTCTAGGTAACAATGCAAAAGATCACTAAAAATATTAACTTGTAAATTATTTTTTAAAGTATATTAGCCAATAAGTAAACTTTAAATTGAAGCAAAGTTTTAACTCAGTTTTAAACAAGTCCGTCGTGTTGTGTTGAATTTTCCCATGGTCTCATGTCAACATCACATGAGAAGGCAAGAGCCCTGGGTTTCTGGTCCTGGCTATACTGCTGACTAGCAGAGAACCTCGGCAAGCAGCACCTCCCCGCATCTCGGTGCCCCTCCTCACCTGTAAAGAGAAACCTCTTCCAAGACCAAAATGTAAATTAAAATAGTTCTCCATTTTAATTGGTTGTCAATTAGGACTATTTTGATTACGAGTGAAAGAAAACTTGTATCTAAGAAAAATGGAATTTAGTGGCTAATATAACTGAAAATTCAGGTGCGTGACTGGATCCTGGGCCTCAAAACGGTGTCCTAAGGATCCATTGTCTCCCCAGCTCTCAAGCTAGCTCTTGCCTGCCTTCTGAGGTTGCCTGTGATGGCAAAATAGACAATTGCGGTCCCAGGCGCACCTGCTGCCAAGGTCAGGAAACATGGGAGGAAAAAAAGAGTGCATCTCTCTCTCTCAGTAGTCCTGTTCACCCCATATGCACCTCAGTGCTGTGACTGGGCCCTGGGCCTCTCTGTCTCACTCACCGATGCCAGGCATCTCTCTGCTCCCACTGAGCTGGCCTGATGCCCTCATCTAGCCTGGAATGGAGATTGTGGGTGCCATCCCGGGTGGGGGTGGGAGCCGAGGAGAAGTAAACTTGAAGCCAAGTCGGGATTGTTAGCAGATGATGAGATGTCATTAGATTTTCGAGCACAGCATTCCCAGTCAGCACTGCATGCCTCGCAGGTATGTGCTCTGTGATTCTGTGTTATATGTGTGATTGTAGACTATTTGGATGGAAAATAATATTTGGCAGCAAGGTACCACCTCATTTCTTACCACATAGGCAATTTAGTTTTTTATGCATTTATGAGGACTTTTTCACTCTCAGCAGGAGTAACTAATGGAGTTCAGAAAGCATTTAAATGGCCTACCTCCGCTGAAGGCTGCTCTGGGCAGCACGGAGCTGTACTCAACCTGATTAGGACCCCCACGGAGGCGGCGGCTTCCAGATGCAACTGGATTTCATTTCTGTGCGGCGCCTTTCCAGCTCAAGGCTTCAAGTTTGACAGCTTTAGAAAACACTGGATTATGGTAACACCATCTATGTAGGACATGATTTCACCAGTAGCTCCGAGACTTGAGCACCCCTGACACTGTTGGTGGCAGCAGCGAGGCTGTGCCAGGACTCTCCAGCCAGCGTTTACTTGGTGTAGCTAAGCTTCAAGCTCAAGCACCCATCCACCCAAAGTGGCAGGGGAGGGGGTGGTGGGTGCTTAACCCTGAGTTACGGATCATTGGATGATTGTTAATGGGAAGACAGCGCTGCTGACTGCATGGAAGGGACAGTGGACTTGCTCCTTGGAACCGCACTTTCGAAGCCCCCTGTTCCTGTTGGCAGTCATTTGACTCGAAGGCAGCATTTCAGCTCTGATAATAGGCAGTTCTGGAGGACCGAGTAGCTCTTCCTGGTCTGGATGATGAAGCATGCTTGTTGAGGAGTCCAGTTTGGAGAGAAATGATTTAGAGGTCTGAAAACTGCAGTCTGATGTCAGTGTTGATGCCAGGGAGCGTGCTAGATGAGCAGGTCTGCGGAACTGCTACGGTTCCCTTCTAGATGTTGGGGCTCGAGGATCCTCCTCCCAACAGTCTTCTTGGATCTTAGACCTGCCTTCCAGAAAAGACAACTATTGTTTTACTTTCTGATTTTCTTTGAGGGCCTGCAAAATTCCTCAAGATTAAACCGACAATATACATAAGCTGATCGACATCGTAAACAAATGGATCATCGGTAAAATTTAAGTGTAATTTGCTTAAAATATGGAATATATCTTCCATGGAACCTCTCTACGTATTTACTTTTTAGATATATAGTAATTTAGCCATTTTTGGGATATGTAAAAGGTTGTGGGGGAGATCTCTCTCACGCTGAGGACAACTGGAAAGTACTTGACTCTGCTCCTCCCACTGCTACACCTCGTTCCCTAACCGTCGTAGGACTCAGTTCCTCACTGCCTTGGGTGAGAGTCCTGTGGTGGCAGGCCTACCACACCCACCCCCAAGGAATGCTTCTCACTCTCCAGGGAATTTCCACCCCCAATTCAACCAGACATTTTTAGAATGTAATGTTCATAAGGCCCATTTTTGCAAGCGAGAGGGTGCATATATATTTGGTTACCTGAAAAATCCTTTTTTTATTGCAATGTTATCGAGTATTTAATTCTCACAGTTGAACTGGTTGGGTATCTATCTTGGATTTTTTTAAAATGTGATTATCCTGGATTCAGTAGAGTCCACATCTCATATCTTTAGCTGTCTGCCTGGCTATCAACAGGGATGGTTCTGGTAACAACTATTACTAAATGGAATAGAAAATATGACTCTGGATCCTCCGTAGAGATATATTTGAAAACATCAACAAGTGTAAATTGTCCTCACTTTCACTCAGAAACCGTTGTCAAAAAATCATGGAATTTTTCTTTATGCTTTGAGCTGATTGTAGGGCATTTTTTAATTGCCTAAAGGAAATTGTGAATGAAATTACACACAATTTTTCAGTTGTTTTTTCAAAGACATCACAGTAAAAAAATTGAATGTTCTTGTATTTTTATGTTTCTGGCAAAGAATTAAATACAATCCCTTGGAAAACATTTGGCTGAAGGGTTTGACTGGAAGAATGTCCAAACCTCATCCTTGGGCCCTCTGGCTAGAATTATTTTTCTTTGTTGTACGAATGGACTAGACTTAGTAGAGAGACCCAACAGGCTCTCTCCTCAAAAGCAGCTGGGAGCCTCCAAAGGAGCCATAATCCAGTGACAACAGGAAGGTCTCAGAACAGGTTTTTGCTGAGTGACCGGATCCCTGGGGAGGCTACTCAGTTGCTTTAACGTGTGTTAATGAGGCTGGCGATCCCCACCTGAGCCAGTTACTTCTATGATTCCATCTTGCTCCTCAAAGGACTCAGAATGCCCGCTTGGGTCAGGTACCCCTACGCAGAGAAAAGCTGCTTTTATGATCACACACACTTTGGTGCTGCCACAAATTGCCGTGGGTGTCGGGTGGTGGGTAAACAGCTCTATGCAAGACCGTGCCTCTAAATGCCTTGCTCAAAGCAAGTGGGCACAGAGGCCAAGAGACTAATTCATTCATGTAAAGAGCAGTTCTTTCTTTTTCCCCCCGGGGAAGCAAAGCCACCACAATAATTTGTACTCTATGCAGAATTTATAAAAAAAAAAACACAATAGAAAAAAAAACCAAATTCCTGAGTCAACAGATTCCAAGTGCCTGGATGCGGTCCAAATGAACCTGGCAGAGATACAGGTGTGGATGAAAGCAGCGTTTTAGGAGTCTGCCTTCCCTGGTCCTCCCGGGTATTTTTATTCTTCAAATTGGAGATAAAAATAAGGGTTGACATCTCAAGGTGAGGAGAGACAGAGCAGCATGTGTTCTTCAAAAGACCCAACCAGATAATAGATTTTTTTTTTTAAAGCTGTTGCTGAATGTAACTTACTTATGGTTTCAAAGGGCTTTTTAAAAATGAAATCTTCGCAAGCAATAGTAAAGAAATCTAGAACCCCCCAGGGTGACTAAAGTTAGAGTCCTGTCAGGGATTTAAATCTAATTAGTAGCCTGAAAGTAAAGAAGAGAGAGAACCAGCCACATGTCAGCCTGGAAAACAGTACTTGCCATGGCGTTGTTCAGCAGCCCAGTTATTAGGGCCTTCAAGTACATAGTTCAGCACATTTATTCTTACTCCTGAAACAAGGCCACAGAGGTTTCAGTCTTTCTGGTAGTTTCTTTTTCTATGGGGCAGAGATGCTTCCTCTGCTTCTACATGCCATCTCATCTGAGCAGCTGCTGGAACTCCTGGAGCCTTCTCAGTGCAGACACTTAGACGAGCGGCAGCATTACAGAGTCAGAGCACCCCAGCTGTGTGACCCCGTGCAAGTGAACTACTTTCTCTGTGCCTCTGGGTCTTCATCCGTAAAATGAAGATTAAACGTGAGGATTGAAAGAGATCCAGCACCTGAGGTTCTCAGCACAGCGCCTAACCCAATGTAAACACTCAGGAACTATAAGCCATTTCTCTTTTTCCTCTTCTTTAATAAACATTGGCGAAGGAGGGGGGAAAAAATAACTTGGTGTGACAGTCTAGAGATGAACGTAACATCGAGTGATGTATGTATTTTTCTATGCAGGGTTATTGCCAAAGAAGCAAATAGAATGGGACTGGGAGTCTACAATGATATGACAAGTGCAGCTATGTGTGCATTCCCAGCAAAATTTGTTGTTAGGACACCTTCTGGTTCCCCTAATGAAGCCAGAGTACAGGAGGGGACAGTAGAGAAAGGCATCAGATACTCCTCTTTACCCTGTCCTACAATGCAAAGAAGACGGAAGAGGAGGACCTTGTCCTTGTAGCATGAGGAGGGTCTTGGAGCCCCATTTCTGCCACCTTTAACTCAGCTCATCCATTTATGCATTCGTGTCAGTGGCTGATTTCTCAAGACTTCTCAAAACGTGTTGAGAGCAGGCCCTCCAATCACGCTAGATAGAATACTTAGATTAAGAACTTAGAGCTGCCTTCAGGCTAATAACCAGTAGAAACTAAATCCAGACATATAGGAGTGAAGATGGATGTTGGAAATATTGAGGCCTGGTAAATAGCATTTCACAAATGGAAGTATTGCAGTCGGGGGATTTTGATAAGGCTTAGGTTATACTGTAATCAGCCCATTCTCTAAAATGATTAGAGTCTTTGCTCCATCCTGGGTGGCTGTAGAAAGAAAAAAAAAAAAAGAAGAAAGAAAAGAAAGGCAGCTGGAGATATGCTGTGAATTGGAAGAAGCTTCTGTTTCCTTCTTCTCCGCCTACTCGTATGGCCACGGATGATGCCCAGTTCAAGGGAGGATCAAACGCCAGGGGAGGTGACGCGGCCTGCCTGTGTGCAGGGTGCAGAAACCTTGCTTTAAAGAGTGCTTGATTAAAGGCCCCAAATACATTTGAAGGTCTGGTTTTTTATTAAGCCTTTAACGCTTACAATATTATACACTCTCCATAGGGAGGGAATCTGAGCTGTCCTATGTCGATGTTTCAGCTCCTGACTCCAAACTTGGCAAGAGATGTGTGGCGAATCAATATGTCACAGTCTGTTAAAAGATGCTTCGCTGTTTATGTTTGTTGGGTGTTTAGAAATGCAATAACTATCCTGGAGTCTTTTCTTAGTCTGTCGTCTGTTTCCGAGGGAACAGAAAGTGATGCGGAGAGCCGATCACAGCACCAGACTTACACCAAAGAGTGGGTGCCCGTGTCCTCCTTTAGGCCCATCGCCATTCCACGCCACCCGATGAGGAGCATTTTACAGTCACCCCCCTCTCATTTCTTCCTCCAAACCAATCCCTCACTTCCTTCCACCCCAAAGAAAAGTACAACATGGATCGTGGCACGGTCAATGAATTTTCAGTGGGAAGGATGCTCTGAGCAGCGAAAAATATAAATAAATTGGTTCTGCGCTGAAATTAACTGTGGAACCGGGGAGATAAACACAGCACAACTAATTGCATCCAAGCAAGATTAACAAGGATGGTGTTCTATAGAAAGAAAAAAAATTTTGACAGCATTAATGGAAATGAAGCAATATCTCAGTGAAACTAGTAAATAAATAAATATATATCGGTATGTTTAATTAAAAGCAAGTCTCTCTTATATCTTGTTTCTTGCCGAGCTGCTTAAATTAAGGAAGTCTAATGTTAAATGAGAAAAACCAACTCAGGACACCTTGTCACCTGCATTTAATCAAGACTTCTGTGTCTCATCCAAATTTGTAAGACAGGTCGTCACAAGGATGACTGTAGGAGTCTCTTGTGAACTTCCCACGGCTTCCTTCTATAGGTCTCTAGATCTCCAATTTGGTATAGAAATCTCCTGGGAGTCTTGTGACTCTAAAGCCACATCGCCTGTTTTCACCCTGTGATTTTGATGAAAAAGGTACCATATCAGGCTAATATAAGCAAAGCTTCTCTCTATAGCTATGGTTAAAATGGTTAAGTTTGTAGTTTTTCTGATAATACAAGTCTTACAGAAATGTGTAGCAAAGCATGCACTTGAGGTTTTGCTTCTTTTCAGCTCAATTTCCTGCAGTGTTCTAGGAATCATAGTATCCATCAAAGGTCAGATTTTGATTGGAAGACAGGTTTGGGGAGTTGTTCCCTCGTCCTTTGTCTACATACCCTACCACGGTCAATTTTAAGTTGTTTTCTCTCCACCTACTAAGAGCCCAAAGTGACATTTGAGTTCATTCATCTTCCTCGCCGAGTTCAGTCAGGGCGGCTTCCAGGAAGTGAGGGGGGTCGGGGAGGCAGAGGCCCCCCCACTCTGGGCACCTGAAGACTCCAGGGTCCCGGGAGCAATCGAAGCAGGCGACCACTGCATCTGGTCCTTGAGTTGCACACTGGGCTCGTGTCTCCTCACACACCAGGAATGCTGTCAGGATCAGTGGACAGATAAGCCAGGTAACTCTCAGACCCCTCAAAGCCTTTAGAAGAAAGGAGTTGTGACATATAAATCAAAGTCCTTTCTTACTTCATGATGAATTATGCAAACCTCTTTCTTTCCTTCTTCATCCCACGAGGTCTTTGTTCATCTTTCATAAAGGTCCATCACCCACTTGCTCTTCAACCTGGGAAATAACAACATATTAGCAACTATCTATGAGCACCTGCTCGGTGCAGGCACCATGCGAGGGCCTGGGGATGTGGCCAGGATCAGACAGACAGACCCCCTGAGCTGCGGTGGGTAATTTAGTAAGCTTCGTACTGTTTCTGAGCTTTGATTCCCCTAACGGTTCCATAGGAAAAAGAATAAAAACAAAAAATAAGAATCCCTCCCTCCAGACATGTTTTGAGGACTCCATGAAATAAGGTACACAGGGGTGTTTACTGGAATATAACTAGGGTTTCATTAATGTTACTCACGCCATCATAAGCAGCTAAAGAAAAAAATCTTAATCCAAACAATTCCCCATTTCTTGATTATTTATACCTTTTTAAAAAAGATTGTTGTTGGATAGAGGTGAAACTCTTGGGTTTTTTTTTCCCTTTTTAAAAAGATTTATTTATTTGCGGGGGGGTGGTGAGGAGGGGGAGAAGGGGAAATCCTCCGACCTGGGGCTTGATCTCATGACCTGGAGATCAGCTTTGAGTTGAAACCAAGAGTCAGATGCTTAACCGACTATGACACTCAGGTGTCCCTAAGCCCTTGATTTTAAAAAGTGAGTGATTTAGGATCAAATAGCAGATCATAGGTTAGGAACCACAGGATGAGCAGCTCTTCAGGCCACGCACCCCCTCCAGGAAACCTTCCATCAGAGGAAGTGAACCCTTGGCCAGAGTGAGAAGCATGCAGGCTCGAAGCCCTCTGAGTGGAGGATGGAGGGAGGGCTGCAGACTCTGCAGAGCTTGAGCCTGCCTCTCTGACCCACCTGTGGGAGCAACTCTGTGGAAACCTGTGCAGACCCCGCGAACCGCCTCCACCAGGCCTGCCCTCGAGCCAGATTTGCTTGGCACGGTTGAAGGGGCATGGGGGACTCCAGATCCTGGTGAGAAAATAAGCAACATACCTTTTCTCTGGATGGGTCTCAGGCAAATGCTGCTCACATGCAGAGAGCCACAAGAGAATGTTCCAAAAATCCCCACCTGTCTTCCTTCTGGCCTTCCCCAGCTCTCCCAGCCTCAGCTCTGAGGTCTGGCCATTTCGTCCATTCCAATGCCCAGTTGGCCTTGAGAAGGCCTGGAGGAGCTAGGTGTGCTCAGTGAGGGGGCAGAGATGGCTTGCTCTAGTAGGTGGAGTGTTTGACAGTGAGGCAGGAAGCCTAGGATCTCACCCCTTAGCTGTCCCTGAGGAACTGGGGGCCCCAACAGCTGATTGGGCTTTCTGCATCTCAGCTTGTACATATGTAAAAATTGGGGGCTTGGCCTAGAGGCTGCAAGGGCTCACCCCAGCACTGCTGGCCTGTCATCTCTGCCATGAAGTTGGTCAGGACAACAGCAAGGTGTTTCTTCTTTAATCTTCACCCAAAGAGAGGTCAGGAGGTGGCTTACAGAAGGAGCCGTTGCCCCAACAACTATGCCAGGGTGACATAAATACCCCAGGAAATAAATTCTGCTGAGGTAAGGAGATTTCCCCTCTGTCCAGCCCCCTGGGATTCCCTGAGGACACAAGGCCCAAGTCAAGGTCAAAGGCATGGCCCTCCCAGTGACCAAGGATTCCAAAGGCTCCCAGCTGCATCGGGAGGGTCACCTGGAATGCCACATTTGGATTAATTTGTCAAGAACCCTCCAACAAAAACGAAAACAAAACAAAAGAACCCTCCAACATTCGATGCTATGTGAAAGGTGTGATGCAAATGGCCCACAGGCAGGTGGGTTTTATTCGGTATATATAGAGTTTTGAACAACAGGTGCACCATTAAAAGAAAAGAAGAAAAAAATTCCAGCAAAAACCAGAGAGTCTACATTTTCAAAAATCTGGACTTCGGCTGCTGTTAAAGGGGAAGATGTGGCCACACTGGGTGCACAAGCTGATGCCTCATGGATCAGCCGGGGTTGCCCAGCCTCTGCCCTTCCGGGTGGGGCTCACACTCCCCGGGTCTTCACAGCTCTTTCTGCAGCTGCTACTTGAGCCTGCATTTTAGTATTTTACTTGTAATAGAGAAATAATTGCTCTGTGCTCATGAATCCACGAAAAGTGAGAAAATAAAACGTACCCAGAGGACCATTTGCTTTATCAGCAAGTAGAGAATGCATCTGTGTGGAAGGGCATGTGCGGTTCTCCGTGCACATCCCCGGCATGCTCCACTCCCTGGCACTGCCTGGCCTGGGTCTTAAAGGCGTTTTATTCTCATTCTCTCCCTGGAGAATGAGGAAGAAGGAAATCCGCAGATAGCCTGTGACTTCTATCCAGCCTTTCCTCTTCTAGAATTATCCAAGGTCAGGGCAGGATTGCCTTGGCTCCTAATCTTGGCAGGAGTTCGGTTGTCCTTAGCCCTTGCTTGCTTCATCACCACCTGCAGCAAACTTAAACCTCATCCTGCAGTCTCAAGGCAGGTGGGATTTGGCAAGCTAATTTAGCTTGTTTACTGGAAGTTCTGATAACATGAATTTCTATTATGATCTTCTCTGTCTTTCACACAGATGAGGAAACTCGGGCTCAGACAGATAGTGAACTTGATGAAAAGCTGAAATGCCAGCACCAGTGGGACTAGAAGGGATGTGGAGGGGGGCACGTTTCCTTGCTCCTTTCCCCCAGGACAGCAAGGTGCCCTTCCCCGCAAGCCCCTTGCCCCCTCTCCCATGCTGTGCGCAGTATGCACCCACAGCCCTCGGGGGGTCAGCTGGCCAGCTCCTCCCCACCCCTCTCCGAAGTCCCCCCTCATCTAGCAGATGGGGCAGTGCAGGGAGAGGGGCCTGCTGGTGTCCGCCCGCCAGAGACCTGCTGCCTGGGGGTGGCCACAGCCAAGCGAGCCTGACTATGAAGAGCGGGGGACCTGGAGTCCTCAGCAGGGCACTGGCTCCACTGGCCAAGGACGGGTCAGAAGGTCTCCCCAGTTTTCTAAGTAGGACTGCCCAGTGCTACCTGGCTCCCTGGGGAAAGGGGTAAACATTCATCCGAGCTCTGACATGGAAGTGAGACCACTCTGCTAGGATGCAGAGACACAAGATCAGTAATATGATGGGGCATGGAAGGTATAGAAACGCCCTGGAAAAAGAGAAATCCACCGCACTGGCATTGGTGGGACAAAAGTCCTGCCCTGGATTGTGGATCCTGGGGGCCCACTCTCCAGACCCATTCACTCAATCCGTATTTGATAAGCACCTGCTGTGTGTTACGTTCCTAGACAGGCACAGAGGCTCCCCAGCGTCCCTGGCCAAGGGCACATGATCCACAGAGGAGCATATTTGCTGAGCATGAGTCAGATCTGGAGAAAATCCCGAGAAAGTTCTGAGGTTTTTATGGCTGCAGTTCCAAGTCAGTGTGGAAGCAGCTGATTCAGCTGCCACAGACTGAATGTAGCTCCCCAAATTCATCCACTGAAGCCCTGAAGCCCCCTGATGTGATGGTAGTGGGAGGCAGGGCCTTTGGGAGCTGAGTGGGGTTAGATTAGGAAATAGGGTGGGGCCCTCGTGGTAGGAGTGACGCCCTCATAAAAAGAGAAGAGCAAAATCAGAAGAGGGCTTTCGCAGGATACCTAAGCTGCCAGAACCTAAGCTTCCCAGCCTCCAGAACTGTGAGAAATAACTGTTGTGAAGCCACCCAGTCTCTAGCATTTTGTTCTAACGGCCCCAGCTGATGGGACATCACCCAAACTCAGTCCTTTGGCAATGAGCCCACCAGATGGTAGCTTTGCAGGATGACCAGATACCATCAAAGGCAGCAAAAGCTTTCACCTGGACTGTGTGCTAGTGGAGCCTGAACTGGGTTCTAGAAAAACAGTAAGAGCTTAAGTTTCTACTGTGTCCTAGCACTGCCGTAGGTGCTCTTATATATGCCATTATCTCATTTAAATCTCAAAACCCTCAACAGTAGGTTTCTCCAGCTTACTTTATTCCTGAGGTGTGGGAGGCTCACAGAGGGTAAGAAACAATCCCAGGTCACCCGGTTGGTAACTGATAGAGCCAGGTTTCAACCCAGTTCTTTCTGGCTCAAAGCCCCAGCTCTGTCTCTGCAGCTGTGCCCGGGAAGGCCGTGTGGGACAGACCTTTTTTGGTCTCAGACTGTTGAATTCACCTTGAATCACCGGAAACCTTTTAAACCAGCAGCATAGTTTCTAGAGAGAGTACCCGTAGTTTACTTCTTGTGTCAGTCTCTTCTTCCAGATGATTGAGACATGCTTGCTGGTGATAAGACCGGATTAACCTATTTCAACTTGATGGCTGGATTCTGACACACTTAAAAAAAAGTCCATAAAAGACAAAAACCACAGTTACACGGAACACAATAATATCCTCTCAAGAAAGGAAACCTTCAGGTTTTACAACCAAATATTTACTCTAGACGCAAAAGAAAATAAGAGTCACCATTCTACCTTTAAGATACATAGTTTGGAGACTCTGAAATCAAGGTGGGTCTTAAAATCAATGTGTGATTTTAACACGGCAATCTTTTCTCTTCTCCTCCCACACCCCACGTGAGCTCTGACCTTTGAGTCAGGCAAATTCAAAAGCTGCAATTCAAACAATTGTGTGTCTCAAAATCAACGGCATCTTAGAAAAGAGAAAATACAGGGTAATGATAAGAAGTTTGGCCAGAAGAACACCAATCTGTTCTTACATCACTAATACTCTGTGTGTGTGATATGATTTCAATATGTGCTGTTCAAAGAACAAATACCTCAATAAAAGAGGCACTGGACTTTAGTAATAGGAAAATTTTCAAACATATAACAAAGCATAGCGCATTATAATGCACTCCCATCACCCAGCCGCAGTATTTTCAACTTCCGGTCTGTCTTGCTTCCTATTCTATCCCTCCTTGCCCCAGATCATTTTGAGGCAAATCCCAGATGGTGGGGCATTTCATTGCTAAATGTTCCCACATATGTCGTAAAAGATCACCCTTTAAAAAAAAAAAAAAGTGATGACAGCATTATCACATCTCTTCAAAAATCATCATACTCCCTTAAAATCAATACTAATATGTCCTTAATATGATCAAATATTCATTGAGTATTTACATTTCCCCGATTATCCTATAGTCTCTCTTGTACTCACTCTCGCTCTCTTTTATTTCTTCATATTTCCTTTGCTAAAGATCCAAATAAAGTGCATGCTGTTCTTCCCTATTTACTGTGTTGTTGTTGTTGTTGAAGGGACCAGTCCTCTTTGTCCAAGTGTTTCCCCCAGTTTGGATTCACTGATGACACCCTCATGACCTTCCCTTTCTTCTCTATTTCCTGTAAAGAGGTACAAAGAGCTGGAGGTTTGGGCAAACTTAGTGAGTTGACTGGGTTTTTGGGGGGATTTTTTGTTTTGTTTTTCTGTACTTGCATTAGGAGTTACAGAATTCCTGATTGTCCCTATCTTTGGATATAATCAGCTATTGATGATGATTGCTTAAGTCAAAACCAGTGCTTCTGAAATGACTGCCCCATTTACATAAACTACCTCAAAAATATTACATAAAATATAATGAATCTGAGATGTTGGATATGCTCCAGTTCAGCTTTAGGTCCTTCTGATTACATGGAAGGATTACATGGTTGACCCGAATAACAGAAACACAGTTGTCTGTAGTCATGTGAGAGCCGTGTACCCAGGCAAATTTCCCTTAACTAAACAGCATTATGGAAAGTTGTGTTTCTGTTAAAAAAAAAAAAAATGGGGGTGGGGTGGGGATTCCAAAAATCACTGTAACGGAACATTGTTTGTAGCTTTAAGTGTAGAGCTGGGATACTTAAACGTACAGGTAAAAATGCAGCAGGGGGTTCCATCTAGCTCTTGGTCGTATCATGCCATAGGCCATCACCAGCACAGCACTTCTACATTTCCATCGCTGTCACCCAACAAAAGGGTTGTGACCTTTAAGCAACAGATCCTTGCCTGTGCCCACAAGATCTACTTCTATATTAGTCATAAGAGTCTGCATATGTCCCCTGGTTAGTCACATTGTGTTCCATATATTGTATGAAACTCATCAGTGGACACACAAAGCAGTAAGAAGCCTAAGGATCTTACAGGTTAGGGTTAGGATTAGGGCCAGGTGTACGAGTAGACCTCCCAGGGCATCGTCTGGGGCCGAGACACCTGCTGGGACCAGAGTAGCCACTATTAGTGTACACATCTATGTGTTCAGTTCTTTTTGGCTCCGTACACTTTTCTTCCCCGTGTGGACTAGATTCGTCATGCTTTATTCTCGGCATATCTCTGTGAGCGAGTCAGGCATTAGAATGGCCAATACATACAGCAGACTCAAACTTTTTTGACCACCATTTAATAAATTTCATCATAATCAAGTACACACAAATCTGTAGGTGTGTAGGTAGGTGTGTGTGCTGTGATTTAGATACAGAGATGCTCAACCGCTGAGCCACCCGGGCTGCCCCACACACATCCGCTCCGCACATATACAATCATTCAGACTAAAGTTGCACACACTCTCACCCTTGCTTTGTGTGAGGTATTCTGATTTTTTAAATTCTATTCCTTTGTTTAAAAAGCGTTGGGTGTGGCCTATTACATTTATTTCAAAACCCGCTGATGGGTCAGGACTTTCATCTCGAAAGGCTATACCCCGCAGCGAAGGTAGAAATCAAGGCAGGTCACAAATAAAGATCTCAGGAACTAGACCAATTCCAAATGTAAGAATTTAGACTCTTGGGAGACTGGGGTATCATTACGCTGTGAATTAGATCAGAAGCCAGAGCAGGTTTATGTCTGTCTCATAACAGGGCGCTACTATTTCAACCTTAGGTGATGACACAGCTCTTTGGGTGTCATTTGTGATCCGGTTGATCGAGGGAGTGAGTTCATCAGGGCGAGCACCCACCGCCCCCTGCAAGCATCTGGAGCCCAGCTTCTGATTGCTTCTGTGACAGATCTGCACTTCTAAACAATAAGCATCCATCACATGAACCCAATTCTATTGTTCTAGCTCGACAAGGCACACTGTGCCCTCTGGAGCCACAAAGGGGGAGAAAATATTCCCTCCAATATCCCTGCATGATAAATTCTTCCCCCTCGACATAAAACCCTGCTTATAGGGCTTGTCTTTTTGGCTTTTTTAATGTCCCAATGATGACAAGAGAACTGACTGGAAGAGCAATAACACTCCATGCAGCCAACTCCCATTGCCTTACATTTTTCACCTCTTTTCTCATAAAGAACTCCCAGCCAGGGGAAAAATGGATAAGAGGAAAGGAAAGCCCACATGGTATCAATAAGTTTACCCCTGAGATTTAGTCACTTTCTTAGATGGTGTTTTCACAACATAAATTTTTTAGGCATTCTGCTTAGCTTTTAAGATGTTTGGGCAGAAATCAAACTTCCCTCCGGCTTTTATTCAGCACTACCTCCCAACACACATTCTCACAAATGCAGGAAGGGATTTCTATGACAGGGTTAATTTCCTATTTTCTAGGAGCAGGGAGCTCTTTCTCCAGAATATGATCAACCTAGAGGTGTTAGTGGATGAGTTTAATAATAGTTTTTGTAACTAGAAATGAGGAAATAACCCATGAGTCATGAAAAACCTGAAAAGATTATTCTGGTGTTTGTTTATCTTGAACTAAATTTGCAGGGAAATAAAATCACTCTGGCAGCTAAAACTGCACACTCACATTCTTTTGTATGAATTAATTATACTTAACTGCTCTGTAATGTCCTGATTAATTATTTCCTGTTCCAGTCGGTTGATTGTGCATTTTTGATACAAAACCTGCATCATGATGAGAATCTTGGACCTATTTCTCATGTTGCTTGAGGCCCCCATGGAGCTGATTTGAAAAAGTAGCTGCAAAGGAAGCCAGTGTCTTCATCAGCACCTGAGGAGGGCCGAGTCAGCACAGGCAGGGACAGCGTAGCTGTATTTTGGGGCCAGGCCAAGGACCACCACTTCCACGCAGGCAGCAGGGAGATGGAGGTTTCAATGCTCCACTCTTGGTAAGAAGCATAACCGTCACCCTGCACAAGCACTGGGTACTTGTCTCTCACCAACAGGCTCTCTGATATGTCTGGACTGATGCAGCTGTAGGGGAGGAAAACATTTTCCTTCTTCCCCTCTAGGTTCTTTGATTGGCCAAATAATTAAATTGACAGATTAACAGAAAAAAAAAAAAAAAAAAAACAAGTTAATTTCATATGTATGGGAACCCCAAAAATGTGAGATTCTTAGGCAATTGAGGCTCATATGCAATCTGACCTAAGAAGAAGAAGGGGTTAGGGTTCTGGTAGTTCAAAGGGGTGGAAGATGGGGATCCAAGGGTGGCTCAGCAGTTTAGTGCCTGCCTTTGGCCCAGGGCGCAATCCTGAAGTCCCGGGATTGAGTCCCATGTCGGGCCCCCCGCAAGGAGCCTGCTTCTCCCTCCTCCTGTGTCTCTGCCTCTCTCTCTCTGTCTATCAATCAATCAATCAATCAATCTTAAAAAAAAAAACAAAAACAAAGGGGTGGAAGACAATTCACAGAAAGCTGGGAAGAGCAAATGCTTAGGACACACATGCTCACATGCCATGTAGATGAGTCTTTCTGACGTAAGTCCTCTCTGAGAATTGGAAATAAATAGTTCTCTTCCTGGCACAGGCCCTCTATATAAATTTTTTAAGCAGTCAAGGAAGAGGGGAAGGAAGGAAGGAAAGAAGAAAGGAAGAAAAGACAAGAGAAGGGAGGGAGGGAGAGAGGGAGAGAGAAAGAAAAAAACCAACTCTTTCCGAGTCTGTCAGGACTTGATTGCCTTCAGCTTAAAATCATCTACATGCCAAAATTACATATTCTGGTGTCCCATATTATGGACATTGCCAGGTAGGTCCTGGAGGCAGGAAAAGCTGAATATATCAGTTTCTTATTGCTGCTACAACAAATGACCCCAACCTTAGTGGTGTCACACAAATTTATTATCTGATAGTTCTGTATGTCAGAAATCCTAATATTAAGATGTCGGCAGGGTTGTATTTCTTTTAAAGGCCCCATGGGACAGTCTGTTTCCTTGACTTTTCCAGCTTCTAGAGGCTGCCACTTGCCTTGGTTGGTGTCTCCTTCCTCCATCTTCAAAGCCTGCAGAGTAGCATCTTCCACCCCTCTCCTTCTCTGACTCCTTGCCTCTGTCAATGCATCTCTCCCTCACTTCCCTGGCTTTCCATTTTCTCCATAAGGACCTTGTGATTACACTGGGTTCTGATAACCCACAGCAACCCACCCACCACCTGTCTCAAAGTCCTCAGTCATGTCGGTCCCCTGGCTGTATGAGGTCCATGGTCACAGGAACATCTTTGGTGTGTGTGGGGGGGGTGGGGGGCGGGGGGAAGGAATACTATTATTCTGCCTTTTGCACTGAGGATCCAGACTGAGAAGGGGCCTGTGTCAGTCAGTGCTTAGCCAGATGGCAGAGGCACCAGCAAGAGGGGGAGCAGAAGTCAGCAGGTATGCGTTCTTATCGCGAAGGGGTGACTTCAACTATACGCCAAAGCTACCCTGCTTTTCACCTGATTCAAGGTTGATTTGCATTCAGCTCACCCTAAAACCTTAGAGCTATTATAATAACAGTCCAAGATACTAAATTAGCTTGTAAACGTGGACCTAGGACAGCAGTAAAGGGACACCAAGAGCCTGAACAATGGGAATGCCATAGTTATATTACTGAGATCAGCAAAATAGGTTGATTAAAAAAAATTTTTTTTGAAGCTATGCAGTAAATGAGTTAATCCTAAGCTACGGCTAGCATTCGCACATTTGAAGGAAGAGTGTAAGGGTCAGGAAGGTTAATAAGCTTTGGAGCAGAGAGGTACAAAGAGGTTAGGGCAGGCCGATCCCCCACCTTGCCCCGCTCCCCTGACAAACCCACTGAGCCTGTCCCCAACAAGAAATGGACCCTTCAGACACAGGGCCAAAGGTCCCTTAAGTCCTCAAGTTGTGTAACTAACTGCTCTTTCCTCTGATCCTAGGCTCTCCATGAAACCCTGGGATAATTGGGCTTCCCAGGGAGCCCCCCACGCAGGGAGAGGATGAGCTGTCAATCTCTGGTCTGCTTGCCAGATCAACTCTGTTTCTCATAGAAAATTAACAAACTGGCATGCTGGCTTGCATATATTAATGCCTTGGGAGTTTAGCTAGCATGAATCAGCACCTCAAAGCTGTCAATCTCCAGTCTGTGTGACAGATACACACTCTCATTTCTCATGGAAATGAGCAAACAGCTCTGCTGGTTTATATTTATTAATGCCTTGTGAGTTTAGTTAGCATGAGTCGGTATCTGATGCTTAGAGGCCCCTGCAAGAGTTGAGCTACAGTAAATTCCCCAAGATTTCCCCCTGCCCCCAAAAACTCCCGCCACACCACCTGCCCCACACCCTCATCACATCTCCCAACTTTCATCCTGGGCCATTTCTTTGCACATCTCCACGGGTCCACAGACACAGAGTACGATGTGAAAGACGCCCCCTGGGGTTGTGCAGCCCTGGCGTGAATAATTTCCAAGGACCTTTTGTGGTTTCACTTCAATGCAGCTCCTTTAAAGTGGCTCATAACCCTCTCAGGGCTCTCTGGGCCTTCCTGGTTTACCTCAAAGAATCCTGCAGTTGCCTTCTTGTCCTCATCACCTTCACTTACCTCTGTTTTCACCATGAAGTGAATCAGGTTCGCTTTCCTCCTCTTAGATGCCCAGGGCCTAGCACGGAGTAGGTGTTCAGCAAATAACTGTCAGCCAAATAAATAGATGCTGCCTGACCCCTCCTTCTTCTTCCTCTTTTCAGCCACCACAGAGTGGGAAATGGATGCTAGCACCAAAAGATGCAGGGGGAGATATCATAAATTAAGGGAAAGGTCACATTCAAGATAAGATAGATAATGCCTTTGTGGAGGTAACAGGAGGCCGTCTTCCCAGGAGCAATGGAGAGACAGCCCATAAGGACAGACTGTGACAGGACAATGCTGCAGCAGTGACAGGGCAGCAAGGAGGCATCTCTAACAAACAGCCAGACATTTCTATTTGAATGTCCTGACATTACCGCAACTCCGCATGTCCCAAAGCAAGCTCAGGGTCTTTTAAATCTGGACTCCCCGGCATTCTTATTTCTGGGTGTTGCCCAGGATCTTAACTTTGGAATTGTTTGAGATTCCCATCTCCTGGAAGTTCATACCAATGAATAAACCAACAACTCATTTGGGTTCCTAATAGGACCGCTGCCTTAACTCCAAATGCCCCTGTGTCATATACCTGGGCAACCCCAACAGTGTCTTAAGTTGGCCTTGGTTTCGGTCTCTCACATGTTCTCACCTATCCCATGTTCTGAATTCATAAAAGAAAAAAAAAAACTTTTCTAACCTCAATTCCTTTCTTTTCTGAAACCCCTCCAATGGCTCTGTGCTCCACAGTGTCAGCCAAGTGGCCTTTGGGGCCCCCCACACAGGTGCCCCGATACCCATCCTTGTGGCCCTCTGGTCTATCATTCTGAAGCCCTGGTCTATCATTCCCAGGTCACGTCTCCCCTCCTCTAGGGTAAGCGTGGCCTCCCCTCCCCCTGTCCCTGCTTCCCCTGCCCTCATCCTTCCATCCAGTCTGGGCTGCCCTCCCTTCACTTGCCCCTTGTCTAAACCCCACCTATTGTTGGCCGCCCAGTGTAGTCCCAAGGCCCTTATAAAACTGTCCTCCATTATATCAACCAGCATGTGGAGACTCACAGAGCAGAAACACTGTGTGGAGAGGACTTAGGCCTCAGAGTGCAGCCCTTCTTACAGCTCAGGGAACTGAGGCTGGAGGAGCCCGACCTCACTCCCTCTCTGAAGCCACCACTTTTCTTTACCATTCCTCATGGCACTTACTCATCAGGTGCCTGCGTGCTTACTGCTCCCCATCTCTGATATGGGAAGGTTGGCCTCAAGAGGACAAGGGATCTATTAGGTTTTTTCTGTAGCAACCTCCGCATCTCATTCTGTGGTGGGCATAGAAGGTCCTCAACAAATACGTGCATGGAGAGACATTCAGAGAAAGTGGGTTGTGGTGAGTACAAATACAGCAGCCCCCTTGTCTGAGGGGACACATTCCAAGACCCCCAGTGGATGCCTGAAACCACAGGTAGTACAATCCTGTATACACTATGTTTTTTCTTGTACATACACACCTATGATTTTATAATTCAGGCACAGCAAGAGATTAACAACAATAACTAATAAAATTGAACAATTACAACAATATAGTGTAATAAAAGTTCTGTGAACATGTGGCCTCTCTCAAAAAGATGCCTTATTGTATTGTACTCATCCTTCTCATGATGACATGAGATGACAAGGCACCTCATGATGAGGTGAAGTGAGGTGAATGACACAGACATCCTGCCGTAGTGTTAGGCTACGACTAGACCTTCTGATGATCCCTCAGAAGAAGATCATCTGCCTAGGGACCATGGTGACCAGGGTAACTGAAACCACAGAAAGTGAAACTGCAGGAGGGTGGGGTGTGAGGGGAACTACCCTATAAGGAAATTATAGTAAAGAAAACAACGTCTCACTAGGGGTATTTCCAATCAGTGCCACATGACAAGGTGGCCTAATTCTCAGTGACCCGTCCCAATTTTGAATGATCAGTTCTGACATAATTCTCCTCTGGAGCTGATCCCTCAGTCTCTGAAAAGGCTGACAACAGGAGGCTATTTGCTGAACAGACTTCCTACAAGTTGGACAGTGTAGTAGGATAAATAATGGCTCCCCCCAAAAGAGGTATGACCACCTCCTAAACCCCATAATCTGTGGTTATGATCTTCTTTGGAAAAAGAGTCTTTGCATGTGTAATTAAGTTAAGGACCTTGAGATGAGATCATCCTGGATTACCCAGGTAGGCCCTATATCCAATGACAAGTGTCCACTCAAGCGACAGAAGAGCAGAAGAGACAGAGAAGAGGAGAAGACCATGTAAAGATAGAAGCAGCTAGTGATGTAGCCACCGGCCCAGGAATACCTGGAGCCCCCCAAAGGGGGAAGAGGCAAGGAAGGATTCCCCCTGGAGTCTTTGGAAGGAGTCTGGCCCAGCTGCCACCTTGATTTCAGACATCAGGCCTCCAGTAGTCCGAGAGAATAAGTGTCTCTTGCTGTAAGCTAACCAGTCCTTGGGAATTTGTCTCAGCAGCCTTAGGACACAAACATAGAGGAAGCTGAAAAGTGTATATGTCTTTCCACTCCATCCACAAAAACATTAGTGGAACAGTCAAACAAGAAAAGTTCATTGTAACTTGAAATGGTAAGTGCTGGAATAGTTTTCCCAGAGTGTGCAGTGTACTCACAGGAGAAGCACTTGTCTGACTGGTGCTGGAATTGGGGGGCGGGGCAAAAGGAAGGGGCAAAGACAGACCAGGTAAAGGAAGATATTCACGGAAGGCTCCAGGAAGGAGGAGGCCCTTAACCGAGTCTTGAAGAATGAGGAATTAGCTGGGTAAGGAAGCCTGAGGAGATGTCACATGGGTGACACAGCACAGCCATCACTATCAGAGAACCCAGTGAACAGTAGAAGTCTAGGTCTTTGAGGGGTCAGGTCTCTGAAGGCTTTCTAGACCACATGAAGAGGTGCAGACTTCTCTCTTACAGGGGACTGTCAACTGGGGCAGTACCAGGGCTTGTCTGAATGCATTGTACATTGTGCATTCCTTCTTTGTCACAACCACCAGGGGGTTTCTCCTGGTACTTAGTAGCCTGCATCCAGGACACTTAACGTCCTCCAGTGTCAGTGGACTGTCCAACACAATGAAAAATTTCTTGTCCCTCCAAAACTTTCAAAAGAGTCATATCATCTTGAGAAAAACTGTTGGTGATGATACAAAACCACAGACAGGAAGTGCAGATGGCTCGTGTGGTGCAATGGGAGTGTCAGATTCAGAAGGATGGGGCCAATGGCCTGAGAAAAATTAGGGGGCCACAGTCCACGGACAGTGAAGATGTGATGAAGAGGTGAAGACCCGAGCCAGCAGTAGCAAGCAGGAGGAGGGATGGCAGGAGGGCAAGGACGGAGGGCATTGGGAGGCAAATTCAAGGAGCATTTAGGTAAAACATGGGGAATTTGTATTTGAATGAGAGACTGAATGTCAGATTTCTAGTTTAGACATGTCATTAACAGATATTAAGAAAAAGAGTTACTAGATGATAATTCAATTTAGGACTTGTTGATATTGGGTTGCCTATGAGATGGTGAAGCAGAAATGCCCATTAGGCAACTGAAACCTAACATTCAAAGGATGGTGTGAACGTTGTAATTCCGAGTATTTTCAAACAGGCTAGCGGAAGTCAGTTTCCGTAAGTGGACAATTTGAAGCCTGGGAAATTACCGGTCTCACCCTTACAATTCAGTGCCATTTCACAAGCATTTGATTCCCTTTTTATTTAAAGGACAAAAGAAACTCTTGACCTTCAAATGAAGGGCTTTGTTTGCACTCAGATTAGTTTACAAAGAAAGATAACCGCTCAGGTGCTCAGGGTTCATGCCTCTTGTATAACAAGGAACTAGATTAGTTTTATGGAAAAAAAAAAACAAACATTGGAAGAAACAAAGCATTAGAGTAGTTTAGACAACTAAGACTGGAGTAAATGTTGACTCTTGGCCATTTAAAGAGGATTCTAGACTAAAGAAGGTGGTATTTCATTTTCAAAATGTTGTTCTTTGTTGTGCTACTTGGAGCACTTGAGATGTTTCTATTAGCTTAAGTTGGATTGTAAAAATAATTTTGCTATTTTGCTTTGGCTTAGTGGGGGTAAAATTTCCAGTAATGCTCATTTTCTTTAGCTGCTTATAGTCCACAAGAGCTCCCAAAAGTTCTAGGAGCTCCTTTCACTTCTCAGTCTGGCAGCTTTATATAAAACCCGTGAAGGCAGTGACCAAATCTGTCTGGTTCACCATTGAATCTCCAACAGCCAGCTTACTACTATGCACATAGTAGGCACACAACAAATATTTGATTAAACAAACAAAAAAGCTTTTATTCCAGGGAGTGAAGGAGACGGGCATTAAACCATTAACTATAGCAGTAATTCCTGAATTGCTTGCTTGCTTTTTTTTTTTTTTTTTTTAAAGATTTTATATATTTATCTGAGAGAGAGCAGGGGAAGGAGCACAGGGGGAGGGACAAGCAGGCTCCACACCGAGCTCAGAGCCCATGAGCTCTGAGATCATGACCTGAGCCGAAATCAAGAGTCTGATGCTTAACCAACTGAGCCACCCAGGGACCTCCTGAATTGCTTTCTGATGAAGACCTCCAAGAGAAAGACCAGGAAGTTCTGCCAAAGACAGTCAGTGGGCTTGATGTATTCTGAGGAGAGGAAGGCTGAGGAAGAGTCACTGTATAGTCTAAAGGCTAAGCCAGGAAGCAGGAAGAGCGGAGGAAGTAGACGCTGAAGTCCTAGAACTATGGATGACCGAGGGGAGTGATGTAATAGGAGATTAGAAAAGAGAATGGTTGGCTCATTCAGCCTCAATTTCCTGAGCTGTAAAGAGAGGCCGCACTCAGTTCTAAGGCCTTTCAACACTCAGTTCTGCTCTGTGAGTCTCCATATGTGAGTTGAAATAATCAAGAAAAGTTGCAAAATTCCTTGGGACTTCAGCTGGTCTATGAGAATAGATCTCTTGGTGGAAATGCTCTGAGCAAAATTACAGGATCAGGAAAAAGCTTGGGCCCTCTGGACAGAGAGGGATATGATTTGCCTGCCCAAGAAGGGGAGGAGAAATTTAGAAATAAAAGAAGAGAAAGATGCATGGTAGAAAATATTAGGCCAAATTATTTACCAGGAATAGATGATGTTACATAATCTTGCAGAACTCTCCAAGATTGGGACTGCACTTTTATTGTCCTAATTTTTCCATTGAGAACATTGAAGCACAGAGAAGTAGAAGATCATGCCCAAAGACACATGACAACCAAGTGGCAGGCCCGGGAGCATGATATAGGCAATCTGACTTCCCTGCTACCACTGGGAGGGCAGGGACAAGGAGTCACAAGTAACCAGTGAGGTGCATTTCTTATCACAGTCCTGGAAGGTGATCTGGATGTTTGTTTTTAAGATTAATTTGTTTACTTGAGAGAGAGAGAGAGAGAGAACATAAATGGGAGAAGGAGCAGAAGGAGAGAGAGAGAATCTCAAGCTGACTCCCCACTGAACATGGAAGCTGACATGGGGCTCAATGCCATGATCCTGAGATCATGACCTGAGCCAAAATCAAGAGGCAGACACTGAATTGAGCCACCCGGGTGCCCTGATCTAGATTTTTACCTCCTCTCCCTCCAATAAGTTTATAAGCTCTGTGAGTGCAGGAAGAGAGACTCTAGCATGGTTCCTAGAATTCTTTATAGTTCTAGATCTTGGACAAGGACTCAATCCTACATTTTGATTGGAGGGGAATCTATCAGACACTTGTGCCTGCCCTACCCAGGACTCCCTTCTGTCCACGTATCACTGCCAGCCTGGCCAGGAGTGGACACCTGAGTCAAGGTTAGCCTATGACCTTGAGATTAACTAGTGATGGGTCTCTTCCCAACAAATACAATCTCTACTAGACAGTATCTACCAGGTATTCAGAGAAAATCATCAGTCAGCAGCAGGACAGCCAAATGAGGTAAAAGAAGACAGCAAGTAGGAACTATAAGACAGAAAAAAAAACCAGTATAATCAGTAAAGAGCCGAAGAAGAAGTTGAAACAGGAAGTAGCTGAATTGTAGAAAATACAAAGACAGAGGAGATGCATAGCCAGGTTCACAGAAGTGTGACCTACACAGTCTCATAGCCTTGGGCTCAGAAAATCCCCCAATTTGCTATCTTTGTCTTAAAATTCTTAATAATTTTTAAACAAGGGACTCTGCATCTTTATTTTGTACTGGGCCATGATAATGAAGGTGATCACAATGACAATAATAACTACTATTAAGAAAAGAAAAAGAAAGAATGGGGGACGTGGGCAGACTTGAGATTGAGAAGTGCTCATCTGGACCCCTCCAGCCATCTCCAGCCTCAGTTCTCCAGACCCGCCAAGCACAGTGTGTACAGGATTCTGTCCACTGTCTCCAGGGTAGTTTCCTTGGAACACAAGCCACTTCACTGCAGTTAAAATGCTCCCATATTCCCCATACCCTTAGGACCAATGCCCATGGGATCATGAACTTGACACTCTAATCTATCTATCCTCATCTCAGACGAGATCGGGCGCGTTCAGGGTGGTATGGCCGTAGACTATCCTCATCTCAGAAACAAGGACAGGCTTGGAACAATTCCACTGGAGCACCCTCTCTAAGAGACAACAAAATATAACCAGGCACCAAACTGTTACCAGAGAAATATCTCCTCTCAGAGATTACTACATGCTTTTGGAAAGCTTAGGATACTTGAACAGACAGGAGCTGATTAGGGGGATTGTGACCCTCTGGGGTGGTCGGGAGAGGATAAGACCCCCGAGGAGTATGCTAGAGGAATAACAGATGATGGCTAGAATGAGATCTGAGGTTGGCTGAGAGGGACAACATGAAGTAGGAAGATCCTAGTTACCATAAAACCTCTGTTTAGCTGAATCGGATGTGATGTTTGGGGTCATAGCTAAATTGTGACAGGGGAGCAAATGAGCACAGCCTCTTCTGCCCTTTTCCCAGCCAGTGCTCAGCTTCTCATATAAACAAATGTTGAGTAAATATTTAAAGAACAAAGTGTTAGACGGTGCCAAGTATTGGACTGCGGGGCTAGACAACACATTTCAGTCCAGGCCTGCTCACCTCTGGTTTTTCTTTCTGCCTGCCTCTCTCTTTCTCTATTTATCACTCTTTTCTCAGTTCCTGGAAAATTCTACACCAGGGATTTCTCGGAGGCTCTTTTCTCTGCCTAGAAAGTGGTTCCCTTCCTTTGCAGTTGCGTTCTGATCAGCCATGGGCACTGTGGCAGGATTGGGTGGACAGAGGCCACTGTGTGGACAGCAGGTACACTGCAAAGCAGACTTCTCTCTAACTCCAGAAGGAAGATTTTAACAAAGAAGTGTTAAAAAAAAAAAAAAAATGATGGAACCTAGGTTTTTTTTTTTTTTTTTTTTTGGAACCTAGGTTTTTGTTATGAGGCATCTTGATGGATGGAAGCCTCTCAATGATTGAGATTGTGTCTCCTCATAATATCTCTGCCCTCTATAAAGGAGCTACCTTTGCTACCCCAAAATGTATCTGGTTGGCATGCAGATAGTTTTTAGGAAACAGAAGGCTCAGGAAGAGCCATTGACATTCCCCCTAGCCACCGGAAAGAATTTAGATAGAGGACCTGCTCCAGGGAGGGAGCTATCACCATAGAGACCTGCTTTATGCTATGAACTAGGGGTGGTAGACAGGGAGGGACGGCAAGTCCTCTCTATATTTCAATGTTTCTCAGTGGCCCAGCAAGCATCTATTTGCCAAACATTTACTCTTTTTCATCTTCTTATGAGTAGACTTCCTTCTCTTCGAAGTTCTCTTCTCTTCCTCCTCCCTTCACTTTAGCTCTGGATGGCATATAAGCCTCAGTTGCCTATCTGTGGGCTTCATATTCTCATGGACCCTGTACATAGGCAGTTACATTTTATTTTCTCTCATTAATTTGTCTCATGCCAACTTAATTCTTAGACCCGTCAAAAGAACCTTGAAGGGTAGAGTGAAATCTTTCCTCCTCAACACTTCTCATTCACGCCCCTCCCCACTCCCGGCCCTTTCCGTAGTGGTGAAGAACACAGACGGAGGCATTAACTGCCCCTGTTGGATTCCTGGCCTCACCACTGAGTGTTTATGTATCCCTGGGCATGTGTGTGTACATATATATATATACATTTGTTTGTTTTTATTTTTATTTTTTTATTTTTATTTTTTTGTTTTTATTTTTAATCTGTGCCTTTATCTTCATCTATAAAGTCGGGATAACAGTAGTATAGTACCAACTATAGAGCCAATAGGATTAAATGAGATAATTCATTATCTGACATAACTGCATGAAACATTTTAATTATTAGTGCAGCGTCTGACACTTGGTATTATTTTGAACACTCAACCCACGAAGTCCTTAATAGATGTTCCTTGCATTGAATTGAATACTAAATCCCCCACTAAGCTCTTATCACTGCACCCGAACCTCTCTCTAACATAACTCTCATCATCAGAATTCTAGCTGAAGTTAAGATAAGAACGAAAGAAATAATCCAAATTTTCCATTCCTACACCCCATAAAATATTTTGAATTGCAAGCAGATGCAGAATGTTTTCTGATGGAATGCCCTATTATATTTTCTTGAAAGACTCTTTTAAAATATTCATCGACTGTACTTAAAAGGAGGTCCAGTTTACAAAGCAGGTAAAAGACATTATGAAGTTCTCTGCTGAGCAGTAGAAGAGTGTCAGTTCATGGGAATTTATCATGTGCAGTTCACGAGGCCCCAGGGTCATGATGTTGGCATTTAAACATTAGCAAGAATAGCACTGAAAGCAAAGCTGACATATGTAAGAATGAGTGGGCCCCAGTGCTGCCTTTTGTTCTCTCAGAAAGATCATAGCATATTAATAGGAGTTACTCCTAACTCTTCCTCAGTGGCTGCTTGAACACACTCTCTCTCCTCTAGTCCTCTAGATGGTTTGATTTTAATGGAATGAATTTTAAGGGGATCCTTCCTTCCTTCCTTCCTTCCTTCCTTCCTTCCTTCCTTCCTTCCTTCCTTCCTTCCTTCCTTCTTTCCTTCCTTCTTTCCTTTGCCCTTTCCTTTCTTAATTCACCAAAGAATACTTAAGGCCATCTACCGTGGGCCAGGCGTTAGGTAAACCATACTGATCTGATACTTAGGCTCATGAATCTTCCAGTCAAGCAAGGAATGTAGACACTAAATGTCAGTAGATTAGAAGTTGTCATAGGAGTGAGAAGAGACTGAGTCTGGGAGATGAGAGAAAGCCTCCTGGAAGAAATAACGTTCCTCTGAGATCTGAAAGATGACTAGCCCAGCTAGGAGACACTGGCTAGGACAGGAAGGCTAGGACAGACACTTGCTCAAGCAAGACAGTGGGAGAGGGCTATGGGAGCTTTTCCGAGGTCCCCAAGGCCTACACTTGCAGTCCTTCTGGGGGCTCCCTTGGCCCCTCATGTCTGCTCCACCTGTATAGGGATGACTTTGCTGCTGTGATTTGCAGGGATGTTGTGTCCCACTCTGGACTTGATAATGGCCAGAGATCACTCCCAGTTTGCCCAGGTAGAAGTCCAGTCGCTGAGGAACAGAGCCTGCCCCAGACTCAACATTACAAGAGGCATAGCTGGAATTGAAACGCAGGATTTTCTGTCTGGAAAACATGTGCTTATACCACAATACTAAGGTAACCCCCAGAGAGGCCATCTTACTGTAAATCTTCCCACCTGAAAATACCATTTTCACCCAGATGCCTGAAATTCCTCCACCAGAGGAAAAATAATACCTTGGAAGAGAATGTGATTCTTTCCCCATGCTCTCATTTTAAAAACAAACACTGAACAAACTTTGGAATGTTGAAAATGCTCACGATAAGAAAAAGGGGACCAGAATCTTCTTAAAGTCATTCTTGCTGTTTAAATCACTGAATACTTCCAAATCTTGAGTTCTTCTATGCTTTCAACAAATACATAATAAAAAATTAAAATTGTTTTAAAAAGCAAATACTCCTCAGGAGGAGTAACCTATTAAGTCAGTAACATTTAAGAGTGTATATGTTAATTGGGAAATTTTCATCCAAGAAATGAGAAATGAAAGGATACAATTTATGGCTACCCACCAAAGTTTGAGATGGAGAGGGAGAGAATACAGTGCTAAATATAAATACCATATTCTTCAGAACTTGTACCAACTCTTATAAGTTATGGTAAAACACTCTGTGGTCCGCAAGCCTAGCTCACATTTCCACTGGACATTTGTTCAAAGTGTTCTGTGCAAAGTACCTTCTCAATTCTTATTTCGTCTCCTTTAAGAAAACTTTGTAGATCTCCTTTGTCAGAAACCATTTGTGCCCCTCTCTCTCACCATACTGTGGGGTGATATTTCCATTATTACACCCTTGTTGCCTTAATACTGGTCCTAAAGTTAACTGGGCGTTCATCTGTTTCCCCTTTGAAATTGTAAATTCTCAGGAATCCCAGCTCATCAGTTTGCGCATCTCCCACAGGGCCCAACTCAGTCCTGTGTACATTCTAGGGGCTTCATAAACATTTAAAGACTTGAAATGAAAATATATTCGTCCTAGCTCGAGTAAATCTGTAGTAGAAATTTCTCCATAAATAGCCATAATGAAGAGTTTTTCAACTTGAGCCATTTGCAAGATTGCTTTGGCCTTCATGAATTTTCTTTGATGGGGAAAAAAAAAAAAGTAACCCAAATGCTCTTTCCTGTGATAAGAGTCATAATTTCAAGAGACAGAGCTGTTCATAGGCAAACATTTTGAATTCTGCACTATGTTCAGAGCCAATTAGAAGCAATTGGATTTATGAATTTTTTATTTTCCTGATTGATTTTCTATTTAGTTTCTCCTGAATAACTACTTAAAAATCTTTCCATAACATTCACCCTTTTCGTTGATTTCTAGCCCTAGAGAACCAACCTTTCAGCAATTATACAAGCCCTTCACACACTTTTTTGGTTTTTTTTTTTTTTTTTTTTTTTTTGGCTTCCACTTCTTTTAGTTTATTGAAATCCTCTCCAGATAAAAACCTTGAAATCATTAGGCAGATCACTGTTCAGAACCACGTTAATTCTTCTATTTCTCTCCTTAAAGGAGATGACTGGTGGACAGCTTGGAATAGCAATGAGGTATGGTATTTATCTATAATACCTCTTCCATGATGAATAACTAATTTATCCAAAATCCTATTACTCGGGACATTTCAATCATGGTGGAATAAGGTCTCTGATTTGGATCCTTGTTAATTTAGAAATGGTCTCCTTCCCTGGGGACATTCAGAGCTTCTGAGGCCAGCTGGCAATGAGGCCTGAATTTGAACACTGCAAAGTTAGGAATGTGAGCAAGAGCTTTTTTTTTTTTTTAATTCAGTTAATTAATATATAGTGTTATTATTAGTTTCAAAGGTAGCATTCAGTGATTCATTCATTGTATATAACACCCAAAGCTCATTACATCACGTGCCCTCCTTTATGCCCCTTACCCTATTACCCTCTTCCCCCATCCTAACAAGAGCTTTTTTTTTTAATATTTTTTTTAAATTTTTATTTATTTATGATAGTCACACAGAGAGGGAGAGAGGCAGAGACACAGGCAGAGGGAGAAGCAGGCTCCATGCACTGGGAGCCAGATGTGGGACTCGATCCCAGGTCTCCAGGATCATGCCCTGGGCCAAAGGCAGGCGCCAAACCGCTGCGCCACCCAGGGATCCCTAACAAGAGCTTTTTAATTCTTGGTTTAAAATAGCCTATGAGGTCTGGGGCTTTGCCCACCCTCATTTTCTCCAGGGATTTCAGCTCCTGTCCCTAGGATCTTCCCCCAGCCCTAAATACTGCCACAACTGTCCTGGATGGCTTCGGACCTACAGGGAATTGGACTTTGTCAACACGTAGAGCCATTAAGCTAAGAATGGCTCAGACTCTGGGGAATCTCTTCTGACCACAACCTCCCCTGGTCTGGCCTTGGCTCCACAGAAGTCCTCATCACAGCATCCACTGTTCCTTTCTTATTCATAGATGAAGAGCTGTAGGGTCCTAATGCTGGCTGGGCCCTTGGAAAGCACCCTGTTCAGGGATTTGAGCTTAGGAACTCTCTTTTCAAATGAAATCATACCAGAATGCCCCATAAAAAAAGAACAGACAAGAACAGAGTTGCTCTGACAAAAGCATGAGTGTAGACCGCAACCACTCATCATGTCTTAGGTTCTGGTTTTATAGTTGGCACAGTGGAGGCAGAAACATGTGGGGTTTTGAATAAATTTGGTTAGTGGCCCTTGGACTTTTGTTCCTGTTGGGCAGAGCCTTGGCCTCCAGCCAAATCCCTGTTCACCGGCACTTCTCCCAATATTCTTGGAAGGCTCCAGAGAGTTTCTCTCATATGATCAAGACTGAAATCGCTCATCTCCCCAATGAGTCCATTGTGTTGTCTCCACTCTGTTCCCCTCTCTCCTGCCCTTGCTGCCCTCCTGGGCTCCAGGCAGGGTACTCCTAACCCGCACAGGCATTGTCACTGCCTCTGCCGGGCACTTCCACCGCCCACCGCAGGCACTGCTCCACCTCCGGGGTACCCCTGCTAGGACGGCGGGGATCCCCTCGGAGATCCTGAGGTTGACTTCCTCCTTTATGCATTCCATTCTGGGAAGGGGTCCCTAAGCAAGTTAATCTCTTAGAGAATAATTCATGAAAACAGCTTTTTATGTTTGCTCACAGTCTTCTCTCTCCAATGACTTGAATACTGAGTCAGTAAAAGGCTGGGATGAGGACTCATCTGTATTACTGAGAATTAAGGTTCTGGTTCTGGGTCTGGCTTATCGGCTGGGTTCCTGCCCTCTAAGATGAGTTCCCATCTTCAGGCTCTTTTGTTTCTCAGGCAAATCATTAACCTGGCAGTTAATGGACACGTTGACTCACAGTGGTGGGTAAGACGTAGACATCAGCTGGGCCATCTTCTCTGGCCCCATCTCTGGACTGCTCCCTACCCGCTCCTGCCCCTAGAACACACAGGAGAAACAAAATTTGTAAGGAACTTAATTTAAATTTGATTGATGTTTACCAAAAGCAGAGATCAGGATTCTGAGAAAAATTTCTGAAGGTAAAAATTCATCGTGGGTATAAATCAATGAGAACCGACCTGAGCAATTAATTTTAAAATTCTGATCAAGCAAACCAATTACTGTACAGGATCTAAAGAGAACACAAAGATTTACCTAATGACCAGGAAATACGAGAACTGCGTGCACACACACACACACACACACACTTCCCTAAACCAGAAAGGAAAGGAGAAAACTTTTCCATTCCTGTTCTCTTCTCTTAGGATTGGTTTAAGACTTTGCTCCTTGTAGAATTATAAGAAATATATATATCTGCCCCCAGTTCCTGACAGGAGCTCCCAAAACCCTTATAAATCCCTAAGCAGGGATCCCTGGGTGGCGCAGAGGTTTGGCGCCTGCCTTTGGCCCAGGGCGCGATCCTGGAGACCCGGGATCGAATCCCACATCGGGCTCCCGGTGCATGGAGCCTGCTTCTCCCTCTGCCTGTGTCTCTGCCTCTCTCTCTCTCTCTGTGTGACTATCATGAATAAATAAATAAAATCTTTAAAAAAAAAAATCCCTAAGCAACAAGAGCATGAGGAGCATCTCTTGTTCTAGTGAGGTGACTCTGGGTGGCTCCTGGATGGGGGCTGGTCAGCAGAGATCAAGGTGTGATTAGAAGCTTGGGATTTTCAGCCCCATCCTCCATTCTTCAGAAAGGGGGATGGCTGGAAATGGGGTTAATAACTGATCATGTCTATGTAATGAAGCCTCCATAAAAACCCAAAAGCATGGGGTTCAGAGAGCTTCCAAGTAGGTGAACACATCTATGTACCAGGAGGGTGATACACCCCCAGCTTCCCAGAGACAGAAGCTCCTGCACTCCAGAAGTTCCCAGACTTCACCTTCTGTATCTCTTCATCTGGCTGTTCATTCATATCCTTTAGCAATCCTTTAATAAAGTGGAAAACTTAAGTAAGTGTTTCCTTGAGTTCTGTGAGCTGTTCTAGCAGAGTGTTGAATCCAAAGGGGAGGAGGTCATGGGAATCTCCAGTCTGTAGTCAAGTTGGACAGAACTTGTGGCTAACCCGGGAACCCACTACTTGTGATTGCCATCTCAAGTGGGGAGAGGGGACAGTCTCGTGGACCTGAGCTCCTAGCCTGGGGGACACAACACCATCTTCAGGTAGACAGCATCAGAATTGAGCTAAACTGTAGGACACCAGCTGGCATCGCAGAACTGCTTAGTGGTGTGGGGAAAACCCACACAACTGGTGTCAGAAGCATTGTCAGTGTGATCGTCGTGTCAGGGTAAGGAAGAAACACGGGAGGGAGACTGGAGGTTTGTTCCCACGCGTACTCAAAGTGTGGTCCACAGACCAGCCCCGTTGGCGTCACGGGGAGCTTGTTAGACGTGCAGAACCTCGGAGCCCACTCAAGAGCTGCTGAGCCAGAACACGCAAGTTAACAATGTGGGAGACTTGCCCACACTTTGAAGTCATGAGGCTCTGCTCTGCACATGCAGAAACTGTGCCTCAGATCCTTTCAGACTCCACATGTGGATGAGGTACAACAGGAACAAAGTCCTGGGCACTTGGAAAGGAACAGGAGCAAAGAGGAGGAAGAAGGATGCTGGGAGTGTCTGAGGGAAAAACAAACTTCATACTTGTCACTCTTGCCAAGGATTGGCTCTGGGCACCAGCCTTTAGAGTTGGAGCCAAGAAAAACATCATCCAGCTATCCAATTTCAAATAGGAACCGTGGGTTTTCTCCAACTGCAGAGGGAGGCTGAGATCAGGGACACTGGCCCAGCAGACGGGGACCCCAGCTTCCTGCTTCCTGGCCCGTCGCAGCCCCGGAAATCGTGTGTAAGAAACTGGCAACTGGCTCGGGAAAGAATGAGACATAGTCACTGTTGTGTCCCCCTTGAATGGAATCAGGGGATGCTCTGCCTCGAGATTTATTTCCAGCCTGACAACAATGTTCAGGACGTGTAAGTGGGGGAAGAAAATCCTAACTTCAGTCAGTAACGATGACCCAGCCCAAGATTTTTTTCTGTCTAAGCCTCCTTATGCTGGGGCAGTTAGAGATCTGCAGGAGCGAAGCAGGTAAGTACCCGGCTTTGCAAAATAACACTAGCTCATTCGCAGAAGATGGGTAAAGGTCAGTAACTGGAACGTCTGAAAACGAGTCCTATCTCGGCTCTCCCACGCACAGGCCTGCTGTCCCAGTGATGAATTTCTCACTGGGAAAGCACAAGATAATGGCACTGCAGGAATGGGGGGCAAACCCCCAGGCATGGCTCTCCCGCACCCTGTGTGGCTCACGCTCTGTCCAGCGAGGAGATCAGCTGGGGATGCAAGTCGGGCTGGACATGCACCCTGCGTGCACACCCTTCTCTGGATAAATACCACTACCCCGTATGTTTTTCTTTTCCACTCGAAGAATCTGTCTTGGTGACCCAGGAAATCCAGGGCTCGCACCAGATGCTGTGCTGTGGACACAGGGCCTCCACTTGGCCAAACAGACGCCCATGACAATGCAGAATTAGAAGTGGAATCAGGGCGATGCGTCTCACTCACCGCTCTCAGAGCTCTGGAGACAGGCTGCTATTAATCACTCCAGCCGCATCTATGAGGCTCTTCTCATTTGGCCACGGCTCATAGTCACAGATGCACAGCCAGGGTCTCCTGTTAAATCAAACCCAACAGCTCTATGATAAGGATGACACAGGTGAATGGGGGGCAAAGTGTGCACTCTCAGCCATGTGTCCACACTATTGAAAAAGAGAAAGAAAATGTCTCCTGACTACCAACCAAGTGTCAGATCATTAGTTACTCTCTCTCCTTTTCTGTCTCTGTCTCTGTCTCTCTCTCTCTCTATATATATACATATATTTACATGTAAATAGAACCCCTACTTCAGCTTGGGAGCCAATCTGTGAGAACCAGATCTTGTTGCACATGGAATCAACCCCACAT
This sequence comes from Canis lupus dingo, assembly GCF_003254725.2. Classification (NCBI taxonomy): domain Eukaryota; kingdom Metazoa; phylum Chordata; class Mammalia; order Carnivora; family Canidae; genus Canis; species Canis lupus. The sequence continues at coordinate 13,463,359 of NC_064275.1, read as the reverse complement.
AGGGAGAGGTAGACCGACCACCTCCTGTCCTTTGCTCCAGGTGGCAACAGCGGAGAGCTGAGCCTGCTGCTCATCTTTCCACTGAGCTTTATATATTTTTATGTATTTTATATATATTTATATACATTTACATGTAAACATATATACATATATAGACACATCTATATGTAAATATATATATCATACAGTATAGAAACTCAGGTCTAGGGACACCTGGGTGGCTCAGTGGTTGAGCATCTCGCTCAGGGCGAGATCCCAGGATCCTGGGATTGAGTTCCACATCAAGCTCCCTGTGGGAAGCCCTCTGCCTATGTCTCTGCCTCTCTCTATGTGTCTCTCATGAATAAATAAGTAAAATATTAAAAAAAAAAAAGAAAGAAAGAAACTCAGGTCTAGGAAAATGGCAGAAATAATCACGATAGAGAAGAAGATGAATAGTAGAGAACTGAGTCAGAGGGCATAGAGAAGATGAAAAAAGAAAGAGGGAAAGGAAAAAGAGAAAGAGAAAAAAGAGTAAGAAGAAAAGGCCAGGAGCAGAAAGCAAACTGCATTCATAACCAGACTTCCTGTGCTGGGGTCCCACTTACAGGTCACTTTGCCATTTAGAGGTTGGTGACCTGGTACAGGTCACATAGCCACAGTCTCTTAATCTGTAAAGCGAGAGCAGCAATATCCCGCTAACTGCTCCACTGGCTTGTTGTCAGGATCAAATAATCTGTTGCCAAGTTCTGTAAAATTAGAAGTGCTACACGAATGGAAGCTCTTCAAATGGTGGTCAAAGACTGGACGAGAATCAGAAGACCAGCTCCCCAGTGGAGAGTGAAGGGCAACATCTACCAAAGGGTGAACAGAGCAAAGAACCCCTACTTCAGCTTGGGAGCCAACCTGTGAGAACCGGAAGGTCTTGTTGCACATGGAATCAACCCCACATAGGGAGAGGTAGACCGACCGCCTCCTGTCCTTTGCTCCAGGTGGTGACAGCGGAGAGCTGGGCCTGCTGCTCATCTTTCCACTGAGCTTTCAGAGAGTCAGGGTGGAGACCCCCACCCCCACCCCACCCCCATCCCACCAATTTCTGTGTGAGATTTAAGAGCAATCACCTCCTCTCTTCTGGGCCAGCAGCATATCACCGAGCTGTCTGACGCTTGTGTTTTATGCTTTTATTCATGACAGCCCGGGAAACCAGGGCAAAGTGCAAATGTGGTGAATGTTGGGGGTGGTGGGCAAGGCAGGGCAATCTGGGATGAAAGAAACAGAAAGCTTGGATTTATGTGACACAATTCAGAAATCACGGAGTACTGAAGAAGTTTTTGATGAAATAAAAGTCCAGGAAAAAGAAACCAGAGAAGAATAAATTAGCTGTAAAAGGCTCTCTTGTGTTTGTTTGTTTGTTGTTTTTGTTTTTTTGTAGGCCAGAGTATCAGAAAGGGGGGAGCCTAATATGAATAGTCTCTTTGAGGTGAGGACCATGGGCGAATTTTTGACAATGGAGCTGATGGGGGTGTTGTTTGGCCCGAACTGGAAATAAGGCCTGATCGAGTCTATTAACTGTGCCCAACCAGAGAGGACTACAGAGCTGCAACTGGAAATATCCACCTGTTTAGTGTGTGCATCAAGATTTCTGATTTTTTTCCATGTACTGGCTGGAGGTACTGGAAGAAAGATGCTACAGAATGAAGGAGAAGGGCTCAGATCTGAGCAAATATCTCTTTGCTTTTCCTTCCTCCCTTGGGACGGGTAGAGTGGGCTGAACAGTGTCCTCAAACATATGGCCACATCCCAATCCCCGGAACATGTGCATCTTACCTTATTTGGGAAAAGGGTCTTTGTGGACACGGCTAAGTTAAGGATCTTGAGATGAGGAGATCACTGTCCCCGGTCATCTGGGGGACATCACAGAATGAGGCCATCACAAGAGTGAGGCCAAGGGAGATTAAAGAGTCATGCAGAAGAGAAGTTCATGAGAGGTGGTGGTAGAGATTGGAGTCACATGGCTTTAAGCAAAGGAAGGCCTGGACCCTCCATACCTGGATGAGGCAAGGAAGGATTCTCCCCTAGAGCTTCCGGAGGGCGCGTGGTCCTGCTGCCACCTTGATTGCAGACTCCGGGCCTCCAGAGCCGTGAGACAATCCATTTCTATCGGTTTTAAGCCACCATGATTGGGGCAATCGATTACAGCAGCCATTGGAAACTAGTGCAGGGGGAAGAGGGCTAAGTTACCCAGTGGAGGAAACAACTTCAACTCTTCTGACCTCCCTCTTTGGTCCAGATCTAGGTCCATTTGCCAGATCAGGAGGCATGGAGCGAGCAGCCCGCGCCCTGGGCAGAGCCCGTGGGGGGTTTCAGCGCTGAGGAGACCACTCCACGCATGCTCTCCACAGGACCCGGAGAGAGGGGAAGGCCTCAGGCCCGAGGCTAAGGAATAGATGCTTCCAGCCTCTCATCAAAGCCCAGCAAGCCTGGGAGATGGAAATGGAAGCTCCCAGAGTTAGTTGTGAGAGGAGTTGCTGCCACCTGGGTTTGAACCCTACCTCCCCCATTCACTGGCTGCGTACCTGTAGCCCCCCTCTCCTTCCCTCCCACCCCGCCTCCAGTTTCTTCATCTGTAGAATGGAAGTGAGGAAACCTACCTCACAGACTTGTTGATGGGAGGTTTGAAGCATGGCTTGGCTTCCTGAGGGGCTTCCAGATGGCTGTTGCTGTCCCCACCTACGATCTCAGGGCCCAGGAGCCCGAGGCCCCTCCTCACGCAGGGCTCAGCCGGGCATGTGAAGGTGCTCAGGACTCACAATGCCACGTCCGTGCTGGGGCGTGCCTGCGGTTCTCAGGACCTACCTTTCTAAGCTCCCCAAATCACAAGGGCTAGAAACCTGCGAACTGTGGCTCTCAGAACCCCCTGCCGGCGTGGTTCCAGTTCAGATGCCACCCATGCGAGACACAGGCATGAGAGCAGGGATCCTATTTTTGGCTCCAGCTTGCATGGCAGGAGTCTAAGAACAATGGTAGAGGCGGCCCTAGCAGCAGCGGGGTCCCACAGGCAGGATGGAGGCCGTAGGGGGGCAAGGCCTGTGGGCCCAGGGGGCGCCGTGAGGCTGGGGGGCCGACTGCAGTGCTGGGCCCCAGGGGCATGTGACTCCTCCCACCCCCCACTTTCACTCCTTCCCTTCCAACAACTTGGAAATTTTACTCCCCATATGAAATCCCTCTTTGCTCCAAATACCTACAATGACTTCCACCTTCTCGACTGAATCTGCCACCAGAACATCAGTCTTCTGTGGGGGCACAGGTGCCTGAAGCTTGGAGATGTTAGGGTCCCCTGAAGGTATTCCTCGATGGGAAACACCACCTGACATTCCCAACTGAAGGCTTAAAATGAAAATACACCAGGGAGAGCTATCATATCGGCTCAAATACCTTCGGGGGATCATTGATCGTGTTCGAATCTGTCATTAAAGAGAGTCTTGTAAATGAGGACGATGGAGAGGAGTGCAAGCAGGATGAAGGCGGAGCGAGGGAGCTGGATCAAAGGCGGGGAAACGAGAGAAAATCCCTCAAAATGAGGAAAAAGTAACATTGGGGAAAAGCATGTAAATTTTAGTAGTAATACTAAAGTTTAGTAGTAATACTACTAATAGTATTTAGTAGTAATGCAAATACTAATACTAAATACTAATACTAAATATTAATAGTATTTAGTAGTAATATTACTAAATACTACTAAATACTAAAATTTAGTAGTAATACTACTAATACTATAGTACTAACTAGTTTGACTTATTTTCATTTTTTAAGCTGCAGCAAAATATGCATAACATTAACATAACATATATCATTTTAGTCATTTTTAAGTGCACAGCTCTGTGGCATTAAATACATTCATGTGGTTGTAAAAGCATCACCGCCATCCATCTCCAGAACTTGCACATCTGACCGAACTGAAACTCCATACCACATCATACGAGGACTCTCCGTCCCCCTCCCCAAGGCCCCAGCTGTCATGAGTCCTTCCGGGACTGGGGTCCAGTCTCCATCTTTGGAGCATGTCTCGTGACCAGCAGTAATGACAAAAATGAGATAATGCTAACTGAATTTGACAAAAAAGCAAACAGAAGGACATGGAGATGATTTAGAAATCAACTAAAAAGAGTATTTACATGTAGAATCTATTTTCTGTCTGTATCAATTTTACTACCCTAGGAGCCACCTACAAGTTGATCACATAGGATTTGCCTTTTTGTGTCTGGCTTTTGCCACTTAGCACAGTGTCTGCCAGGGTTCATCCATGTCGTAGCGTGTGTCAGACATTCCTTCTTGTTAAGTCTGAATAACAACATTCAGGCTAAATAACATATTCCATTGTATGCGTGAACCCTATGTTCTTTATCTACACATTTGCCAATGGACACTTGGTTGCTTCCATCTTTGGCTATTTCAAGTAATTCCACTATGAACATTGATGTACAAATGTACATTGTATGTACATTGTATGTACAGATGTCTCCGTTTCCCACTCTTTTGGGTAGAAAAATCCTAAAAATAGACTTGTTGGATCACGTGGTTATTCCAGGCTTAATTTTTCTTGAAGGACCACCATATAGTTTTCCACAGCACCTGCTCCATTTGACATTCCCACCAGCAATGCAGTTTCCAACCTCTCTACATCTTTGCTAACATGTTATTTTCTATATTTTTTAAAAAAATAATAGCTATCCTTTTGGGTGCGAAGTGGTATCTCATTGTGCTTTTGATTTGCATTTCTCTAATGATTAGTGATGTTGAACATCTGTTCATGTGCCTATTAGCCATTTGTATATCTTCTTTGAAGAATGTCACTCGACTTTTTACGGGAATTAAAAAGAGAATAAGGAGACTTACGTCTGAAGAAAGAAAAAAAGTGGACCCCTCTCCCCATATAAGCTTCAGAGACTATGAAAAACAATTTTTTAAAGAATATGTGAGATCACATTCCTTACGTATACTGAGTGAAAATGAATGCAGATGGGACTTTGCCTAGTCAAATAGACTTAATCGGAAAGCAGATTCCAATATAAATTCAAACAAGTTGTGAAACAAAATGCATAAAAGCACATCAATTTCTATTGAAGGAAGCATAAAATCCTATAAAAATAAAATTTCCCTTGTCATTCAAATTGCGATTTATATGTGTCTGGTCTTCAGACAATAGGAAGTTGCACTGTAGGCTCCTGGACTAGGGAGGAGGGGCAAATGCGAAGGGAACAGCAAATCAGTGAAAAGAATAAAAAGAACTGTTTACTGGTCTCTCTTTTTCACATCACACTTGATGCCCACACAAGTGATACTCAGAACTGTGCAGGAGAGAATGTTCTCTGGGCACAGTGAGGAGGTGGATCACCCGCTCCCGTTCGTGCTAAGGGCATTTGTCTGAAATGGGAGCGTGGGAGAGAGTCTGTCTACAAACCTAGACACAAAAGGGATCTTATTTGCTTTCATGATTCCTTTTCCCCTCCCTCTTCATATTTTTACACTAAAGTGTGTGCAAATTATTCAAGCATCTGGGTCGTGATTCACCATTACTCTCTACAGCTTTTATTAAGCTTTGTGCTGTTCACAAAAGAATAGCAATGAAGTTAATTAATGGCCAAGTTTATTGGAATCTATATTGATTGCATCAAGTTTCTATCTCAATGTTTTTGACCAAAAAGAAGAAGAAAGAAAGAAAGAAAGAAAGAAAGAAAGAAAGAAAGAAAGAAGAAAGAAGAAAGAAAAAGAAAGAAAGAAAGAAAGAAAGAAAGAAAGAAAGAAGAAAGAAAGAAAAAAGAAAGAAGAAAGAAAGAAAGAAAGAAAGAAAGAAAGAAAGAAAGGAAGGAAGGAAGGAAGGAAGGAAGGAAGGAAGGAAGGAAAGAAAGAAAAAGAAAGAAAGAAAGAAAGAAAGAAAGAAAGAAAGAAAGAAAGAAAGAAAGAAAGAAAAGCGCTAATGCTAACAGCTAATGGAGTGATGGATACTTAGTAGATGCTCAATATGTATGAATGAAAGAACACTCGGAAATCTGAGCCCCCATCATTTCTTCCCTGAATTATAACTGCTTCCTAATTGCTCTCCCTGCATACCACCTAGCTGCTGTTCCCCAGATCGTATAACTGGGAGTCATCTTTACCACTCCTAGCTCATGCTTCACTAGCCATCCACAGTCAGGGGCTGTTGTGTTACCTTCAAACTAAATCTACAGCATTTCTCCCCCTCTCCAAACTCCCTGCCACAGTTGAGTTCCGGCTCTCATCAATTGTACCTGGACTTTTTAATAGCCATCTTTCCAAAAACTCTCTTCATTTTAATACATCCACTAACATTCCAACACAGTGACCTTTCTTCTTTCTTTCTTTCTTTCTTTCTTTCTTTCTTTCTTTCTTTCTTTCTTTCTTTCTTTCTTCTTTTTTTTTTTTTTTTTTGGTGATCTTTCTTTCTAAATCTAATGACGTCAGGAATAACATTTCTAGAAACATAGGTAATAGTAATTAGAAGCCTATGTAACAAAAACAACAGGCATGAATATATGAAAAGTATATGAACAATGATGTTGCATCATAATTTGTAATATTAAGAATTGCGAACAGGGGCACCTGGGTGGCTCAGTCAGTTGAGCATCTGACTCTTGATTTCAGGTCAGGTCATGAGCTGGGGTCCTGAGATTGAGCCCTGCGTCGGGCTTCATGCTGGGTGTGGAGCCTGCTTAAGATTCTCTCTCCCTCCCTCTCTCTCTCTCTGCCCTTCCCCCCCAAGCACGTGCTCTCTCTCACTGCCCCCCTCTTTCTCTCCCAACTTCAAAACAAAAAAGAATTGCAAACAAACCAAACATCAATCTATATAAAAATTAAATAAATTATCTCTAAAATGGAATACTATGACAAAGAAGTGGGTAGATCTACATGAACTGGCATAGGAGGGTGTCCCCAATAGTGTTACCTTCAAAACAAAAGTTGCAGATAGGAAGCCACACAGTAGAATATAGAGAGACGGAGCATTTTGTACAAAGTGTAAATATGAATTGTGTAGGAAAGAGTTAACAAAGCAGGCCTGACTGTAATCCTCTGAAAGTTCTGCTTATCAGGCTGGGCCTTGGCTGGCATCCGGGAAGTTGGAATTTAGGAGAATTCCTGCTATACCAACTGATAAAAGCGGTTTCCTACACCTAAACTGGTTGTACAACCAACATGGTTTATACTGAACTCCTGCTTCCTTCTGGGAGTCAGAAATTTTGGTATGTATCAGTTAGAGCCTCTCTGTGTGACCAGCCCCATAACCCTAGACACCGAGTCTCTAAAGAGCTTCCTCTGCAGACAACATTTCACATGTGCCATCATAACTCCTTGCTGGTGGAAGTAAACATGTCCTGCATGAGTGTGCCAGGGGAGACCCTGGGAAGCTTGTGCCTGGCTCCTCCCAGAGTTCACCCTGTGAGCCTTCTCCTTGTGTTGATCTTGCTCTAAATCTTTTCACTGTAAATAAATCCTGTGAATATGACTGTATGCTATGTCCCATGAGTCCTCCTGGCAAATCACGGAACATGAGGGTGGTCTTGGGGACCCCCAACACACTAATACATTGCTTTATTTATATATGCATTGGAAAAAGGCTGGAATCATTGAGGATTTTTAATTTTTAGTAGAGGGTTGAAATCGTCATTTTACCTCTTACTATTGATCTTTTTAGTGCTTTGGGAATACAACTGAGTTTTAATCACGTGTATGTGTGCCTTCAGTGACTGGCCATGTTGTAATGATCACTTACATGTATGTCCCCAGGTCATAATGAGTCCTCTTGAGACTGGGGTCCGGTCTCCATCTTTGGAACATCTCCCCTGACTAGAAGTAGGCAAACCACACAGTAGATGACAAAAATAAGATAATGCTAACTGAATTTGACAGAAAAGCAAACAGAAGGACATGGAGATGATTTAGAAATCAACTAAAAAGAGTATTTACATGTAGAATCTCCTTTCAAGTTTCAGATTTTCAGTACCTTTGATTTCGCAGCTTATTTCAAGCCTCCCTAGTTTTTTACCCCTATTTGGAAGAGATAGGGAAAAGCCAAAAATACAGGGGAAAGAAAAGAGATGAAATATAGTTAGATAAGAATAGAAAAATAACTACAATTTAAATTTCTTCACTCCAGAGGCAAGCAGCTAGCCCTTTCATTTAATGTAGTTTATCCAAAAGAGGACAGCATGACTTCTTTCTCAAAGAAATCCCTGTTGGCAGCACGACTGCAGCATCAGAGGACATCAGCCGTGTGGTAGTTAGGATATGAAACAAATGTGGAAACCTTTTACATCTTCTTCCTCTTGAAACTGTGGTTTTGTAAGAACAATTAAATACCCGAGTGACCATGGGGGTACCACTGGGTGAGCACAAGCTAACTCAAGAGTTTATTCATTGCCTCGGGCTACCCTAATACAGAACTGTTTTATTTTTTAAATTGCACCTGGTATATAAAAGTAAACCAACATAGATTCAGATTTGGGCGCCAATTCCTGAAGACTTGTCTGTGGAGATGTGGAGAGAGCATAAATAATTAAAGAAACATACAGGAATATTCAACTACCGAGTAAAAAGTGGGTTAGATCCAAGATACTTTGAGTTTTAAACTCTGTCTGTACTGGGAGTCTATAATTCAAGCTGGCAGTGAGTTAGTATTTTCTAAATTTTTCTTGCTTGGTCATAGATGTACCATGCACTATATAGACAGTCACAACTTGAGGTGACACAGAAATGCACACTTCACATACGTGTATGAATATTTTATTTCCATGTTACAGCCAACCTGTGAATTGTCTCACTTGAAAAGGAGTATATTCAAGTGGTTAGGCTGGCCCTGTCCAGGAGCTGAGAATAATTTAGAGGCACCCAAAACCATAATTTAAAAACCATTAAGGGATCCCTGGGTGGCGCAGCGGTTTGGCGCCTGCCTTTGGCCCAGGGCGTGATCCTGGAGACCCTTGATCGAATCCCACGTCGGGCTCCCAGTGCATGGAGCCTGCTTCTCCCTCTGCCTTTGTCTCTGCCTCTCTCTCTCTCTCTCTCTCTCTCTGTGTGATGACTATCGTAAATAAATAAAAATAAATTAAAAAAATTAAAAAAAAATAAAAACCATTAAATTCCTCTCTGAGCTCCTGCTACCGTGGGCTTCCAGCCATAGCCTTGAATAGGTTTTTATCCTGGTGAAAGATCGGAACCTGTTTTACATGCTGAAGCTTTGTAAAAAGGTGAATCCATCTACTCTGGTTACAGAAAGTCAGAGTTCCCTTGACATTTTCATTACTAATAGCCATTTTTCAAACAAAATTCCCACTTCAGTTGATTCTCAGTGGTCATAAATGGTTGTCAGAACTTGCCCAGGGTTCATCTAGATATTCCTTTGAGATATACTTATTAGCAAGCAGACAGATTTCTTCCATATGCTGTAATATATAGCCCCCATGTGCTCAGATACAAAATTGTGTGTGTGTGCGCATGTGTGAAATAGCGTCAGATCTCAAGGACAGGGGGCTTCTTTTTTTAAAAAGGGGCCAAGAGAAAGTTGCCTGTGCAGATTCTGGCCAATTTCCCCATGTGTTTTACAAATAGGGTTAACTGATTAATGAGAAGCAAAGGCTTAAGGTCAAATACCTGAATTTAGAATCCAATGTGATGCAAAGTCATTGAACAATTAATGATTTGAGTAAAGCTCAACAAGCAGTGACTAATGCATGTATTTTGGGGAGTTGCTTCCCAGGCAAAGAAAGCAACAAGTGCAAAGGCCCTGTGGCCAGAGTGGAATGAATTAGAAGAAAATTTCAGACAAATTATACAGAAAGTTCCCAGGGCGCCAGATTTTATAGGGCCTTGAAGCCTCTGTGAAGACATTGGCTTTACTCCACTTGAGGTAGGAAGTCATTGGAGGGAAGGTTTTAAGCAAAGGAGTGATATGATCCAATTTAACTTCAGATGCATCACTTGGCTGCATTGATTAGACCACAAAACAGCATAGATGGAAGACAAAAGAAACTGTCAGGAGCTCTTGTGAGAGATGCTGGTGCCTTACTGCAGTAGAGGTAGCGGGAATTGCTGGCCAGGAGAATGAGGGGTGGGAGAGAAGGAGAAAATTTGGTCAAGAACAACTGGGAGAATGAAGGTGGCATTTCTAAGTCTTTTTCATCTAATTTATTTTCAGTGAATTCTCTAGCTTTTCATTTTCCTGGAATTACAAAGACACAGTCTCAGTGACCAATGGGCTGGCAGTCCTAAAAAAGGGCAATTCCAAGGTTGTGTCTAGAGAGTGGCCCAGAACCACCAAGCTCCAATCAACCTGAGCCCGGGCCTGCAGAGCACCCAAGGCACTGGGAATTGGGACAAGAGACAGGAGTCTCATTACTAGTAAGGAACTGAGGCATTTTCCCAGAAGTGCAGTTTCCCTGAGAGAAAAGAGAGTATGTGTCACCGGAGCAGTGACCACAATCCAATAGTGGGAGAGAGAAACTTTCAGAATCAGCATGTACAATGTCTGACCCCCACGCTCTTCCCCAGCCTGGACTTCCACTGACTTCTGCCTGGGTCCCTGAGACAGAGAAAGATGTGAATAAAGCCTGAAAGGGTTTCCACTAAATCTCTGTAGGGCCCCCCACTTGGGCTGGACTCAATGGGGCCCTCCTGTCGGTGTGGCACTGGCCTCCTCCTCCCCACCACCCCGCAGGGCTACCTGGGGTCCACCAAGAAAAAGAAAAACAAGTCAGACTGGGTTCATTTATGAGTGAATTCAGGGCACCCCCTGGGAACTCCCAGAAACCCATGATGGCAAGCACGCTGGGCCAGGGAGCCTGTATTTGGCACTAGAAATAACACCAGGGAAGCCCAGACTCTGTGAGTCTTCAGTGGTATGGCGATTTCTCTGTCTGCCCCCCTCCACTCAGACCTAGGGAGAAGATTGGCAGCTCCACTGGGACAGCCCCTGGCGGGGCCAGGGTAGCGATTGCCAGGGGCTAAATTTTAGAACCAAAGAGATAGTCCAGATCCACACCCAGTGGGGATCCACACCCAGTGGGGGAGGCCTCAAAAGATCAAACACTGAGACTGGAGTGTTTTTACCTTTTTTTAAAAGTATAACTCTACTGAAAATAACTTTTCTTTCCCCCTTGACTAAGGATTAAGTTGCAAAGTGAGAGCAACTATGATGTTGGAACAAGAGGAGGGGAAAGGGGCTCAGGCCACACTGAGTCTCTGCTCTGGTCCTAGTTGCCAGGGGACACATAAGCCTTAAGATTCGGTGATATGCAAAAATGTGGGCTGGGAGAGTAAGCAGGCAGGACTCCTGTGTCCCCAAACCTCCAAAGTGCTCCCATCTGCCCCCATGACCATAAATGCTTATGGAATATGCTATTTTCCCTTCTTCAAACAGATGAAGGGGAGTTTAAACTGCTCCTAGAGCACATTCATTGGGAGATATAATAACAAATGGCTCCCTACTGGGTATTGGAATGGTCCATGAAAGAAAGAGGTACAACCCTCAGGAGAAAATTGAGGTCAGCCAGTTCAAGTCCCAACTTCAATCCCCAACTTCTTTTTTAATTTATTTATTTTAGCGAGAGAGAGATTGGGGGGCTGCAGAGGAAGAAGGAGAGAGAATCTCAAGCAGACTCTCCACTGGGCGTGGAGCCCAACATGGGGCTCGATCTCACATCCCTGAGATCATGACCTGAGCAAGAGCCAGACACTTAACCGACTGAGCCACCCAGGTGTCCCTTCAGTCCCCAACCTCTGAAGATCTTGGGCAAAGTATTCAACTCAGCGCAGTGGATCTCAGCCTTAACTGTGCATTAAATTCATCTGGGGACACTTTTAAAATCCCAATACCTAGGCGTCACGCCAGACCGACCAACCAAATCAGAATCTGTAGGGGTGGGACCAAGGATCAGTATGCTTTTAAAGCTCTCCAGGTGATTTCAATGCATAGCCACTGTTAAGAGCCAATAGTTCTCAGGCTTCCCTCCCCTCTTCCCTGCCCCGGGGCAACTAAAACAATCTCCATGAGGCCACATTTTACAAAAACTCCCCAGTGCTCACCATATGCAGTTAGGGCTGCCAAACACAGACTCTCATTAGTAATGAGGTTATCACGCTTAACTCATTAGCCTATTGTCAGGATTGTGTGAGATAACATATGGTACGCTCTAGGCATAGAGCTTGGTCCTTAATAAGCATTTAATAGATGATAGGTATTATTATTTTAATTATCATTATTGCTGTTATTATTAGATACCACTCAGGGAGAAAGGAATGCAGTGGGGGAGACTGGAGATCATAAACGCACACTTGGAGACATTCTAGGGCGGCCAAATCCAACTCCACTGGCTTTTGTGTTAGGCCTAGCATGGCCCAGTAGACCAGAACCCGACCTGGAGGCTTGTCCAGCCCTGATCTTTGACTGTAGGCCCCACCCACTCTGCCCCCTTGAGTGACCTGGTTCTAGAAGAAGAGGTCAAGAAAGGGAACCCGCTAGTGGGTCTGGTGTGGACCAGGAAAGGGAGGTTTGGGGAGCCTAGCCAGGCCGGCCACTCTTCAGCTTAGTCAACATGCCTCCGCGCTGGCCTCTGCGTACAGCCATGGAAATGAATTCAGGAAACAGTTGATTTACAAAGGGCTGACATGCCTGTGACAGCAGGCTCAGCCTACTGCTGTACGTGGTCCTTACGTGTGGGGCAAGAGAGCAGAGGTCACCAGGAGATGCCGGGTCTACGGGCAACCCTTTCGTCCACCCGGGAAAGGCAGAGGCACGGCTCCGTCCCTCTTCCCAGCAGGCCGTCTTCTTCAACACCCTTTGACACCAGGCAGCGAGCCACCTACCCACCCTCGTTTGCTTGGACGGCCTCTCCGAACCCCTCATACCTCATCCCAATGTGGGGCCAAGAAAACATTCTTTGACGTCAGCCACCTGTCCAAGGACAACTGCATCAAATTCAGGGAAAGGAGGTCCCAGAAGAGACTCCCAGAAGCAGCAGCTCCTCTGGGCTGGACATTCTGGAACAGACCAGCGTTTTCCAAGTGGGGAGGGGTCTTCGAGTACCATTGGCTCAGTTAGAAGCCAATCTTGAGGGAAGAAGGGAATTGTCTGGAGCTGCCCCCGACCGGCCCCCCAAGCCTTTCTACAGTGAAGAGCCCAGCTTGCTCCCAAGGCCTGTGTTCATTAGCCGCGGCCTGGGGTTGAGGGTGGGGGGCAGGAGCTGCTCCAGGCCTGCAGGGCCCCACGCAGGCCCCAGCCCCAGCCCCGCTCGCAGGAGGCGCGGTTAATGACTGTTCACTAGGCGATTACTAGGAATTAATTCAGGAGAGAAGATAATCAATAGATGACCCACTGAGAGTGGTCCATTAAGGTAGACCGGCTCGGCTCTTCAGGTGTGATAAATCGCGCGTTTAACGTATTCAATACCATAATAAAGGTTGCAATTAAATGAGGCAACTTGGCATCTTAATAACTGCGCGCTTGCAAAGATTTAAACTTCAGCCTGAGACACAGAGGAACATTCACGGTGCCTCGGACGGGTTTCCTTTCTGGAAGAGAGAAAATAACGTCTGACTCTTCTCCTGAGAAGCTGACAGGGCACATCTGTCCCCAGATCCTTCCAGAGTTAAAAGGAAGAGGTGACTTTGAGCGCCTGCCACTGCGTCTTCTGTTCTGGGTATCTCTCCGCCGGCTTAATGATCGCCACCGTCCCGGGGGGTGGAAGGCAGGCTGGAAGGGGCCCCGGGGACCTCGGACAGGGACCCGGTGGCCCCAGCACTATGCAAATCAGCGCACAGACAGATGACTTGGCAAGAGGCCTCCTCGTAAGCCTTCCCAGACCAGCTCATCTCCCCGTGGCTTCTTATTAAAGGAGAAGCACTTGTTGCCACGTTTGGCCTTTGGCCCTCCCTCATCCTTTCTAGACTTTGCGTGCCTGTGAGTACCTGGGTGTGCATGCACACACACACACACATACACACACTACACACGTGCATTTAAAATCCGATTTTTTCCTTTCCCTCTAGGTTCTGACTAAAAATTCTTCAAGGCAAATTTCAGAGGCCTGTTATAATCACAAGTCATCTGTCCTGCACTTTGCAAAACAGATGTATTTTGTTCACCTCCATCCCACCCAGGGGCTGGGCGTCAACTGCGGGACATTGGGAAACGGCCACCGACCTCGTCACACCTCCCCCGGGATGGGATTATGAGTCTAGGAAGAGTCGGTAAAAGTAAGGGTGAAACTGCATTTGTGGGATCCTTGGGTGGCGCAGCGGTTTGGCGCCTGCCTTTGGCCCAGGGGTGATCCTGGAGACCTGGGATCGAATCCCACGTCAGGCTCCCGGTGCATGGAGCCTGCTTCTCCCTCTGCCTGTGTCTCTGCCTCTCTCTCTCTCTCTCTGTGTGACTATCATAAATAAATAAATAAAATCTTTAAAAAAAAAAAAAAAGAAACTGCATTTGCCTCCACACCTTCTCGTGTAAGGGCACACTGCCTGGGATCCTAATCTGGGGGCAGGGTTTCTAGTGCAGCTGAGCCTCGTCCCTGCCACCTCGCCCCCCCCAGGCCCCCAGCTGCTGCTAGTCTACACCCCCAGTGTTACATTGAGCAACCTCTGCAGAGATCACAGACCTCAGGAGTGAAACGAAATGCTTGCGGAGACCTTAAGGGAGGCTTTTCAGCTTAAACTGATATTAAGTCTACTGTGATGTTAGATGAAAATGTCTTGCTTGGGATGCCTGGGTGGCTCAGCGGTTTAGCGCCACCTTCAGCCTCGGGTGGGATCCTGGAGACCTGGGATCGAGTCCCATGTCGGGCTCCCTACATGGAGCCTGCTTCTCCCTCTGCCTGTGTCTCTGCCTCTCTCGTGAATAAAAGACAACCTACAGAATGGGAGAAGATATTTGCAAATGACATATCAGATAAAGGGCTAGTTTCCAAGATCTATAAAGAACTTATTAAACTCAACACCAAAGAAACAAACAATCCAATCATGAAATGGGCAAAAGACATGAACAGAAATCTCACAGAGGAAGACATAGACATGGCCAACATGCAAATAAATAGAATCTTAAAAAAAAAAAAATGTCTTGCTTTGTGGGCTGCTGGGAGGACTCGATCTATCTGTCTGTGCCTCTGAGCCTCGGGGTGCAGCGCTGTCCCGAGACACAGGGAAGGAGCCACCACAGGCCTTCTTTCCATCCCCCCTCGCCCCTGAGTTGAGTCTAGAAGGAGGGACGTCAACCTGCCAACTGGCTGGCCACTCAGCGGCACAGGTAGACGCAGCAAGTCGTGCCCTTCTCATGAGGATCAAGCCCGCGCTCTTAGATCACAGGTAGTAACTGGCTAGTGTCCTCAGGACATTTAGCTCTTTATTTATTTTATTTTATTTTTATTTATTTATCCATGAGAGACACACACAGAGAGAGGCAGAGACACAGGCAGAGGGAGAAGCAGGCCCACACAGGGAGCCTGACGTGGGACTCGATCCCTGGTCTCCAGCATCACGCCCTGGGCTGAAGGCGACGCTAAACCGCTGGGCCACCCGGGCTGCCCTAACTCTTTAGAGTTAAAAGAAAACAAAGGATGCTTCTTGGTCGGGCTACCTTGGTGTGAAGTATTAAAATGTACTCCTCAAAAAAAATTAAGAAATAAAAATAAATAAAATGTACTCCTCTGGGTCACGGCTCGGTAGAGCCACAGTCCTCAAGGTGGACAAAGCCCACATGGGAAGGGCTGGCGCTGGTGCACGGAACTTGGGCAGAGGGGAGACCGCACCTGTCCCCCGGGCTGGGCGCCCTCGGCCTACGCCTCTGACTCACTGAGGTGCATGGGATGGGGCTGGGCAAACCCAGCGCCTGGAAGACAGGGTGAGCTCTGGGATGGCCTGGCCGGCCCGAGCCTGAGCAGAGGGGTGAGAGGCGGGCTGCTGAATCCTGGGCCCTCCGGATTCTGGGAGGAGCCCACTCGGGCCCTCTCACAGCATCCTACAGCCTGAGGCCCTGCGCGTCCATCCCTGACTGTGACATCCCAGGCAGGCAGGCTGTAGGGACTGAGAACTGCAGATTTTGTGGCCTCGGCTGTCGGAAGAGGTCCCCCATGGTGATGACAGCTGTCTGGAAGCTGCTCCTGCCCCTGAGGTCGGAGCAGCTTAGGACGCTTGTCCAACCCCACGCTTGTCAGCCTGCCTAATTCCTCACTGCCTTTGCAGAGGGCACCAGGGGCTTGGATTCTGGTGCCCTCATTCACTTGTCCAACAAATATTTACCGGGTGCTTAGACTATGCCAGGCCCTGTACTAGGTGCTGGGGAGATAGTGCTAAGTGAGAAAGATACTGACTCCTGGAATGTTAACGTCTAGCAAAGGGACACCAGACCCTGGATCAATAATTATATATGTAATGGTTCGTTTTAATTGCGTAACTGGATCAAGTGCAATTCCATCGTCCTCCAAGGGCTCAGCCAGGCACGGACTCTTAACGAGCTTTCTGGAGGAACCCTGACTTAGTTTGGAGTATTGCAAATGTCCATGGAGAGGCAGAAGGATTTGAGAGAGCATCTGGTTCCCCTATTCCTAGGGCACAGATGAGTTCATTGACATTTAGAGTCAAGAGGAAACTTGCCCAGGGTCCCGTGGCCTAACTGAGCCACTGAATTAGTATGAGAACCAAACCACATGCGAGAGGATATAAATGCATAGCCTAACATACACCTTATAATGATACTAGCAGAAAGGGAGAAGCAGAGGGGTGGAAAGTCCCATGTCGCAATGCTCGTGTTTCTGATTTGGGAGTGCATTCTGCGTGACCATAAGAATCTTGAGTGGGGCTGGAGGCCTGGGAATTCCCTTCTAACAAAATGACGAAAGTGCTCAATAATGGCCTGACTCATAGGTTGCTGAGAAACTGTCTAATATCTCCACCCAGGCTTTTGCTCAACTCTTCCATTAAGCCTACATCTTCCTGGTAAAGTGGACTTCATGGTGTCAGAAGCGTAAAAGAGTTCTTCCCTGCCCCACCTTTTTCTTGGAGACCCCTAAGTCCCATTCAGGCAAAGTATACAGGAGAGAGTGATTTATTTCAACCAAGCTAGACTTGAACTAGCTTAGAGGAAATTCCTAGTGAGTATCCAGGGTATCTCCAAAACAAATGCCTAGTGTACTTTCTGAGGACTCTGCCTCCGTCCCAGAGGTCTGGTGTGAACAGGCCAGCGGGGAAATTCCCTCGAGGGTGCTTTGCTTGAGCTAACAGGAAATTTCATTTTGCTTCCCCCTTCGATGGTTTCCAGGGACCACTTATTAGGGCTGGGTACTTCTGTGAACCCATTATTTTCACAAGATGATTTAAATTAGCATTGGTAGGACTGTTTGAAGATACTTTTAATGTAGTGGTTAAAATTGGATGATGTTACAATCCCAGTGAAGCTTATGCTGGCAGGAGTGATTTAAATATTTAAAGTGTTTAAATTGTTTAGGCTGTAAAAATTGTGCACTGAAATGGTGTGAATTTGGTCAATTTCCCCTCACAGCCACCCTCTGTGTCAGTCTCATTGATGACCCTGATATCACAGTTGCCTCCATCAGAAGAGACCCTAACCCTAGGGCTGTTGGAACAAGAGGATCAAGGGAACACATTTCAGATTCCTGTCTCCTATGTTCTCTGGAGGCCCAGGTGAATGCTCAGGTATTTTGCTGCCACTAAGGGAACTCACCCAAGAAGCCAACTTCTTTTATTTCTTCCCCTGAGGTACCCATGAAATAGTTGATTATCTAGGGATAAGCATAAGGGCAACTTCCCCACTGGGCACCAGGGTTGCCTAATAGCACACAGCTAGCCTGAAGCAAATCTTGCAGCTAAGAAAGGGGACACAGGCTTCAATTTGAAATGTAAGAGACGCCTGGGTGACTCAGCGGTTGAGCGTCTGCCCTTGGCTCAGGGCGTGATCCCAATTTCTGGGATCGAGTCCCACATCAGGCTTCCTGCATGGAGCCTGCTTCTCCCTCTGCCTGTGTCTCTACCTCTCTCTTGAATAAATAAATAAAATATTTTTTAAAAATGTCAAAGATTTTGAAATGGGCAGAAAGGATTCCTGGGTGTCCTGTCTAGGGGTCATCTCCATCTTTCATTGTCTTTGAGCTAGTTTACAGTTTTGTAAGTTAGAAAACTAACTTTCGTAAGTTAGAAAACTTACAAAACTAGTTTTGTAAGGTAGAAAACTAATGACAACACAAATGATTCTTATCCATAGAAATACAAACAAATTGTGTCTACTTGAATGCAGTTGATTATTGCCCTGGTGAGTATTCACCAGTTTTTCATGTATTTATTTCAATATTCTCTGATCGTTTATATATATATATATAAACGATATATATACATCTGTCCTGGATTTGCTTTGAACCAGTTGTAACATCTTTTTTCCTTTCTCATTAATTAATGAGTTAAATGAAATCTTTGACATGTGTTCATTTTTTATTTGTATGTGTCATGACTTTACCTAAAAATATTAGCCTTTAAGATAAGGGTAAGTTCAGTCTCATACAGTATAGCTGTAGAAATATTTCTTAATATCACCTGTGATGATTATAAAATAAAAAATTATATCGAGTTCACTTCTATAAACTGCCTAAGACAATAGTAGAAAAGAATATTTAAAAAACTGAGATACTTACCGAAAAAGCTCTGTCCGTTTTGGGTTCTAACAGACAGAGCAAGCAAGTGGAAGTGGCCATTTCAGTGGGTCTGGAGAATGGGATCCACATTCTGGCTGGGGCTTCTGGTCATCTTTTCCCATCATGACCATACTCATTGCAGTGTTTGCAAGTTCAGAAAAGTTACTCCAACGTAAGGCAACTTTATGGACCACTTCCTATCACAGAGTTACGTCTGTGATATAACTGTTGCCTGCCCAAGAACTCATAGTTACTGTAGAGCAAAATTTGCCACTACCAATCTCCTTGGCATTTGGATTATTTCAGGCTGGATATTTTTAAGAAATAGAAGGCTCAGAAAGAATCTTTGATCTTCTCCTAACTGCCTAAAAGAACTGACATAGAAGACCTGCTGCAATATGGAAGCTAACACCATAGATACTTACAGTACAATAGGAATTAGGCTAGTAGACAGGGAGGGGCCTAGAAAAGTCTGTTTGTTAAAATTACTCTCTGTGTCCCATAGTTTCTGGATGGCCCCCCAAATATTTGTTTAACAATTTACTCTTTTTCAACTTCTGTGAACTGTCTCATTCCCTTTGAAGTTCCAGACCCCTCCTCTCTTTTCCTTTTTTATTTTTATTTTTTTTTTAATTTTAGAGAACTATTTATTTGTTAGAGAGAGAGGGAGGGAGAGAGAGAGAGAATGTAAGCAAGCAGGAGGGGCAGGGAATGGGAGAGAGAATCTCAAGCAGACTCCATGCTGGACGCAGAGCCAGACGTGGGGCTCCATCTCACAACCCTGAGATCACAGCCTGAGGGGAAACCATAAGAGTCAGATGCTGAACCTAAGGCTGCTCCACCCAGGCATCCCTCTCCCCTCCTGTCTTTAGCTCTGGATAGCATATAAGCCTCAACTGCCTGACTGCCTGGGGGTTTCATGTTCTTATGGAGCTCCCTGCCAGACACACAATTAAATTTGTTTTTCTGTTCTTAATTTACTTTCTGTCATTTTAGCCATTCAACCAGTCAAAAGAACTAAGAGGAATAGGGAGAAATTTTTCCTTCTTCAACACTACATAAGACCTGTCATGCCAGCCAGAGGAAGCACCTTTTTTGATAAAAATAAAAATGAATAACCCAAGACCTAATAAAGAGAGAGACAACACAATGACCTGATCAGACATAGGTTCCTCTTTTTTTCTCTGTCATCTCATGTTCACTTTTGTTTACCAAAATGAGGAAAGGAAGAAATGCAGTAAGCACAGAACCTGGGCTATAAGCTATTGCATTTGCTGGTATGTTCTCATCTGACTTTAGGAAAAGTCTATTTACTATGGAGAAAATGTAAGAATTCTCACCTTCAGGTTTGATGTTCAAATCCAAGGAAGACACTATTCATTCCACAGAAGAGAAAAGATTACCAAATAGTAGGATCCTATTTTTATTTAAATATTTAAATATAATTATATAAAATATATTTAAATGTCTGCAAGAATATATGAAAATTAAATATATCTGGTGAATCACAAATAATTATTATTATTAATTATTATTTATTCATCTATTGGCTTTTTTGCTAACTCATTTTTTCTAAATTTCCCACAACAAACCTGAATTACATTTATAACATGAGAAAAAAATTAAGAAATATATATACTGATTCTAGTATGCAGACCCTTGGATTTAGCAAGGGACTTACGTGAGTTACTTTCAGTGATGGATTTTTCTTTTCTTTTTTTTTTTTTTCCAAAAGGAGGACATCTCATCGAGTTGTCTCATCAGCTGGACTCTCATGGCTCTGGACCCAGAGTTTTAAAGACCAGGATATAGAGCATATCTCCCTGAGACTTACTTCAGTTAAACAGGAAAATCCTCAGGGAGCTGCAGCCCTGAGAAATAATTGATGTTATGACTCAGAATTTATCATAGATCTATAATTTTTGAACAGTAGGAAAGTTCTTTTCAGGTTGTATTCAGCCTTAAAAGTTGCTCTTTGCTGGCCAGTGAAGGAGGAGGTTTCAAAACCTTTCACAGACTGCAAAGTTCAGAGAGAGTTGAAGTTCAGAGAGATTGAGAATTTTTTTTGCAATTAATATAAAAATTTCAGAGATTAAGGAAATGACCAATTTGCAACAGATTGATATCTGAGTGAAAATACAAGAGGACTGGCAAAAGATAGAAAATCAGCATGGCAATCTCCAAGAAAGAACACGGACAGAGATATTTTACTGTTTCTTAGGAGGAAGGGATTGGATTTAACATCAAAATCACACCGTGTATTTTATGTTGAAAGGTCCAGAACTGGATCCCCGGTAGGAGCTTATGTTCTAGATAAACTGAAACTTTTGGAATGCCTAGTGGACCACGGGCAAACTTCAAGCTGTCATTCACATGGAAGATCAAGGACCCTCATGGCATGGAAAGTTGTTTTCAGGAGGACCACTAGACCCTGGATCTGAAAATCCCTAAATCAGAGGAAAACAAAACACACTCTTAGCACCCTCCTCCTATGTGGCCCAGGCATCATACAAGATGGGGCAAAATTCCCAAGCAATACAGAAACGTTGAGGTCAGAGCTCACTCAGGCATAAAAATTCAATGGCTAATGCCAGATGGGCTGCCAAACCGGTCCTGGCTGGACCAGTTCCATAGGGAGGGAAAGCTGTGAGACAAAGAGCAAATGATAATAACAATAATAATAAGGAAACACAGGAACAAACGAAAAAAAGTCTAACGGCCTAAGATAGCACAGTTGTGAAGACTTCAAGAATACTTTGGAGGAGGGGTACCTGGCTGGCTTGGTCGGAAGAGCATGTGACTCTTGATCTTGGGGTGGTGAGTTTGAGCTCCACGTTGGATGTAGAGATTACTTAATAAATAAATAAATATATATATATATATATTAAAAAACAACACTTTGGAAAGAATACCTTCCCTTTCACTTCAGAAAGAGAAGTTTGCTATGGAAAAGAAGACAGTGATGACCCATTGCAGATCAAGAGAGAATTTGTAACAAAGCCCCCAGTAGGGGAAAATGAGGCCCCATGGGCTCTGCAGGGGACTTCTATGATGGTGAAGGGGGGGACTTCTTCCTCTGGCCTGCAATATGATGGGCAGTCACAGGGAACATGCTGGGTCCTTCACAGCCACTTGTGTGGCATGCTGTAGGTCTGCCCTGGGATCAAAGAGGCAATTAGCAAGGGGTGAAGATCCCAGAGCTCTATCTGGGGACCAGCTAGGGAGTTACTCTTATTTCTCCTAGAAAGACTGAACAGTGGTGTGGTCTGGGCAAACACCTTTTCAGCTAGGGCTTTGCTTACTCTCAAATGGCATATTCTGTTTACACTCATAAATTATATAAAATAATTTATTCATGTACATCTTTGCTCGATGTATCCAATTGAGCATTTCTGTGAGCTTTCTAGTGCCACATTCAAAAGGGAGCGTCGGGAAGATAAAGTAGAATCACCTTTAGGAAGGCAATTTAACAATATGCAACTCATGAATATTAAAGGATTTTTACTCTTTGTCGGGTAATTCCAGTTTTGGGAAACATCCTAAAGAAATGATACTAAATGCAGAGATAAATGCACAAAGATGTTTATTATCATGTTCCTTACAAAAGTCAAAAACTTCTATCAGTCTAAATGCTTGAAAATTGCAGATTGGTGAAGTGAATTATGAAAATCCACATTATGAATGCAATAGAATTATTAAAACGATGGTGGTAAAGAGGTTTTTGTATCATTAGAATATGTCTATGATATAATTTTAAGAAGGAAAAAACAAGCTAGTGAGTTTTAACATATCATATAAATTCTCAACTATATAAATAATATGCATTATGTATAGGAATAAGAAATAGATGATTGGGGCACCTGGGTGGCTCAGTTGGTTAAGCGTCTGCTTTTACCTCAGGTCATGATCTCAGGGTGCTGGGATAGAGCCCTGCATCAGGGTCCCTGCTCAGCAAGAAGCTTGCTTCTCCTTCTCTGCTCCCCTTGCTTGTATGTTCTCTCTCTGTCAAGTAAATAAATAAAATCTTTTAAACAAAGAAAGAAAAAGATGGTCAAATAATTTTTAATTTTATCTTTGAGCAATAAGATTATGTTTGATTTTTTATTACTTTCCGTTTCTTTTTTATATTTTATTTTTCAAGTTTCTACATAAGCAAATAATTTATAATTGTGTGGGTGTGTGCATGTGCATATATACTCCTGCTGCACACATGCACACACACATATATTTGTGCCTTGACAGGAAAGCAGCCCACTATTGCAAAATGACTGTCACAGGTTTTCCAGGCTTCACATTCTTATTGCTTTCCCTCTTATGGCTTGAATAATACCTGTATATCTTTTTTTTCTATTCCTTTCATTCCCCCTCCCCACGAAAAAACACAAATACACAATGCACACACAGTGTTGGAGTGGAAACATTTTTATCAGCCCTTCGAGGTTCTGTTGGCTGGTCTAAGAATTAAGTTGACATAAGACAGATCAACAGGAGTAAATCGAATTTAATTACCTATGTACAGGGTCCATAAGAATATGAGCCCACAGGCAGTCAAGCAATTGAGACTTATGTGCCATCCAGAGCTAATAAGAAGGGGGCAGGGAGTTAGGACTTCAAAGGGAAGGAAGGCAACTCACAGGAAGATGAAAAAGAGTAAATGTTTGGTAAAAAAAAAAAAAAAAAAAAAACAATAAAACTAAAAAATTAAAAAGTTTGCTGAGCCATACAGAAACAATGGGACATAGGGAGGAATGTTAACAGACTTGCTGGGTTCCTCTCTGTCTCCTACTGCCAGTTCATATTACACTGTAGTTATCTATGGTGATAGCCTCCTTCCTGGAATAGATCCTCCATGAAAATTCTTTTTAGGCATTTAGGGGCGGGTCACGGGATCTTCCTGAGCCTTCTGCTTCTTAAAAATATTCGGCCTAAAATAACCCACATGCCAAAGAGACACATTTTGGGGTGGCAGTTTTCTCCTCTACAACACCCACATATATGACCAAACTCTTTGTGGACAGGGACCTGAGATTAAATAGTACCCAGTATATAAAATGCTCCTCTAAATGCTTTCTCTGTCTCTTTCCCTTACTTTCTTCCTTCATCCTTTTTTTTTTTTCTTTTAACATTCCTCCTGAGTATTATTTCTCCACTCAACGATGCCCAGAGAGAGGGCGTAAGACAGGCGTAGGGGAGGGGACAGCGAGGCGAGCAGATTTCCTTGGCAGGATTAGAGTGGTTCGTGTCAGCGAGCAATGAGCCAAAAACTGCTGAGATGGGGTCCAGGGTGTGTTGGAGAAGAGCCTGGGAGGCAGATAGCTTGGATTAGATGAGACAGGCCATTTGGATCTCCAGTAGTTTCCCCAGCAGGGAACACCAACATTCCAGAGAAGACGACTATAAGGAAGGCCCGGGGCCAAGGTGCAGGGCCAGCCTGGGAGCCTGTCCTCACCTTCAGAGTGCCAGGAAACATGGGATTGGCACAGAGCTCTTCTTTTTCTGAGGGTCGAGTGGGCTATTTTTTTCTCCCCTTTCTCAATATACTGGCTCCATGTGAAGCAGTGTTCAGCTTCAACTGCCTCTGGATTTGGCCATTATGTAAGTGAGACAGGCCAAGTGTGATGAAACATAGAGTGACAGGAACGGTGGCCCACCGGGAACTGTTTGCTCCCTGAAGTGGTCCAGTACACTTTCATGCCAGCACTTCTGCTCAGCAGGTATGAGGCTAAGGGTTGCAGGTCTTCTAATTTCTCCAAGGAAGCTGAAAATCCTGAGAAGCTTGGAATTCTGAGTGTGTGTATGCGTGTGTGTGTGTGTG
The DNA here is from genome assembly GCF_003254725.2 of Canis lupus dingo. Classification (NCBI taxonomy): domain Eukaryota; kingdom Metazoa; phylum Chordata; class Mammalia; order Carnivora; family Canidae; genus Canis; species Canis lupus. The sequence continues at coordinate 13,438,861 of NC_064275.1, read as the reverse complement.
TGTGTGTGTGTGTGTGTGTGTGTGACAGAGAGAGAGAGAGAGAGAGAGAGAGATCTCAATTTTTTAAATGTTGGTTCAATTGAAAAAAAAAAAACAAAAGCCAAAAGCATAACACAATGTAGACCAAATATAATATGTTTGCTGGCTGGATTTAATCTATGGGCCATTGGTTTAGGAATCTCTGAAATAAAACTATATAAGTCTGCCTCCTTCCCTCCCTTACGGCTGGTATGAAATATTGTGTCTCTTGTAAAAAGACAAATATTTAGTTCCTATTATGTGCACAGCATACTATGAGATACCACGAGAAATATTAAGCTGTTCTCTGCCTACTAGGAGCTTAAAATATTGTTGAGACAACAAGATATTCACTCAAGTCAAGTAATAATGCTATGCAGAGTTCTGATATCAAGGCCCATATTGGTAAGATAAGATATACCGAAGTCACCTTAAAAAAGAAAGAATGGCTTCTAGATCTATATCAGGACTTGCCTATAGTAAAACCAGTGGTGTGAAGGTATCTAGTTTATTGTTCGCTTTTATATTCCCAGCACTTGGCACTTAGTAAATGACATTCAACAAAAATTTCTTGAATAAAAGGATAAAATTAATGAGTCATAGGACAAAAAAAATCAGTCTTGTGAGCCAAAAGAAATGAGGGGAAGAAGAAGCAGATATTTTTACCATTGTTGACAATACCCGTTGGAGAGGCACTGACTTTGAGGACCAGAGCATTTGGTCACTAAAGTCCCCATTGGGGAGGAGGGGTAGATAATCAGTTCTCGCTATGAGCCATGTTAAATAATTCACACGGCTCTTTTTCTTTGCTGAAGTGTCTAGTCAACCTCTTAGTGACCAATTAAGCTTCCCAGACATCCTGATGCTGGGAGCAAGGAGATCCTGGATAGGGGATCCACACAGTCTGTTCTTGTGAATGGCTGTGTTTCTCTGTAGTAAGCATTCTGATTTATAGATGACGGAAGAGTTTGGTTAGCAGGACTATGGTCCCGGGTCAGATGCCACTCACTGGGATCCTGTCTTGGTAACTACAACTGACCTTCCTTGCTCCTGCCTCTAATTCATCATCCCTTTACTCCTAGAACTGGTGTCGAGGAATAAGGGCCTAAATGAACAAAGCAGACAGAGCACACGACTGTCGATCAGAGAAGGGAGCAAGCATTTTGTTTTGAGTCATGAAGGGAAGGCTCAGAATGGAAGGGGCTTTAGGAATGAGTCTCCAATAATGAATCCATTTTGGAACAGTGAAGAGGATGAGGAAGAGATAACACGGCAGGTGGTGATATAGCCTACATGCTCTACTCAAACATTTGTTTTGAAGGAATATGAGAGAGAAAGTTGGTTGGGCCCACCCAAAAGCCAGGCCAAAGGGCTTCGACTTTATCCAACACATCTACAGGGGAGAAACTAAAGTTCTGAGGAAATGAACAATGGGTGAAACTGATGTTTCATTTAGATCTCTCCCAACCCTTCCCAAGAATGTGTGCTGATTGCAAATGCCTGATGCTTGATCTCCAGGAGACAGGCGGACAATACAAGTACATGATGGGCCTTGGAGTCCTGGAACAAGCCCAGCCGTGATGAAGGCAACATGAGGAATGATGCAGTGAACTCAGACCCCATTGTTATATTTTTTAAAGATTTTATCTTTAAGCAATCTCTACGCCCAACATGGGGCTCGAACTCAGAACCCTGAGATTAAGAGCCGCCCATCCCACGACTGAGCCAGCCAGGCGCCCCAGGCCCCATTGTTACTACCAGCTCATCTCTGCTGGTCCTCAGGGAGCAAAAGCTCAAGGTTCTGTTGTCATCACGAGCAACGTTTCCACTACAGCCACTCACAAGCCCTTGGAAGCACTCCTAGCCTTTGGCCATGGCAGGAAACCAAAGTTGCTGCCACGTGACTCCCCAAAGACTAAAGTAAAAGAAAACTTTTAAGGACCTCATGACCACAGTTTTATGAAAAACCCTGGGTAAGCAGCAGGGACAAGTGCTCCTGGGCCTCTTATATTAGCTGGAGGAACTGACATAGGTCACAAGTATTCCATGTTTTGAGCCAACAACCCATTCTTTAGTGAAAACTCATCTAGAGTTCCAATACACGAAACGATGAAAGTGTCAAGGCTCTGGCAAACGAATATGGGAAATCCTTTCAGACACGCTTTTGGCCACTGTGCTTTCCACAGCTAACCCCACCTCCCCCTCTGGAGAAACTGAGGCACCTCTGCTCATGCCCAGTGCTCCCTAGAATGTGGTATGAAGCCAACCTGCAGAATGGAAACTTGGTTTAGCTGTGGCCCAAGATAATGATAGCAATATCTTTATATATATATATATTTTTTAATTTAAATTCAATTTGTCAACATATGATAGCAATACTTTTAAGTAATAAATTTCTTTTGCACTTGTTTGTGCCAAAGACAGGTCTAAGCACTTTACGTACGTGAATTCATTGAATCACCCCCAACAACCCCATGAGGTTAGGAACTATTATTCCCTCCATTTTACAGAGGAGGAAACTGATGTCTAAGAAAATTTAGCATCTTGTTCAAGCTGGTAAGTGATAAACGGTCAAAGGAAGTCTGATTTCAGAACCAGCCCTCTGACTGTCTTACTGGTTCTGTCTCAATACCTTGGGAACATGGTTAACCTTGCAGGATTTGTGCACACGTGTCTAGTTTTAGTTTCCTTTCTCTTCCCTCAAAAGATAGAAGTGGGCAGAGGAGCCAATCAAGGTTCGAGGGGGGCCTGGCTTGCAGGGCAGCTCTTTTCCTCCCCTCTTTGCAGCCCTGGAAAACAAGCAACTCCCCTAACAGCGTCAGGGAACTATGACATCCCTGCTCTATGTTGCACAGGAGGAGGGACTGTTGCATGGAAGCCACGGCTATAAATATCAGAGTTAATGAGGGAGGACTCCTGGAGACCTAAATGAATCCATTTTATGGGTTTGTCATACATCAGGTTAATATGATTCTGACAAATAATTATATTCAAAACTAGACAGGGACGGAGAATGTTGTTATTCCTTTTGATTGTTCAAGCAGAGCCTTCTGGCCGAGGAAAGGGTGATGACGCCAACACTGAGTGCAGAGCAAAACTGTAACGATTTGTGGCATTTAGACAAAGGAGCTCAGGGCTCTGCCCCCACCCTGGCTCAGGCAATGGGACTGTCATTGTCTGGTCCCTTAATGAGGGTGCCACTCATCGATTACTGTACAGTTAGAGCGGGTGTGGATACAGAGGGACAGGGGTGGGGGCAGATGGAATACTAATGTGGCTTTTCTTTTTTTTCATTAATTTTTTTTCTTTTTAACATGGACAGTAAGGAGGTTCTTGGGGAAGGACATATACATGGGGTGAGCCTGGAAAACAGGGTTTCGGTTTGCATATGTCAAACTGTGATGGCAGCTTCTTGTTTGACTAGAAGGATGGCTGTTCTCTCCTGGGTTAATTACGGTGGCCTCTGAGGGGCAGGAGCTTCTTTGTGAAGGTGGGGACGAAGAGACACCGGGTGGCTGTGACATTTGTCACCGTCCACTTGCATCACCCCAAAGTCCTGGAGCTGTGTTCTGGGCTAGAGGGTTGGGACTCTCAGGAAGATGGACCCCGAGGGAGACGTTCAAGTTCATGGGCCTTTCCTCAGCCACAGGGGGCTTCTTTCAGGCACTGCGGGGGTGTTCACTGCTCGAGGGCATCATCCCACGGTGGGCAGAGAGGCGGAAGCTCAGCCCTGGCTCTGATCCCCCAGCCCTGCCACCTGGAGGAAGGGGGCGTTTTCTAATTTGAACAAAGGAGCTGTGTGCATTCGTGGTGGCCCCCGGCTCATCCAGCATGGTCAAGGACCCCCTGCCCAGGGGGTTGGGGTGACTAAGGGGACAGCTTTACTTTGTCTTTCTGCTGCTCTAAAACAATGACCAGTTGCCCTCCAGATTCTCATTCCTTGTCACCCTCATCCTCCTCTCCTGTGGCTTCAAGGAGGAAAAACAAACATAGATACAGAGAACAGATTGGTGTTTGCCAGAGGTGGGGGGTGAAGGGCCAAAGGTACAAATTTCCGATTCTAAGATAAACAAGATCCGAGACAGAATGTACAGCATGATGATTCCAGTTACCAATACTGTGTCTTTTGTTTATTTATCTAGCGACTTATTTATTTAAAGACTTTATGTAAAGAGAGACAAAGTGTGCGTGAGCAGAGGGAGGGGCAGAGGGAGAGCCTGCATTTCAAGCAGACTCCTCACTGAGCAGGTTGCCCGACGTGGGGCTTGATCCCAGGACCCTGAGATCATGACCTGAGCCAACATCAAGGATCGTCTGCCTAACCGACTGAGCCACCCAGGGGCCCCTGTGTCGTATATTTAAAAATTACTGTAGGACTAGATCTTAAAAGTTTTTATCACACACACATACACAAAAAAAAAGTTCTTATCACAAGAAAACAAAGTTAGTGACTGTGGATGGTGATGGCTGTTAAGCGAACTTCCCGTGGTGATCATTCTTGCAACGCACACATACGTCAAATAGCTACGCCACACACTTACAATGAGTGCCTTGTTGTATATCTATTCTACGTCAATAGAAATTCTGCAGATTTTAAAGAAGAAGGTGAGAAATGAGACATTAAGGCATGACTGGACTATGAACAAAATTTCACTTGGCCCTGACCCGACTCCGCTGGCACAGTTTCCCCCAGGAAGACCGTTTCCGCACTAGCACCCCTAACCCCCACAGCTCTCTCCTCCCCTTAGCTCCCCCGCCAGGAGCTGGCAGTGAGAGGTTTCTTCAGGGGTCCACACCAGAGTCCTTCTTCCCACAACACAGTCAACCTGCACCTTGTACAGACTGGAAACGTAGAGAAGCTGCGTTAGCAAGAACCCGGCTCTGAAGCTGTCTCTCACCGATCCATCAAAACTGACAGTGGAGTCTCAGGCGTGCTGTTTCTCTTCCCAACATCCTCTGAAGCCATTCGGGGTTAAATGGTTTTGCTGACTCCTCATTAAGATAACTGTGGTGACTTCCACAGGAATGCATGCCAAAATATTGTCATGAGGAAAAAGTCTCTGTTTTTGAGGACAGCTGCTCCTTCTTCCCTTCCAAAAAAGTTGCCAAGAGCGTGGGGTTCTCTCCAGGCCACTGAGCACTGGCCCAGGGACCCTCTGCAGGGTCTGCCCCCATGTACTCATCCCTCCTCCTGCCACTGCCCAGCGGAGCAGGAGGCCTTTGGCTTGGGGGGAGCATCCCAGATAGCAGGAAGGCCTCTGAAGGTCAGCCCTCAAACCAGGCATTGGAGAACATGTCTTCTTCCTTTTTCTCTTTTCCCAGGATCAAGAAAGGATAAGGGCATATATATATTTTTTTCTAAACAGCAGACATACAACATAAGAGAAAATCATGTGCTGGTTGTTTTTTTCCTGCTAAGCCTCCTGCTGGGTTCCCCAGCCAACTTTCTGCAGCTCATAAAATAAACACAATTCCCATTTATCCCCCCAGCTCCAAATCCATCATTACTTGGCTCTGGACAAACGGGCAGGTGGTGCTGCACAACAGGAATTGGATGAGCTCTTTTCTCCTTCCTGGACGGAAGAAGGAGGATTAACACAAAATCTTTTCTATTAGTGAGAGGCAGGGCGGATAACTGGGAGGGTCATGCGAATTTCATCCTGGAGAAAAGCATGGGGGGTGATATTAGAAGAGTTCTTGCTGTCTCTGAAAAGGCAAGCCTGGAATCTTCCACGTCAGCCATCTCATGCCTGGTCCAGATTGGCTTCATCAGACGGAGATGTGCAAACATGTGGTGGGGAGGTGGAGGAGTGGGGGACGGGGGGGGTAACAACGTGGGTGGGCAGAAAGCAGGCCTCTCATCAGAGATATGGAGCTCTGCTAGAAAGTACTGGTTTCTTTCTAAATATTGAAAATTCCGGGGAACTTCAATCAAGCAGCCTTGGGACAGGGAAAACATACAACAAATGCCCATTTTCTGTAAAGTTAATAGAAATTCAGTGCCCTCCCTTACTCAGGCTTCCATGAGCAGGGAGGCTTTCTGGGAGTTGTAGAATGTTCTAGGGGAGCAAGTGAGGCCAGGTTATAATTAGAAAGTATTTCCGGATAAGCACAAGCCAACCTCAAAGCTGCTGAAGCTGCCAGGTCTTTGTGAGTGGAGAGGTGGCAATTAAGTGGCAGTGCCCGAGGAATGGTCACCTCTTTAGCATCTGCTAGCCCCGAGGCATGGCCCAAAGCTGGAAGAGGAACCTGGGGTGCTGAGGGCCGCTCTGCAACCCATGTCAAGTGTGAGGCTTCCTGGGGGAGTGTGAGTGCTGCAAGGTTAGTGTCTCCTCCCCAGCAAGCTTCAGAACTTTCTATCGGATATCACTGGCTGTTCCAGGGCCTCATCTAGCCGGGAACATGCAGTGTAGCTGATCCAGTGAGTACCTACTGGATGACAGTCCACACCTGTAGGGACGCCATCAACAGCCCTGGACTCGGAATGCCAAAATCCAGCCTGACCTTTCCTAAAAGTCCCTATTCCCAAGATTTCCTGGGGGAAAGATGGAATGGCCCAGGCCAGGAGGATCCTTCTAAATAGGGAATGGATTTCCTTAGAGGAAGCCACATATAAAACTCTTAAGTCAGAATTTGTGAAGGGTCTGGATTTTTTTTTCTTACTCGTGAGCTAACGAGGCAGGCTGCCACTGTTTTATTTGTATGTACCACGATATTTACTTTTATTTATATTCACAGACAAATATATATAAAGTTAGCAGACACACACACAGAGGTTATGAGATCTCGGGGTCAAAGGCAAAGTCCATGTATTACTCTCAGCAAATGTGGCATGTTGGAGAAATAGCCCCAAGGGCTATGTGGTGAGGGTCAAATGCTGCCCCACCACTGGGGCGCAGTATCAGAGAAGACGCCCACAACTGAAAACTATGGTCTTGTATAGGGCTGCTGGTGACCTGCAAATCTTCCCCCCCAGAGAGAGAAAAACCTTAACTATAATCTGGAATTTAAGCTAATTTTTGGGTAGTGGAAAGGAGGTATTTGTCTTTCCTAACTCAAAACACCTCCAGGGAGCTTTAGTATCCTGAAATGTCTCCTAGTACAAACATCCTTAATTTGGCTGCAAATGTCTTTGCTCTGAGACCTGGAGAGTTCAGAAATGTGAGATATTTGTGGAGAATTGTCTCTCCACAAAAACATGCAGCCAAGTCACTTGACGTCTCTCTGCTTGAGTTTATACAAAGGTGAACTAAAAATACTGAAATCTTCTCCACATGTTCTTAGCTGATTAAATGAGATGATCCATACTAAACCCTTGGCACAGTGCCTGACACAGAGCAGATACTCAATAAATGTTAGCAATATTATTATAAATAATAGCCAGACTATAAAAGGGCACATATTACAGACACCAGCTTCCCTTACCAGTGACAACCATTACTCACATTGTCCGATGTATTACTCCAGGAATGTAAAACAGATACCCAGTATTTATGAGTTTTCAAAAACAATAGGAGCAAATTATGCATTTCTGATTTTCCTCATTTGCAAATATGACAGAGACCTTGGCCTAATAGCATGTGTAGCTCTAACCCATTGTTTTAATGGCTTCATTATCTAATAGTTCCATGACTTATTTACCAGTTTCATAAGTTTTTGACCAGCTCCCCCAAACTGTTGATAATTCTCTCCAGTTGTTTGCCATTACAGTGAAAGTCTTTTTGTTGAGTAAGCGCAGTTAGCAGAAATACTTATCCTCCCCTTGACAGAAGGCAGTCTTAACTTAGTCATCAAAACTGCAAGCTTTTTGGGTGCCTGGCCTCCTCAGGGCCTCCTACATTGCCCTATAGTGATGGACTAGAGATGCAAATGACCTGGGGTTAGCTGGTCTCTCCCTTGACTCTCTCAAGCCCCTGTAGGCTTCGTAGTCTTGGGGATCCACACAGCCTGAATTTACATTGGGGAATACATCAGGTAACTGGCCACCACTGTTCAAAGTGATTGAAGAAGAAGATTGATACAAGCAAACTTCGTCTAATATTTCGCAAAGTGGACAGTGTCCGTTTGGAGAATGGGGTAGGAGGCAGGAGGTTTTTATAGAATAAAGGAAAAGGAACACGGAAGCCCAGAGATGGCTTGGTATGTGGGGACCAGCTGTCTGGATCTTCCAGACACATAAAAGTTGCCTACATTTTGGGTTGCTGACATGGCACCCCTAGGCAGGAGTTGCTCCTTTTTGGGCCAAGAAATTTCTTTCAACACTGTTGTTGAAAAACAACGTGGAACTACACACTCAGAGATGGCTGCAGCTGGGCAGAAGCAGGGGGAACGTGCTCCTTTATCTTTCCAGATGGGGAAAATGATTCACAACTGTCAGAAATCTGATAAAAATGTTAGAAGTGCATGCAATCAGTTATATAAATGATAAGACATAAATCATGGTTCTATTTTGTCTGTGGCAACTAAAAAAAAAAAAAAAAGGCCACGTTTTCATCAATGTGGAAAATACGAGTTTCTGTAATTCCTAAGCGAAGGTTCCCACTCCCTCCCTCTCCTGCAAATATCAACTCACCTCGTCCTCATGAATGGAAGTGGAAGGTGGATGGAGGAGGCTGGAGGTAGGAAGGAAGGACCAGATGCAAGAGGTGGGAACATCTCAGTGAGAGATCCCCCCCCACCAACCCCCCCACCCCCATGTCCCAATTTTGCCCAGAGCTGCTCCTGCGGGGGGCTCTACTGCAGGAACCGTTCAGAAAGGAGGCCGAAGGGGAGAATTCCTCCGTGAAGCTTCCCAGGAGTCGGCGTTTCTGAAAAGCTGATTGTGTTTCTTCCCCGAGGCCAAGGTGCAGCAGCGCCCCATCCCATCCGCACAAACGCTGAGACAATATACCCGCTTCACAGAAGTTTCTGGAATCCAGGCTTCTTTTCCAAGACAACCCGCTGGAAATATGCAGCTGCCCCCCTGGAAGATTCGATCACCGTGGCCCCGTGTTTTACTGTCAATTGGGGAAGCAGAGGCAGGAGTGAAGACCACGGTCTTGGCACCTGTCTTCTGAGAACAGGGCCGGCCGCAGGAGGGACCGAGGGGACGCCTGCAGAGCTGGGCCACATCTGCCCCCAAAGAGAAGTTCATCAGTCCACTGTATTTTGTCCAGAATCAGCCATTTTTCAATCAGATTCTTCCTGCTTCCATTTCTGCACGCTCAGTCAGGTTGGCTGAACAGAAAGTCGAGCCTCATCGTCTGGAAACGCCAGACGTGGTTTTTGTTTTTGGTTTTTTTTTTTGTTGTTGTTTTTGGTTTTTTTCCTTTTTCTCTAAAATCCTGGAGAGCCTGTCACCGAACAAGGCCAAGCTTCCATCTAGAAGGTTCCGCCCCAGCGGGTATGCCAGGTGCTGCCCCTGGGCTGCCAGGGGTCTCGGGCTGCACGGGGGAGGCCGGAGCCCCGACCCCGACCCTGACCCCGGGTCCCTGCAGCCAGCCGCGTGGAGGGGTGCTCGGGGGCTGAGAGACGGCTTCCAGCAACTTCCTCACTCGGCACGTGTGTCGGTCTATTATCATCAGCATTTGTTAGTGAGCAAACCTCACCAGCAGGAAGGCACTGTCCGGGGGATCCCGGGTGGCTCGGCGGTTTAGGGCCTGCCTTGGGCCCGGGGCGTGATCCTGGGGTCCCGGGGTCGAGTCCCGCGTCGGGCTCCCTGCGTGGGGCCTGCTTCTCCCTCTGCCAGAGCCTCTCTCTCTGGGTCTCTCACGAATAAATAAAAATATATAAAAAAACTAAAAAAAAGAAAGGCACTGTCTTCGCTGCTCCACATGGTGCGTCCGCGGCCCAGCTTGCCAAGTCTGCTAGAGACCCAGGGTCTCTGGCCTCAACCCCCCCGCAACAGATTCTGCCTTTGGGCAGGATCCGGCGCTCCCACCACGGTCAGGTCTTAGAGACCCTGCAGTCTGGCGAGGGGACGCTTCCTGCCTCACCAAAGGGCCACCGCCCCCCCTTCTTTATTCACAAGAACAGTCTCTGCTGATACTCAACACGTGTCCTGCAGCCCAAGGCTACACTCGTAGGCACATCAAACGCGTGGGCACATCAAACGTGGATTTTCTTTTCTTTTTTTTTAAGATTATTTATTTATTTATTCATGAGAGACACAGAGAGAGAGAGAGAGAGAGAGAGAGACAGAGAGGGGCAGAGACATAGGCAGAGGGAGAAGCAGGCCCCATGCAGGGAGCCCGATGTGGGACTTGATCCCAAGTCTCCAGGATCACGCCCTGGGCTGAAGGCAGCTGGGCCAGCTGGGCTGCCCAAACATGGATTTTCTGGAAGGGAGCAAGAGGATGGGATAGTTAATGTTGAATTTTATCATCATCACTTTCTTCTTTCTTTCTTTTTTTTAAGGTTGTTTTAAGGTTCTTTTTTTTTAAGGTTGTTTCTTTGTTTGAAGATTTATTTATTTATTCATAAGAGACACACAGAGAGACACAGAGAGAGAGAGAGGCAGAGACACAGGCAGAGGGAGAAGCAGGCTCCATGCAGGGATCCCGATGTGGGACTCGATCCCGGGTCTCCAGGATCAGCCCTGGGCTGAAAGCGGGGCTAGACTGCTGAGCCACAGGGCTGCCCCCTTTCTTCTTTCTAAAAAGAGTGGAATGCTATTTTTAAAAAGCCCGCCCCTCCAATCTGGTGGTGGGTAAGGCTGTGTGTGGCTTTTCATAGGCCTTTCTGCCAAAACGTTACTTTAAAGGAAAAAAGACTTCCCACAGATACTCCAGAGGAATTTGCTCCCTCCCCCTCTTGCTCCGGGGTGTCAGGCCCTGCACTGAAGGAGCTCAACCATGCACCAGCCTGCGCCCCCACTTTGGTGACCGTTACAGGCCCTGCCTGCTAAGTGCATGTCTCTCGGCTGCACATGCAGGACCCCAGGCCGTCTGCAACGGTGGCTTTGAACACGAGCCACCATGCCTTCACCAGGACCCGCTGAATCAGAGGCAGGGCAGCTGCTGCTCCTAAAGCCCGGTTTCCTGGTCAGAGGCCCCGGGTCACCATCTGGCACCATGGGGACCCTGTTTAGAAACCACAGCGCCACCTCGGTTGTGAGCTTCGGCCCTGGATGTTAACACAAAGAGACCTCACGTTTATTTTGGTAATAATTTCCTATTTTCCAATTTTTTTGTGGGCCCCAAATCATCCACTGGGTAAAAGTTCCAGCAGGAGCCGCCTTCACGGCGCTCGGCATCCTTGACCAAGAGCTGTCGAGGTGCGTGGCTGCTGCACCGCATGGCTCTGAGACCCCTGGGATCCCGGGAGGGGCTGGCCCTGGGCTCTGGACTTAGGAAGAGGTAGCTGGTCCTCTTTGGTCCTTTGCAAATAACAGAAACCCAGCTCAAACCCGCTCAGGTGAGCTCAGCCACTGGGAAGAGGGATGGGTGGCTCATAGGCAGAAGACAGGCTTGCACAACCAGGGCGTTAATGACTCTAAAGGGAAGTCCCAATGCTTCTAGAATTTCTCCTTTGCTCAGCACGCATGTTCACACACGCCTGCTGGCCTCTTCTACGCCACTAGAGACAATGGCTGCCGGTAGTTCTTTGCCTCATTTTTTTCTGTACTGTGTCCCTAAGGAGCCAGCAAACTACTAGCTGTTTTTGCACTCCTTCAACTCCACACATGGCAAGATAAAAACGGCTTTAAATTTTTAAAGGGTTGTAAAACAGCAAACAAACAAAGAATGCTATGAGATGGGACCCAATGTGGACTGCAAAGCCTAAAATATTTACTATGTGGCCCTTTACAGAAAAAAATGTTCTGATTCCTGCCAAGAAAGAGACAGGATCTCACCCCCTCCACCCCCAATTCCAACAGAAATGTCCCTGGGAGATGTGTGCATCCTTGAGGTGGTCAAGGTAGCAAGGGAGGTTGGGGGGACTGTGACCAGGCTTGAGTCATATGACCCCTGGGCACCTGGGGGCAGGACAGGAGTTCTCCCGAGAAAAAGCAGGCCACAGTTCCCAGAAGAAGAGTGAAAAAAATGGGCAAGCAAAACAACAGATACCCTGTAGGAAACAGATGGCATTCTTTAAAGAGGGCTATTTCCGAAGGCACGGACGGTGGTGAGGGATGGAGAAGGCTGGGACTAGCCACAGGAAACAGGGCCCTGAGGGGGAGGGAAGGAACCAGAAACTAAATCTACGGCAGTGGCCACTGTGACATTGGTCACAGGGCTTAGGGAGCGGGGAGGACACAAACTGCCACCTGACCTGACCTGACAGGGAGGAAGCTCACACTCTCCTGCCCTCCAGCTTCTCACCAGTGCCTCCCATTGGCCAAACCTCAGCCAGGACCAGAGGCCATGTCCAAGAACTCAGGCTCCTGGGCACAGAGCATGGTGCAGAGGAGTGGCTCGGAAGGAACGAATGGAGCAAATCCAGACACAAGGTGTACACAGAGAGCAAGTTCATTTCTGACTTCCTGGGGCTGGCCTCACGAGCTTCCTACTTGTGCGGTCACAGAGACCTGAGCATGCAGGGACCCACACTCGGTCCCACGCTCTGCTGTCCCTGCCTGGAAATTCTTCATAATGTTCGAACAAGGCCCCTGAACTTTCTTTTTTCCCTTGGCTCCATCAATTGCATGGCCTTGACTCTATTCTCAGGACTGCCTGATCTCCACAAGTCACTTTATCTCTCCTGACTTTCAGTTTCCTGATCTATAAAATGATCTTAACAACATTTTCCTCTCAGGGTTGAAGAGTGAATGAGGTTTTGTATGTAAAGGCCCTGCTTGAGAGAATGAACCATCAACAAAGACAATTTCTCTCCTTCCCCAAAAGTCCTCTTTCTCCTGTTTTCCTCAGAGATGGACTTCGGCAGCTTGGGGCAGGCGAGTGAGGAAAGAGTGTGTTCTAAAATGCAAGAAACATTGATTTTATATCCTGTCACTTTGCTGAATTCCTGTATGCGTTCTAGCAATTTGGGGGTGGAGTCTTTTGTATTTCTGTACACTAACAATGAGAAGAAAGAGAAATTAAGGAGTCAATCCCATTTACAATTGTACCCTAAATCATAAGTACCTAGGAATAAACCTAACCAAAGAGGCAAAGGATCTTACTCAGAAAACTATAGAACACTCATGAAAGAAATTTAAGAAGACACAAAGAAATGGAAAATCATTCCATGCTCATGGATTGGAAGAACAAATATTGCTAAAATATCTATGCTATCTAGAGCAATCTGTACATTCAATATAATCCCTATCAAAATACCATCAACTTATTTCACAGAGTTGGGACAAATAAACCTAATATTTGTATGGAATCAGAAAAGATCCCGAATAGCCAAAGAAATGTTTTAAAAGAAAACCAAACCTGGGGGAATCACAATTCCAGACTTCAAGCTCTATTACAAAGCTGTGGTCATCAAGACAGTGTGTACTGGAGATCCCTGGGTGGCTCAGCAGTTTAGCGCCTGCCTTTGGCCCAAGGCACGATCCTGCAGTCCCGGGATCGAGTCCCGCGTCGGACTCCTGGCATGGAGCCTGCTTCTCCCTCCTCCTGTGTCTCTGCCTTTCTCTCTCTCTCCCTCTCTCTATGTCTATCATAAATAAATAAATAAATCTTAAAAAAAAAAAAAGACAGTGTGTACTGGCACAAAAACAGATGCGTAGATCAATGGAACAGAGTAGAGAAGCCAGAAGTGGACCCGCAACTCTGGTCAACTCATCTTCGACAAAGCAGGAAAGACTATCCAATGGAAAAAAGACAGTCTCTTCAACAAATGGTGTTAGGAAAATTGGACAGCCAATGCAGAATGAAACTGGACCATTTCCTCACATGCTACACAAAAATAGACTCAAAATGGATGAAAGACCTAAATGTGAGATGGGAATCCATCAAAAACCTAGAGGGGAACACAGGTGGCAATTTCTTCGACCTCAGCCCAGCAACTTCTTACTAGACACATCCCGAAAGACAAGAAAAACAAATGAACTATTGGGATTTCATCAAGACACAAAGTTTCTGCACAGCAGAGGAAACAGTTGACAAAACCGAAAGACAACTGATAGAATGAGAGAAGATATTTGCAAATGACATATCAGATAAAGGGCTAGTATCCAACATCTATAAAGAACTTATCAACCTCAACACCCAAAGAACAAATAATCCAATCAAGAAATGGGCAGAAGACATGAACAGACATTTCTCCAAAGAAGACATACAAATGGCCAACAGACGCATGAAAAAATGTTCAATATAACTCGGCATCAGGGAAATGCAAATCAAAACCCCAATGAGATACCACTTTATATCAGTCAGAATACCTAAAATGATCAAGTCAGGAAATGACGGATGATGGTGAGGATACAGAGAGAGGGGAACCCTCTTGCACTGTTGGTGGGAACGCAAACTGGTGCAGACACTCTGGAAAACCGTGTGGAAGTTCCTCAAAAAGTTGAAAATAGAGCTATCCTATAACCCTGCAATTGCCCTTCTGGGTATTTACCCGAAAGATACAAATGTAGTGATCTGAAGAGGCACCTGCACCCCAATATTTATAGAAGCAACGTCCACGATAGCCAAACTGTGGAAGAGCCTGGATGTCCATTGACAGATGAATGGATAAAGAAGATGTGGTGCATATTTACAATGAAATATTACTCAGCCATCAAAAAATGAAATCTTGCCATTTGCAATTACGTGGATGGAACTAGAGGGTACTATTCTAAACGAAATAAGTCAATCAGAGAAAGACGATTATCATATGATCTCACCTATATGTGGAATTTAAGAAACAAAACAGAGGATCATGGGGGAAGGGAGGAAAATATAAAACAAGACGAAATCAGAGATGGAGACAAACCATAAGAGACTCTAAACTATAGGAAACAAACTGAAAGTTGCTGGAGGGAACTAGGGTGAGGAGATGGGGTCACTGGGTGATGGACTTTAAGGAGGGCCTATGATGTAATAAGCACTGGGTGTTATATGCAACTGATGAATCATTGACCTTTACCTCTGAAACCAATAATGCGGTATACGTCAATCAAATTTAAGTAAAAAATAAGAAAAAAAAGAGATGGGAAACATGAAGATTCTAAAAATAAATAAATCAAATTAAATTCAATGCAAGAAACAAGTCTGGATGACCCAGCTAGAAAAAATACTGGCCTTAGGCCAGGAGCTGATTAGAAAGGAAGGAGTGAAAGAGGAAGGGAAAGAGAGCTAATTTGTTGTTTTGGCCACGAGTCATTCAGAGATTGTTAAAAAAAAAAAACAAAAAACAAAAAAAACAAACCTTAAAAACCCCCTAGTTCCCTTGTTTGATTTATGAGGAAACTGAGGGCTGTAAGTATCAAAAGAGACTTGGCCAAGGTCACAGACCCAGTGCACAGATGAGCTGGACCCCAACTCAGGACATGTAGGGCCTGGTTCAGTGAGCCCTAGATTCACTCCTGTTAAATTAATTAAACAAAAATAAATAAATAAATAAATAATCAAATAATTAAATAATTAAACAAGGAGACTGTTAGACTGTGAGAGTCTAATGCCACGGTGGCCTGCATAAGAAACCAAAATTCCAAGCCTGGAAGTGCCTCTAGATTACAAAATCAAAATGCTAAGGACAACCAATCACCAACAGGCAACTAGGCTTTAGGCTGCAGCCAATCACTAATTTCCCTTTAATTGCTTCCGCACATTGTGTATACAAATCTCTCCCCTGGCTCTCCTTGGCTGAGAGCGCCTGACCCCTTCGGGGTTGACACCTCCCCATTCAAATAAACGTTCAAATAAAATCGTAAAATGTTTAATGTGGCTCAATTTATCTTTAAACACAACTTACTCACACTTGCACCGGACACCGAACATGGTCTAACTTGAACAGAAGGCTTGGGAATTATTTTGTAATCCAAATAGTCCTTTCACTTTGCCTTTTCCCCTTCCTCCCCCCACCCCACCTTTCAAAATCCCTTCCCTCTTTCTTCCTCTGAACTTCCAATTCAGAGAAACTCAGGTTGTTTTTTTTTTTTTTTTTTCCTTAGGGACATGGAACAGCATCCTGGGTGCCACAGGTCACCAAGTGAAGAGCCTCAGGACTGATGCAGAATGCCCTGAACACACCACAGCGCTTAATGGATTCTGGATGAAAATTCCATTTTCTGCTCATAATGACTGGGTTTTAAAATATTCAATGTTTTGTGAGTCTCATTAAGGTGAAATAATTCTGTTCTATCTTGAGTCATAGATTTTCTACCTGTTTCTATTCCTAAAGGCTTTTTGCATTCTCGGCAGAGTAGTCTCTCTCTCTCTCTCTCTCTCTCTCTCTCTCTTTTTAAATGCAGAATTGTCTTATATCCCACAGAAAGCTTTAATCTGGTGAGGCCAGTCTGTTTCTCCTGGCAACATCGACGATACTAGATGAACAGGGGTCAGCTGGGAAGTTGGAAGAGAAGCCTTGGTAACCTGTCAAACAATGCTGGGAATTCTCTGAAGAATGTTTAGCAAAGATACTACAGTTTGAAGTGAATAGAAAGGGTTTTGTTCGCAGGCTCTGCCTTGCTGGTGGATTCAAAGAGTGTTCAGCCCCAGAAAAGAACATCAATGTCTTACTTGGAAATTAAACACACACACAAAAGGCCTCTTTGCTGCCCGTGTTGAGTTTGGCTTAACTGTAGAAAAGTTCATCACGCCTGAAAATATGGATCTTTGCCTTTGATCCACAGCAAGTGCTATAGAGGAGCAAAGATACACCTTCTGTCTGTGGGACAATGAATTGTCAAGGATTTCTGCTTTGGAAAGATCCACAAAAAACCCAAATGATTCTGCAGAGAGAGATCTCCAAGTTTGGACTGTGGGTTGCATGTCGGGTCCTACATCTCCTTGGCGTCCTCATCATCCTGGGCCATGTTTGTGACCTCAGGCGAGGCACTTAAGCCCTTTGTACCTTTATTTCTCCATTTGAAAATCAGGGATAATACTTGCCGCCTACTTAACCTCAAAGGGATATGCGAGGATTAGCTGGTTAAAGTTTGCCAAATGCTTGGAAATCAATGGAGGGAAAAATCTATATGTGTATGGAGTGTTATTATCATTCCTCTCTGTCCATCTTTTCTCTCTCTCCCTTTTCCTATCCTAGGAGACTTAGTGAGTATTACTTTAGGTTTTACTTTCAGCTGCTATTGTGCAAAATGCGCATCTCCTATTATTAAATGATTTGCTTGAAATTGGTCCTTTCTATACCATGGAGGGGAGGTTTCCAAACCAAAGCATCTCAGACTGACTGCCAATAAGCACCTGGCAAGGTTTGCTTTGGGCTTACCTCTGGAATCCACAGGAGGAAAAACCAACCATTTTAAGGTAAAATAGTATAATTTGGAAAGATTTACCAATTAGTGACTCAGAGCTCATGAAGAATAAAAATAAAGTTAATTTAGAGCCCTTGGTACAATCCTTAAAGAAATTCACCTTTTAATCAAAGCAATAATAATATTTTATATGTCACAAATATTGCCCCTCTGATTCTTATAGCCACCTGTAAAATGAATGTAACTCAACTTGGTCATCCTGTACTCATTTTACAATTCAAAAATTGAGATGCAAAGACCTTGAGTGATTTTCCCCAAAGTATTTAGCAATGAGAGGCAAAGCTGGGACTAGACTCCAAAGTCCAGTATCTTCTGGTCCTAAGGGCAGTAGATTTTCCCACCAGATCTTGCTGCCATCCTTTGGTTATGGCTCAAAGGATGTTAAAAGTCCAAATATTTTTACTTTGATACTCTTAATATGTGTTTCCCCCCCACCACCCCCCACCCCCACACCAGCCAACAACTCCATTCTGACACAGTCTTCCTGGAGATAGCATCGGACCCCACAACTGAAGCTTCCGGTCCTATGAGACAACTCCCCCTCACCTCATATCCAATGGCAAGTCCAGGTAGTCACCGCTTCTGACAACCAGCTATAGCTTGGAGGTTCCGACGACCTCCTCCTTTGGTTTGATTAACATCCTAGAGCACCTCACAGAACTCAGAGAAACACTCTACTTACCATAGTGCTAGTTCATTATAAAAGGATATACTAGCTCAGGGGCAGCCAGGTGGGAGACCGGCATAGGGAAAGGTAGTGGGGAGGGGCGCAGAGCTTCCATGCCCCTTCCAAGCTCGCCACTCTCCCTGGCTCTCCCTGTGTTCACCAGCCAGGAAGCTTTCGGATCCTGACTCCTTGGGTTTTAATGGAGGCTTCAGTACATAGATATGATTTTTTTCAATCTTGGGCTGTTGGTGATTGAACCCAATCTCAGCCCCTCTCCCCTCCCTGGAGCTTTCATCACCTCTAATCACTTGGTTGGTTCCCCTGGCAACCAGCCTTTGGTTACTTAGGGGCTTTCCAAAAGTTACCTCATTAACAAGAGACACCTTTATTGATTTGATCACTTAGGAAATGCCAAGGGTTCTAGGAGTGCTGGGCCAGGAACAAAGGACAATAACCAAACATATATTTCTTAGTATAAATTACAGTATCACAGATATCCTTTACTTCGCAGGCCACTTGGGCTTGTGCAAAATATCTAATCTGATAAAGAACCTGCAGACAGCCTGGAAGACAACGCCCTTTCCCAGACCAGTTCTGTGTGCTGTGGGATCCCACCATACCCAATGCTCACTGCCTAACTCTACCCATGCTGTTGCTTTGCCATGTCTAGTGTGGGGAAAGCAGCTGGCGGATCAGGAATATTTGGGAGGCCCTAATGCAGAGATGGAAAACAGTTGTCATTGTTAGAACATACAGTGCAACTAAGTAAATCTTAAAGATCTTATTAGCTTTATCCAACAATTCATGAATTAGGCAGCATCCGATATATCAGAAAGAAAGAAGCTTCGTGAAGATATATAAAATGAAAGACTTTTATAGGCAGAAGGGAGTAATATCAAAGAAGTTGTCCTAGGCCAAAAAAAAAAAAAAAAAGATTGTTATTGTGAAGTTACTTTTTTTAGAAAGACAGCAGAGGTCTATCAAACATTTTACTTAACTAGTGCTCATCTGGCAGTTCCTGATTGACTGGTTTAAGATTCCATTTCTGGGAGAACTGAAACTCTAAGTCTTGGTTTGGTCACATGGAGCTTAGCCTAAGCAACTCCATTCTGGGCCTCTTGTCTTGTTTTTAACATCATCTTGTGGGATAATGAATGTTGTCATATGCCAACCGGATCCCTTTCTCAGAACCAAGGTCACAATTCCCCCAGATTCTAGGGAGCTCTTGGCTAAGCTCCTCTCCAAGAATTGGCAGCAGCCCAAGAGAAGTGCCCCCACCAAAGTCGCCCTCTCTTCCTGGTGCCAAGATGTTTAAGTTGAGGTGGGGGGAGGCATGGTCTGTGAAGGTAGGACAACATCAGGGCAGGACAACATCAAAAGATCATCTGATATTCCAGAACTCCTCTTAAACTTGGTTGGGGCTTTGCTGTAATTTCCTGACGGTTCTATTTCTTCCTAGGCCCAGCCCTTTTCCTCTCTCACCTCTCATGGTTATTGTTCTGAGAGCACGCTCTCGATAAACCTGCACACAATTCTAAGAATTTCAGAACCTGTTTCCTAGGGAACCTGACCTGCCACAGATGGTACCAGAAGGGGCCCAAGAAAGCAGACTTCAACCAGCTGGCAGTGATGACTTCATAATGGTGGAAGATAAAGCATTAATAGCCCTTATCATGTCCTTGTAGTAATCATTAAAACTTTCACCAGTGATGAATTGGGATAGGATACTGATGGAAGCAAATTGTACCAGCAAGTACAGTATTTCTGACGTTTGAGAGTTTTGTGGCAAATAGTAATTATAAGAACTTTAGAAATGACCCCTATTGCTATGGGCCATCCATGCATTAGAGGATGTCAATGAAAGGCTGAGGGCAACTAACTACCAATATAAGCAAAGTGTGAAATCCAGAGGGCCTACTTGGCAACATTTAAAGAGACTCCTATCTTCACCAAGACAGACAGCAGAAAAACTTGAGGATCAGGCCTGGCCTGATTTAAGTAGAAGAGTAGCAGAGTTCCATGGAGGCTGGAATTTCCCCTTGGTAAGTATCCTACACTAAGCTCATGGCCCTGTTTGGGAGGAGGGACACTCTGAGACTCAGAATGAAGAATCTAAACCAAGTCTAAAAATAGTCAGATTCCACTGGACTATCTGGTCCTAGAAAAAAAGGGGGAGATATTCTTTTTTTACCAAAGGCTAATCCTTCTTTCTTACTTGATGATGCAGAAGACTCTACCTTGCCAGGTAACATGCACTACTCATAATCCACCTTGCCTTCTCTTATAATCACCAGAAGAATAGCTTAGAGTCGAGTCACAATGTAACCCAACTGGGGAAGTGCTGGGATTACAAATCAGAGAAGGAGTTTATATATCTAAGTAGCTGAAGGATCTAGCCAACATTTCCTGGCACAGGACAGCAGGATGAATGGACTGGATTCTTGGGGGAGCTGGATAAAAGGGGATAGAATGTAAAGTTGGATAAAGAATAGTTTATAGATACTGGAGCACTTGCCCTTGATGCAGGATTTAAGATCCTAGCAAGAACCTCTGGAGACATGCCAAAATTCTTGTAGCCAATGATGGAGGAAGGGATGGAAAGGCTGAGGGAGAACAGCCGTATTGGCACGGCTATATCATGCAATGTCAGAAAACCTGTTAGCTTATCCTGTTCTGTGAACGACTTCAGAGGACATTCCATTTAGCAAAGAAAATGAGATTCTCTGCGGACACCAGCATTGTTATCATCTGTATGGTGGCTGACCTCTATAGACCAGGACTGACTTCGGAGGATGCTATTGCAGAACCGGCTCTTGGATAGCAAAATGTTGATAGACTCCTGGTAACACGTAACTATCAAAAGTAAAGTGAGCTCAATTCTTATAAAGAGTGGCAAGTTTGGAGCAAGGAGGCATGACTCATGTAGTGCTATGGAGATAGTTAATGGAATACAGCATTTCCAGGGTCAAGACACAATGACCAGGCAACAGTTATTTCTCAATCTATACAACAAAAGGAAACAAAGGCTAAGGGCTACTGACAATAAAATGTCAAAAAACGAAGTTTCTGCATCTGATCTAGTTGTCAATCCAGAGCCCATCAACTGAAAGAAAGGCTGGTTCTCATGAAAAATAATAATAATAATATTAATTAATTAAAAAAAAAAAGACCCTGCAAGATCATAGCAAGTACTATTGTAATGATTCTCCCCGTCTTTCTCCAGAGGGATCTACTGTCATCTGCCTAGGGTACCCTGTATTGGGGAAAGGCAAATGAATACTGAAACATTTCAAGAACTGTGTGTTGACACTGACACCCAGTTCATAGTAGGTCAGCTGAGCATCAGGTCCCTAAACTGTGGGTCATTTCTCTAGTCCCTGAATATACAACTGGAATAAGGGATTGATAGAACATTTATTTTGGTTCCTTAGTCTTTGGTATTTACCACAGCATCCCTATTTAATTCACCAGCCTTGTACCTACAAAAACCTGAAACATCCTGCAGTCGTATGACAGTGGACTCCCACAGATCAAGTAGTAGCCCAACTATTGCTGCTGTACCAAAAGCGGTATCTTTACTGGAGCAGATTAGTGTAGTTTCTAGTACACGGCATTCAGCCGTCGATCCACATACAAGATAAACGACAGTACATTCTTAGGATCTTGCTCCAGAGGTAAATTAACTCCCTCCTTCTCTCATAATATAGTGACCTACCTATTTGGGCATTTCAGGGAACCATTCACGTGTCCTTTTTGTTGGTGACATCATGTTAATCAGGTCTAATAAGCATGAAGTGGCAGGTATTTTGGAGGCCTTGGTAAGATACATGAGCTGCAGAAGGTGGAAAAGAATATTCTAATGAAGACCCAGGGAACGACCACATCAATGAAATATTCATCAGTCTAGTGATTTGGGACAGGCCAAGACATCTTCTTCAAGGTAAAGAACAAAGTATTGTGTATTGGCCTTTCTACACTAAGGAGGAAGCACAAAACCTAGTAGACTTCTTTAGGTTCTGGTTGTAGTACACATTTGGTTAATCATGCTCTCACCAAATATTTATTGCTGTGTTCAAAACTTAGCTAAAAACAGTAATTATTTTATTCACACTTTCTGTGAGGCAGGAATCCAGAAGGTCTCAGCTGGGTGGATCTGGCTTTGGTCTCCCATGTACTTGCAGTCCAACAGTGGTTGGAGTTCGAACAGTGGTGAGGGTGGCAGGCGGGGGGGTAACGGAGGGGATGATGAGAGAAAGGAGGGCTGTTGGTGAACTTCTCTCTCTCTCTCTCTCTCTCTCTCTTTCTCTTTGTATAACCTCAGCATATCTCCAGTCTGTCCATGAGGGCTAGGTTGGGCTTCCTCACAGCATAGTGATTGGTTACAAAAACATTCTCAGAAGGCCAAGTAGAGGGGCGCCTGAGTGGCTCAGTCCATTAAGTGTCCTGACTCTTGATTTCAGCTCAGGTCATGATCTCAGAGTATTGAGATCAAGCCCTGCATCTGACTCCACGCTCAGCAGGGGGTCTGCTTGAGATTCTCTCTCTCACTCTGCCCCTCCTTCTGCTCATACTCTCTCTCTCGTAAATAAATAAAATCTTTTTTTTTATAGAAGGCCAAGTAGAAGTTGCATAATCTTTACTAAGATAGTCTAAAAAATTATGCATTACTTCTGCTGCTCTCCATTGATTGGAGCTGTCACAAACTCCCACCCAGATTAAAGGGCAGGGGATGTAGGCACCACCTCTCATTGGAGGAGTATCAAAGGATTTGGGGATCATGTTTTTAAAATGTCACAGTGTGATAAATTGAAATTAGCATCAATTTTAGAAAAACCTGGACATGTACATTGTCTGCCCTACTACGTACATGTATAATAATACCACTCATCCTTTCAGGAAAGGATTTTTTTTTTTTAAGATTTTATTTACTTATTTGACACACAGAGACAGAGAGAGCGCACAAATAGGCAGAGTGGCAGACAGAGCAGCAGGCAGAGGGAGAGGGAGAAGCAGGCTCTCTGCCGAGCAGACAGCCCAACACGGGGCTCAAACCCAGGACCCTGGGATCATGACCAGAGCCAAAGGAAGACACTTAACCAACTGAGCCATCCAGGTGCCCCAGGATCTTTTATAAAAAGATTTTATT
Source organism: Canis lupus dingo (assembly GCF_003254725.2). NCBI lineage: Eukaryota > Metazoa > Chordata > Mammalia > Carnivora > Canidae > Canis > Canis lupus. The sequence continues at coordinate 13,415,677 of NC_064275.1, read as the reverse complement.
TATTTATTCATAAGAGATACACAGAGAGAGGCAGAGACACAGGCAGAGGGAGAAGCAGGCCTCCTCCGGAGAGCCTGATGCAGAACTCGATCCCAGGACCCCAGGATCACAACCTGAGCCGAAGGCAGACGCTCAACCACCGAGCCACACAGGTGCCCCAGGATTTTTTTTTAATTGAAGTATAGTTGACACACAATGTGGCATTGGTTTCAGCTTATAGTATAGTGCTTCAGTAACTCTAAAAACTAGCCCAGTAATTACGCCCAGTAACTCTAAACATTACCCCCCGTGCTCCCAAGTGTAGCTACCATCTGTCCCCTTACAATGCTGTTATGGTGCTATTGCCTATATTCCCTATGCTGGACCTGGAAAGGATGTTTGTTTTCTCTTTTCACTTTAGTTTCCTCAAGAGCAACATGGGGGATAGCAATTCTTTTTCAGTCAAACTCCACTGGATGCAAGGATTAGAGACTCCCTCGTGTTACCAAGGGTTCCCAGGGAAAAGCCAAACCCAGGGAAGGAACGCCAGCTGCCCCAGAACTGGCAGTGGAGTCCCACTGGTCATGGTGTCCCACTCCAGTTCTCTGTATTTATCTGACTTGGCTACTCTTTTCCTTTCTGTTTTTCCCTTCTACTCCTTGCTCACCTTCTGCTGTCTCTGTCGTTTCCTTATCACTTCTTCTTTTTTTTTTTACATTTTTAAATTTTATTTTATTTTTTCATTTTTTTATTTAAATTCACTTTGCCAACATATAGTATAACACCCAAGGCTCATCCTATCCAATAGTTCCTAGTTTTTGCTCTCTTAGAACTTGAGCTAGCATCACAACCTTCTCTCTATACCAAGACATTTCCATTTAGCTCTCGCCACTGTCTTACTCTTCAGGAATTTCCTGGTTCACATGCCTCGGAATGTGACAATTTTCTGGTCTCATAGTAGATTATCTGTTTGGGTCACCTTTCTTGTTCACTTAGCAACCACTCTTGTATAAAAAGCAGTTCAGTCCTTAACGATTTTAGCCGGGAGGAAAAAGCAGTCAGTCATCAGTGATGGCTACATATTCATCAGCATAGTCCAGTGTAGATCCTGACTTCCAAGGATTGAGGTGTGGATCAATCAGAATAAAAAAAGTAAAAGGTAGTGTAAAATATAAAATTATTTAAAGAAGATACGATATTATGTCTTATTGTCTTTATTTCACAGGATTTTATTTTTTAAGTAATCTCTACACCCAGCATGGGGCTTGAACTCACAACCACCCCAAGATCAAGAGTCACACACTCCACCGATTGAACCAGCCAGGCACCCCTATTATGTTTGAAACATACATTCAAATGTGTCCCCGGATTCATTAAGAATCAATACATCAAGTTAACACCCTTGCTAATTAATCCAGCAGACTGTATTTATAGATTAATGTTTTGTTTCCATAAATGATTCTTGCAAGTGTTCTTCCCCGACATTCAGCTACATGCTAGCTGTGTCAGGATCTCTGAGCTGAAACGGAGTTCGTTCAAGTTTCGAGAAATTAGGTATGCAAATGAGTGCCATGCTAATATATAGGTTTTAGCATTGTATTTTCTTGGATTCTCTTTTAAAAGGGGGAAACAGAGATTATTCTGCGTTCGGTAATAAAGCATTGAAAATGCATCTGTTTCTAACTGCCTGTGGTGTCTGCTCAAATCTGTATTGGGAAATTACACTGTAAATGCTTTGTAGGCTTTTTTCCCCACTCATTTTCAGACTCACACAGTCTCTCACTTCTTAATCAATTCCTATTTTCTCAACACAGACTGCATTGCCACCAAGCTATCAAATAATAATTTTTTTTTAGAACTCAGAATGAAAAGAAAAAAACTTAAGCAAACAAACAAACAAGTGTGAAGCCCTGGAACCTTTGGTACCTGAACCATCACACCAAGGCATTCATCCCTCTGCAAGTGCCGGGTGAAATTCAGATAGGCACCTGATCCACTGATGGCAATTCTTTAATTCAAGATTTAAAAAAAAAAATCTAAAATGAATTTCCTTTCCCTTGTCTTCAGGAAAGCCTGCAAATACCAAATCCAATTATGAGAGAGATTTAATTTCCCTTTTGGTATATGACACAGCACAACAATTATCTGTGGATGTTTAAAGAAAATTCATAAAGTAGAATTCTCCTGGTTCACACCAGATAAAGTCCCCGTGAAATGATGCCTCGGTTGGCGTCATCCGCTGACATTCATGCATGATTCAGCACCTCCAGACAACAATTTGAGGGAATCTGTTTTTCCATTACAAGCCAGGCTCTGTCTTTTTGCTAGAAACTGAAAGGATCAGAACTCCCAGCTTTTAAGGCTGGCTGCCTCCCGTGACACCCAGCACCCAGAAGCAATCCAGAGGCTCTTCTGGGTGTTTCTCTGCATGCTGTTCCGTAGCATCGCAGCGATGAGGCATCCAGGTGATTGACGGATTTCTCACTTGTCCTCTGGCTGCTTTTGCATCTGCTGAGAAAGCCTCTGTGTTTATATGCGTGATTAGGCTGAGAATTCTTGGGTCAACCACCCACAGATGGTATCAAAAATAATCAATCTTATTTGACTGTCTTAACATTTTGGCTATTTTAGTTGTTAAGGCAACCAGATCCAATGAAGTATTCACTCATCAATTTGATGTTCAGCAATCGTCTGTCACGGTTCTGAAGTTGGAGGGTAAAAAAATAATAAAAATCAACTGTCAAAATAGTTAATACAAAACAGTCAATCCGAACATGATTTTCTTCTTGACACCAGAGAGCATTGCTTCTCCCTTCTTTTTTTTTTTTTTTTTTTTTTGTTTCCCCACCTCCTCCTCTCCTGAGATCTGTCCCTCCCACAAACAGTTTCTTTCTTCCAGTTATGTTGATGAACAGCAGAGAAGGGAGATATTTTAGGTTCACAAAAGCTTACATTTTCCTAAAAGACTTCCGTTTCCTTTGTTTTGATGTTTGGTGAAATTTTTTTTTCCCCGTTGAACAGTCCTAAAAAGGACAGATACGTTGAAGGTATGGACAATGTTTATCTTAATGGAGAATTTAGGTGGCAATGTCCTTTGCTTTCTCTCTCAAGATGAATTTTCCTTTTCAGGGAGCACAGCTCTGAGGCCAGGGACAGGCAGCTGGCTTGCACAGTCTCTTCCTGTCCCTGAGCCTGCTCCAACCTTCTTGGAACAGAACAGCTCCGAGTCTGGCCCTGGTGTGGGATGTGGCTGGCTTTCCAGATTGGGAAATGTGTTAGTAATTACTTTTTACTGCTGTCTTTATTTGAATTTCCAGACTTCTCCCCCACTCCCCCACTCCAGCCTGTTTTTCTCCACCCAGCTTTCTACCTCATTCTGACTGCTAATTTAACCCTGGCTGCCTTCCTCCAGAAACATTTGACCTTGTGCAAGAACTTGGCACAAATTTCTCTCCTACTCCCCCAGAAGGGAAGCGCTGGCTAGGATAATTAGCATCAGCAGGCAACCCTGCCCGCCCGGCCGCCTGTGTCCTCTGGGTTCTGCTTGGTTCAACAGTACCCCCCCCTTTTTCTGGGCAAAAGGGCAGTGGCCACTGGTCGCCAGTTGCCAGGAGACCTTGTTCAACGTTTTGCTTCAAGATGATGTTACCAGGGATGTGGACTTAGCCAATTAGCTCCTTTAATGAAATAACCTATAGGGAAAAATGTAGAACTGTGGACACCTGTTTAATTCACACATCCCTTCTTTGGGTTTGAAAAAAATTCTATTGGTTTTTCTTATCAAGCAAGGTTATTCTGTTTCAACTGATAATCTAGAAAGGTTTATACAGAAACTAAGATTGCTTAACCTGCTTAACTTTACAATCGCTTAAGAAATGCCCATTTCTTCCTCGTGTTGGTAAGCTGATTACATGCCTCCATATTAATTAAGTCCCTAAGGACAAATACTGGGCATAGTTTCCTCACTGAAGTACCAGTATAAATGTACTTGAAAATAATGCTACTTCAGTCCTTGAAAAATTGAAAGGTCCACGATTCTACATTCACTAGTTTGGTCCCACCTTCCCTTATTACACTGACTGAGCAGGGTTTTGTGGTATATGTGTGTGAGCATATACTAATGGAGTTTATACAATAGAACTATCTTTGGAAAAGATCTGACTTACAGAGATTCAGCATAGAGAGAAATCAGTTGGGTGGAGATGGGGATAGAAATCATAGAATAGGGACATTGATGATACTCACAGGAGAACGTTCTGTGCAACACAGCCTATGAAGTGCAAGAGACAGTACAAAACGTATATTTTGCACAAATGTACAAAGCGCATAGGATAAAATTGTGGCTAACTCATGCTATCCCTCTACCTACTGGACAGGGAAATAGCAATGAGATGTGTGGGTTCAAAGGATGAGACCTCTACATTTTAGGAGATTCACATCCAGAGATAGGATTTCTCCTTTTTGTTGCCACCTCTCAGATTAATGAGAACTGGCACTGTTTGCTAACAATAAGATTCTCCTTCCCCCCCACTTAGGGGGACTAATTTCTTAATTAAGCTTGGATTCTCAGTAATGAGGTACACCACACATGACAAAAAGAGAGGATGTGAGAGCAAGAGCATGAGTTCTGGAGCGAAGGCCATGGCTTTAGCTGTGGGCCTGCCAAGGTATTTTTGATAAGCTAAAATCTTGACTCTTGTACAAATTTACAAAATTCATTTAACCTATTAATGAGGGAAGCAGTAGGATTCTAAAACTGGTCCAAGAAATGGAAAGACTAAAACTGTATTTATAGATAGAAAGTTAGATTAAAAGGACCTTTGGAATTATATTTCATACTGGACAGAAATCATTTGCACTTTCATGACAACAATTCACAAGTTAGGAGGGGCACGTGGCTGGCCCGGTTGGCAGAACGTGCAATCCTTGCTCTCAGGCTTGGGAGTTCAAGCCCCATGTTGGGCATAGAGCTTACTAAGAAAAAAAAAAGTAAGAAAGAAAAAAAACAAAAAACAAAAAACGCAAGTTAACCTATAACTTCACAGAGTCTGGTACTAATAAATAGCAAATAGCAAGTTAAACAAAAGTACATTCTCCTAGAGAACTAATCTAATAATCTGTGGGCTCCAATTAGATAAAGCTCCAGTGTGATATTAAAAAGAACACACAGGCATCTGTTTGCCTTATTCTCAGCTTTGGGATAATTTTTCCAAATAGGACTTAGAATAAATTTTACCTCATCTCTCTTAATGGCAATGCCTTTTTTTGAAAATCAAGAATAACAACACCTACCTTTCGGGACTGCTGCAAGATTTAAATGAAATATGTATCTAAAGCACACCCCACAATACCTCCATAAATGACAATTCCCTTTTCTCCATCTATTCCTTTTATTCCAAATTAGCTGACATTTTGCCAATCAGATCTCTTTCAATTTGCTTTTCCACATATTACCAAAATAATGATAATTGATGGTTATAATGATGACCCTGAAATTCTTCACAGCCTTCTGTGTCATTATAGTTAAAAGTATGTGTTCAGCATCGTATTAAAGCTAAGTGCAATTTATTATCTTCTACTTTTTAAAAAACTCATTATCCATGGACCTTGACTCAGTTAAAACAAAATATCCCATTAACCAAAACCATATTTTCCAGATTATTAAGCATAAAGGAAAATTCTAACAAGTGTTTTTACCTGGAACACCAATTTGAATCCAAAGTGCCTGTCTTAAGTGGTACATTTGAACAAAACGCCCTCTAAATTTTCTTCCAACTCAAAGATTTTATAATAAGTAGAAAAAGATACCTAAGAAAAAATAATGTGCACAAAGGAGAAAGCCCTGCATTTTAGTTCTCGGGAAAAGTACAATTGTATACTAAAAATAACAACTGTGCAGATAGTATTTGTAATTTCTTTAAAAACATGTCATTATGGACAATTTCAAATATATGGAAAATAAGAAAACACTCAGATACCCACCACCCAGATTTAACACATCTTACAGTTTTGTCATGTTTCCTAGAGACTTTTTGAATAATAATAATAATAAAAAGATTCAGCTAAATTCCTCTCTTCATACTCCAGTTTCTCCCTTTGCCTACCTCCTGCCCCCTAAAGATAATCATATCTTAAAGTTGGTCTATATCCTTATGGCAACATTGTGCACCCATCACAACATATAACATTATTGTGTGAGATTTTTAGGTTTTACTCAAGTGGTATCATATGTGTCATTTTTCACCTTATCTATTTTTCACTCAACATTGGGTTTTTTAATTTTATAGATAGATCGAGATTTACTTTACTTTGTATTCCAAAACGTAATTATCCTACAATTTGTTGAACTATTTCTTTACTGAGTTATTATCTCCATTTTTTTTGTTGGAATGACTCTGCAAAAACTATCTTTGTATATACAAAGAATTTCCTGGATTATAAGGAATGTACACTTTCTACCTTAATAGGTATTGTCAAATTACCCTCCAAAGTGATTATATTATTTCTACATCTACTAGCATGAGTATTTTTATATGATTATGGACATTTGAATTTCCTTTTCAAAAAAGTGACTGATGGATCATAAGCTGTGCCCATTTTTTTATTGGATTGTTTAATTTTCATCATTGTTTTGTAAGTGTGTGTGTGTGTGTAAAATCCTTTAATGGTTATATGCATTAAAAATACTTTCTTCTATAATTTGTATTTTTAATTAGTTTATGTGATATATATTCTTTTTACTTGAATGTCATCAATTTCCCTGTCTTGAGGGACAGTGTGGAGCAATGGCTCTGGAGCCAGAATGCCTGGGATCACCTCCCACATGTACCACTTACCACCCACGTTGGGGTAGTTAATAGTGTCTCCACATCTCAGTCTTTTATGATCATAATAATAGCTGCCTCATAGGGTTTTCATGAGAATTACATGAGTTAGAATACACAATGGACTTAGAATATTGTGTAGGACATCAAATGGCATAACAAATATTGGCTTATCATTATTATTTTACTGTATGGTTTGTACTTTTGTGTCTCATTTAAGAAAGAGACTTAAATCTTTTTTTTATCTGCCCTGATAAAAAAAATATTACTTAAATTTTCTATTCAAAGTTTTAAAATGTTGCTTCTACATCGATCCATCTGGAATTGATTTTTAAGTATGTTTTGGGTAGGAGGTTTGTTTTTTCCTCACATGAATAGCCCTGTTTATTAGCAGTATTTATTGATAGCTCATCTCTACATCATAGTGCTACCTCTTTCATGAACATCTCAAATATACATGGCCTGGGGATCCCTGCGTGGCGCAGCGGTTTGGCGCCTGCCTTTGGCCCAGGGCGCGATCCTGGAGACCCGGGATCGAATCCCACGTCGGGCTCCGGGTGCATGGAGCCTGCTTCTCCCTCTGCCTGTGTCTCTGCTTCTTCTCTCTCTCTCTCTCTCTCTTTCTCTCTGTGTGACTATCATAAATAAATAAAAATTAAAAAATATATATACATGGCCTGACTCTGGGTTCTAGATTTGTTCTGATGGCCTATTTGTCAATACTGTGCTGCTTTCATTGTTATAGTTTTATAGAACCCCTGCAGATGTGGTATTATGGGTCTTTCCTCCTTATTCTTTTTCACAATTGCCTTGACCAATCCTGGCCTTTTCTCTTCCACATGAATTTTAGGATCAGGTTGCCAAGTTCTATGAAAAATTCTACTAGTTCACTTTGATTCTGAGGAAATTTCAATCACGAACCTGGGGTTCATCCTAAGAAAGTTAATTGGTTGTAAGTACATTAAGAAGAATGAGCCCTGGACTAAAATTTGAAGATTTGGATTAGAATATCTAATTAAATAAGATTCTTTGGACAAGCCCATTTATAATGTGGGGCTTCAGTTTCCACGCCTGTAGAAGATGATGGTCCATGATCAAACAATAACAGATCCAGAACAATACCACTCAGGAAGTAATTCCTAGAATAGCTGCATCAGCATCACCTGGGAGCTTTATCAGAATTGCAATTAGAATCAATCTCTGAGGATGGAGCCCAGGAATCTAAGTTTAACAAGTGTTAAATCTCCGGTGATTCTTACATGTTGTGTGATGGTTAATTTTGTGCCTCAACTTGGCTAGGCCATTGTATCCAGATACTTGGTCAAATAATATTTTAGATGTTTCTCTAAAGGAATTTTTTAGATGAGAATTAACATTTTAAAGATTTTATTTATTCATTCATGAAAGACAAAGAGAGGCAGAGACACAGGCAGAGGGAGAAGCTGGCCCCCTCATGGGGATCCTGATGCAGGACTCGATCCCAGGACTCCAGGATCACTCCCTGAGCTGAAGGCAGATGCTCAACCACTGAGCCACCCAGGCGTCTCGAGATTAACATTTAAAGAAATAAACTTTGAGTAAAGCAGATTACCCTCCAAAATGTGGCGGGCCTTATCTAATCAGTTGAAGGCTGAAGAAAAGGCTGACCTCCCCCTTGGAAGGGGGAATTCTACTAGAAAACCATCTTTGGACTCAAACTATAACTCTTCCATGGGTCTCCAATGTGCCAATCTACCCTGCAGATTTTAGACTTACCAATAATCACATGAGCCAATTCCTTAAATGTCTCTCAGATAGATAAAGATATAGGTATATTTCTCTCTGTTATATGTTATTTATATTCCTCTTATTGGTTCTGTTTCTCTGGAAAACCCAGACTAACCTACATGGTAAAAAGTCTGAGAAGCTCACTCTCCAAAGTACCTAACCTAACTCCATCCTTTTACGTATGACTTGTCATACGTAAATAGATTCACCTATTTGTGAAGAGCTATGTCTATAATGTAGGTCACAGGACATCCAGTTTGATATGTTGTCTACTGTGCTGTGTTTGTTAAGGAAGCACACTTAAAGAAAATAAACTGTTTATATTGAGTGGTGAGTTAAGGAGAGCAGAAATTTTATTTTCAATGTGAATTAATTTGAGTTCCATTTAAAAAAGGAGTTTACCTGGTAATTCATTTATAAATTTCTATCTGTTTGACAGAAAAAGCAGCAGCTGGGAACTGAAATATTAGGGCTAAATGCCATTTAAAGCTGAATCATAAATGAAAATAAAGTATTTCTGAAATACAAATCAAAGACAATAGAAGCTTCTTTCAGCAAAATATTTTATTACCCTATACAATTGAAAACATATGCATGTGTAAATTGGGGCCATAGACCTAAGTGTAGACATAAGCTGTGCACTCTCACCACTTGGGACTAGGAGGCATTTTGTAGGTGAAGTTAGACACTCACTCAGGCCCTGGGGGTGTGAGAGACCCATATCCCAATAAGGGGAGGGGGATGAGTAAACACAGCTCTAGACTTCACCCACTTCCTAGTAACATACCCTGATGTGGGGGAGAAAGGCACAAAAGGATCTGGGGTTAGATCATAGGAAAAATTTCCATAGTGTAAGCACTTTGAGATAATGGAATGTACTCTGCATGACCCGAATCTCAATTCCTACCCAACAAGCCAGTGACCTTGGGATCCCTACCAGGTCAAATGCTTTATGTTTCTAAATGTATGAACCTATTGCTCTCAGAGAGACTTTGCTGACTTGCACTCAATAATGGATCAGGCCTTAGTGAATAATCAGTGGATTTAGAAAAAGGGAAATAAAAAAGAGCATCTTTCCAATCAGCAGATCTGTTTTCTCTCTGTGTGAAGCACAAAATACACAAAACCATGACTACTTCTAACAACCGGGAGAGTTTACAGAAAGTGAAAACTAATCCTCTCATGTGGAATATAAGCTTGGACACATAGACATTTATAACCCTTTATCTCCATGAGAAGTCTTTGGTGCTTTCAAATGGCTCTGGGTTGTCTGAGGCTGACCTGGGGCCTTGTTAGAAATTGAGCATCTCCTCCGGCACCACTCTTGCTCAGGTGGGGAGCCTGCGCTGAGGCAGTTGAGGGGGGAGGTAGACACCAGAAACGTTGCATGAATATTTATAAGAGAAAATGCATTAATAGAGCTTAAAGAACCTCTATCCCCAGCCCTCCAAGAGACAAAAGAAATGTCCAAGGGAGATAGCAGACTAGAATTTTTTAAGCCACTGATATTTTAAAATCTATTATTTTTAAATGGCACCTCTCCTCTCCGCATCTGAACGGGGAATTTCAAATACACACTGCCCATTCCCTGCCTTTATCAGTTGTCCTCTTAGGGATCCTGTTGGGAAACTTTCTTTTGAGTTTATCAGACCTGATTCTCTAAAGAGAAGCCAGCAAAGCCGGTATGTTTCAGAAATGCATATGCTGTCATTAAAATAGCCGTCCGTACTCCCAGAGTACCTCCCATAAAAGCATTTTAATTCTCTATCCAAAATGTAGTTCAGCCTTTATTCCTCAGAGCCAATTTGTTTATGTTTCCAAGTTCAATCACAATCTATTTGTAAAACCTATTTAGAATCAGAGTCACATAGCCAGAAATGATCATGCTCTAATTTCCTTATTAGAGAGATTCTTGTTGCAGCTGGCAGCTTGATTTGACTGCTCCCAGGGTCTGGAGCGACATGTTCTTAACCTCGTTTCCCGACTTTGTTCTTCATTCCTTTTGTCGCCCCCCTCCCCCCACCCCAAATACAAATATCAAGCCAGAGAGGAACAATTCATGACTCCGTTGCTTAGGTGGAGGTGAAATGAGTGACTGCCACCTTTTTACCTGTCAAGACATGAGCAGGATTGGGCTACTCATAATATCTGCAGGAGAGAAAAGAAGGAAATGTTCACAAAACACACCATGACGAGAAAGATGCTTTAGGATTCGGCTAAAAGGTTGATTATTTCAAAGGACCTGCAATGATATTTTCTGGATAACTGAATCAGAATTAAAGCAGAAAGTCTTGGCAGCATTTGAGAAATCCACTTTTCTCACAAAATTTTCTTTATAAGATAGGGGAATCAATCTTCTTGACATAGCAAGATACATCTTTTCAAGGTAATTTAACAGTTCTCTAACAACGCAATGTCTTGAAGTGTTTCTGTGTCCATATCAGATGGTGAAATCTTACTCATCCTTTAAAGTCTGGTTCAAATGTTATTTTGTGAAGCTTTCCCCAATGTGTCACTATTTTCTTAATGCAACCCAGTCATTTGTTATGCATAGTATCATAGATTCAGCTAGTCTAAGCAGAGAATGCTCCGGAATCTGCAAAGATGCTCTGAAATGGTGGTTAAAATAATGTCATATCACAAGGTGTGCCCTGTAATAGATTATCAGTTGCCCAGAGACCTTGCCTTCCAAGTCTCTCAAATTAAACTAGACTGAGAAGCAACACAGTCTACTAATAAGTGTCAGATAAATACGTAAAACTTGTCACACAGCTCATTTTCCAAAAGAGTCGGGGTACAGAGAATCAAGCAAAATAAAATGTTCCAGGTCTTTGAAGTGGACAATTTGACCCCTCCTAGAGGTCATGTAATAGTTTTTATGAATATCCAATATCATGCAAGCTCTTCACTCATGCTTTCAAACCTCTTTGGGATTCCCCCATCATTCACCCATCCTTTCTCTTTTTCCCTCATCTACTCTTGAAATACCACCTTCTCCAAAAATTTCTTAAGACGCACACAGCTCCGTCAATAGATGAATGGATAAAGAAGATGTGGGGTGTGTGTGTGTGTGTGTGTGTGTGTGTGTGTATAATTCAGCCAAAAAAAAGAGGATGAGATCTTACCATTGGCAGCAACATGGATGAACCTAAGGGTATCATGCTAAGTGAGATACGTGAGACAGAGAAAGACAAATACCATATGAGTTTACTTATCTGTGGAATATAAAAAAAAAAAAAAAAAAAAAAAACAAGCCAAATGAGCAAACAAACAAAAAACAGAATATATCTATAAATAGACAACAAACTGATGGCTGCCAGAGGGGAAGGGTTGGGGGGGATGGGCAAAATGAGTGGAGAGAGTGGGAGATACAGGCTTGCAGTTAGGGAATGAGTAAGTCATGGGAATAAAGGTACAGCACAGGGAATATTGTCAGTGATACTGGAGCAGTGTGGTGTGGTGGCAGGTGGTAGGTGGGCGCAGAGTTGTTAAGCCCTATGACATATACCAGAAACTAATGTAACATTCTGTGTCAGCTACACTCAAAAAAAAAAAAAAAAAAAAAAAAAAAAAAGACGCACACTTGCTAATTGCCCACCCAATATTCATTCATTCTTCCCCTTTTTTCTTACCAAATGAACCTTGAATTTATTCAAGGTGTATGTGTCCAATCTACCACTTTCCAGGGATGCCTGGGTGGCTCAGTGGTTGAGTGTCTGCCTTCAGCTCAGGGCATGATCCCAGAGTCCTGGGATCAAGTCCTGCATCAGGCTTCCCACAGGGAGCCTGCTTCTCCCTCTGCCTGTATCTCTGCTTCTCTCTCTGTGTGTCTCTCATGAATGAATAAATAAAATATTTTTTAAAAATAAAAATAAAACAGGGATCCCTGGGTGGCGCAGCAGTTTGGCTCCTGCCTTTGGCCCAGGGCGCGATCTTGGAGACCCGGGATATAATCCCACGTCGGGCTCCCGGTGCATGGAGCCTGCTTCTCCCTCTGCCTGTGTCTCTGCCTCTCTCTCTCTCTGTGTGACTATCATAAGTAAATAAAAATTTATTTAAAAAAAATAAATAAATAGATAATAAAATAAAATAAAACAACTTTCCAGACTCCCAGCAATTAAGAATGGCCATATGATCTACTTCTGACTAAGACGCTTAAGGAAAAATTCACTGGGTATAACTCACAGGAACTTTCCAGAGGCCATTTCAGCTGGTGTGCTCTTAATCCCTTTAACCTTGGTTTTCTTTTCCCCTTCTTTTATTTTTTTTTTAAGATTTATTTATTTATTTGACAGAGAGAAAGAGTAAGCATACAGAGAGGAGCAGAGGGAGAGGGAGAGAGAATCCTGAAGCAGACTCCCCACCAAGTGGAGAGCCTGACTCAACCTCACGACCCCAGATCATGACCTGAGCCAAAACCAAGAGTTGGGCGCTCAACCGACTAATCCACCAGGGGCCCCTCATTTCCCCTTCTTCTTAGGGCCTAAAACCTAGACTTGGTGTCTGGAAATAAAGCAGCCATGTACAATGTTAAGTTTGATGAAATAGTAAGATTAAAAGAATCTGGACCCTTGATGACATTGCTGGTTCATGCCAGCCTTGGACTGACAATTCTGATTTTTCCCTGGAATGAAACCAGTATAATAATCCTTTCCCGTATAAGCAACCTTTTGTTGGTCTTCATTGCTTGCAGCTGGGAGCAATCCTGACAGATAATGCCCTTCTCTTTTTTTTTTTTTTTTAAAGATTTTATTTATTTATTTGACGGAGAAAGAGAGCACAAGCAGGGGGAGCAGTAGGCAGAGGGCAGAGGGAGAAGCAGGCTTCGCACTTAGCAGGGAGCCTGACACAGAATCCGATACCAGGACCCTGGGATCATGACTTGAGCTAAAGGTAGACACTTAACTGATTGAGCCACTCAAACACCCCAGATAATACTCTTTTTAACCAATGGAAGGGCCCAGAATAAGTTTGCCTGGGACTTCCCTTACCCAAACACAACTACCCTACAGTTCATATATCAAGCGACCCCTACCCCAACAACTTCCCCTTACAACAATGCTTAACAGGCATTTCAAAAAACCTGGAAACCCATATCAATGAAATTCCCAGAGAATACCAAGCCCTCTTATTTTTAGCCATTTTTTAGGATTGCCAAATAAAATATTTTTGCTTGCTGAATCTAGCTACCCTACCATTTTTTTGGGAAGACTATCTAAAATGTTTTACATGCTTTCCAAATATCTTGAACGTTTTGTAATTTTAATATTTTCTGCATGTTTCTGTGATTATTACTTTCTGCTTTCTATACAATGGTCTTTATTAATGTTTGCTCATGTGTTTCCTCTATATTAAATGGTTTCAATCTGCTAAGTTTATGTTTATGTACACACACACACACACACACACACACACACATTTTCCCTCTTGCCATTTGGCACTATTTTACTGCCAGAATGCCTGCCCATGGCATCTTGACCCTGCCTATCCAATTTACTCTTTCACTTCTGCTTTTAGTGTGACTGTGTTAGGATTTTGTCTAAAATGAAAATAAACTCTAATTATTTAAAGGACAAATTGTCCATAAAAAGGATGGACTTTGTGATATTTTACTCACAGAAATGTTTCTGGCCTCCTGGTTCTTGATTGTGTTTGGTTGCAATACCTGTATATCCAAAGGATCCCTCAGTAAGAGAGGTGTCTTGACTATGTAGCATTGTCTCCTTGAATGTACACACACACACACACACACACACACACACACACACTCACACATTTAGTTGTTATTTAATAGCTTTTGTGCCCTGGAAGTTTATCTGTCTGAACATTGTCTCTGCTAGTGTTTAAGCTCCAAGATGACCTAGATGACAGGAAGAATTTTATTGAATTCACTTGACATCCAGCATTACTCATCAGCTGGGCTTAATCAGTGTTCTCTGTTGGTGTTAATTCTCTTTGTGTATTTTCGCTACTCAAGCAAGGATGGAAGCATAAGCATAGCCTGTGAGTTTGGTAGAAATGCAGACTCAAAAACCCCTCCCCAGACCTATGGAATCAAAAGCTACATTTTTAACAAGATCCCCAGATGAGTCCTATGCACATAGAAGTTTGAGAAGCTCTGATTTAGAGCAGTGGTTCCCAGACCTCAGAGCATCAGAATCACCCAGAGGACTCACTGAAATCTAGGTGCCTGGGCGCTACATCCAGAATTTCAGACTCAGTAGTCATGGGTGGAGTCTAAGAATTTGCATTTCTAACAAGTTCTCAGACAGTGCCAATAGCTCTGGCTTTTGGAGACTGTGGCCAAGTTATTTTGAGAACCACTGCTCTAAAGGAAACCGAATTGCAGAATCATCAAAAAGGTCATGGCTTAATAACCAGAAAGCCTGCATTTTATTCTTCAAGTAACTAGCTGTGTGACCTTGAGGAGGTCTTTTTGCTCTTTCCCTCTTTTTCTCGTGGGTAAATAAACTGATTTGAGGATCAACTCAAGCACAGCACTTGTCTTCTCTGCATCTGTTTGCATGTCTGGTCTCCCCTCTACACTGTCAGCTCCTTGAAACCAGGAGCCACATTTTAATTATTGTTTTATCCCCAGTGAGACCATAGAAGTCTCTTAGCTGAATGAGTGAATAAATGAGCAAATAAAGAAATGAATCCAAGATCCGAGATACAAGTTGTGAAAGCATTTGAAAAAGAGAAGGTATTATTATTATTGTATACGGCACCTAGTTCTTTAAGATCGTTGGTTAAACTACTATAGTTACAAGGACACTAATAATAATTAATAATAATAGCAACAACATTCATATGGTGATAATATTGCACAAGATGCAGATACTAATCATTGAGGAGGAAAAATATCCAAGATATTGAATCCAGTAGGCAAGGAAACCATAAGCTACCAGGAGGCGTGATTTGATGTCTGAAGATTGGAACAATTAAGCCAGACTTAAGGATAATCAAAAATACTAGCAATTTCCTAGCCAACAGTACTCTAAAGGCGGTAGTTCTGCTTGGGTGAGTCAGAGGATTTCTGGGAAAAGGACTCTGCAATGTCACGCTTAGCGATTTAGCTTTCTTTGTGAGAGGATGAGCAGTAATGGGAGCGGCAAGTTGAATTCATGTTTCTCTGCATCCCAGTTCCTTGTATGACCTCAAAGCTCTGAGCCAGGCCTACGCCCCAACTCTCATTTCACAGGTCCTGGTTATTTCCAGGGACTTAACCTGGCTTGGGATCCTTCAGTCCCTAGTAGGCCAGGTACATGGGGTGGGATACTCGGAAAGTCTGCAAATTCCTTCTTATCTTAGAAACCGTTAAGGTTTCCCTGTAGGCCACAGCCTTACCATGTCTGATTGCAACTAAAGCCAGAAGCAAATGTTCCTGCCCGTGCCAGGAGAATTCTGCTCGTAGAAAGGAAGATTGGATCAACAGCTCTATATGTATGGAGAGCAGTTGAATGTGATCAGGGACCAGAATATCATTTTATTAAGAACGAGTAGCTGTCCTTGCTACTTGAGAACTCAAATTTGTTTCCTCAAGAAGTTTTCATTTTCCTCTGCTGTGCACATCTGTCACCTACTTGCTTGCATTGATTTTTTTTTTTAAGAAAAAAAAATGCAGCACACAACCGGTCCACAGTGTGGTGGGGTTTGATGAGTGTTTGGAAAGTATTTTGAGTTTCTTTGATGAAAGATGTCGGCTGCCACTCGTGGTCTTACTACCCAATTTTCCTGGTGGTTGTTAAGGTTTTAAAGAGAAATAAAAATCCAACTGGATCTGAAACACTGCTGATGGGTGAGTTTTTATTCAATAAGCTAAAGAAAATATCATATGAGAATCACCTAAGCACCTGAATGTATCTGTAGCATCGCTAAACCACAACCCAAGGTAGAGGCAGAAGGAAAGAAAAGGTAACGAAGCCCCGAAAGCGGTGTTAGCTTTCTACCAACCGATACTTGTAGCTCTGGTGTCGGTTCCTGAAAGATCCACCAAGAACATTGCCAGGAGTGAGCACCTGGTGTTTTAGGCAGTTTACATGGGAAAGTTGAATATGGTTACTCTTTAAAAGTGCATTTGAGATCAGCAAGGAGCAGAACGTTTAAATGCGGGTAAAGCAGGCCCGAACATCCACGTACTGGGGTGTGCAGATTAGCTTAAACACTTGGTAGCCTTCACGTGGTTGTCAATGGCTTGTCCTTCTCTCTGATGACACAGAAATATCAGACCTTCCAGGCCCTTGCATTTAGCTGGTTGCTAAATCCGCAGCATAGCCCGGGCCAGAAATTAGATATGAGAGCGTGGCGGCTACAGAGAGATCCCTGGTGTCCCCAAGGGGTGACGCAGACATGCTCGCCAGAGATCTCATTCGGTGTCCGGGGTCACCCTGTATAGCATCTGCCCAGCTCGGTTAGGTGGCTGGCGAGCCATCTGGTCCATCAGTCAGTGAGTCAGGAACTCCTTGTCATCTTGTGTCCTTCCAATGAAATTCCTATTTTTTTTTAAAGACTTTATGTGTTTATTCATGAGACACAGAGAAAGAGACAGAGAGAGAGAGAGAGGCAGAGACACAGGCAGAGGGAGAAGCAGGCTCCATGCAGGGAGCCCAGTGCAGGACTCAATTCTGGGACCTGGGATCACGACCTGAGCCGAAGGCAGACGCTCAACGGCTGAGCCACCCAGGAGTCCCATGAAATTCCTGTCTTTCTGGATTTATGCCCTGTTGATGCACCCGCTGGGCAGGACACAGCCCACCCCACATGGTGCAGATGGGGCACGGTGTGAACGCTCACGAGCCTTGAGAGCAGCTGCAGAGAAGCCAGGTTTCAAGGGTCTACTGCCTTTGGCCCTGAGCCCTGCAGTTCAGCACATTGAGCTGGTGTGTAGACTCTGGGTTCAAATCCTCATTTCCCAGCTGACTGCTCCTTAAGTAACCCTGACCATTTACTCATGCTGCCCAGCCTCAGTTTCCTCATCTGCAAAATGTGAATTATAACCGGACCTGACTCACAGGGTCGTTAAGAGGACGGCATGAGATACATAGGAAAGCACTCGGCACATTTACGCAGACTGATACCAGAGACACTTAGAGCTAGAAGAGGTTTTGACAATCAATTTATTCTAATACCTCATTTTAAAAATGAGTTCCAGAGAGGTTAAGTGTAATGGCCAAATACTGGCAGAAATACTCTCAGGAAATTTGACGAAAGAAAAGAAAAACAATTGCATATCTAGTCTCTGCCAGAAACATCATACCTACTATCATTTTTGATCTTCCGAAAGTTCTCTGAAGTGTTATCTCCATTTTTTTTTTTTTTTTTTTGAAGAAAAAGCTCAGAGAGTTTCAGCAAGTGGTCAAAGGCCACACAGGTGGCACATGCTGGAACTGAAAGGCAGAGCTGGGTTTGTTTGGCTCCAAAGTGTAGGTCCGTTCCTCTTTACTGCTCTGTCTCAACATAGAGGGCAGGACTCCTATTTTTAGGTAACCTACTTGATACTGGATATAAAATACTTAAAATTAATCAGAACACTCCTGAGCTATTATTGCTGAGGGGAGCTTTCATGGCATCATAGAGGTGCTCAAGGGACAGTCACTTTTTAGCTGAAACCCCAATATTACAATGTTTCTTCCTAGCAAAAACAGAGAAATGTGGCTTTTTTCCCATGCTGCCTTCATGTGGCGGAGAATGCTAATAGAGGAGAGGAACACAGACAGGGCATGGAGGGCAGAGTCTGAGCAGACAGCGCCACAGAACCATGTAAACAATCCCAGAGAGAGGCATTTCTTGGCAATTAGAGGTGGGTACACTGCAGGAAATATTGGAAGAGCCAATCTCTGTAGAAATCAACAGACAAAGGCTGTATTTAAAGGGAAATCTGAAGAATAACATTAGCAGAGCTGGAGAGGAATCTTCAGGTCGTCCCATGGCCCCAACGAGAGCCACCACCATCCCAGCACAGGTTGCCTGTGGCAAGAACAGCAGAGAGGCCACAGCAAGAAATCAGCAGAATCTGCCAGCAGAGAAGTCCTGCCCCAGTGGAAGTAGCGACTCCTCCCTTCGGCACAGAAGGGCCTGGAAATCTTCACTGGTTCACCATGGATCTTGTGCACAGGTGGTTGTAGCTGGCCACATGGAACTCGAGATCAGACCCCCGGGTGTGAATCCCAGCTTCACCATTTGCCAGCTGTATGACCTTGAGCAGGTTACCTGGCCTCTCTGGGTGGCTCAGTTTCCTCATTGAGAGCCTGGCTTGGAAGACTGTACCCACATCATAGAATTTTGGGGGGAGGATTCAATGAGAAAACGTGTGCCTGGATGCTACTTGGAATAATTGCTGGCACATAGTGAGAGCTCAATAAATTGTCGCTGGTATTATGACTTCAGGGGTGACTCAGAGGATAAGACGAGATAAGATTCATGTCTGGCATACCGTAAATACTGGGTAAAGGTAAACGGTGATACTTGCATATATTTTAACATTCACAAGCTTGGTAGACATTCAATGTTGAATTCATAAAAATCTCGGCTTAACCCATCCGGTGAGTTGTAACTAGATACCTGGTCTGGGTAGATCCTACCCGGTCTGTGCCACCAAGATTCGGGTAACGGAGCAGGCAACTGGGAAGATGCCACTTCCCACCCCCTCCACCCACTGTGGAGAAGGCTGCTCCAAAAAAAGATCTCTGCGCGCTGCCTACAGTGGCATCCACTGATATCAGATTATGGTGCAGTTTCTTTTTCTGAAGACACTGGCAGTCAAAGGACACCAACTACAAAGCAGGTTTCAGCATCCTTTTCTGAGAAATCGGATGACTTAAAGGTCAGCAGAGTATGTATATGGCACCAGATTCCCTCCCCTGAACCTTTTCCAAAATTCCCCCAAAGAGAGTAAACACTGACCTGCTGCTTTATTGCAGAGAAGGGGGGGGGGAATAGTAATGCAAACAAAGGCACTTTATTTTAAAGGATCACAGCTGATCCTAACGGGCCAAAGCTGAGAAAAGTAAGATTTGTGAAAAGCAGCAGGAAGATATACGGACCATCTTTGCACCAGTCAATTGAGACTCCAAACGAGGTTCGCCCAAAGGCCACCCTCCGACTGGTGATTTACATGGTGGGAGCGAAGTAATAAAGCAGCCACGGGGGGACACTCGCTAAGAAAACATTGCTCCCTCGGCTGCCTGACTGGCCGGTGGAGAGCGAATTGATGCCATCTGCAGAGAAAGCACGAGAACGTGGGCTGCACGTGGAGGCGGTCAGGGGAGCGAAGCCGGTCAAGACGGCCTCGCCTCTGTCCAAGAGCTTTCGAGATGATCCAGAAGCAAGAAGACCTGGAGCCCTGAGGCCCGTGACACATAAAGCAACATGCAACTTTTTTTTTTTTAAGATTTTATTTATTTATTCATGAGAGAGACAGAGAGAGAGAGAGACATGGGCAGAGGGAGAAGCAGGTCCCCTGCAGGGAGCCAGACATGGGACTCGATCCCGGGACCCCAGGATCAGGCCCTGGACTGAAGGCAGGTGCTAAGCCACCGAGCCCCCTGGGGGGGCCCAAGCAGCATACAACTTCGTGACAAATACGACTCATCCTGGGGCAAGGGAGCTGTCTGACCAGTGCCTCAAACCTACTGAATCATCCACCCAGAGGAAAAGCATTTGTAATACTAAATAACCCAGTCTTAACACGTCCAGTGCGAAACTTATGTATTTTTTCTTAAAAGGAGTGACTTTGTATTCCCGGGCTGTGTTTATGAGCCTGGGCAGTTTGGAGAAGCTTGACCAGTCAGTGCCCTTGAACCAAATCAAGGAAGAAGTCCCCCCAGTGACGGCAGCGTGGCCAGTCAGGTGTTCAGTCATTCAGCCAGGCTATCTATGACGCCTTCTAGAAGATTCTCTGGGGTACAGTGCCGAGCCAGTGGGAACCTGATTTAAAGTGGCTCCCAGATGACCAGCCTGGAGCCACTCTGTCCTAACACCGAGGGCTTGAGGGCTGCAAGTCATTAGTCTAACACGACCACAAGCCCCTTTGTTTCCTCCTGGCAGGAAGGGAAATAGTGAAATGTGTGCAAATCCCTTTTGACATAATGAAGCATTCCATACACTGAAAATCTTCGGACCCAATTATAAAGGCCAAATTGCTCTTCTACTCGCTAAGATAAATAGCTACGGTCTCAGCCATTTGCCCTTTATAACTTTCCTCATCTCCCGATTCCTCACACTAAGTCCACGAGGAAAGTATTTGTTCTGGGCATGGATCTGTCTATTGGCTGCAGGTAACAGAAGCTCAATTCAGCTCAAAAAACAAGGAGGAAAGAGGGTTGGGAATTACTGTAAGGCTGAGGTACAGTCTCACCAGGTCATCAGGCTTCCAGATAGACAAGACAAAATTGAGGTAGTTCCGGGACCTGCCACTCTTTCCTTCCATCCCTCCCATGAGTCAGTGTCCACCTGGTCTGAACTTAGTCCACCTCGAGTAGGATTAGAGTACAAAGATGACCAATCATCCGAAACTAAAGTGAGGGGCCTATCGCCAGGGTAAGGGGTTCGAGCAAAGCCTCACTCCCAAACAATTCTAGAACAGCCTTACTACTATCTCCATCCACCCACATGAGGAAACTGAGGCCTGGGGAAGTAGAAGGGCTTAGCCATGCAGTCAGCAAGGGGCTCCAGGCCTTCTGAGAGCATGGCTGTCGTACGCAGACAGGTCTACGTTGAAATCCCATAGCTCACTTGCTGTTGGATCCTGGGCAGGTTTAATGTCTTTGTTCTTCTATTTCTTCGCCATCAAAAATGCGTTCATGCTTTTTAGGATTGAATGAGACGAGCAAATCTATTTTATTCCTCTACTTTAGTGCCCGGAATAGAGGAGCAGCAAGACAGTAACAGCCTTCCCCTTGCCTGTGAATCCATGTCCCGGACCAGGGAATGTGATTCGTCTTTCCCTGTCCTTCCTCCAGTCCGTGCACTGCCACTTCCAAACACTGTCACCGGGATTGCCAGCTCCTTAGACCGTGTCTCATTTCTCTTGCATCCCCCCCCTCCAACCCTCGGGCCAGCTGAGCACATGGGCCATCTCTCCCAATTCCTATGGCATCAAACTGGCTGAATCAGTTCACATGTCACCCTCTTCCCTGCAAATCCATGAAGGACCTTGGGCCATCTTTGTATTCTCTTATGTCTTTCTCAGGCTATTTGCTTCTTTGGGGCACCGACCTGGTTTCTTCTCTTTTCCCTTCTGTCTCTCTTTCATGCAGCTCCACCTGGAGGTCAGTCACCTGGAGTTTGTCACGAAGACTAATTTATCACAGCAGAAAAACGCCCCCCATGCAGGGAGGGCTGTTCAACTGCAGATGACTCCAGATGAAGGGAAGGAATCCTAAATTCTACTTCTTGGGTGTGTTCCCGTGGGATTTCTCTGTTGGGGACGGGAGGGCGGGTGGGAGGGAGGATGACTCACAATAGTCATCCTACAAATTTCTCCCGGTTATGTGCAAAGTCTGGATCTCAACAATGGTGCTCAGAAATCTCCTAGACAAGGTACTAACTTTGAGGACAGATATCCTTCCATAAGGGGGCAGACATGATAGAAACAGGAAAGAAAAGGAACTCACATTTGTCAAATATGACCCTGTGTCTGCACTTTACATACAGCACTTCATTCCCTCAGCAACCTTGCAATATGGGGACTCTGGTTCCAGTTTTCTGGATAAGGAACACTGAAGCACAGTACCTGAGGCGATGCACTTAGCCAGGGGTGTGCTAGAACCCAGCAAGGGGCTGGCTGCAGAGAAGACAGCAGGGCAGTCGTGCTTTCAAAAACTCTTCTTGCCCTGTTTCATGTTTTAGGCAGCTCGGCCTGACCACCATTAACTAGGGGGGAGGGGGGGAGACTGGTTCCTAAGGGGACTGGCTGAGCAGAGCAGAAAGAAGGAATGGAGTCCTTCGAGAACAAAGCCAATAGTTGACCATCACTGAAAAAGAAAGATTTGCACCACTTAGTGTGAAGCCATGGAAAGACCATTCTAACAAGCACAAAATCGTTAGCACATGACCTTTTGGATCATACTGAAGCATGCTCTATCTTTTATGATAGGACCTTGGGCAGGTTACTCACCCATGCTAAGTAGCAGTTTCCCCACTTGTTACCAGGAAGAAGAGTAGTACCTACCTAATACAACCACTGTAAAGATTAAACGCAACAGCTTATGTAAAGTCTTCTTTGCTTAGGAAAATGCCCGGTATATAGTAAGCACTAAAAATGTTAGCTATTATCAATAGTGGATAATCTTAAACAAGTGGGGATTTCTTTGTCATAGAAATTGCTACAAGGATGATAAATAACATGTCCTTCCTTAATGAAGAGACGTGATTCATTTACAAATAGCACACATTTGCATGTAGACAATAATGTGATAATATCATTAAATGCAGCTTGTTCCTCTAAGAAGTTTGAACATACTACTCCCCATTGATGCTGAACCCCACCCCCTTGTTTACATTGTTAAATTGCTTAGCAACCCCACTTCTAGTCATAATGTGGAGATAAAGCATTTCGATCAAGAATAGGATAGTGGTGCCTGGCAGGCTCAGTTGGGAGAGTAAGCAACTCTTGATCTCAGAGTCATGAGTTCAAGTCCCACGTTGTGTGTACAGATTACTTAAACTTTTTAAAAAATGAAATACATTTTAAAATTTAAAATAAAATAGGATGAAGTGCCACATCCCTTAAATATACTACTACCATATTAGAGATTAAACATAAAAATCACATTATTTTGACTTTCTGCAAATTCAGATGATTCTCTCTAGCCTGTGTGTGAGATGAGGGCTGACCACAGTAGCTGGCTGGTGTTGGTGGACGAGTGAGGAGCATCTTGGGAAGACTCATCTTGGGAAGATGAGTCTCTGAGCTCTCAGTTGCAGAGTCCTACTTCATCATTAATTCTGCAGTTTCTCTTCCCTGCCTTTCAGACCTTGCCTAGCTAGACAATGGGAGAGGAAAGAAGGTGATAGTGATAAACTCTGCCTACAAAGAATAAGAGAGAAACATTTACATTTTATGTTTTCAAAGGACACGGACACAGTCTTTGTCTCCGTTACTCTGTGGAGCAGAGAGATTTCTGAGCCCAGAACACCTACGACACCCTGAAATTCCTCAGTATCAATAGCCCCTTGTCAAGGGTAATACTCTCATCTTTTTGATATCAGCCCTTCCTATTGTCCACATCACCACACTGTGTGCCTCATCAGTAACCTTTTGTACACGAGCTCTTATCATTGGCTCTCTATTCTAAATCCTGTTTCCAAACAAGGTAGGAAAAAAAAGAAAGAAGCATGTATTTGATTTTATGATTGACTCGTAAGAACTCAGCTAGGTTTTCCAGCATGAATTTTTGCGGGCTGATCACTTGGACTGCTATGGCAGAGACTCCAAAATTGCACTCCCTTCCAGCTAAAGTCCTTTCCATGGTATATTCTCTTTCTTTCTGTCTCTTTCTTCCCATCCTGTCCTCTTGAATACTGGACTTAGGGTCAGGAGACCCACCTCCAGATTTAATTCAGATCTACTTTCTAGCCTCATTAGTTTGGGGCCTTGAATGAATCATTTTACCATTCTGAGCATCTATTTTTCTAGATAAGGCAAGGTAGCTGTCCAATAAGGTGGCTGTACTAGGTAAATGCCAAAGTCCTTCCCGGCTCCAAAATTTCTAACTCTTCATACATCTAAGAAGGACATTCCATTTTTGATAGAATGTAAAGGTCATAGCAGGCAGGCTAACAGCCACACTGTAGCAAGAAGAAAAAAGAAATAGGTACATCACAAACATCATTCAACGCACTGAAGAGTGATAGATGTACAGAAATTAGATAAACTAAAATTCCTAAGTAAGCTTATAATCACCAGCTGTTTGCTTCCCCGGGAGCATTTGCCCATTGTGGGTACAGGCTGAAGACTGGATTGGGGCCAAGCAGGACTCTACTGGGGAAAAGAGAAAACAGTAGAACTTTGGGTGAATGTGTAGGACTGGAATATGGATTAGAAAGCAGAAAAGTGCCAAATCCAAGATTTATTCCCTTAAGGTCTGAGATGGTAGGAAAGGCTTATGTGGCCTGAACCAGAAAAAGAGAAAAACATTTTTTTTCTAGTCTGGAGTGCCTAGGAGACAAAGTCCCACTAGAAATAGGGGTTTGCAATGAATGCACAATAGTTCTTTTCCTTAAGCTGTTTGCCAGATTCTGAACCTATGTGAAATGGGAGTCTACAATGTAGGCTCAAAACCTCTGAAGAGCAGAACTGTTAATGCTGAGGAGATGGGAGCTTCTATGCTCTCCCACTGAAAGCCCAAAGATGCCCTTTGCAGAGAACAGGGACAAATCAGAGGTGAATAGTGTTATTTACTAAAGTTTATTAATAGTTGTAATCCAATCACACCCCCATCTCAATTCCTACCTGTCTGCCTACCAGAGGAAGAGAGGAGCCCCGATGGTAAAGGATTGTATCTGAGCATTCTAGCATTTTTTTGTTTTGTTTTGGGTTCCCAATTTCTATAATACAATTCAAAATTACTAACACGAGAAGAGAATGGAAGATGTGATTGATAATCAGAAGGGAAAAAAAATCGAATAATAGAAGCATAGCCACAGATAATTCAAGTGTGGTAATTAGCAGAAAAGGATTTTAAAATAATTAAGATTATTACATTGAAAAATAGAGGAAAAATGAATTAAAAGATTAAGAATTCTAATGGAGAATTGAAATTGCTAAAAAAAATCAAATGAGTATTCTAGAATTGAAAAAATACAATAATATATTACCTAACTGAAGAATTAATTGAATAAGTTTAACAGCACGTAGAACACAGAATTTTTAATTCAAATACCAGTTCTTAAAAAAATAAATAGCCCAAACCGAAACACAAAAGAAGAGGAAAAGAGTGAAAAGAACAGAATAAAATATGAGACATGTGGTACACAGAAAAAAAAGCAATATTATTTATAATTGAAGTTCCAGAAGGATAGAAAGGGACCAGAAAAGAGCCATTATTGTAGAGACAACAGAGAATTCTCCAAAACTGATCAAAGATATCCATGCATAAATTCAAGAAGAAGGAACACTTAGAAATATTAAAACAATGACAACCACATTTAGGTGCATTGGATACAAAGTGCTGAGAATTTAAGACAGAGAAGAAAACCTGAAAAGAATAAAAATGAAGGGATCCCTGGGTGGTGCAGCGGTTTGGCGCCTGCCTTTGGCCCAGGGCGCAATCCTGGAGACCCAGGATCGAATCCCACGTCGGGCTCCCGGTGCGTGGAGCCTGCTTCTCCCTCTGCCTTTTTCTCTGCCTCTCTCTCTCTCTCTCTCTCTGTGACTATCATAAATAAATAAATAAAAATTAAAAAATATATTAAAAAAAAAGAATCAAAATGAAAAAGAGACACATTCCCTTCAAAGTAACAAGAAGACTGATGGCTGACTTTTCGATGGAAGCTATGGAAGCCAGAAGATAATGCTTAAACATCATTAGATCTGAAAGGAAATTGCGACACCAAGTGACATTATATCCAGTGAAAAGGTACTTCAACAATTAAGGCAAAATAAAGTTATTTCCCAACATAGAAACAATGACTGAGTTTGTCTCCACAGCAGCACCATAAAATGTACTAAAGGAAAAATTTCAGGTGGAAAAAAAATAATCCTGGATGGAAATAGTAAATGTTGGGAAAAAATCAGGAGCACTATAAAGAATAAGTATGTGTCTATTTTTTAATCATTAGCTTTTTAAAACAAAAATAAGGAAAGATTTGTGAGAACATAATGTAGGAGTCAAATGTTAAATAGTACAACAAAGAACTGGAGCATCTAAACAATGTTTGGGTTTTTAAAAATACTTTATTTATTTATTCATGAGAGACACAGACATAGGCAGAGGGAGAAGCAGGCTCCCTGTGGGGAGCCCAATGCGGGGACTCGATCCCTGGACTGGGATCACACCCTGAGCTGAAGGCAGATGTTCAACGGGTGAGCCATCTGGGTGTTCCACATCTAAACAATGTTAAACTATTGTAAGATTCTTGAATTACTTATGAAGCAGTAAAAATGTTGATTTACGAGATATATTGAGAAGCTGGGAAGGCACAATAATTTTCTAGGATAAAAGCTACAAGAAAATCAAGAATGTACAACAAAAAGATACTAGAGGAGAAGAATGGAAAATAAATACTTCAAAAGCAAGTAGAAAAGGAGGCACAGAAGAACAAAGAATAAATGGGAAAAATAGAAAATAATAGCAAGTAGAAGGAAATAAACTTTCAGTAATTATATAAATACATGGACTAAAGCCTCGAATCAAAAAAAGAAAGGTAAAATGGATTTTTCTTAAAACTCAAGGCTCAAGTATAGGCTCTTTATAATAAACAGATTTTAAAGTTTAATATATTTATCTGGGAGGAGTAAGGCAAGGGCTTTGGAGATGAAGTACCCTGAGTTTGAGTCCTAGCATCTCATTATAAACTCAATTTAAGTTACCTGACTTCTCTGAGCTTCCGTTCCCTTAGCTATAATAAAAGAGTAACAATACTTATTTGATAGGGGTTTTGTGAGAATATATAAAGCCAGGACAGCAACCAGAAAACTCTCAAGTAGTGATAAGTACTATTGTTATTCTCATGACCACCACCCATGATCCCAGTCTCTCTTACAGGGGGATTCTCATATTGTGGTTAATGCTTGGCACTGGAATCACGCTGCCTGGCTTTTAACTCCAGCACCGTCAGTTACTAGCCCCATGACCTTGAGTGAGTACTTCGACTCCCTCCACCTTGGTTTTCTCACCTATGGAATGGGTATCTCTCAGAATTGTGAAGATAAAATGAGGTCCTTCCTCTGTTAGAACACTTAGCACATTGCCTGGAACATGAGTGCTGTCTACACAGTAGCCAGGGTGACTATTAAAACATAAATCAGATAATGTCAATCATTTGCTCGAAAGCTTTCAGTGCCTTCCCACTGCACATAAAGTAAAAGCCAAAAAGCTTTACAATGGTGTATTGTGTCCCTAAGATCCAACCCCCACCTCCCATCACTTCTTGGCCTTTTGGCTAAGATCAAGTGTACTGTGTCCCTAAGATCCCTTACGTCTCTGAGCTCATCGACCAATGAGCCCCTCGCCTAGTCCCCTTACTTTGGACACACCTGTCTCCTCGCACTTCCTCACACTAGTCAGTTATACTGCTGTCCCAGGGCTACTATATCTGGAAAGGTCCACTTTCTGGAAAGTTCTTCCCTCTGCAATCACCACCCCACCCCTCAGATCAGCGTGGTTTGCTCCTTCACCACCGCTGGGTCTTGCTCAAATGCATTCTCTATTTTTTATTTTTTATTTTTTTTCAAATGCATTCTTTAGTGAAGGCATATGGGACTACCCTCCATAAGACTGTACCTCACTGTCTTACCCCACCACACTCCCCTGTCTTACGCCCTTGGTTTACTCTTTTCCTTTGAAGAAACCATCACTTTTGTTTTCCATTAAAATTCTTCCTTAGTTTGTTGCATGTTTTTTCCCATTCCCAAATAAGCCCATGATTTTTGTTGTTGACCATTACTGTAACCCGTAGCCCCTAGACAGCTATCTGGCACATAGTCGGCACTCATGGAATAGTTACTAAATAAGAGAATTTAAAAGTTAGTGACCATTATTATTATTTACTTGTCTGATCATTTCTTTCTCTTCCTTCTTTAGTAACCCTCGGTGGTGTTGAACCATGCCTTAACCGGAGACATAGCTCAGCTTTGTCATCACTTCCTCCAGGCAGTCTTGCCTGAATTTCCTATGTCAGTTCCTCTTGTTTTGCCTCTCACAACGTTGATCTCTGTTGTGTGATTATTTGGTTTAAATCTATCTTTTCTCCTAGACTTATATTGGTAGGGACTTCATCGATTATTGTTTGTCTCCATATTCCCAACATTTGGTACAGTGCTTGGTACATACAAAATAACATAGTGAATAAACAAATAAATGAATGAATGAATGAATGATCAGAATAAGCTTTTGATCTTTTTTGCCTTTTCTGAAACTAATTTTGGATATTACCCCTCTGGCTCTGCTGGGTTTAGTGTTTGTTCATGATTAATAAGCTTTGGCATTCTTAATGTGCCATTTCCTCATTGACATGGAACAGTATAGCTTAAGCCACGCTGGGCTCTGGTAAGTATTCACAAATATTTCTCATCGGTTTGTATTCAGAGTAAAAGATGAAAGAGCAATGGGTTGCCAGTTAGCAAGAATTCATTTGCTATTGTTCAGATCTGTGAAAGCATCCAATTAATATTACGCATGAATATTTTACAATAAGAAGGATCCTGGAAATTAGTCTAGTAATAAAAAGAACAAAGCGAAGGTAGATGCATTCTTCTTCATTGGGATGGAGCGATGATGGCAACTGTCGTGTAGGCAGGAGGAAGGAATGGCCATTTACTGGGAGCCTGTCACATGTCAGATTCCATTCAAGATACTTTGTATTTGTGATCCCTTTTGGTCCAAACGGCGAGTGCAGTTGAGTTGAAAAAACACCAGTGACCATGGACACGTATGCATGCGTGCTTTTACGTGTCCATATTCGCGGGTATTGAAATTAAGAGGCTCTAGCCCTGTCTCCGCTTCATAGTAGATCTCACGCTGGAGCAGAGCAATTCATGCCATTGCGCCTCAATTCCTGCGTTTGTAAAGTGTAGATCATAAGGCCTATCTCACAGAGCTGGTATTAAGATCAAATAAAATAATGGATATGAACATTCTTTGAAATATTGAAAGCAAGTGTGTGTGTGTGTGTGTGTGTGTGGTGTTGTAAGGATCAAAGCAATAATTTCTCTCTTTGGATATCAAAATATGTCTTCATTTCCCCTGGTGAAAGCTAGATGTGGGGTACAGTCACACTGTATCAGCTTATTACCCATTCACTTATTGCAACTCAATCTAATAAAAATATTGAACCCTTGTGGTGTGCCAGACTCCATAAGGCCACGGAGAATAAAATGAACCAAACATGATCCTGCCGCAAGGAGTTCACACTCGAAAGGAGGAAGCATATGGATATAAAAATAACTACAAGATTCAAGGCAGAACATGCATAATTCTAGAGATCTTAAGAAATCACACCCAGTAATTTGTGCCATAGATATATACTGAGTAACAGCTGTGGGCCAGGCACTGTTCTAGAACCCAGCAAAAGAGTAGAGATGAAAAACAAATGTTTCAAGCCTGTTTTCACGGGGCTTCCATTCTCAGGCACAAAAAGGGAGAAGCAGCTCATAACCCAAAGGATAAACAAACCAATCTCAGTTAACTGCTGAGCCGCAAATAAAACAGGGTAATGTGATAATGAGTTCTGGAAGAGCAGTGGTCAGCTAAGGTTTCCGTCATCAGAGCGGAGACAGAGGCGGCCTCAAGGAGAGCTGCTGCTGCTGCTTCTTCTTCTTCTTAATATATCTATTTTATTTATTTATTTATTTATTTATTTGGAGTTCAATTTGCCAACATATAGCATAATACCCAGTGCTCATCCCGCCACGTGCCCCCCTCAGTGCCCATCACCCAGTCACCCCAACCCCACCCACCTCCCTTTCCACCGCCCCTTGTTCGTTTCCCAGAATTAGGAGTCTCTCATGTTTTGTCTCCCTCACTGATATTTTCACTCATTTTCTCTCCTTTCCCCTTTATTCCCTTTCACAATTTTTTATATTCTCCAAATGAATGAGACCATATAATGTTTGTCCTTCTCCGATTGGCTTATTTCACTCAGCATAATACCTTCCAGTTCCCTCCACGTTGGAGCAAATGGTGGGTATTTGTCGTTTCTAATGGCTGAGGAATATTCCATCAGATACACAGACCACAGCTTCTTTGTCCATCATCCGTCGATGGACACCGAGGCTCCTTCCACAGTTTGGCTATTGTGGACATTGCTGCTAGAAACATTAGGGTGCAGGTTTCCCGATGTTTCGCTGCATTTGCATCTTTGGGGTAAATCCCCAGCAGTGCAATTGCTGGGTGTAGGGCAGATCTATTTTTACCTCTTTGAGGAACCTCCACACAGTTTCCCAGAGTGGCTGCACCAGTTCCCATTCCCACCAACAGTGCAGGAGGGTTTCCCTTCCTCCACATCCTCTCCAACACTTGTTTCCTGCCTTGTTAATTTTTACAGTATCCTGCCCGGAGTGGAGGGCAGGAGCTGGGGTCTGTGGGCTTGAAGCTCAGAAAGGAGGCTCCCCGGGAAAGCGAGCTCTGAGGAATCCTGAGCAAGTGTGCAAGCACAGGAGACACGCCAGGGTGCCCCCGGGCCAGCCCAGACACCCCATGCCGGCCTCTGGGAGGAACCCAGGGCGAACGAAGCACAATGGGGAGCCAAGGAAGCCTTCAGAAAGGGAAGAGACGGGATCTGCTTTACAGTTTAAGTCGGATCTGGGTGCTCTGCGGAGTGGGTAAGGCCGCAGTGGGGAGAAAGGGAACCCAGAAAGACCAGACGAGATGCTATTCCTGCAGTCCAGGTAGAGGACAGGGAATGGTGGCTGGTCACTAAGCTAGCAGCCGCTAGAAGGGGGGGTGGGGGGGAGGACAGATGCAGCATATATTTTGGTGGTGAGCCAACAAGAATCTGAAGAGGAGGAAAAAGGTTGTTTCTAAATGAAGAATGCTTTACTATCTATCTTTAGTCCCAAATTCTTTTATGTCGAAAAATACATTAATCCTATAAATATACCTAATGTACATTTAAGCTATTAAAATTCTTTGACTCTTTAAATATAGTACATGCTTATTAAAGAAATTGTAAAGAAGAGAAAAGCAAAAATTAAGAAAACCTATACAAAATCTATATAGAATATAAAATCTGCTACGTACATCCCTAAGAGCAGGATGCCTGTATTTTCCCCCCAGAACTATGATAGGCTCCTGTGCTTCTGAGGCGGTTGTGCAGTATCAGACTGTGCCTTTTTTGTTTGTTTTTCTGTAGCACCTTTCGAAAACCGGAAAGTCTGACGACCTGCACACACGTACCCAGCGTGGACGTGTCTTCTATCGGGGAGAGGACTGCCGGCCCCGGGGGCAAACGGGCCTGGGACTGCCCAGCCGTCCCGGCAGGTGAGGGGCCGGCCCTCCCCGAGGCCGCGGGCGTGACGCGAGCCCCGCTGCAAGCGCAGTCCCGCCCCCGCCGGTCGGGGGGCAGGTGGCGCGTCCGTCCTCGGAGCCGGGCCGGGCCGGGCCGCGGGCGCAGTAAGGCCGGTGGGGGCCGGAGGCCCGCGCGCACCTGCCCCGGGGCCCAGGCCTGCGGGCGCCCAGCACGGCTTGGACCTACGGGCTCGCGGGGCGGGGCGCGGGCGGGGCGAGTCCGGGGAGGCCGAGGGGCGCGGGGTCCGCGGCGGCGCCCCCTCCCCGAGCGCGCTCTCCCCGCGGCGCCCCCTCCCACCCGCGCGTCCTGAGCGGGACCCGGAGCCCGGCTGGCGCGGACGGACCGGCGGCGGCGCGCTCGGCCTGGGGGCCCGACTCAGGGGCCGCCCCCCGCCCCCCGCCGTCGGGGCCGCGGAGCTCGGGCCGCCCGGGTGCCGCCGACCGCCAGGGGGCGAGCCCCTCGCGTCCCCGCCGCCCGCGCCCTCCCCCGCCCTGCGCGCCCCGCCGACCCCCCGTGCCCTGCGCGCCCCCCACCGCCGCCCTGCGCGCCCCATCCCCGCCCTGCGCGCCACCCCTCACACCGCCCCAGCGCCCTGCGCGCCCCCGCACCCCACGGCGCCTTGCACGCCCCCCCGCACGCCGCCCTGGGCGCCCCCCTGCACGCCCCCCGCCACCCTGCGCACCCCCCCGGGCCTCCCCGCGCGCCCCCCCGCCGCTCCGCCGCCGCCCCGCGCATCCCCCCACCGCCCCGCGCACCCCCCTGCGCACCCCCCCCGTCGCCCCGCGCGCCCCCCCGCCACCACCCTGCGCACCCCCCGGCCTCCCTGCACGCCCCTCCCCCCACCGCCCCGCGCGCCCCCCCGTCGCCCTGCGCGTCACCCCCCCCGCCGCCCCGCCGCCCCGCGCCCGCACAATGCCGCCCTTTATCGGGCTGAAAAATAGGAGTTTGATTCTCCGGCGGCGCCGGGATGACCTCATCACCCATGAAAGTCAGGGAAAACGGGGAGTGGATGACAGGCAGGAAAATAAAGGTCGCACTTCCCCCCTCCCACGTCGCCGCCTACACCGAGCACCGGCGCTGCACGCGGTTTAAAACCCACTTTGCGGGAGTCGGGAGGTGGGGGGAGGGGGAGGGCGAGGCGGAATCCCTCCGGGACGGGGGGCGGGGGGGGGGAAGGTTGCCGCCTCCCCCTGCGCCCGCCTGCCTCGGGGCTCCGTCCCCGCGTCACCAAATGCCAGGCCGCCAAGGCGCTCGAGGAAAGGGTGACTCCCCGCAAATACTCGTAGCCACGCCCCAGGGGGTCCGTCTGGCCCAGGTGCCAGTAAAGGTCATCAGCGATTTGAGACCGCCAGCCTGGGCACCCCGGGGGCCTGCCTGGGAGTCGCCGCGTTCGGTGCCCCCACAAAGCCCGGTAAGGGTGAGGTCTGCGTGGGAGAGCCAGGAAGGTGCCTCCCCAGACATCCCCCAGACCCGCGACTCAGCCGTTGGACTTTTCCTTCTGGGGCTGAGCGGAACATGCTGATAGAAGCTACTGTCTGTTGATCAAGCACTTGCTGCTGTCGGCGTCCTGCTAACCATTTTACTCTTGTGGCCTCATCAGATCCTTAGGGCAGCCTATCAGTTACGTCCTAGTGTTGGCCCCACTGTTGAAGAAGTTGAGGTGAAGTTACTCGCCCAAAGTCAGGAAAGCCAGCAAAGAGCAGCCTCAGCAGTGAGTGACCCCGGAGCCCCTGCTCTTGAGCACCATGCTGTGTGTCTTAAACACATGTCGAAGTCTTAAAGTCTTAGTCTTTAGTCTTAGTCTTTAGTCTTAGTCTAAGTCGGCCAAGTCTTAAAGTTTCTAGATTCCTAAGCAAAGAAGGCTGTGTGTGAGCCCAGGATGGCAGCTCTCACATGAGGCCTGCCTAGGCCAAACCAAAGGCTCCTCCTAGCAGCAGCTCTCGAAAAGGTGAAAAATATACAAAGAAATTCTCATCTGAACCATTGGTCCTGGCAACGGCTTATAAGCTGGAAATAAAGTGGCCGGAAGAAGGAGACTTTCGCCAGAGGGTCCTTCCTCCCCTGGCCAATCACTCACCAAGGATTTGCTCCCAGGGGGCTGGGCCCTGGGCTGTCATGAGGAAGAAAACAGACATGGTCCATCCCCTCATGGGAACTCACCAGGAAGGAGGTTGTAAAATAAGTGAACAACAAAACAGGTAATTATGATTTGTGATGTATTTGGGTGTGTGGGGAGAGAGAGAGAGAGAGAGAGAGAGAGCGAGCAGGCCTGCCTGAGGAAATGACATTCAGTGGGCAGCAGGGGATGGCAGGGAGCACGTCACTGAGGGACAGGGAAGGCCTTGAGGAGGAAACCTGTTGAGTGGGGAGGAGTCAGAGAGCTCACGGGGGTCTTGGAAACCCAAGTGAGGATTTTGAACGTCACGTCAAGTGCAATGGGAAGACCCCTTGATGAGTTTGAAGCGTCAGAGTGACCTGATTTGATTTCTATTTCAGGATGACTACTTTGTGTTGGGGAGAATGGCGGGGAGATGGGACAGGGGGACGGGCGTGGGGACACCATCAGGAAGTTCGTGCAATAGCTCCGGGGAGAGAGGACAGCCTGGCCGAGGCCTGGCACACTGATGCCGGAGAGAAGCAGAGGAACTATTTGCAGGCTTGGTGACAGATGCATCCCTCAGGAGAACCGAGGAACAGCAAGGAGTCAGGGCCCTCTCGGGGTCTCTGGCTCGAGGCTGAATGAGGCCTCCCTGACACGGCCAACAGGCCACGGCAGGGGCGCGAGCTGGGGCAAGGACTGGCTTGGGCCTTTCTTATTTGAAGGGCAAAGGCTGCTGTCCATCAGGCAGAAAGGAGGCTTCGAAAGGAAGCTTTGGGTGACTCGTCATTTTTTCATGGAAATGACCTTTTTTTGTTACCTCCACAGTCCAAACGGCAAACAATATTGTTGTGAGTAAAATGGGGTGAGGAAGCAAGGGAGCAGTGATACGTGGTTTTCTTTTGTTATAAAACCGGGAGTGTGTGAGCTCCAGAGGACCCCGAAGAACCATCCAGCAGGAATCTAGGCTGGAATGGGATCCGCAGGGCTAGCCAGGTGCCCTGGGGCTTACGGGCCCGCATGTGGGGCGTCACAGTTGGAAAGGATCACATTATACCCATCAGGAAACTAAAGATCCAGAGAGCTGAAGTGACCTGTGCAAGATCACAGAGCGAATCTGCAATGAACAGAGGGAAAAATAGATCTTGGGGTTCTCTCCTACGCCACTCTTCCTCTCAGGGGTCAAGGCTTTCTCTTAGACACACAGCCTTTGTAAGGAGCAATTGCTGGACTCCTGTTAAACTTTCATCCAAAATAGTGAGAAATGCACATCTCTCGGGTCTTCCTACCATTCTGCAATTCTCCAGATCAAGGACCCCCACTTCCCACCTCATAGTTTGGCATCTGGCCAGGCAGTGCTGCCCAAAATACCAGCTCCTGGCAACAGATCCTTCTTTCCTGAGTCAGAAGGGGTGAGTGGATTATTTCTTTCCTTTAGGGGCACCAGTAGGATGCACTCCTGTCTTTGTGGGAGGCTCCCAATTATAAAGGTGGAACGGTCACCCGCTATGCCCAGACCTTTTACCTACAGAATTCTGCTAAGTTAATGAAGGCAACGTGAGCTGCTTCTCTCCTTTCCCGTTCTGTTTTCTTGCCTTCCTTTCTTTGAAAATTTCAGAATTGGGCTGGAACTGAAAATCATTATGTTATGCGAAGGAAGCACTTCTGCTCTAGAGTCGTGGAAGTGTCTGGTTTTTTTTTTTTTTTCCCTAATGTATAAAGAAATGTGAGATGCGATCCATTGACCAACCACTTTGACTTACCCAAAGCAGAAATATGATGACAGTTCGCTACTACCAAAGTAAAGCGAGAAGGGTGAAAACCATTGGATCTATTTATTTATCACACCATCTTGAAATCCAGTTTCTCACAGTTATGATCAGAGGGGATATTTCATAATTGTGAATCTTAGGTGTTAGGTATAAACAGTCCTAATGGCTCCACTTCACTAATTCCTGTTATTGTTTTTCTTTAATACATTTTTATTATGGTGAAATTCATGTAACATAAAATTAACCATTTTAAAGTATACAACCTGGTAGCACTGAGTTCAACTACCTCCTCTCTCTAGATTCCAAACATTTTCATCACCCCCAAAGAAAACTGTGTCCCTTGTATTCTTGAACCAGCAAAGCAAGAGCCTTAAGGTCCCATCTGAGGGCTATGATTAACTCACTCAAACTTGACCCTGGGCAAGCCACCAATCATTTCTGGACCTCAGTCTCATCATGTAGAAAATAGGGGAGTTTGATTAAGATGACTAATTCCTTTTAATCTCTACAAGTGGTAAACGTTTATGTGTGTCTAAGTCTTTTTTCCCCAATTTTATTGATATATAATTGACACGCAGCCCTGTATAAGTTTAAGGTGTATAGCATGATGATTTCAGGTGGTACCTATTATTGTTTTTACTTACTCAATGTTCTTCTGAAGATTTTATTTTATTCTATTTATTTTATTTTATTTTATTTTATTTATTTAGAGAGGGAGAGAACAAAGTGAGGTGGCTGGGGCAGAGGCAGAGGGAGAGAGAGAATCTCAAGCAGGCTCCACACCCAGCATGGAGCCGGACACGGGGCTCAGTCTCAAGACCCTGAGATCATGAACTGAGCCGAAACCGAAAGTGAGATCCTCAACTGACTGAAATGTTTAATTTCCAGGATTGTCACAGTCTCTTCCCATTGCAAGGCTAGTAATATTTAATGTCAGTTATTTTCTGAAGAAGAATACACTCCAAACTATGATTTGCAGGAAAAGCATCTGATGGCATTTCTCAGCAGAGATTGACATTTATGCAAGAGAAAACAGCCATAATGATTTTTCAAATAAACAACTAGGTAAAAACAATGGCATGAGGAGATGGTTATGAATCATTCCTACCATATAGAGTTTAATCAGAGGACTATCCATAATTTAATCAAATCACTTAAATGCTGAAAGATGCTTTAGTATTCAGTGATAGTTCCTTTACACCATTCTTCCCACGTTGACTAAAGGAGGTTTAATTTTAAAATTTGTACTTTTCTGCATTTTTTATTATTTCTGCAGTGCGTATGTGGAACTTTTATTAAAAGAAAAAAAAAGCAAAAGCATTAAAGAAAATTCATTCCTTATAAGAAAGACCACCTCAAAACCAGAGGATTGTTGCATAATGGATGAAGGCTCCTTTGATATTAATCTCCAACAGAAGTCATTTAGGGCAAGATGCCTGTAAGAACAGGGAGGGCCTCCTCAAACAATAGGAGGAGCTTGAGAGTTAGGAATGCTTTAATCAGGCTGCTCCTAAATAGGAAAACAAAGTTTATTCTTTGAAAAATAACAGTGATTTGGGATTTGTACACCAAGATATACGCTGAAATGACACGGCGTTGAGTTTTTTCTCCGGTAGAGATGGGGCTCTTGCTGGTCTTGAACAGAGGCATTAAATTGAGAGATGTCTATCTGGGAGTAGGCGTCCAGTTTGTAACTACGGAGCACCAGGAGTTAACTGTCCTAATTAGATTTATAGTCCGTGGCCTTGACCTCATTAGGAAACAGTGACATTAACTGCTCACTAGCGAGCAAGAACATTGATAACCCAACACTGTGACAGCAGACCTTTCTCAAGCAGACACGGGACAGTGATGGCAATTTCCTTCTGGAGGTTATAAGCTAATGAATTATTAAGAACAACTCTCTTGATAAACAAATAGAAGCCTTCTTATTTTTTTTTTTCTTTTCATGCTGCTTATCTGGCCTTGGCAAGCTGTTCATTGATGAGAAAACATTTCTTTAACAACAAGGTTTTCGGTAGGTCCCACTTTTTTCATGGCCATCTTTATAGCCTCTGACATGCTCAAACATAAACATGTTGCTTTCACCATCTCTCCCTGCTGTGCACACATGTCTTTTTTTTTTTTTTTTTTTTTTTTGTAGGGACTTGACTTTGGCTTCTTGATACTAATTAAGGAAAGAAGACTGGGACTGAAAACTTCTTTCGGGATGCCTGGGTGGCTCAGTGGTTGAGTGTCTGTCTGCCTTTGGCTCAGAGTGTAATCGTGGGGTCCTGGGATCACATCCCAAATCAGGCTCCCTGCATGGAGCCTGCTTCTCCCTCTGCCTGTCTCTCTCTTGTGTGTTTCTCATGAATAAATAAATAAAACATTTTTTTTAAAAACCTTTTTTCTATTGTATTCCGACAAAAATACCTTTCCCGCTCTTCAGCCATTTGACTTGCCATCCCCTTTAATTCCTTCAGTTTGGAGCTGTGGTTCCCAATGCTTTTCCTGCAGAAACTGGCAGAGGCATGTGTCATCCGCTGCCCAGGTGCAGATATAGGAGAGTCTACAGATTGCTTGCCTTCCTCCTCCTCTCCCGCTCCTGTCCCTTCCTGAAAGCACGTTGGAATGGGTGCAAGTGATGGTGACCTTAGCACCAGGATAATCTCCTATCTACCCACTCCAATTTACCTGAGAAACAAACACCCTATGTGCAAACCAGAGATGTTTCTTACTTGTAACAAATTTTCTGTGGCAAACTTCCCAACTGGCTGAGACAATATGTCCTAGCACTGGGCTTGGGAATTAGAGCTGTGGTCTATTACCATTTTCTCTCTCTCTCTTTTTTAAGACTTTATTTATTTATTTATTTATTTATCTATTTATTTATTTATTTTTATATTCACGTTTAGAGCAGAAGTTTCTCCAGGAGGCAGTGTTTAATCTGTCCAGGAGAAAATAAACTCTAAGATCTGAGGCCTTAAAAAAAAAAAATCTGAGGCCTATTAATGAAAAATACAATGTGCAGAGATACTAAAATGGTCCAGGTTGTGTTGATACATATTGAAAGAGAGAAAATGCACTGATCAAGACACTTGCTCTTCTTAGGATAGAATTTCTTCTTCTTTAAAATGGAAAGAATGGGGGTGCCTGGGTGGCTGAGTATGTTAAGTGCTGGACTCTTGGTTTCAGGCTCAGGGTCATGATCTCAGGGTTGTGAGGTCAAGCCCCATGTGAAGCCCTGCAGAGGGGCTCTGTGCTCAGTGAGGAGTTTGCTCGAAATTCTCTCTCCCTCTGCCTCTGCCTCTCCCCCTGCTCGTGCACACACTCTCTCTAAGATAAATAAATAATTAAAATGTTTAAAAAATAAAATAAAATAGAAAGAATAATAGTAATTATTACCTTATAGGACTCTTAGTACCAGTAAAGTACTGTAAGTGCTGCCTGCTACATAATAATCTCATAGCAAAGGCTAATGTCATTGCTATTACTCTCATTATGTGGACATGGCCATTTTTGTGTTAAACTAAGGATAAATTCCAACACTGCTGGTATGCTACTTCTACTAGCACTGAATTCATCCTAACTATGACATAATAATGAAAGGGACATAGGTTTGTGACCATTTCTTTTTTTCTTTTTCTTTTTCTTTTTTTTAAAGTAGTCTCCCCATCAAGTTTGGAGCCTCACAAGGGGTCTGAACTCAACCGCCCCAAGAACAAGACCTAAGCTGATATCAAGATTCGTACACTTGGGATCCTTGGGTGGTGCAGCGGTTTGGCGCCTGCCTTTGGCCCAGGGCGCGATCCTGGAGACCCGGGATCGAATCCCACATCGGGCTCCCGGTGCATGGAGCCTGCTTCTCCCTCTGCCTACTATGTCTCTGCCTCTCTCTCTCTCTCTCTCTCTCTCTCTCTCTATCATAAATAAATAAAAATTGAAAAAAAAATTAAAAAAAAAAGATTCATACACTTAACAGACTGAGCCACCCAGGCGCCCTGTGACCTTTTCTTTTAGCCAGTCTGAATCATCATCGAGCCAGAATAGAGGTACAACTAGATAGAAAAATAGCTTTTAAAAATGGTTGATTTCTAATGGAAGTGTAAATTGGTATGAACCTTCTAAAGGGTGTTAAAAGCCTTAAAATGTGAGTATCCTATGTCCCAGCAATTCCTTAACTGTGAATTTGTCTCGTGGAAATAATTAGAGATGTGCGAAAAGATACATGTGCAAGACGCTTCATCAAATTTATTTATAACACAAAAACTGGAAGAGCCTTAATGTCCAACAATAAGCTACTAGTTTAGTAAAATATGCACATTTATATGAAGGAATGCTGCATTGACATTAGAAAGTGTGCTGTAGAAGACTATATATTGACAGGGACAAATGTTCCTGACATATAGTCCAGTGAAAATAGCAGGTTACAAAACAGTATATTATAAAAATACTATCCTTATATAAATATAACAATTGGACTGAGGCATACCAAAGCAGATATTTTTAAAATGAAGCTTGCCATATTCTCAAAACATCTTTGGATCTTCCCATGTACCTAGAGTATGCATCTTACTTTTTGCCTATTCTTGTTTGTTCTTGTTAATTCTTCATCTAGCCAGCTTATTTGTATAATCTAATCTGGTTACTAAAGTCTTAAGCCCTCTCAGTTGAATATTCTGTCAAAACTCAGTATTATTAACTGTCACTGTTCATAGTTGCAAGCTTCCCATCCATGAACACTGTCTACCCTACCATTGCAGACTCTGAGCGTAGTGGGGAAGAAAGAGAAATACTTTTTTGTGCCTACCTGAGGGTATCAGTAGTGGGTGGATGACCTGGTCCTGATCAGATGCCACTGTTTTTCGGCATATGCTGCTCTGGAGTCTCTGTTTAAACTCTATGTGTGGTTTTCTGATGACACAGTTTGTTTCCCACTAATCTCACGGAGCACTCCTTTACCACAGAAGGGTGGCATGTGTTCCTTTGGCCCCCATCCAGGAGGCCGTACACCTCCTCTCTGCTAGCGTGTACTCCCATCAGGCCATGAGGCCTCCCTCTGTGCCTTCTGAGAGTCATGGAGAGTTGAGAAAGGTGTTCCCCCTTCCTTTTCTCTCTTCCAGGAACACTACAAAATCTCTTTGAGCCCTCCTGGCATGGATTACTCCATAGAAACTGAGCCTCCCCACATCACTTGAGATATAGGAATCTTCAATATTAAAGGAAGGTGTATGAACCATCTCCCTTGCTCCCTGGGGCAGTGGTGGGGGTGGTGGGGATAGGATGGGATGGAGGAAGGGCCATGGAGCAGGACAAGTTGACTTGTCATCCCTAAAGGGCCTCAGAGACCATCCTCAGAATTTCTGCCAGGACTCCCTCTATTACAAATATATATATGTATATATATATATATATACATATATATATATATAAAATTATATGTAAATAAGATACAATTGCTTCATTATAAATATAGAGTTCCATGAATAGTAACAAATACATCCCCTCATGTGATCACCACACCCAAGATGTGGAGCATTTTCATCTGTCCAAAAAGTCTCCTCTTGCTCCTACTAAGTCAGTTCCTGCTCATCTTGGCAACTGCTGACTTACTTTTTATTCCTTGAGATTTGTTAGAATTTCACATAAGTGGTATAATGCAGCACTTACTTTTTTGTGTCTGGCTAAGCCTAATATGTCTGAAATGCATCCCTGGCTTGTTGCTGTGGCTTGTTTCTTTTCATTGGTAAATAGCATTTTGTTACATGGACATGTCACAACTTACTCATCCAATCACTTGATTGATATTTGGGTTATTTCCAGTTTTGAGCTATTACAAATAACACTGCAATAAACATCTATGCACAAGTCCTCATGTGGATCGATGCCCTAATTTCTCTTAAGAAAATACCTAAGAGTGAAGTGACTGGATCATATGATGGTGTACGTTATAATGGTGTAAAACTGCCAAATCTTTTCCAAAGTAGTTATGCAGTTTTTCATTCCCACCAGAAGTGTATAAAAATTCTAGTTCCTCCATTGTTGCCAACACTTGTTTTTGTCAGTCTTGATAATTTTAACCCTCTGGGTGAAGTATAGTGGTGTTCTATTGTGGCTTTAATGTGCATTTGCTGATAAATAATGATGTTAAGGATCTTTTGTGTGCTTATTGACCACGTGTATGTCTTCTTTGGCAAAGTATTTATTCTATTGCTCATTTTTAAAGAAATAAACATTTTAGGGATGCCAGGGTAGCTCAGTGGTTGAGCATCTGCCTTTGGCTCCGGTCATGATCCTGGGGTCCTGGGATAGGGTCCTGCATCAGACTCCTCCCTACAGGGAACCTGCTTGTCCTTCTGCCTCTGTCTCTGCCTCTCTGTGTGTATGTCTCGTGAATAAATGAATAAAATCTTAAAAAAGATGGAGGGGTGATACATCCCTGAAGTAAAATATCTGACTATATAATTTAGAATACTTCTATATGAGAAATTTGCCTCTCTGCTTTATTTACTTATTTGCCTATCTACTTATTTACTTATTCAATCATTTACTTATCCAATATGGACTCATTAGTATTTATTTTATAATTGGAACTATAACCCATGTATACATGTATCATGTATCTATACTACATGATAGATTTTGGTGCTCAAATTGCTCCAGCTTTGGCCCCTGGGAGTTCTTTCAATTAGCTCCTGTGTCCATCTGACATTTCCCTATCATTGTGTTTTTTTCAAGCACTTCCTTTCCAGAGCTATGCGATGCTATCTAGGAGAAAGGATTTGACAAGTTAATAAATTTGCATTTTCTCCTACCCAAGGGCTTGCAGGGCTCGAATCCTCCCGCACTCCATGGCTGCCGTACCCTTCACACATGTCCCTCCCACAGATGCCATCTTTGTTTAGAGGACATAGGGCATGATCTGCAGAGGAATAGGGTTCATAGGGAAAGAAGCTTACTCTAAGTGGGAACCCTGTGACAGCACTGAGTCTAAGATTGTCCGTGTTGAGGCACCAATGTGTCCTATAAGAACTGTATAATGTGCGTGGTATGCAGAGCTCTCTAAAGCAGTTTGAACAGTGGTTTACCAGATGGAGGAATTGTCAACCCAAACAAGTGGCCGCCCTTTCTGTTTTTAAAAACCTCCTGCAATGGAGCACCTCAGCTACCTCTTCCATTGTTTAGGTAAGTTTTTTGTCCAGTTGCTCTGTATCATTGGTCAGAGAACCATAGCCCACAGGCCAAACCCAGTCCACTGATTGTGTTTGTCAGTAAAATTTTATTGGGACACAGCCAGTCATTCATTTGTGCATGATTTATGGCTACTTTCACATTCAAATGGCAGACTTGAGTACATACTGTTGCAAAGGCTAAAGAAATATTTCTCTGGCTCTTTATAGAAAAAGTTTCCTGACCACTGCTCTATTTCATGACTACCCGGAATTGTACACAACCATAGAGGGCCATTGTCCTGAGTTATGGCCTAGGGCGAGACAGAGAACCACCCATCAGAGCCATCTCTACAAGCAAAGTTCATATGAGATGTCTTAAATACCCACTTGCAAAATTAAATAACCCTGTTTATGTAATCCCCTTCATTTAACCTTCTCTCTCTTATCTGGAACCAAAATTTACAATTCTCACACATGCTTAATTGCTAAACAGGCTCACAAGTTAGGAATACATATGCAAAAGCCTAAAGTGTTGATCAAATATTTTTTTAGAAATTCAGAAGCAAGACAAACTTTCTCTTTCACCAGAGGCCCTTAAACATTAAGAGAAATGAGATGCACCTAGCTGCCCCGTGGGGGTCAGATCATTTCCACCTTTCTGCTCCCCTAAATTCACGTTATATTGATCTGCAGAAATGCTTCAGGCGATCTACATGGAGAGGACACCAGGCACAACAAGGGGCTTCAGAAATAAAACGTAAATTGCGTTTTAATGAAGCACAACGATCACAAAATCGTGAAGTGATCAGGGAAATTTTCTAGGGAGAGTTTTAATTTATTTAGCTTTTTCTATGTTCATATTTCTAAGAAAGAAAGGAAGGAAGGAAGGGAGGGAGGGGAGGGAGGGAGGGAGGGAGGGAAGGAAGAACGGGAAGGGAGAGGAAGAGAAGGGAAGGGTTAGGGTTAGAAGGGAAGGGAAGGGAAGAGAAAAGAAGGGAAGAGAACAAAGGCAGGCAGGCAGGCTACTGAGAATGGCTCCCAGCTCTTTAAAGAAAGGGCTGGGCAGCCCCGTTGGCCCAGCGGTTTAGGGCCACCTTCAGCCCAGGGTGTGATCCTGGAGACCCGGGATTGAGTCCCACACTGGGTTCCCTGCATGGAGCCTGCTTCTCTCTCTCTCTCTCTCATGAATAAATAAATAAATAAAATATTTTTTTTAAAAAAAAGAAAGGGCTAAGCCTCCAGGTAGTTATCCTACCAGGACAAAGTAAGTGCTGGAGAATTCTGTTGCCAGGGGTTGGCCAAAGGTGTGAAGGTATGTGTCTCTGTGGACAGGTGGTGCCGTCTAGTGGAAAGTCAGTCTTGTCTGGCTCTGATTGCTGGCTCAGCCCCTCGTGGCTCTGCGAACTGGAGCAAATTCTGTAGTCTCTCGGAGCCTAGCCTGTGACACAGGGGTTGCTGCTGCTTTGCAGAATTCCTGTAGTAGTATAAAATGATAGGTGTACAAGGTACGGCAACTGATAAACGCTAGTTTTCATGACTAGTATGCTTTCCGGGACATTGTGCAGCTCCAGACGTCAAGAGTCAGAGTGTCAGAGAGTGAAGTGAGATGAGAGAGACCACAGGCATTCTCGAATAATCACTGTGATCCTCTTCTCCAAGAACCCTTTTCGAGTTCATAGCCTGCCTGGACCTGGAGAAGGTTAGAGAGGGCCCCGCTACCATCCCCGTCCCTCTCGTCTTCCTTTTCTCCCTCCGCACGGAAAGTCGGTGCCCTCCATGGCAAATTGCATACATCTCGGGGGACCTGCAGCCCTCGCTGTAATAAAGGCTCAGGCCACAGACAAATCTCAGGCACGTGACACCCCGGCGGGGGCCCCGCTGGAGACAAAAAGTCCATTTTCTCTAGCTTTCTAGAGAAACAGACGATTTAGGATGAAAGGCAGACCTTTGCTTGGTTTCTCTTCTGATTTCCTTCCCAGCTGATGGACCTCTGGTCTAATCCTCAGAGTGGACCCAGGCAGGTCCACATCCCATGCATCTTCCTCTGGGGGGTCAGGAAGGAACCTGGGGTCGCGGATCCTGAGCTGTGCCAGAGGCCAGGCCAGGAAACGAGGCAGCACTGAAGAGGAATCGCAGGGCTGAC
This sequence comes from Canis lupus dingo, assembly GCF_003254725.2. NCBI lineage: Eukaryota > Metazoa > Chordata > Mammalia > Carnivora > Canidae > Canis > Canis lupus. Next base: position 13,370,771 of record NC_064275.1, on the reverse strand, counting down.
CCCCAGCCAGGCCAGCACTAGGCCAGACTGGAGGACGTGCCCGCCTGCGTGTGCTGGGAGAGGGGACTGTGCTTGGGGGCGTGTGTTAGGGTCCCAGGGCTGCCACCACCCAGTACCACAAACTGGGTGGCCTAAAACAACAGAAATTTATTGTCTCACAGTTCTGGAGTCTAAAAGTCCAAAGTGGGGATGTCAACAGGACCTGCCTCCCTCTGGAAACGTGCAGAGGAGGGTCCTTCCGGGCGCCGTCTAGGTGTTTGTGGGTGAGGCACCCAGTTCCTGGGCTCACAGACCTGTCACTCTGCCTCCGCCTCCATGTGCCACGGCCTCCGCTGAGCATCTTCACAGCCCTCCGTGCACATCTCTGCACATCTTCTCCTCCTTGTAGCACACCCAGTCGTATGGGGCAGGGCTCATCCTACTCCGCTATGACCTCATTGTAACTGGGTTACCCTGCAAGGACCCAATTCCCCAATAGTCAGGGGATCTGGAACCCCAGAACCCACTCTTTCTAGCCAGCTTGAGAGTCACAGCCTTCAGTACAACAAAACAAAACGGCTTTGCTCTATTACCAGCCACTTTCACTACATGGTGAATAGATTTCAGGTTTTTTTGGAGTTAAGATATGGATAAAGTAAAGGAAAAAAGGTTTTAGGATGATGTGGGAAAAGAGAAAAGGCGATTAGAAGAGGATACTAGGAATCTCAGGATGGAAAGACTTCGCTCTACTCTGGCCAACAACTGGCCCTGGATACCAAGCCTGTATATGTGGGAGCCAAGAGAAATGTCATCCAACTGTGTAATTGGAAGTAGGCCCGCAGGGTTTCCTCTACCCCCACACCTGTCGGCAAGTTGGGGTGGCTGGTCCCGCAGGCCAGGCTCGGACCCTCCGTTCCTCCAAGATTTGCAGGGCACAAGCAGGTCCCCTCAGTCAGAACACCATCACCTGGGTTGATCCTGAGGATGTCGTGCTGAGGTGGAAATGTGAACGTGGCTCCCAGTGAGTGAGAGGGCCTGTCCTGCCCTACCTCTTACCAGGCAGGGTCAGCCAGAGATGCTCGGGGCCTCTAACTTGGTTGGGGACCACTCTGGGGAGAGAGCACTGCAGCTCCTGTTCCCTGCACACCCGGGGCACCAGAATTTTCACTGTAAATAACAGTTGGAGAGGGCAGCAGTGGGGGGAAGGGGGTCAGTCCAGCTCAAATACCTCACCTGTGTAGTATCTGAAGCTGCTCCTTTCCCTGGAACTTGGTGAAAACAATAAAAAGGAAAACTAAGAGTTATTGAACCAGGGCAATGAAATGAAATTATCCATGCTCCACGAAATGCACAGCCAGCTCTAAACAACACAGAGTCGTATCCTTGGTGTACCTCTGATGCTTCCCGTTAGGAAGGTCCTGGCCTTGCTAAAGTTTTGAAGGAGACCCTACCCCTTCTTCATCAGCTTCTAGTCAAGATTGCTTAAGAATTGAGCTTCCTGGAAGGCTACTGGCCCTTTCGTAGAGGAGAAATACATAGGAAAGTATTCAAGAAATGAGTCACTGGTCTTGAGCAAAGTAGAGAAGGGAAGGATACCCCAAGAGGAGGAAATCAGAGGACTAAGTAGATTTTGCATTCCCAGGAGGAACAGCCACATTCAAGTTTTATGTAAATGGACAAAGGAAATGGGACAAGAGAGGAAAACCATGGCCATGACCACTCACAGGAGGGGCTGGGCTAGCATTTAGATGTCCGTGTCCCTCCGTGCAAGAGACTTCTAGGGAGGAGGGGAGGGAGTACATAATCAGTCTCGTATTTCTATGCTTTGGGCTTAGGACACTGGGCTATGGCTCTATTTTCCACAGCTAATAAATTGATGTATAAAATATGAGTTGAACTCGAACAAGAGGAATTACAAGACTTTGGATCGGCCTTCCTTCCAAGCTGGCCCGGTGGTGGGATTTCTCCAGTTGGAAGCATACTCATCACACAGCAGTGAAGCCCCGACCCTGGATCTCAGACTCCCTGGGTTTGAATCCTAACTCTGCCACCGGCTAGCTACATGACTCCAGTCAAATTTAATTATCTTAGCAGTTCCTTAGACACTAGGGATTTACCTATAAAATGGGGATGAGAATAATACCTACCTCTAAGTGTTGTCAAATGGAATTAAGCTGTGCAAGACTGAACAGGGCCAAGAACACAGTAAAGTCTCAGTAAGTACCACTAATAAGAAAAAGTAATTAGCAAAAATTGCCTTCAGTGTCTGACCTGCGTCTGGCTTCCTCTTGAAATTTCATTCTCTACATGGTCTCCTGATCCTCTTCTAAATGCTGCACTCGTCCCTATTTTCCAATATTCCATCACAACTCATGCCGAACGAGTCGGGTCTTTAAAAAAGGGATAAGTTAAATTTCAGAGAATGTGCCTGCATTTGTTCACAGTTGAGAAGTTTCAAGTTTGGTTTGTGTTTTTTCGGCCGTGTTCCCTTGTGTCTAGCTAGTTCTGTTTCTTTGTGCTACTGCAAGAGATTTGGGCAAACTTCATATCTTCAGAAGGAAGGTCTTTTCTCAAGTTCTCCAAAATGTCTGCTTCTAGCTTCCTGGAAATGCCTTTTCCCACTTGCCCTCCTTTGGTGGGATGGGTTTGTGGACTCTCCTGGTTCTTGGTGGGCAGAGAAAAACTTCCAGGATGAACTCATCTGGAAACCTCCCACCACTTAGGGGTCACTTCTTCTCTGTGTACTTTGGGTGTTGTACTATTTCCATTAATATCCTCTTCCTCTCTTTCTTTTCCCACTCTACCTCACTGTCCTACCCATCTCTCAGCTCTTTCCATGTAATCAAAATGTCCACAGACAGCAGTGCCAAAAATGTTACTGTTTAAAGAGTTGGTGTCCACTTGTCCGTGCTTTATATGCAGTGTGGATGGGTGCATGAGGCTGTGTCAAGCATCACCTCTTGTAGCTTCTCTCAAAGTCTGAAATTTCCATGATTAAAACCCTTCCTCTAGTTTAAGGCATCTTCTTCCCAAGACTCCTGTAAAAATGCAAATACATTCCTGGGAAAGGTAACTCACTGGCAATGTCCCCATGGTTTGTCAGATTCCCACTTGATACAGTGTGGCAACAGGGTCCCAAGGGCACCAGATCAGTCTGGAAGGAAGGGGAAGTATGATGCAATAAGAAGAAACAGCTTTCTGCCCACCGGTCTCCATCCATCCAAGGGAGTGGGCTGCAGAGGGGCCTGCCACAGATAGTCCTACATCAAGGATACACTCAATTTTTTTTTTTTTTTTGTCAGAGGGTCCTCCATGGGAAATACTGTTTAGTTTTCATTTTAGTTTCTAAAAAGCATGCTTTATGTTTTAGGGACTTTCTAATTTTTTACAACTTGAAAGAACATGTTTTCATTAAGTAACACTATGCCAAAGATGACATTACTCAGGATGTTAAAATTGATGTGCAGACATTTCCTTGAAACGGATATACTTTATTCCTTCCCTTTGCTTGCTTGTACAAGCCCTGATCCGGGCACAGCCCCAGGACTCCAGAGTTTCCTTTCTTGCCAGGGTTTGTAATTCTTTTCTTTTTCTTATTTTTTCCTCCTTATCGATACTCTTCTCTAGCCCTTCTGCAGAGAGCATGGTTGGTTCTCTGTATGTTTCCCAAATTGTATTATTGAACATCGTGACTTCTACTTCGATTAGAGTGAAGCCAATGACAAAGGAACAAGTATATGGGACTGATGTGAAATTCACTTGGGACACAAAATAATTAAACAAATACAACGCAATCCCTATTTAAATTTTCTGTAAGGTTTTGCAGATCTCTGCTGTAGGTTAACTTGAGATCATCCTCTCCCTTCTCTTCTTTCTTTTTTTTTTTTTAAAAAGAAGGCAGCAGAGCAGAGTGGGGAAACCCTGAACTTTGGACCCAGACGGACACAAATGTGAACCAGCTCAGTCTCTTGCTTGGAGTGTGGCTGGACAAGTTTTACCAGCTCTCTCAGCTGCACCCAGTCAGCATGGGTAGAAATTGCTACGTTTCAGAGTTGTAAGGATTAGAAGTCATTATGAAATTCTAAGGCTGTTTTGAGAACTAAATAAATGTACATCAAAGAATTAGCAAAGTGCCTAGAATAAGCAAAAGCTTTATAAATGATGTGTATTCTCACTAATATTATTAATAAAAATTATAAGAAATAAGAAAGAAAACCAGAGATGACAAAAAATTAAGCCAAACAATGGAATATTATTCGGTGCTAAAAGGAAATAAGTTTGTGGTGAAAAGACATGAAGGAAACTTGAATGCAAATCACTGAGTGAAAGAAGCCAATGTGAAAAGGCTGTATTCTGTTATGATGCCAACTCCATGGCATTCTGAAAAAGGCAAAACTGTGGAAGCAGTGAAGAGATCAAGGGGTGCTAGAGGTTGAGAACGGTGGGGGAAGGGGGTGGCATGGGCAGAGGGATGAATAGGAAAAGCTTAAAGGATTTTTAGGGCAGTGAAAACACTCTGAATGGTACTGCAAGGACCATGTTTGGAGAGGAAAGATCTTACCCTACACTTTAAGATTCTTTTAGCTGCTTTAAGAATTAAATTGACATGAGACAAATTAACAGGAGAAAATCAAATTTAATCATGTTCCTACTGGAGCTCCTAAGACTATTGAGGCTCGTGGGTTGTCAGGCAATTGAGGCTCATATGCCATTCAGAGCTAAGGAGAATGGGGTAAGGTCTGGGACTTCAAAGGAAAGGAAGACAACTCACACGTAGGTGGAAGAGTAAATGCTTGGTAAACACATGTTTGCTGGGCAGACAGAAAAGAGGAATTCCACTGCTAGTTCATATTATCCTGTAGGTCTCTATGGCGATAGCTCTCTTCCTGGAGGAGATCCTCTATCTAAATTCTTTTGGCAGTTAGGGGAAGGTCAAGGATTCTTGCTGAGTCTTCTCTTTCTTAAAAATAATCAACCTAAAATCATCCACATGCCAAAGAGGGACATTTGGGAGTAGCAAATGTTTGCTCCTGTTAAAAAACAAAATTCAACCGAGTAAATCTGAAGATCTAATTGGCTTTATGAAGCCTTACATGAATCAGACGGCATCCATCTAACAAGTGGAGAAATGCTTCAAAGAGCTATAGAGAAAAAATAAGTTTTTGCAGGCAGGACAAGAAAGTCATAAACAGAAAAGATTATTTCAGGGAAGGTCACATTTCTCTGGCGACAAAAGGGTCTTATCAGGTGAATTAGGGATAGAGAGGACCCATGCGACCGATGTTGGGGAGGAAGAATTTCCTGCCTCTTCAAGATCCTTCCAGTCAGACTACAAATCAAATTGACACCACAAGATAGGTTAACAGGAGAAAAATCAAGTTTAATTTTGTACATATGAGAAACGCACACACACATGGAAATTCCAGAGTCAGGCTGCTTGGTAAACACATGTTTGCTGGGCCACCCAGAAACCGTGGAGCACCGAGGCCTTTGACAGACCAAGGCCTTTGACATGCCTTGCCGGGTCCCTGCCTGCCCACCACCCCTAGTTCATACCATCACGTAAGTGTCTGCCTTCCTGGAGCAGGTCCTCTATCTAAATTCTTTTAGGCATGTGAGGGGGAGGTAAAGAGCTTTTTCTGAATCTACTGGTTTTTTTTTTTTTTTTTTTTTTTGCTTTTTAGCTTAAAATAATCTTCACACCAAAGTAGCCCGTCTTGGAGCAGCCTGCTCTTGGCCCCTACACAGATTACTTCATTGGTGTTGACCAAAAATTCCTGATTGACTAGTTAAGACTACATCTCTGAGAGAGGTTGGAACTATAATTAGGTTAGATATTAAGCCCTGGTTTGGTCACTTCACATATGTGATGCCATCTTGGGGCTGAGCTTTGCTTTTTAACATTTCCCTACAGTGGATACATGCCATTAGCTTTTGTCCAAGGTCACAGAATATACAATACCAAGAGCGAACCCTGAGACAAACTATGGACTTTGGGTGATTATGATGTATAGTGTCAATGCAGGTTCATGAATTGTTACCAACGCACCACTTGGATGGGGGAATGTTGGTAATGAGGAGGCTGTACGTCTGTGGGGGCAGGAGGAATATGGGAAATGTCTATACCTCCCTCTCAATCTTGCTGTGAACCCAAAATTACTCTAAAAAATAAATAGAGTCTTAAAAAAGAATTATGCCCAAAAAGAAAGAAAAAACACTGAGTAGGGAGAAGTCAAGTCGTTTCCTTTCCCACTGAGTTAAGCTCTTGACTTTCATGACTCTGGACAGTCAGCAGTGGAAGAAAGATGGGGGCTGCCTGAGGCGGGGAAGACACAACTTGACAGAAAATGACAGGTGGCAAGGAGCACGCACAGGCTTCCAGGCAGCAGCAGGGTAACAGCATTCAAGAATAGCTTAGAAGTGGGAGATGCTATTATCATAAAAGCACACAAACAGGAAGTAGTGAAGTATCCATTGTTTTAAAGTCACTTAGTCAATAACATTTATCTTTTTGTCTGATTATGAAAGTAGCATATGTTCATGTTGAAAAATTAGAATATACAGGAAAACACAAAGACTAAAATGAAAATCCGGAACCGAGAGAGGACCATTCATCATTCAGGGTAAGTTCTTGCAGTTTAAGGACATATACATATATGTTTTTTAAACTTTATTTTTTTCTTTGACAAATTTGGGCTTACTTTATGAAAGTAGGAAACCTAACTTTTCCCTTAGCCATATAATGTGAACATCACCCTGTGTCATTGAATATTCTTCTGGTCTATATTTTTTGAAAAAGTATTATTAAAAATTTCAAACATATAAAAATGTTGAGAGAGTAGAATAATGAATGTCCAAGTACCCATCACCCAGATTTGACACATAACAACTCATGGCCAGTTTTCTCTCATCTACTTCTCCCACCCAACCCTTGAGTTCTTGAATTCTTCTGAAGTGAATTCCAGATACCATGGAATTTTATCTATTAAATCATATTATATTAATACAATATTATAATTATATTATATAATTATATATTAATATATAATAATATATTATATTTTAATTATATAATATAATTATATTAATATTTATAATAATATAAATGTTATTTTATAATATTTCTGAATGTATGTATTCCTAAAAGATGTGGGTTTTTTAAGAAATATAATTACAATGACATTATCACAGCTAAATAATTAGTAATAATTCCTTAATAATCAACAAATTGCATTCAATGTTTACTTTTTCCTGATTGTCGTGTATTTTAACAGTTTTGAATCAGGTTTAGGGTATGTGAGAGATTGGGCACAAGCCCTGAGTTCAATTTGAAATATTGATGTGAATTCATGATATATTTTTATCTAAAACCATTGTGATATCTTATCTAAATTTCTAAAAACTCTGTGCACTGAAAAGGCCTAGAAACAACGACTAACCCAGAAGCAAAGAATCCTTCTAGCACCAAGATTGTAGATTCTGAATATCATTTTCCACTAAAAGAAACTGGAGTTTCTTGGAGAAATGTCAGATTTCAGGTCCAGGGAAGAAAATAAACAAGATGGGCCTGAAACTTCACACATGAGAAAGCAGAGAAAGTGTGCAAGAACACTAGGGCCGTGTCTGCAGCGCTCAGGAACTGGGACAGACTCCCATCAACAATGTGACCACTTAACAAGAATAACTTCATAAGGATAACCTCACTGCATCGACATGCCTCAAATATGTGTCAATCCATGAGTTCAAAATGATATCCCTCTAAGTGCAAAGTATTCATAGTTTACTTTGAAGGATACTAGGAAACAAGCTTTATTTTGATAATCAATCTAAAAGCAAGTACCACGTATTCATCTGGTCTTTCCCTTACAAATTATATCTGCAGATAAATAGTTAAAGAGGGGAAGTTTCTCATAAAGAAGCTCATAAAAGTATAAATATGGTAGAATTGGAATAGCACCATGCTGTAGCCCTAATGATTTAATGACTCTAACATCATCAAAGAACAAAGGAAATCAAAAGAAAACAAACGATATAACATTTATTTGTATGTAATTATTCATTTCTTTTCCGGGCTTGCTCTGATACCCTGGCGTGCCACGCTGACTTTGAACTTGGCCATGAGGCTGCCTTTGAATAATGGACTGTGAGCAAACCTGACATACGCTATCTCCAAACACATCTGCGTGGTTTGGCTCCGCCCCCCCCCCCCCCCCCCCCCCCCCCCCCCCCCCCCCCCCCGGCTTCTGTTCTTAACCATGGAAACAGTGAGCTTCAGGTAGCAGCTGCTTCCTCATCCTGAGTGCCAGAGTGAGGGGGCATGACAGGAAAACCTGGGCTGGCCCACTGCCTGGAGGAGAGAAGAGCTGACCTGCAAACCCTGGGAGCAAGAAAGAGTATTAATATTAATATTAATATTAATAGCATTAATCATAGTAAGCCACTGAGATTTGGGGCCTGCTAGAGAAGTAGTTGTGCCAAAAATGTCAAACCTGACTCTGAGCAGGTTTCCATAGTCAGCAAGGACAGGAAATATAAGGCACACAGCAACATGTTAAATGACATCATGGAGTTCACGTAGCTAAGTCCTAACTGTGAAAAACCCTATCCAACAAAATCACTTTTTTTGGTTAAAAATAATGCAAGGAGTAAAAAGGAGATGGAGGAGGAAATTACAGATGAAAGGGACTTAAAAGACATTCAGCCAATTGTACTGTATATTTTTTTTTTAATATTTTTTTCTTTATTTATTTATGATAGTCACACACAGAGAGAGAGAGAGAGAGGCAGAGGGAGAAGCAGGCTCCATGCACCGGGAGCCCGACGTGGGATTCGATCCCGGGTCTCCAGGATCGCGCCCTGGGCCAAAGGCAGGCGCCAAACCGCTGCGCCACCCAGGGATCCCTGTACTGTATATTTTAATTTAACCAGTAGCATTGGATGGACACCTCTAGGTCCAAGGGGTGACTAGTTGCTGGTGGAGGATGGAGGATTTTGGACAGAATTTGATTGTAGGCTGGGTGTCCACACACACACACACACACACACACACACACACACCTTCTCGGCCCCTTGTGGCACGGAGGTGAGGGTGTGCAGAGAAAGGAGGCAAGCCCAGAGATCTCATTTGTGTACTTATTCCAGTCCTACAATGTTTGGGGTTTACCAGATTGATCTAAAGAGTCTTCAGGATGGTCCTTCTAGAGACAATGGGAGTCAGGGGAGAGTTTTTTAGTGTGCATGTGCCCTGATGAGCTTCAGGAAGATTACTCTGGCCTCCCTGAAGAGGATGGATTGATGTGGGTGGGGAGGGAGGCACGCAGCCCAGCTCGAGGCCCTTGCGATGACGTGAGCCATGAGTGATGAGGCAGCTGGGCTGGAGATGGAAACAGAAACACAGGAAAATCCAAACACCATTAAGTTGTATGGTGACAGTCTCCACTTGTGAAAAAACCATGGTATTGCTCACACATTTCCAGGCCATTCAACGATGATGATAGCTATCTTCAAGAATTGACTTAAAAATGTGGGATTTCACACCCACATCTGGCTTTCCAGGAGAAAAGTTGGGGCAGAGGTGGAAGTGTCACGTCAGGAGAGCGGCCCCAGGGAGATGGCACCATCACACAGCGCTTTCACAGCTGGGTGTGAGGCCTGCTAAGAGAAAGCTAACCATGAAACTATGGTGATGGAGACAGAGAACTTTCCAGCAAAGGACATGGGAGGCAGATGGGGGCACAGCGAAATTAAGAAAGGAAGCAGGGTACTTATGCGTAGCTATTCTGCTGTTATAACTCCGAAATATGTGTGCTTAAAGACTGAATAGAAAGTAATTGGTTTGAAATAGAAAAGCATTAAAGCTTGGAAATATGGAAACATGAGAAATGACCCTGAATTAGATGTGTTTGAAATGGGTTTTAGGGGCTTTCTTTGGTCCATATAAGTCACCTTAACAAACCATTTCTATAAAACATCTTGAAAAAGTAGCCATTGGACTTTTTTTGGAGGGAAATACCCCCCATGGATTCAAGGCGAACCGTATGGCTAAAAATTACGAAAATCGGAGTTGCAGGACTCCAAGAGGCAACCATTCCCTCAGGTGGGAGACGAATTCTGCCCAATGGGGGTTATTTATGAGCCCCCTGCCTGTCCCACGTCAGCCTTCCTAGATGCAGACCCTTGGGTGACTGAAGGCAAGTCTCTAGAGAGGTGGTCAGCAAGCTGGGGTCATGAGCCAGGACCCCATGGCGGGGGACAGGGTGCCAACCAGTAGGGCCTACCCGAGTTGGGCTCCGAAGGATCCACTACTCTGCCTCCCAACTAGAGACACAGCACCCAACAGCAAATAAGGTGCTTCCCACAAGAGCAAATTGGAAAACAGCGAAGCAGCTAGTCCAGAGGAAAGGAGCCCTAGGACGGAGGCAGCATAGCTGGCCAAAGGGTTCTTTCCCACCAAGGCCATGAGATCTGCAGCAAGTGACTCAACCCCCTTCAATGCACATAGAAGATATATTTAAATATGAGGTAGTAGTGAACCATACATGCATTTTTTAATATTAATAGAAAGGGGTCTGGGCTGCTGCCCACCGTGGTAAGGAATCCACGAGTGAGGAGTAGCGTGGGTAGTTACAGAGAGAGGTACACAGTGTGGCCAAGAGCGAGGCCTTTGGGGCCAGGCTGTTTTTGGACACAGGAAAAATTACTTCACCTCTCTGTGCCCGTTCCCACGGAATGGGACAAGGAAAAACAGACCCGAGAAGGTTGCTTTGCGAATTAAATGAGCTAACGTAGGAAATCCTTTTATAACAGCGCCTGGCACATGGTAAAGACAATGTGAGTGTTAGAAATTTATATTGTTTTGTCTTGCTTATTCCTGCTTTATAATTTTTCTGCAATGATTGCATATTGATTTTACAATAAGAAAAATGTATAAAGCCTTAAAAAAAGGGGGTTCTCTGGAACATATGAACTGTTAATAGCTGGCAGGCATTTTAATTAATTTCCATCCTAAGTGGAAATAAAATAATGAAAACTGTTAAAGCCACACATCAAACAGAGAACAAGAGCCATAAGCTTTCCACTGCTTTACTCCAAAAAGGAGGGTCTCACGACGGAGGTGTGTGCATTTGCACGCATCTCTGCGCCACTGTCTTTATCCAGCCTCTGTGTCTGCTTTGTTCGCAGCCAACTCTGTAGATGCAACATCCATATTTCAACCATCGGTGGTAGGGGTAACCTTGCTTTGCTGCCCAAGTTGTGCAGGGCTTCTTTTTTTTTTTTTTTTTTAAGTATAAAAGGGTAACAGCTGCTACCTCATTCGCTGTGGACAAATGAATACAAAATGGGTGAATCATCTGCTGCTCCCAACAAGAGGCTGAGGCCTGTGAGCAATGAGCTCCTGAGACCAGACATCTCGGTCCCAGCCTTCCACACGCACGGCCCCAGGCCAGCTCCCCAGCACCTTTTCCACGTCCAGGCCAGCTCAGGCCTCAGGCCTGGGGTCGGGATGGCTGTGTCATCAAGAATATTCAAGTGACCGAGAAAGGCCAATATTGAAGAAATTTATTATCTGAGTCGTTCAGTTCCCCAAGAAGTTTCCTCATACTGCTTGGGAAGAATGAAATGGCAGTGAACCACACACACACACACACACACACACACACACACGCTCACACTGTAGGTCAAATTATCATCAAGGAGCCAGTAGGACACCTCTTAAAATGGGCTGCTGCAATCATGCTTTCAGTCCAGTCCCTACACTTTGCAGGTAATTGCAAACCAGGGGCAAGCCACAAATACTGTTAAACACAGGCATTATCGTTCCTGACGCCCACAAGCACCATTATAATAATGAACCAACGATATACTCAGATTCCTTGATCACACGGACTATACATTTCACAAGAACTTTCGGAGTGCAGAGTAACGGAGGAAGGTTCCACACTATGAGGTTTCTTTGGAGACTAGAGGAATTCAGAGGGATAAAGTTAATTGAGGTAAAACAAAAATGGTAATGGATTTATTCTAAATTTAGAGAGCAGGAAGGTTTTCCCTTTTCGGTTCAGTTCTTTTCCTCCTTCTTTCTGTTTCTTTCCAGTGAGTCTATTAGCCTCACTCCCCAGGCCTAATTGGCAAACGGAAATAAAATCGTGGGCACCCACCCAAGCATTTTGAGATAATTTATAGCTGGAATGTGTACATATTGATCAAAACGGGCATCCTGCCACTGTTGATGAGGCCCCTGGCAGATGGACCTTGGAATACTGAGCAAAAATATACCATAAACTCTAGAATAACTGAACACTTAAGTACACATCGCAAACAAGGCAATACAGTCTCGATCAGAGGAAATTATTCCTGATAGAGCCACCAGACTGCTTTAAGGTATCCGGCATGAAAATATGAGATGATAGGGAAATTGCTCTATTTTCATATTTGAAAAAACTTCAACAAGACTTTATTTGAAAGATCATTTAAGACAACACAGCCTGATGGATTGAGAACCCATGAAGGTGAGTGTTTTGCTAAGAAAGATTTTGCGACAGAAATCAAGGTGTAGGGACAAAACCATGCTTCTCTGGATAAAGAAGCCTAAGTAGCAGAGCCTCCAGGAAAAGGTGTTATTTAGCATATTTTATAAATGCTTGGGAAGAGGGAGTAAGGAAGAGAGAATTCCTTCAAGGATGTAAAGACAAAGGTTTTTAGGTAATTTAATGGTAACTAAAGCAAACAACTGACTCTGTAGGGGACGTAATGTGACATTTGAGCTTCAGGATGGCTAAAGCAAGAGGAAAGACCTTTATGAAAGAAGAGAATAAAAATTACTTATAAAATTACAGACTTTCACATGATCTGTCCAAATAATGAATATTCAGTGTTTTTTTTTTTTTTATGTGCAGAGCACATGCATGCAAATTCTGGAAAGGGAGGAAGTTGCATGACAAAGTATCCCAAGGACGTGGGTCCAATTTGTTACTAAAGCCAAAAAAGAAAATAAGCCCTGGTTGTCACTAGAATGAGAATTAAACAAAATGGAAAATATTCTTCAACGTTTGTGCAAAATCTTGTTGTGTACACGTCTGACAAACGGCTTCAATTTTGGACACACAGAAATGTAGAGAAGCAGCCTAGGATGGAGAATCCAGTGGGAGGAAAGGGCGTCTTCACACGTGTGCATACACCCGCACCTCAAGCCTTTGGGCTAAGAGGGACTGACGCTCATTCAAAGAAATCCCGAGGCGTGTCAGAGAGTTCACATGGACTTCATCTCTAGCCTTCCTTTCTTGTCAAACTTCTTAAATAATGGATGTATTTCACATTCCCAATTTTTATTCCCCCCCCCCATTTCACTCTTCAATCATTTCATCAGGTATCAGCAGCACTCATTGCTCCAGAGAAATGCCCGTTTTGAATGGAATTAACAATTTCCTACTTCCAAGTCCGATAGAAAATGCTTTCTTCTCATTTACTTGATCTTTCTCCCTTGGCCATTCCCTTCCTGAAATCCTCTCCTCCCATAACTCCAAGGATGCCCCCCTTCCTGGCTTCTTTTCAGTCTCTCTGATTATTCCTTGTTCCACCAATGCCTCTCCTCTACTTGCCCCTTCAGTTAGGTCACCCTGGCCTCAAGGATATCCTCAAGCTGCATGGCTGCCCAGGATCTGAACCACGCCAAGACTTCAGTTACAACCTATTGCCTACTCATTTCCAAAACTCTCCACTCTCCCCCTTGTCTCTACCCTGAGCTCTGGATCCATATTTTCAGTGTCCACTGGACATCCCAGTTGCCTACCCCTTACAAATAAAGACAACATGCCTAAGATCAAACTCAACATTCTCCCTGCATCCCTAACCTACTCTTCCTTGGTCTCTGCCCCGATGCATGAAACCACTCCCAGAGCCCTTACTGGCACACATTGGGACTTGGGTAAATTACAAAAAGGCAGCTTCCCCTAGACTGGTTTGGACCTACACCAGATTGCGCAGTGGCACTCAGGGAAAGCATTAACTCTCAACCCCCTCCTGCGAGATGTCCATGTGGAGTGCGCACGCTGCACCACAGTGCAGTAGGTCGTCCTGCCATCTCTTTTCACTCAAAATCGGCCTCTCAGAGTCATCATCTCTGTAAGTGCTCAGGCATGGAGTTCTGTTCCTTTTATATCAGAAATATCTGTACTAGACGAAAAAAAGCTTTCGCCTAATATACCAGGGTCTCCATTCACGTAGTATGTATTAGCAAGGCATAATTTCTTTCTTCTCTGTTGAAATAAATAAGCATCAATTGCAGTTCTAATATTTTTGTCTTAGTCTGCCTTAGATGCTATAACAAAGCACGATAGCCTGGATGGCTCAAATAACAATCATTTATTGCTTACAGCTCTGGAGTCTGAGACCAGGGTGTCAGCGTGCTCAGGTTCTTGGTGAGAACCCTTTTCCAGGTAATTAACTGCTGATTTCCCATTGTAGCCTCAAATGGCAGAAAGATATTAGAAGCAAGCTCTCTCATTACTCTTATAAAGGCAGGAATCACGTTAATGAGGGCTTTACCCGCATGACCTCATCTCATCCTTCTTACCCACCAAACACCCCACCTCCTAATATAATCATACTGTGGGTAGATCTTCAACATATGGACTTTGGGGGGACACAGACATTCAGGCCACAACATTTGTTTTCCCTTAGTGCATTAGGTCACTCACTAGGGTAGATTTTTTTTTAAATATATTTTTTAAATTTTTATTTATTTATGATAGTCACACAGAGAGAGAGAGAGAGAGAGGCAGAGACACAGGCAGAGGGAGAAGCAGGCCCCATGCACCGGGAGCCTGACGTGGGATTCGATCCCGGGTCTCCAGGATCGAGCCCTGGGCTAAAGGCAGGTGCTAAACCGCTGCGCCACCCACGGATCCCACTAGGGTAGATTTATACCACTTTGAAGACTACTGATAATAGGGCTCAAACTCTGGGTAGCATAACGTACAAGACCTTTAACAACTGGCCACAGAAAGCCTTCCCAGACCCATGATTCATTCCTCTATGGTTGCTCCACCCAGAGCCTAGTACTTGGTGTTTCTTGGATCCACATGGTTTTCTGCCTCTGTACATTTGCCCACGGCTTTATCTGGAATCTCCTTGCCCCTCCTTTCCCTAGTGTGCTTTTCTTGTCTTTTAAGGCTTCACCCAAAGGTTATTTATTTTGTCAAGTTTCTTTCATCCTTTTACAACCCTCTCCCACCCCAGCCACCACCCAAGGAAAAGTTACTACCTCCCCCTGCTGTGAATCTTTAGCTCCTTCTACACATACACAAAAACCCTCTCATGCTAGTTGCTTTTTTTTTTACATGACTTTCCCTTTCACTAGACTTTACTCTCTCCCCTAAATAGATGTCTTGTTCAGCTTTGTACACCAAAGGCTTAGGATTGTTTGACACATTGTAGGCACTTTATAAAAGTTGAATGAATAAATAAAATGATCAATATGCTTAATTAAAGTTCTCTCCAAATATACGGAGCTTCTTTAGAAAGCAGAAAGTTTTCTTTCGCTGGTCCAGGCAGAAGCTGGGAGAAGGAATCCAAACATTGACTAGTTGTGTAGTCTAGATATGCTTTAACACACCTGAGCAACATGTGTGTGCCAACCAGCCACTTCCAACTTCAAAATATCATGTCATCCCCCAACCCTTGCCCTAGTAGGACACCTTTAGCAGAAAGGATTGAGGTCCTACACATCTCCTGCTTAATTTTCCCAGACACTAAACATACTAAAAATACTTTTATCCCCTAATTCTATTGATCATCAAAGTGGTTTTGTAATATGTACACAAATCCTTTGCTACCCTCACCTTCAAAGACAAGGCCTAATTCTCCTCTCTCTGAATATAGGCTGGACTTTCTGACTCACTTCTAAGAAATAAAACCACATAGAGAGGGGTGGTGTAAGACTTCAGAATCCAGAATTTTGGATTACAAAAGGCACTGTGGCTTTTTCCTCATTTGCTTGCATTCCTCATTTGCTTGCATTTGTTTGTTCTGGGGAAGTTAGCTGTCATGTCGGGACATTCCAGTTGCTTACAGAGAAGTCTCTGTGGTGTAAAGCTTCAGAATCCTGCCAACCGCCATGCTATGAACCATCCCGGAAGTAGATCCTCCAGCCCTAGTCAAGCCTTCAGATGACTGCAGCCCTAGAACATTTTGACTGAAACTTGATGAGAAACCCTGAGCCAGAGCCATACCTCAGAAACTTTGTGAGGTAGTAAACGTCTGTTGTTTTAAGCTGATAAACTGTGGGGGTAATTTTTTACACAGCAAAATGTAAATAATCCATGCTTTGAGATTTTTTGTTTTGAACGACTCCCAGAATATTCAAAATAGGCTTTCTTTTTTCTCTGTAATCCTCTGAAAAGAGATAACATTAAGGGGAGGGGGAAAAAGAATAGTTTCCAAGGCAGAAAATTTATGGAACTCATTAACCCATGAGATGTAATAATGTGAATGCATTCAAGAAGGCCTTGGCTGTATTTATGAATGATATTCATTTATTCATCCACTCCTGAGTCACTTAAGAGGCCCTATTCTGTGTCAGTCTCCATCCTTGATGATAGTAGAATCCTACTTGATTATTAAGGAAAATGATTTTTGCTCGGAGGAGGCATCTGTAGTTCTCCGAGTTTGATGTAATGGCAGCCATCCACGCCCTCCTTCAAACCCCACCAGAGTGGCCCTCCGGGAGAGGAACTGGGATGTGAAGTATGGAACTAGGAGAGGATTAATTATGCCCTCGTAGTTAAGGTTTTTGAGTTGATCACTCACTGACTTCTAATGATAAACCCATCATTTTTATCTCTGCGGCATCAAGTGGAGTGCTTTTCATTTTCAGAAACTAAGTGTGCCCTCTCCACAGAGAGCTGCAGACATGAAAAGGAAAGGTGCATATCATAGAAAATCAGTATAGTTGAAAACCTAGAGTCTCATCATGCTTTTCCCAGCCAGAAATTTTCAGACACTTTAACAGGAAACTTAGTGGCACAGATGGAAAATGAATTTCGTCTAAGTTAAGCAAAGTAAATGAGAAAAAAAAAAAAAACCCTCAAAGATCAAAAAGCTGTGTAAGAGATACTCTAAGGACCCAGATTATATAAATGCTTATACGCTCTGGGTGTTTTCATACAGTGCTATTAAGAAACCTGCAATTAAGGTGTTGGAGGTTTTCTTAAACTCACACACACACACACACACTCATAGAAAAATCAATCCCCTCTTATAAAAAACAGTGGTAGGTATGCGGAACAGTTTCTGTGCCCCAAGAAGGAACTGTGCTTCCCATGGAAATGTACCCCCCCCCCCGCAATCGAGTCAATATAACCTGTGGGAAGATATCATTTGCTGTACCACCGAGAGCTCTAAGGCAGCGATACCCCCCCTGGGAGCCCACCGTTTCTCCTACAAACTCCATCTCCAGTTGGAGGCCACTGAGCAGAGGAAATGCCTTTTCTGATCCAGAGCCATGGAGGACACCTGTGTGACACCCCTGTCATCATCTAACTCGGTACCCATGCGGGCCCTGCACCTGCAGCGCCTCTGGAAGGAAGCCGCCGAGCCTCCGCTTAGCTGGGTTTCACGCAGGGCACAAATGCAACCTTGACGTTTCTTAACACAGCCAGGGCCTTAGCCAGGGCTCTTTTCTCTGTGCTGACTCACAGTTGAAGTGTGTGAATAATTTAGGCCGCTGTCATCCATGCTAGACTTCAGTAACTCAGACTCAATCGAAAAATGTGATATTGGGTAGAACCAGAATTTCATATTATTTCTTTAGGAAATGATGCTCAGAGGGCGGCCCCTGGACTAGCAGCATTAGCAGCCTCTGGGACTGGTTACAAATGAAAGTTCTCAGGCCCCCCTCTAGACTTCCAGAAGCAGAATTCTGGGAATGGGCCCGGCAATGGGTGTTTTAACAAGCCTTCCAGGATTCTCGTGTACATTCAAGTGTGAGAACCACTGCCTTAGAAGTATGAGTCATGATCCCGTTCTGCAGCTATTTACAGAATAACACACAGGGTAGAGGAGAACCTACTCGGTTGTTCCCTAAGGTTATAAAAGAATTCTATTTTCATACTTTCAGGTGAGAATGTATGGCTTCTTGTTTCTCCTAACCAGTTTCAGGAGCCGTGGTGAAAACCTGAGAGTACCTCTCCTGACTGGTGAGGCTGATTGCTCCTGTGATGTTTGCGACCCTGGGCCAGTTCTCGAAACTTCCAAAACTGCCTCATGAGTCTAGTTGATCACATTTCACACTGGAGTAATGACTACCCAAAGGCGAGGGACAATCGGGCAGAGCTGCTGGGGTGTTGAGATTATGTAACTGTGTTTTGACTAGGAGAGTCACAAAGGCCCACACACGGGAAAATCCTGTCCAGCCACGAGCAGTCACTTGCAGGCATCACAGAACAGCACTGGTTTCGGGGCAGAGATAGGAAGAGGACTGGGATATTATAGCATCATTCCTTCCTGTCACTCAGCCTTCACTTAGAAAATGTGAGCTTCCTTCAGAATTAGAAAGGAGGAGGACCCACAGCTTCCACTTAGATAAAAGAGCCTCTCAATTCAAGGCTCTCACAGCTACTAAGCTAATGTTGGTACAGTGCTTCTTGACTTACAACTTCAAAGAGCTAAATAACTGTATGTATAGTATTATTATAAACAACAGGAAACAAAAATGCCTAAGCACACAAAAATCACAAATCAAACATCTCATTGTTCTCCTCAACTGCTTATTCTGTTCCACAGATATCATTAGTCCCAGGAAACTGACCTGCAATTTCTTGGATCACAACTGACATAACTCTGAATGTGAGGTTTTTTTTTTCTCCCAATGTTTAGCAAAAGAGATTTCCACAATCATGTTTCTTGTATCATGATAGTCAGAAAATGACTGAAAATCTGGTTCTGAGATCTTTTGAGACGCCGTATAAGGTAATACATAACTATCATTGTGTTTTTTCCTGGGTTATTTTTCTAAGAGAAGATTCCAGAATGACTTGTAGTGGTAATTACTATGAATGTGGAGGAAGATCTGTTCCTCCCTAAAGGGAAGGAAGTAGTAGAGGACTCCAGAGTAGAAGAGAAGCTCCCAGGGATGCTCTCCAGCCCCGGTTCTACAGAAGGTTCTCAACCATATGAAAGAGATCATCATCTCGCTATTCCTAGACGAGGCCTGGAAGAAAAAAACAGTCTTCAAAACTCCTGGCCTGATTTTCTCAGCGACATTATGATTTCTGTAAAAGCTGCCGCCGTGATGCCCCAAACTGTTGGCACCTCAGTACATCCTCTACTTTAGCTCCTGTGTCTACAGCGATAGATGCGCAGCAATTTCCTAAGGCATCCCGGTTTCTGTCCTGTTCTCATACAGTGGGTATCCTTATCATTTGAGTAATGTAACAGTTATTCTCAGCCCCCCCCCCTTTTTCTTCATCCACCTTCCACCATGGGGGAAATCTGAGTTCCTGAGGCCAAGGACTATGAACCTGAGAAATAAGGTCTAAACACTGAATACCAACAGCTCAAGGTGCTTGATGAGGGACTTAGACTCCTTTTTTAAAAAAATATTTTATTTATTTATTCATGAAAGACAGAGAGAGAGAGAGAGGCAGAAACATAGGCAGAGGGAGAAGCAGGCTCCCCATAGGGAGCTTGATGCGGGACTAGATCCCAGGACCCGGGATGACACCCTGAACCAAAGGCAGATACTCAACCTCTGAGCCACCCAGGCATCCCCAGGACTTAAACCCTTGTTATGAAAAGTATACATTTATAATCATCACTCTGAGTTAGGATTTTAATAACAAAAACTATATTGAAGTAAAGATTAATGAGACCTTTAATTAAAATTACAGTGGGTGACTAAGGTAAAAAGTTGGGGATGAAATATTTTGTAAAATTGAGTCATTCTCTCACCATTTAAAATGAGAGGGTACAGAATAATATGTTCTTGAATAAGATTGTGAGTAGAAATTTGCCATGTCATGGGCTCTATAAAACTCTTGGTGCACTAAGGACGTTTCACAGATGTTAATTGTTCTTATCACTTATAAAAATATCAGTGATGAGATCATTAGGCATACTGTCCAATTTAAATCCTAGTAAAAACAAATAGCTAAAGCCAAAACAAGCTATCAGGAAAGTACCTCAAAATTATCTGCGAAGCTTGTCTAGAAGGCTTAATGAATATTTAAATATATATTTATTTCAGTATATTTGGCATATCATAACAACTGGACTTAAATAAGATAAAACTCAAAATATCTTTTGTCTCTTTTCTTTACAAAGCACTGGTATCATTTTAGGTAGGCAAACCTAAGAAAGGAATAAAAAAAAAAAAACAATACCTTCAACTCATACACTCTGGTGCTTTTTAAAAACCACCTCGCCCTTGTTCTGACTGCCTAAAAATAAAAATGATTTAGAAGCGAGAAGGTTTGAAACAATCTTTAAGTCAAGTAGTATATAAAGGAAATTATAGGGGCTAACATGGTCTATGCTATGTGGGAACAAGTATATAAAAATGTCAAAATAATAGCAATAAAAAGACTATAAACTTCATCCTCATGTCCAGTCAGGAAATGAAAGATCTTTGTACAGCCTGTGCTTTGAAAAAGTTAAAGTGCCGTATGAGTTAAAGACATTGTAGGAGCAGGTCATTACTACTTCTCAGAAAGGATAAGGGGAGAAATACAGACAACATAAAAGTGGTTGTTCTAGAACTTTCTTTCCCTTCCTTTGTACATGGGCTTTCATGGGGAAAATAAAAGGCAGATGGGTTTTGGGCACCTGCGTCTTTGGGTGGAGGCGAGCTCTGGACAAAAGGCCAGTGTACTCTCACATCTTCCTTCATCACATGCCTTGTACCTCCCCTTCTCTTTGCTGTTGTATCCACTCCCTCTGCGTGATTCCAGGACAGAAGGCCCCTCGGGGTAGACCTCACTTGTAGTGGCCTCCCAGGAAGCACCCCTATGTCCTGATGTCTTCTCTTCCCCTGTCCTTCCCCACCAGCATTTACCTGCCCTGAACTCCATTCTCACGATTTTTGCTAGGTGATTTGCCAATTGGATAAACAATACATGCTGAAATGTTTCTCCCTGATAAATGCCCAAGTGTGTTATCCGACCTGGAAGACATCTCCTTTTAATGCTTCATGCCATAAAGAAAACCGTAGAGACATTTCTGGCAAAGCTGCCAGTAGAGGAAACCTCTGTGGGCCTTTGAAATCTTTCTTACCAAACATTTTTATCCATAATCCTAAACTCTCTCTAACTCAAGCAAGACTTTGCCTTCCTAGGCTTAGTCTCACTTGCTGGTTCCAACAGGAAAGCCCATAAAACACTAGGTTTTATATTCAGAGATCTCCCTACCTTCAAGATGCCTTCATACATACTGCAGGTATATATACGTACCTATACATATATAGAATTTATACAAAATTAATACATATACGTATTACTTAAAGGTTTAATAAATCGAGGCTTTGGGCTTGAGTAGAAACTTTATCTATGTGATTGTATTTATTTTCAACTAGGGCACAACCAGGTACACAACTGACTTAAAGCAACAGCCACTCACCAGGCCATAGTCCTGGAGGTCAGCAGTCTGGGCAGGCTTGGCTGAGCTCTCTGCTCAGGTAGGTTCTCACGGCTGAAATCAAGGGCTGAGTCCAACTTGGCTCTTTCGTTGGAGCCTCTGGGGAAGAATCACTTCCACACTCATTCAGATGGTTGGCGGAATTCAGTTTCTTCTGGTTATAGGGCTGAGGTCTCTACTTTGCTGGTGGCTGTCACATAGGGACCTTCTCAACTTCTTAGAGGTCACCCCCAGGTCCTTGCTCTGAAGGTCCTTTCATCTCAACAACAGCTTCCTTCATCTTCATTCCCTAGGCTTCCAAGATCCCTGACTTCTGCCAGCAGCCAGAGAAAACTCCCTGCTTTGATAGAGCTCACGTGACTAGGGTGGCCCATTTGGATGACCTCCCTATCTTAAGGTCAACTGATTAGTAACTTTAGTTACATCTAGAAAATCTTTCTTGCCATGGAAGATAACATAACAACATGAGCATCACCAGGGGCAAGGTTCATGGGGACCATCTTAGAATTCGGTTAACCATAGTGATCTTCCAGAAATGTGCTTATAATGCTTTAACAGTAATCTTTGTTTTTGCCCTTTTTTTTTTATAGGTGATTTATGTACATGTCTCAGCTGTCTCCAGTAGAAAGATAACTCCTTAGGACAAAGACTTTTTTTCTCAATAAATTACATTGGAAGAGAGATAGCTGGGGGAAATAAGTAAGCTATAAAGAGGGTGCTGAATTTATGTCTAATCAGACAGTGAAGAGATAAGTTGCAATTTAGGTAGGGGATTTAGAATTTTTCCCATGGAAATTAAATAATAAAACGTTGAAAATGTGGGTGAGGAGGGAACTTAAAAGACAAACAAAGACAAAAAAAATCCAACGTATGGTATGTCGGATATGAAACTGCATTTTATCCCACCTGAAAACTGCAAGCTTGGCATCTGCCAAAGCCACTCAAAGCCATACCGTCAGGGACTCAGAGGCACGGCCTTGAGGCCCAGATAGCACCATCTTAGAAGCAATATCTGGATGCTGATCCTAGGCCAAATCTCCTACCCTGACCTGGACCAGTAACCTCCTCATGGGCCTAAGTTTTTAATATGTGAGCACAGCAGACTCTCTCTCTCCCCTACCTTCTTTTTTTCCAGCTTTATTGACTTATAATTGAGAAATAAAACTCTCTATATTTAAAGTATGCAACATAATGATTTGAAATACATATACTTTGAGAAATGATTAACACAATCAGATTCATTAACACATCCTTCACCTCATATAGTTACTTTTTGCGTATGTGAGAACACTTAAGATCTATTCTTTCAGTAAATTTTAAGTATGCAATTCAGTACTGTTGATCAGAGTTAACATGCAGTACATTAATTCCCAGGACTTATTCATTTTGTAACTGAGGGCTTCTACCCTTTGATCAGCATGTCTCCCCATTTTACCCATCTTCCCAGCCCTTGGCAACCACCATTCTACTGTTTCTATGTTTTCATGAGTTTGGCTTCTTCTTTTCTTTTTTTTTAGATTCCACATATAAGTGAGATCATATAATATTTGTCTTTCTCTGTCACACACAGCAGGCTCCTGATGATAATCTACTCCCTCTAGCTAGATAACTGTGTATGAGAGTCCAGGAAGGCATAAATTCAAATAGAGTTGGTCTTTTTGCGTAAGCTGTTTTGAGGTTATTATGCTGTTTTATAGATGCTTTCTCTGTCTTAAGCTTTTAGAAATGGATAAGAGAATGCTTCATATTTAATAATTTATCAAATTGCAAGAGTTTTATAAAGATTACAGGTATCTTGCATGTTAGATTTGCAACTTTGCCTTATTAGGTGTTTGAAATACTTGAGAGAATCAGCTTATCCAGTTGGCAAAGATAGTTTGAAATGTCTAAGAAAACCTAGCTAATAAAGCTTCTAAATAGTGTTAATAGTTGAGGGATTTTAAGGCATCAAATTTATAAGCTAATTTAGCATTAGTTAAATAACAAGCACAGTATTTAAAATGGTGACACAATATTAGATTTGCAAGTAGGGTAACAAGATTTGTGAGTTAATAGTAAAGGCTTATGAAACTAGGTAACAAAATTTATACCTTTTATCAACTGAATATTAACAGAAACATAAAACTATAAATATTTTTGCACAAAAAAACCACTTTTTTGAGACTAAAACCTCAGTTACCATCATTAAACACCGAAGAACAATATAACTGTAATGAAGATCAATCATAGTAAACTACTATTTATTGTGTTCCTACTGCATGTCACTTCCATGATATATGCTAAGTCTGTTCATTTATTTGTTTTGAAAGATACAATAAAATACAGTACGTTGCTCCTCCAGAGTGTGTTGAACTGAACTGAAAATGTTTTAAAATGTAAAAATATTACCTCGTCTACTGGTTGGAATTCCTTTGATCACAGGTAACAGAAAACTGAACTCAAAGCATTCTAATAATAATAATAATAATAATAATAATAATAGCGACAACAAGAAGAAGAAGGGATTTAATGGTTCAAGTAATGTAAGGAGTCCAAAGATAGAGGAAGTACATCACTCAGATCTAATTCCAAAAATGAATAAGCTCCCTAAGTGTGAGGGGTGCTGGGAACTGACAGCTATGGGCACACGGGGTCCCCCACAGTCTTGAGCTGGGACCATACTCTTTCCCGACAGGCCCGGTAATAAACACAGCAGGGGAGGCACGGCCTGGGTGTTTCTGCCCAAAGTGGGAAGGCTCCAACAAGTAATCTTGATCTGAAAGCTCCCTGTTGTGTTGACCAAGACTTTGTAAAATTTGTATCTGGGTGTAGGCTCACCTGCCCAATCCCAGTCCCCTCAGCCCTGCTTTCATAGGTGTCAGACCTGAATCAAAGGGCTAAAGGCTTTCACCACCCAGTACAATTCCTCCACCTTTATCTGCCCCCAGTATTACCGCAGTAAGTCTTGGGCACTGCTAATCCTCTAACGTCTGCTTCCCAGAGGACCTGAGTGGTCCAGCAGTTTAACAGTGCCACAGGGCCCCCTTTCGTTCTCTCTCTACCCTGCCTTCCCCAGTGGCAGATTAGCCCTGTGGCCGCCACTCTTCATGATAGCACCATGGCTGCAAGCGTCACCTGAGGCTGTTTAGTCATTCACAGACAATGGAAGAAGGGAGCATCTTTCTTTGCGGCATTCATGAGGGAGAGAATAATTTTCTCCTCCAGATACTACCCATCGAACATCTGCTTTTTGAAACCCCTTGAGTCATAATCTTATCCCAACCGCATGACCAGAGCCCATGCCTAGAGTTGCTATGAGATCAATTCCAACCAATCTGCAAGGCTAGGCAGCCCTGGGTCCCATTGGAAAGGGGACGGAGAGAATAAATGCTAGAGAGACAGCCACGACATTTTCCCGTGATGCTTATTTTCATGTTGTTGCTCAAATGTCTTAGGCAAGCCAAGTGTCAATCACAACTGTCAACAATCTTACACAGTTTGGACTTCTTTGGGGAAGCCGGTTGCCATATTAATGATAACATTTGTATTTCCTTTTTGTTACATTAGTAAGACAAAAATATATTGCTTTTATTAATGCTGAACCCATAGACGTTCACAGGGTACTTGCCACCCTTTCTATAAACATTCATCTCAGAAAGATTAAATTGAACTCAGCAAATGTTTATTCAGCTCGTAATAAATGTAAGATCTTGTGCTAGGCACTGGGGAAGACAAATTTGTCTTAAATTGTCACTGTGGTGACTACTTAGTTGTTATTTTAATACCATCATCATAGAAGAATTGGGTATTAACTATTCATGATCTACTTTTATATTTCACTGTCAATTTCCCATTATTTCCAATTCTACAGAAGAGCTCCAAAATCTCCACAATACATTTTTAGAGGTTAATCTTCACTACAATTTCTCTTTTGTTCATATTATGAATATCATTTTGAAATCCAAGCAATACATATGCATTTGAATATAAGATGCAACTGTTAAAGATGTTAATTATTTATATGCCAAATTTATTGCCATTATTATGTTGACAAAAGAACATTAGTAATTCACAAATGTAAGTATGTGTTGCAGGGATATACTGTTTATGCTTGCTTTAGCGCTAATGTGATATTTAGTAGGCGTTAACAGTAGAGGAGACTTATGAGAAAACATCGATCAGAGCTCTATTTCAATGCTGGAAAAAAAAAAAAAATGCTGGAGCCTGCTGTCATCCTGTTCTATTTGAACTGGATAAAAAGGCAAAGATCATGACTCATCTTTAAATGGAGTTTTGAATTGACTCTCATTGTCATTTTCATATATTTGTCACTTTGTGATTCATTCTAATTTCCCCCAAATCAATTCCATGAATACGTTTCATGTGATACTCTCTCATCCTCTCATTGTTCCATCTGAAATCAAGTCTTGTCACAATTCATCACAGGGGTGATGAGGTCACATTTTATACTTTAAATTCCAGAGTGGTTAGTTAGCTGGGAAGAAGTTAGTAGTAGCTACAGAAGTAGTAACTAGACTGTGGTCTCTGCAGTCCAATAAGCCTGGGTTTTTCCCCACTGGCCATGTAATTTTAGGCAATTACATAACCTCTGTAAGTCTTAATGTTCAAGTCTACAAGGAGTTAACAATACCACTTTCCACAAATGACAGCAGGTGGAGGATTACACGACATTCTAGATTTAAGACGCACGTCATACTGCCTAGTCATCCCAATCCTAAATATTTACTCATGAGGAACAAAGACATATGCCATCTCGAAACCCTATCCACTAATGGGTTTTTTAAAGCAGCTTTATTCATGATTATGATTGCCCAAACTGGAAATGGCCCTAATGTCCATCACCTACTGACTGACTGAACAAAATATGGTCTACCACTACTGTGGAATACTCTTCAGCAATAAAAAGGAACGGACAACTGAAATGACATGAGTGAAACTTAAAAGTATTATGCTGAATGAAAGAAGACAAGCTCAAAAGTTACAAGCTCATATGATTGCACAAACGTGCCCTTCTGGGAATGGCAAAACTGTGAAGGTCCAAGAACAGTTGAGAGGTTGCCAGAGTCTACAGGTGGGGATAGGACCCCTTCTGTGGTTGAAGCGAGGAAAATATTCTATATTTTGATTGGGTGGTGGTGGCATCATTGTATACATTTGTCAGAATTCATAGAACTGTATACTTAAAAGCGTGAGTTTGACTCTATGTAGCTTGTCCCTCAATAACCTGATTTTTAAAATCACTAATGATACCATTTAATGTTGATTGAAATTTCTTTTAAACTTCTTGAACAACAACAACAAAAATAAATAAATAAATAAATAAATAAATAAATAAATAAATAAATAATAAACTTCTTGAACAACATGCCTGGCACTACGTAATAATAACTAACATTATTTAATGTTAGTTATTGTTGTTGTTACTATAATGATTGTCACTGTGGTCATTATTAGTGTCTAAGTTGACAACAGGATGGAAAAAAACAAATAAATTAGGCACCATTTTATTTATTTAGAACACAGATTAAGATTTGGTGTATTTAAGAGTCCAGAATCTGTGTTGTTTCTGTAGCGCCAATTATTTTATGTCAATAAAGCAGACGGTCTGAGGTGGAATGTTGCCAAACAACAGTGATCATCACAAATAGCATTTGTTGATCGGATAGAGTGTTCTGTGTAATGAATGCCAACTCCGACGAGGCCAGAGAGAAAAGTCTGAGGAATTACTGGGTCCTATTCCATGTGTCAGATTTGCACACTTAGAACTCAATTTTTCTCAGTTCACTTGGAGTTGACAAGGCTCTAGGAGACTGATTTACATTAGCTAATCTCACAAGGCCTTGATGTATAAAGGCAACACCATTCACTAACAGAATTATTACTGCCCCTTGTCTGGTCATCACGTTGCTCCTTATAGGGAGATGTAAAGGGAAGTCTGCTACAAATCAGTTTCCTGTGGGGGCAGGGAGTCCACACAAGGGTGAGTGGTTAGCCCTACTGGACATCTAATCTAGGCATAGCAAACCCTCATCAACCATTTCTGTTTCCACAATTCACCAGAATCAATGTCTTTATTTATTGAACAATGTGGAATAAAAACCAGTAAAATCTTGTTGGCAACCCTCTTTTCCACAGGATTCCTGCTCCCTTTTCAGCCTTCCTTCAGCTCTGGTGTGTTACCCTCAACAGAGGCAAGCTGTCTTGGTTATACTTACACCTGTTTCTTCCCCTGAGATGTTGCCTTTATTGAATTTCATGTTCCCAATTCACCTCTGGCCCACGTGGAGAGAAGTATAATTTAATGTTACTCCTGCCAGTGATCTCATCCTTTCTTGAATTGCTTTTACTAGTTTAACAATCAAAGAATGTTTTGGTCAGCTATTGCCCCATAACAAATCACCCCAAAGCTTAGTGGTGTAAAATAACAGCATTTTGTGATGAATTCGTCTGCTTTGGGAGGTTGACTGGGCTCAGTCAGGTGGTTTTCACTGGGCATCTCCTGCAGTTATAGTCACACAATTGCTGGCACTGGAATATTCTGAATGCTTCCTCCTCACATCAGACTGGGAAGACTCAGACTGGGATGCCTGGGCAGCTCAATAGCTGAGCGTCAGCCTTCAGCTCAGATCGTGATCCCAGAGGTCCTGGGATCAAGTCCCACAAGAGGCTCCCCACAAGGAGCCTGCTTCTCCCTCTGCCTATGTCTCTGTGTCTCTCATGAATAACTAAGTAGAATTAAGAAAAGAAAAGAAAAGAAAAGAAAAGAAAAGAAGAAAAGAAGAAAAGAAAAAGAAAAGAAAAGAAAAGAAAAGAAAAGAAAAGAAAAGAAAAGAAAAGAAAGAAAAGAAAAGAAAAAAGAAAAGAAAAGAAAACTCAGGCAGCTGGAGTTTGGAACTTCTAGGGGCCCTTAGTGTGTTTCTTTATCTCTATGTGTCTCTCCACATGGTCTGTCCAGCACAGCAGCTTTGAAGTAGTTGGACATTTCACGGGGTGGCTCAGGGCTCTGAAGGCTCATGTCCTAGGTGAGACAGAGCCAGGCAGAAGCTGGACCTCCACTTACTACCCTGACTCAGAGGTCACACAGGGTCACTTCCACCCCACTCCATTAGTCAATACAATCACAAAGACAACTCCCCTTCCAGGTTCAAGGGGAAAGGATGTGGACTCCAACTCTTGGTGAGGATGTGGCAAGACTCTGGAGGTGCATGTGGGATTTGGAAATATTACTACAGAGAGTTTTAGAAGGTAACGATCTATCACAAAAGATAACCTTTATT
This sequence comes from Canis lupus dingo, assembly GCF_003254725.2. NCBI lineage: Eukaryota > Metazoa > Chordata > Mammalia > Carnivora > Canidae > Canis > Canis lupus. The sequence goes on along the minus strand of NC_064275.1, from coordinate 13,341,888 downwards.
TTTAGCTATCCGAGAATTGATTATTGTATTGTATCATGTCACCCAGGCACACTGAATGCTAGACCTAGGCCCCTTATTCTGCAGTTCCCCTCCACAGCCCTGTGAGGTGGGCAGCTCAAGGTACAGACTGCCCGTGAACAGATGAGGATACCAAAACTGTTGAAAAATAGATAAATGGCTCTTAAAATATCATATGGAAATATTTTGGGATCTCTGACTCTGACCTAAATTGTCAAATGAAATCAGTGATTAAAAGAGAAGAATACACTACAAATATTTCTTTTAAACAACCACTTGAGTCAGAGGCATGTCTCACATATGTGTCAGGAAGGGAACACTCTTGTTTCTTCATCGTTAGGGACTTCTTAGCAAATGTCACCGGGAGCTGGTTAAAGGATAAGGCCAGAGAAGTTAAAAGATAACCCAATAAATAGTAAGAGATTTACCTCCCAGGATTATGTGGTTACACGTCAGCAGTGGGGTTGGGACACAGGACCCAAAGCCTTCGAGACATTCCAGAGCTTTTAAATTCCAGAGGACTGTCTTTTGTCTCTCCTGTTGACATTTGTTTATATTCCAAAGGGTAGCAATTCAGGATCTGCTCCTTCTCTTCCCAAGGGAACTTTGCTTTCATTAGGGAGATTAAATTTATTTCCCACCCATAGGAGGGAAAACATTATACGAGCTCCCAGATTCATATTTTCAGGTGAGAAAATATGTGGGAGGTGGGAGGTTCCTCACCACAGTGGAGACCCTCATAGGTGTAGAACGATAGTCTGCTCTTATCACATCACTCCAAGGGGAAAAACTGACAGAGGGGAACCAATGAGTAAGACTAAAAATCTATTAGCCCAGAAAAATCTTGTGTCCATATAAATATAGAAATTAAAAACCTATCAATGCAAAACTAGTACAAAATAATTAAATCTATCTCTTTAAGTACATTATTTCCTAATTCTTTTTATGAACATATTATTAGTGTTATATATATATTACTAATATATATAATATACATATTAGTATATATTTAATCTTGCATTCATTTTGACCACAGAAAGTTAGAATTCACTGTTTGTTTGTTTGTTTGTTTGTTTTAAGTAACATGTAGGGGAGGAAAAATTCTCCTCTACCTTCTTTGGGCCTAAATATTAAATTGATATATGACACATTAACAGGGGTAAAGCATACAAATATTATTGAATTTTTATACATGTACACGGAGGCCTTCATAAAACAATGCAGTTTCAGAGAAGTGGCCAGAGCAGGGAGCTTTTATACCTTTTAGTCAAAGAAACAATAAATAAAAACAAAGAATTGGAGTACCTGGGTGGCTCAGTGGTTGAGCGTCTGCCTTTGGCCCAGCTCGTGATTCCAGGGTCCTGGGATTGAGTCCCACATCAGGGTCCCCACAGGGAGCCTGCTTCTCCCTCTGCCTGTGTCTCTGCCTCTCTCTCTCTCTTTGTCTCTCATGAATAAATAAATTTTAAAAAACAAAACAAAACATTGCTGAAACCAAGGGATATGAGCCAGAACAGCAGTCGGTGAAGAAGTAACCAGGAAGATAAAGATTAGTTTTACAGGTTTATTTGTCCAGATCACTGGCCCCAAATTCCCCAAATTCCTATCAACAGGAATGTCTTCCTTCTTCCTCACACAGGGAGGGCACCTTTCATAAGGGAGGTTTAATGTAGTGTAGCATGTCCTGAACCCCATCCTTCTGGAAGTCTTAATCCATGCGTCTATGATTATGGGTCCCAAAGTCTTCTTGACTGGTTCTCCCATGAGGTAGAGAAGCCTCAAGTCCCAGAGAAGACAGGTACAGACTCATTAGGGATCACAGGTACCTCTTCTGTGTCGATACAGCATGAGATTGAAAGTTTGATAAGAGGCAGAAATTTTGTATTTGTCTCTTCCATGATGCCTCTTAACAAATATTTTATTTAAATTCAATTTGCCAACATGTAGTATAACAGCCAGTGCTCATCCCATCCAGTGCCCTCCCCGTCACCCAGTTACCCCACCTCCTCCCCACCCACCTCCCCTTCTGCAACCTTTTGTTTCCCGGAGTTCGGAGTCCCTCCTGGTTGGTCTCTGTCTCACGATGCCTTTTCAGTAACTATTGGTTGAACCAAATTCCATTAATCTGCCAAGATCTAATCTAAAGACCATGAGACTTTCTGGCCTGGGTATCCAGTTGGCATCTTACGGCTTCCAGGGGCTCTTGGTCCTAGAGATGTGGTGGGAGATTGGTCCTGGAGACCACAGTTTGGAAAGGGAGGCTTTTACAGTATCGGTGTCTGTTGAAGGGCAAAAGCACATCCCTTGCTCCCCATCCCTCACCACCTTCCCCCCACTTTTTCAGGCTTATATCTAGATCATGGCAGAAATCCCACAGATTTAAAATCTTGGCATGGGGCCACTCCATTGTCTCTAATCTTTAAAACCAAGCCAGGAGAGTTTGTCAATCCCACTCTTCACCAGTTTGCACAGACTGGGGGGTGGGGGGGGGAAGGTGCTGGGGGCGGCTGGGGGCTGGGGGCTGCCCTGGACTTTCCCCCCAGGGGAGACCACCCTGGGCGGCAGGACAGGCCCAACACGGGGGTCCCCCATACACAGCAGCCCTGGGAGACAGACCCCCCAGGAGCCCAAGCCTGGCGACCCCGACAAGGCCGATCTCTGCTTATTCGAAGCTTGAACGCCAGCTGCCGTCCAGCGAAGGAGCAGCTGTCGGGCTGGGACGCCTGGCCCCTTGCAAGCCTCAGAAAAGCGCTGATCCCTAAATGAATCGGCACCCCTCTCCCGGACACTTTGTTTTTCCCTCTAAACCCAATTCTTCTCACCTGCAGAGCCCTGGGGACCCCCAGGCCCAGAGCAGAGTCCCCGATGTCCCCGACAGGCAGGGCGAATGGGCCCCGGGCTCCAGTCTGGCTCCATGGTGACCTTGGCGGTGACCTTGGATCAGGACGTGGATCAGAAAAGTCAGTCACCTCACACAGGAAAAGAGATTATTCACCTGGGAAGCTAAACATACTCACAGAATCATTCGCAACCCAGTATTCCAGCAAAGCTAGCGCACTCACCTACATTCCCATTTAGCCCTGGACTAAGTCACTCATTCACAAATACAAGAAGAAAATGTAAAAGGAAGGAATAGAAGCCTTATATTATTATTTCTTTTTCAGGGAAGCTAGAGAGACAGTGTCCCCCTTAGGAGCCACACTTCGGGAGGAAACACTCTTAGTTCCTTTTCTCTTTCATCAATGTATTCAAACCATATCTGCTGAACTTCCATCTGCTGCTGCTAGAAATGAAAATTGGTACAACCACTTCGGAAAACTGTTGATGAGTTCTGTGAAAGGTGAAAGATATGCAACACATATGATCTCTCCTTTTTTTTTCTTATGTTAAAAGACAAAATTCAAGTAAATGTGAAGACCTAATTAGCTTTATTAAATAATTCATGAATGGGGAAGCATCCCATCTAGCAAGTATAGGGAGCTTTGCTGAGCTGCAGAAAAGGAAAAGTTTCTAAAGGCAGAGAGAGGGCTTTTTAAAAAGGAGGAGGAGGGATCTCTTTTTTTATTTTCTTAAGATTTTATTTATTTATTCATGAGAGAAACAGAGAGAGAGAAGCGGAGACGCAGGCAGAGGGAGAAGCAGGCTCCATGCAGGGAGCCCGATGTGGGACTCGATCCCAGGACTCAATCTCAGGACTCCAGGATCACACCCTGGGCCAAAGGCAGATGCTAAACCACTGAGCCACCCAGGGATCCCCCGAGGAGGAATTTCTTAGCAAGGAATGCATTGGTTTTTGGTTTTTTGGTTTTGTTTCTTGTTAAAAAAGAAAGAAAGAAAAGAAAGAAAGAAGAAAGAAAGAAAGAAAGAAAGAAAGAAAGAAAGAAAGAAAGAAAGAAAGAAGAAAGAAAGAAGAAAGAAAAGAAAGAAAGAAAGAAAGAAAGAAAGAAAGAAAGAAAGAAGAAAGAAAGAAAGAAAGAAAGAAAGAAGAAAGAGAAAGAAAGAAAGAAAGAAAGAAAGAAAGAAAGAAAGAAAGAAAGAAAGAAAGAAAGAGAAAAAAATTGTTTTGGGTGAGGTCACCTTGCTAGGAGGGAAGGGGTGTCTCGGGGATCACCCCAGGAAATTTTAGTTTGGCTAATTCGAGGGTACATCACTGAGGAGTTTGAACTGCAGTTAGATGCCAAATTTGGGTGACATGGGGCCTTAACATACATGACTCCATTTGTGGCCTGTGGTTTTCTTTTTAACACTTAGAAGTGCAAGTACATATGCACCAAAGCACATGCATGTGAAAGAATGTTCATAGCAACCATATTCATAGTAGCCCCAGATTGGAGACCTACGTTTCCAGCAATGGTGGATTGGATAAAAATGACATATTTACACAGTAGAATGCAATTGAGCTAGGAACACAAACTACAGGCATATACACAAAAATACTTGAATGAATCTTCCAAACATAATGTTTTATGAAAGAAGCAAATGCAAAAGAATGCAAACTGTATTTTTCCATTTATATAAAGTTTAAAAATAGGCAAAACTAATGTGTGGTGTTAGAAGTCAGCATAGCTGTCAGCCTATAGGGAATGTAGCAACAGAGGAGCATGCAGGGAGTGCCTCTCGGGCCCTGGGAATGTTCTGTTCTTTGATCTGAGCACGGGTTACATGGATGTGTTCACTGTTCACTATCAGAAAATTAGCTGAGCTGTCGTGTGATTTTTGATTCATGTCATTGTGTAATGCTTGATCAAAAAGTGTACATGAAAAAATTGTGTTGTGTTGTGTATCAGGTGCTGAGTAGCAGAAACAAACACTGTGCTAAGACAGTTTTCACCCTCTAGGAGCTCACAAGCTTGAGGCAGGAGACAGACATTCAAGGAGATGATTTAGAATGACAGGTAGCATGGGAAGCCCCAGGCAGGGGCTGTGAAGTGGACAATAGCAGTAGAGAAGAAGTCAAGAGAGATTCCTAAGGGAGGTGAAGGTCACCTGATGCCGAAAGATTACTCAGAATCAGCCCATCGTTAAAGAAAGCATGGTAGCTTCACAGAGAAAGGGAAGCAGGCAAAGGCCCAGGATCCCAGTGAACAGCAAGCATATGAAGGAGCCTATTTGGTCTCTCAAAAGAGATATAAAAAGTCCTACAAGGTTTCTGACTCATTTCAGCTCACAATGGGAGAAAACCCACAGGTTTCTGCTGGAGAAATGAGACCACATCCATTAATACAATTTACCTGCTTGTTCTAGGACATTCCTTTGCCCAGGGAGGTACAACGGTCAAGGGTCAGAAAATATGGTCTCCTATAGTCATGAGCACTTGGTTAGAGACTGTCTGTCTGGAAAGGGGTGATGAAGTGAGAGGCACCAACAAGATGTTTTGCTTGCAGTAGATTTGAGAAAGAAGGACTGGGAAGTTCCTACTGTCTCATAGGTTTAAAGGAGTGTTGATCTCTGAAGGGTTTAGTCAGTTTGAAAGGTTGACACTGTGAGCCTGCAGGGGAGAAAAAAATTTTTCCCTCTACCCTTCTAGCCTGAACCCCCTTATAATGAGAGACAAATTAACAAAAGAAAAACAAACAAATGTGTTAATATGCATACCTCCTGTATATGTGGGAGATACCCAGGAAAACGGGCCAACTCTCCAAGATGGCCCGAGCCATACTTTAAGTACCATTTTTAGCTAAAAGGCCAAAAGAAGGATGTTGGGGGAAAGGGAGGCCAGTTATGGGAAGTTGCCAGTCAAAGCACAGAGTCAGGGTAAGATCATCATGCAAATTTAAGCCTGTGCCTTCCCCACTGATCAGAGCTTCTGGTGATCTAGGTCATGCTCCTCTTCCTGGAAGAGAAGGATACTCTTACAAATGGAGGTTTATAAAAAATAAAAATAAAAAAATTAACAAATGGAAGTATCCTTTATAAGTATAAATTTTCCTTACAAAACAGTGACTTCTACTCTGTTTTCAAAGCTTCTCTGTGTCTATTTCTCAGCATAATCCTCTGCCAAGGAGGCATGTTTTGGGGTGGCATATTTTGCTTCCTTTCAAGACTATAAGGAATATAGCACCATATCTAAAAGTTCTTTCCTTTGTGTTAAAGTAACCAGTGAGGCTCGAAATGGAGGCACTCAGGCCCCATTGCAGCACACCAAAAATTCAGTAAGTTTCTATGTTAGGCTTTCCCAGAAAAGGAAGGCCTAAGTCAACCAATCAGCACTTGCTTGCTCAGCACAAGTTATCTGACCCAGTTCTAAGATTTCCCTTTGCTCCGTAGAAGAGCTTTAACCTTGTTTTAGCCAAACGTTGAATGTCCAGTTTAACTTCCTTTCTCCTGCTCACTTTGGTTACAAATGTCCCTTGCCCTTTACAGCTTTGTAGAGCTTCTCTGTCCACCAGCATGGATGTCGCCCAATTCAGGAGTCATTGAATAAAAGCCTACTAGATCGGTAAGTTAGCTGTGGAAAATTTTCTTTCAACATAACTAAGAAATTGGCTTTCTTTTTATCACTAACTGTCCCACCGTGTTTACACAGAAATATGCACCTAAGGACTTGATGTTGGCAGGATTTCTTTAAAGTCAAAGAGCTTAAGCCTTTCTAAAAGGAAAAGGTATTCTTCATTAGGAACATCGTGGGCACTTGCAGCAAATTGCTGTCTCTTTGCCCTTTGATGTATACTTGAATTAACCAACCTCTTATATAGGTGACCCTAGCTTATTCTCCAGAGCCACCACTTGCTGATTCAGTTTCAGAATGAATGGATGAGCAGCTCCTTGTGAGGGACCAAGCACCTCCTACCCGCTGTGCTTGTTAAGGGACTTTAATTCAAAGCCTAGAAATTGAGGTTTTAACATTCTTAGCTCAGGAAAAAGGAAGTATTTAAAAATAATTAAAAATAGGGTGCCTGGGTGGCTCAGTGGTTGAGTGTCTGCCTTCCACTCAAGTCATGACCCTGGGATCCTGGGATGAGTCTCACATTGGGCTCCCCGCAGGGAGCCTGCTTCTCCCTCTGCCTATGTCTCTGCCTCTTTCTGTGTGTCTCTCATGAATAAATAACTAAAATCTTTAAAAAAAATAATTAAAAATAAAGTGCTCTATTAAAATACTCAGATACTAGGATCTGTACTCCAACATAGTAAGGTTTCCTTCTTGCAAAGCTGTAGAGTCATGACCCTCAACTCCTTCTTTCAGTGACTTAATTCAAGAAACTAGAATATTTGACAAAATCCTTTAATTCTTCACATGATCTGCCCCCACCATAAGACGTGAAGGCACTGAGGCAAATTAAGTCCCAGGGATTGATCGCTAGGGTATCCCATAGTTCTCCAAAGTAGTTGGGCGATATGTTCCTGAGTCAAAGCCATATATTAAAAGGAACAAACCATATCACCAAGAAGGAGACAAGATTTTTAAAATCCTTTCTCTAGAGTAGAGGTCATAAACTAAAATCCTGAAATATGGCAGAGGGAGGAGCAAGAGATGGAAAAAGCTAATCTGAGTCAGGAGCAGACATCCAGCCTACAAGTACTCAAGATGGAGCAAGCACAAAAGAAATCCAGGAGTGAAAAGTTATAGTGCTCATGAACAAAAGCATATTGGGATCACAGCCAGGAGAAGCTGAGAGATCTACTGACCCTAGGAAAATTCTTTGGGAATACTTTACTCTGGCTGTCTTCCCACTGGGCCCGTGCCTTGACTGATGTTGAGAGATTTCTCACATTCACCATGACATGGTCACCAAGGGCAGAAGATCATGCAGCATCTCATAGTTGTGACTCCCTGCCTGGGGCTTTTCCTGGTCAGTGAGGTCTCAGGTGTCATAAGGTCTCACCAGTCCAACAAATATTTGATTAGAAAAACTGGTTAGATGCTAGTTTCAGCCACATTATAGACTGAATAAACTGCAATCCTCCATCTACCAAACACCTTCAAACACTGGATAAACATAAGTAAACATCCTTATAAATTTTTATCTGAGAATACTAAAAAGTAAAGGTACTTCCCAGTGGCCAAAAACAAAGAAAAAGCTGGAAACCAGGGTAGTAAGTATATGAGTTGATGCTGTGGCTGCTGTGAAGATGAAATGGGGCTTGGGTACAGAGGGGAGGAAAAGTAATTTTCCTTCTACACTTCTGAGTTCCTAGCTGAGACCCCTGTAATAAAGACAAATTAAACAAGAGAAAAACAAACGGAAGTTTATTAACACGTATGCCTTATGTACACATGGGAGACACCAGGGGAAAATGGGTAACTCAAAGAGGTGGCTTTGAATTCAGGACTAACACTGTCTTAATAGGAAAAAGTGAAGGGGGATAAGTTTAGGGAGAGTAAATGATCTCAAGGAAAGATGGATGAGCCCTTAGAAAAAGAGATGGGAGGTACAATACTTTGTGACAAAGTTTGTCTGGGTGTGAAATCAACCTTTCCTCTCCTCTCCTATGATGAGTCAGTCCTCTATGGTTGACTGAACTCCGGAAGAGGAGATCTAGGACAGTTGAGCTCTTTTTTGGAAGATCTGTCTTTAGGCAGATAAGGGGAGTTCAGAAATTAAGTTAAGAAATTAAGAATTAAGTGACTTTCAAGAGCCTGCAGGAGAAATAGGAGGAAGGAAGGAGACAGGAAGGAAGGAAGGAAGGAAGGAAGGAAGGAAGGAAGGAAGGAAGGAAGGAAGTCATTCTGTCTGTCTGAGTCATTCATTCCAATGCAGTATATCTCCTGTTCAGAACAGAAGATTGTACCAGGTTCTCGTATTCACCTGGTACGCGTTTACTAAATTTGTAGCCATTCAACTAGAAAGTGGTAAGAAAAAGCCCCTGGAATACTGACCATGTCAACTCGATCTTGGTCCTACAGTGTTGGCAAAGACCCAACTCAGAGCACCCAGCATCTAGTAGTAGTATGGATGTTTACACACATTGTCACAGTTAAGTGGAATAACGCCTGGGTTCCTATTGTGATAATAATCACTCTGTGTGAAACTAATGTGTGCAAAGCACAATAATGGGTTCAGTTTTGCCATAAAAAAGTATACATGTAAGGCAAAATACACTCTAACACTGTTTTAGCAAGCTCAACACTAGCATTTATATACGGGCACTTACAGATGTACCAAAATAGACCATCGTAATGGAATGAAACACACCTCTTCTCGAAAACAGGTATAAATCAGTGGAGTTAACTGGTGAAGTGGAATGGTCCAAGTCACAGCAGTTATTCTTGCTGGGTGTCAAGGTGGGAATGTTGATTTATGTTAGGAATATGGGAAGAAAGAATAAAATTGTCTCCATAAGCATTAATTTTCCTGAGCAAAACTCTATTCTCTGGCAGAAAGAAAAAAAGAGAGAGAGACAGAGCCCCTACTCATTTCTACTAAAAAAGAGATCAATGCAGTTAAACTAGAAAGTGGTTCTCAGCCCTGGCTGCAAGTTAAATTCCTCTGGGGAAATTTTTTTAAATGTCAGAGTCCCCAGCAAATTCATTAAATCAGAATATGTGGGAGTAGAATCTGGCATTAAGAGTCAAGAACTACAGGACTTAAGTGAACAGAAAATTTAGAATTACTTAATTAGGTGATTTTCAAAATAATTATTTTTAAATTGTTGGAGACTTTTCTTCAAACCCAATTAAAGCAAACTAATTAAATACATAAATTTGGGCTCCGCTTGTTTAATCAAGGTTAGGAAAGGAGGGTCGGGGTTGAGAAGAGGGTGTCCCGACTTTCATCTGCTTACACGTTCTATCCTTCTCCCTGTCCTCCAAGACCCCTAGTGGTTCTGGTCTCCCTAGAGCCAAGTTAAAAACTTCTGATCTGAAAGATTCAAATGTTTTATGTGACAGATGAGGAAGATGCTGCTTTTTAGTGCCTAGAAACAGATTAATAGTCTTCGTAGATATCCATAAAGAAAAATATCACCTCAAGTGCAGGCCTATCAAAGATTATAAAATGTTTTATAAAAAGCTTTACAATGATGGGTCATCTGTCCATGCTGGTTTCAATACAAAGTCAGGGGGATGGACGAGATGAATTCACATGATTCTCTTTTCACATCCCCATTTTTACCAATCAGCTTGTCTTTTAGCCAACTTTCCCAGCAGAGGAACACTGAAGCTACTCTTGAAAAAGATTTTTTAAAAATATATTAGCTTAAGCTTTGTTAATTACTGTTGCTGTGTAATGATTCAGTTATGATAATTAATGGATTAATCGTTTGTAATTGTGCCCTCAAGCAATTCTGTGAAGGGCACAATTCTAAAAATTCAACAAATACAAGTTACAGGCAATACGTGTCCAAGCAGCACCATTTAAGTGCTATTTCATGAACCATAATATTTCGATTCCATTAACTTAAAAGGATTAGCTTCCAAGGTATTGTTGTGTTCTGATCCTATTTCATATTAATTATTCTTGCAATACCAATAACATCAGAGTTTGTACGGCACCTTTCATTCCTGTAGTGAAAGCAAGAGAGATAGGAAGTATTCCCGTTTTTTTGTTTTGTTTTGTTGAGAGAGAATGGGGGGAGGGAGAGAGAGAGGATCGTAAGCAGACTCCACACCCACGGTGAGCCCAATGAAGAACTTGATCCCATAACCCTGAGGTCATGACCTGAGCCAAAATCAAGAGTCCGGTCACTTAACCGACTAAGCCACCCAGGCACCCCGGAAGTACTCCAGTTCAATTAAACTCAACAACTATTTATGGGTGCCCACTGTGTGCTGGACACTGAGACAGATACAAAGACATGTGAGGCGGGGTCAGTGGTCCAAGGCAAGCAAATAGGCTCTAGGATGTGCTAGCTCCAATTTATCGAGCACCTACAACGGACCCGATAGATTCACACATCTTACCTTTCATTTTCTTGATGATGGTGCAGGGTAGGAACTATCGTTTCTATTTTACAGATGAGGAGAGATTAAGAATTTACCCCTAGGGGCACCTGGGTGGCTCAGTGGTTGAGCATCTGCCATTGGCTCAGGTCATGATCTCAGGATCCTGGGATCAAGTCTCGCATCAGGTTCACCCACAGGGAGCCTGCTTCTCCCTCTGCCTGTGTCTCTGCCTCTCTCTGTGTGTCTCATGAATAAATTATTAAAAAAAAAAAAAGAACTTACCCATAGCCACTCTACTAGTATTTAACAGAGCTGGAATTTGAACCCAGGGGTGAGTTGCGGGAAAATTCTGCTTTTCCCTAGTAGGATACATAATCAAAAGACTCCCCACAGAATCATAAAGTGGGCAATATTTGCCTTTGGTTTCCCTGCTACCCCCTCCCCATTTGTATGATCTCATTTCTCCACTGGAGTCTTTCCCCTCCCCAACCTGTTTGCCAGTATTTTCTTTGTTGTTCTCTGGATTCTAAGCACAACATAGAAGCAGTCCATATAGACATGCCCTCTCCCCTGAGTCTCTTCGACTCTAGACCAGAGTCGTCTGATAAAACATGCAGCAATAACAGAAATGTTCTCTATGCCCACTGTCCAGTATGGTGACCGCACGCAGCTACTTAGCACTTGAAACGTGGCTGGTGTGACTGAGAAACTGAATTGTTGATTTTATTTCAATTAATTTAAGTTTGAATTTATGTTTAAGCAGCCACACATAGCTAGTGTCTATCACAGCTGACAAGACAGCTCTAAAACAGCTCAGCTCCCTCTGGGTTTCAAACATTCCTTATCTGTGTTTGACTTTTGTCAGAGCCTGTTCGTCTAGCGCCGCTTACCTCATCAAATACATGAAAGGTGATTAATTTGTGTGTGTGCTTCCCAGAAATATGGTTGTATTCGAGCAGAGGCCTTCTGGATAAGAAAATGTGAATTTTCAGATGCAATGACAAGATACTAAGGATGTTTGGGGTTTTTGTTTTGTTTTGTTTTGTTTTTTTTCATCAAAAGGACCTTTAAGTTTCAATAATGGCCAGATATTAGTCGCGCATATTTCTGGTCACATTGAGCCTTTATGATAATCAAACAATTTGTATCACATACCCTGTCACAGAACTCAGATATTTTCTTTTCTTTTTTTTTTTTTTAAGATTTTTATTTATTTATTCATGATAGACACAGAGAGAGAAGAGAGGCAGAGACACAGGCAGAGGGAGAAGCAGGCCCCATGCAGGGAGCCCGACGTGGGACACAATCTCGGGTCTCCAGGATCACACCCTGGGCCAAAAGCAAGCACCAAACCTCTGAGCCACCCAGGGATCCCCCAGACATTTTCAACTATTTTTCCAAAGTACTTTTCTTGGTGTACATTTTGTTCTGTTTTTTTGCTTCCTTTCCATACTGGAACCCAAAAAGTTAACAACACCTGGAGTACCCAGTTTCATGAAAGATGCTGCTGCCAGGAGCGCAAAGGTAAAAGCCACAACCTGTGCCACCCCCGTAGCAGGTGTCTGGGAGGTGCTAAAAAGGCTACAACAGGCTCTCCACCCCAGTTATTGCATTTTTCCCCCAGAATTACAAAATTGAAGGTTTTCAGAGTAAAAAAGTGAGAAGGAGCCAAGTGTGTAGCTGAGACACAAAAGCAGACACTATAAGGGTAGCCCCGGTGGCTCAGTGATTTAGCGCCGCCTTCAGTTCAAGGCGAGATCCTGGAGACCCAGGATCAAGTCCCACGTCAGGCTCCCTGCATGGAGCCTGCTTCTCCCTCTGCCTGTGTCTCTGCCTCTCTCTCTCTCTCTTTTTCTCTCATGAATAGATATAAAATAATAATAAATAAAATAAAATAAAATAAAATAAAATAAAATAAAATAAAATAAAATAAAACAGACACTAAAAGCTGAACTTAGCTAATCAAGGGACTTTGGGAAAGGAGAAAAATGCATAGTGCTGGGAGAAGATGGATCACAAATCAAAGCAGAAGCTAAAGCCCAAGCACCAAGTAGGACAACCCCAAATCACACTCCAGGTGGGAGGGGACCAACTCAAAGGGTCTTAGAAAATAATACAAGTTCCGGAAGTTGATTCTGAGGGTCCTTTGCTTTCTGGAAGGTTTTTCCATGTGACACTCACATGGTCACCCAGCCTTACCTTGTCACCAGCAAGATGACTAAAGGATGTATGAGGATTGGCCTTGCCCACTTCTTTGGTGTGTATGAATTTAGTGCCAATCCTTGACTATGCCATATGCTCTTGGCCTTCAACTTCAGGAGACTGACATTAATAGGTGTGAGACATTACAAATGATATATTTTGTCTCTGCCCCTGATTCCTGCTAATCTTTGGTCTTTGACCCCAGTTCCTGACACAGAACTCGTGACTCCCTTGGATTTCTTTTGTTCCGATGAGGTGACCCTTGGTGAGCCCCTGGATGGGGGTGGCCACCAGAAAGACCAAATCATGGTTGCAGCTTGAAACTTTCAGCCCCATCCCTATTCTCCAGAAAGGGGAGGAAGCCAGAGATTGAGTTAAGATTGATTATGCCTTTGTGATGAAGCCTCCAAAGAAGTGAGCTTTTCTGAGAACTTCTGAGTTGCTGAGTATATTCACTTGCTGGGAGGATGTTCTACCCCAATTCCATGGGACAGAAGCCCTTGCACTTGGGACTCTTCCACACCTCACCTTCTATATCTCTTTATCTGGCTTTTCCAACTGTATCCTTTATTATACTCTGTAATAAATAGGTAAATGTAAGGAAGTGTTTTCCTGAGTTCTCCAAGGAGAAGATTGTGAGAACCTCTATTTGTAGATTGTGGGACCCTCCATCTGTAACCAGTTGGTCAGAAATACAGGTGACAGTCTGGGATTTATGGTTGGTGTCTCAAGTGAGTCTGGGCCCTTCACCTATGGGATCCACACTAACTGCAGGTAGATAGTGTCAGAAATGACTTGAATTGTAGGACACTCAGCTGGTGCCAGAGAATCGGTCGGTGTGGGAAAAAACCCACACAGCCGTGAATGAGAGGAAAGGGAGTATCTCCCAGAGAGCAAATCAGGAAAGGCAGGCACCCACAGAACACAGCTGAACAGATTCTTAAAAACAAACACCTCTGAATTTTCACTGAAAAAAAAAAAAAAAACCACGCTTGGAGGTATCATCAGTGTTTATTCTCAGAAATGTTCTGATTCTCTGATTTACAACCGACACACCCTCACTCTGGGTTAGTCATATGAAAACACCACGTCCCTCGATTCTTACTGAAATGAGAGGACTGCCCTCTGAGAAGAGCATTCGGGTTTATATTTGTATCCATGACATCTGGCTCTTCTTGGGGGGGGGGCGCAGAGCCCCTCCCAGGTACGCAGCATCGCAGCTTTACAGCAGGTGCGAGGTACCCCCATTTCACAACGGCTAGAATACTAAATTGGGTAAGCAAAATAAAATGTCTTTTTAGAGGGTTTGCCACCATTAATTTTGCATCTCTTGAAGATGACTTTCTTCAGTGCTCAGGTGGGCAGCCCATGCTTTGGCTCCAGGACCAGGGACGAGAGGACTGGACATTCCCTGATCTGAAGCTGTTTCTGGTCGGGTGGGGGGGGCCTCATCCAGCCTTCGGGCCAGTGAGTCTGCAGAGCTCACTGCTCTCACCCCTTAGATTTCGTCCTGCATACATATGAAAAGGAGCTGATTCTCCTTGCCAGAGCCTTTCTGATTTGACAGAGGGTGTAAGATATATTCACTCAAGTGAGAAAAAAAGGAAATTGAGGTCTGTTTGTATTTCCTTTAGGCTATAAGCTCCCTAAGCAGAGACCATCACGTTTTTAAATCCTTGGTGGACTGTAACGGTAGCATAATATTCTGCATCGAATTAGTCATTTCATTAATTTTATTGGAGCCACGATGGTGACCCCGGGCCTAATTCGAGGGGATCGCCCTTGGTGTAGGCTGGAAGATAAGGCCGTGTGTAGCACGGAGGAGGCGATGCATGTTACAAAGGACAACTCTTCTACTTGCTGCTCGGCGGCCACTGCCACCCTTGTTTTGCATTTCTCATTTCCTCCGGGGGGCAGGCCCACGGAGGCCCCGCATGGGACCCGGCAGCAAGGCAGGTGCCCACAGCCAGCAGAAGAAGGCAGGGAGGGACAGAGTTCCCAACTCATTTAATGCTTCAGGATATTGAGAGACCAGTTTTATCAATGGATCATGGTTTGTTTGTTTGTTTTTAATGATGAAATAATTTGAATACACATATACGTGTACGTGTGTGTGTATAAATAAGTGCATGTGGGTATTTTTTTACTCAAAAGACATTATTCTCAGAAAGGCCACAGGTGTTTAAGAACCCTTACCAAATTTCTAATCTACTCCATGGTGACTCTTCAAACTAACTTCCCCCCACGATTAACTCATTTTCCAAGCTCTTTCAAGAGTGCTCATGATAAGCTTCTGTCAACACCCAAGGGAGTGCTCCTGCTGTCTAGGCCCACCGGATTCCAAGGCCCAGAGCAGCAGGTGATGTCATTTTCACACCGCAGAGAGTTTATTTCCTGTTTTCTGAAGCTGGCTCCTGCCCCCGGTTTTCTCAGAACAGCTCATTATATAAAAAGTCACTTGAGGAAGAAATGGTTGCACAGGAAGATTAGTTGTCCTCATGTGTGCGTGGTTTTATAGCCACTGCTTAATTCTTCTGGTACAAAGTACAACTAACATTTGAGTCTGTCTCACCATGAAGAAACAGAGATTACTGTGATTACCAAAAATAAGTCACATTTGTGGTGTCTTTCCACAGCCTGGTTGCCTAATCCTTCCAAGTTCATCTAAGGACCCCCTCTCCATGACAACCCCACTCAACATGGTTTTCTTCCTGCCCTGGTGTTTTATTACATAGAAGTGGAGACTTATTTTCATGATGCTTGGTATATTTTTGCCAAGAGGAGGGGGAAAAAAGACAACTTGGTATATTTTTGCCAAGAGGAGGGGGAAAAAAGACAAACATGTTAAGGACAGGGACTGAATTACATGCAGTATTTCTTTAGAAGCCCACTCATCATCTAAAACAGCACTAGGTACGTGGGGGCCCCTCCATAAATATTTGCTAAAAAGGAAACTAGAAGCAAATGTTAAGTCAAACTCAAACTCATGAATCATCTTTTACAAAGAATTCAAATAATTCCACAGCTATTTCCTTCAATTACTGAGATGCCTCAACTTCTCCAGAAAACCTTTTTAGACACCCCGATTCTGGATGTGTTTGTTGTCCATCCTGTGAGTGCCGATTGAAACTTGGCTAAGTATGTCGGCTGTTTCCCCTACCAGCTTGGGAGATCAGTCCTAGCATTTAGTAGGTGGTTTTTATAAGGTTGTAGAGTGCAGTGGTTGAGCACATGAGCCCTGGAATGAGATTTCCTGGTCAGTGTTTCATCTGTCACTCCTAGGCTGTGAGAGCTTGGGAAGAGTTATTTATCCCCTCTGTCCTTCATTTTACTCATTTGTAATATTAAATGAATAGTAGTACCCACATGGCTTGTTCTGATAATTAAATGATATGGTACAATTAAGTGCTTAGCGCAGCATAGAAAGAAAGTCGTTAACTTGTTCATTTATTTGCTTACTTTTTATTGTCTTCCCTACCCCGCACCCCCGCTGGAATGAAGGCTCTGGAAATGTGAGAAGTTTTTCTCATTTGCTCATTGCTGTATCCCCAGCACCTAGGACAATACCCAGGCGCCCAGTGCATCCTTCTAGACTATTTGTTGAATGGATAGATCAGCGAACGACCTGTGAGTTTGTCACCATGTGTTCAAGCCATGGCAGGCCAGCCAGTTCCTACAGAAGTAGAAGGACCAATGCTCCTAGCACAGTCTTTAGACATATTAGATACTCAACAAATATTGGTGCCTTGTCCTTTCCATTGTCAGTCGCAGTCTCTTGTGTGAGAATGAGACCCCTTGGCAATATCCGCTTTGGAGTTGGGTGACAGTGACAAATATGAGGACAGATATCAGCAATCGCAATCTCTCTTTCAGACATGCCCATATACAGCCTTGCTCTAAACAATGACAGTCATAACAACTATTTCAAAACAACTCACGCAATGCAACTTCCTGGTTATCATTCTTATCTCAGTAGATATTGGAATCCAAGTCTTTGTAGAGTTTATACCCAACCAGAGATTCATATTTTGTAGTCCCTGACATCATCATTTAACAAACAGGAACTTGACATTTTCAATATGAGAAATTTATTGTGACTTCTTTTTTCTCTGTAGAAGAAATTTTTAAAGCATCTCAAGTAAGGAGAACATGATGTACTAAAAATTTGGGGGAGGGGTGGTTTGAGGGCTTTTTTTATGTATATATAAATGGAGTTTAGGGGACATGGCTAAATTCATCGAAGTTTGAATTTATTTTTGCTCAAGCCAATTGTCAGCACAGTGTAGAGAGAATAAGGAAACCAGGCTTTACTATTACTCGTTGTGCCCCTATCTGGTGAGATGACCTTGAATAGTCACTACATTTCTTATCACTCATGTAGGGGGTTGTTGAGGAACTGATCTCCAAAATCTTCCCAGCCCCAGCCTTCAGGGAATTTTCAGCTGATGCTGCCCTAACAAATCTCTAATGGATGAACCAATCAGGGATGACTTCCTGATTTGACTCCCTGCAAAACACAGCAAAGGTTAATAAGAGGTGGGTTTTGCACTCAAAAATTGGAGCACACTCCAATGTGACAATATATAAGAATGATGGGATTAGATGGGTAAATTTTGAAAACAAAGCAAATCCTTGTCCCATCGCTTTGATTTTCTTTTAAATACACAATTTAATTTGCTTTAAGAGATTGTAATAAAAATCATGCTAAAGAAGACTGGAAACTTCCTATGGTTCTAGGGAAGGAGAACAGTAGTGGTGGTGGAAAAGGATGGTGGTGGGATGGGTTGAAGGGATCGACGGTCAGCTCTATGATGCCAAATGTGTTCCTTAGTCTTGCTCACCCTGTTTCCCAGCATCCTCCTCAGTGATAGGAGCATAATGTCCTTCCTGTCTACCTCATACACTATGAAGGAAGATCACATTTTTAACAAGTTCATAGAAATGCTTTGAGATGGTAAAATCTACTGCCATGTGTTTAATCATTCTAACATCTACACAATAGACTAGGGATGAATAACACCACAGGTGACATGAACCTTGTTCATAATTCAGATGTACTAAAGCATAGTTTATTTTCTACCACTAAATTTCATGTCCATTTCAAGCTTAGAAACCCAATCTCCCAAGCACTGTTGTGCTTCTTTTCTACGGAAGGAATGTAAATTCTGGGGCTTCACAGGGGACCAAGGTGTGGGTTTGGGGGTGGATGGCACCTGGCTTCAAGAGCTTTCTGCTGGCGTGTCCCTGTGTCCTCATCTGTTGACCCACACAAGTTGCCAGTGAAATACCCTTTCTGTCCAACTGGCACCTTTATACCCCATGACTCTCCCCGCTGCCTCTGTACCTACTTGGAGGTGTGGGGATTTTCCTGTGAGGCTGCGCAAAGACCTCTTCCTTTCACTGAAGTCCCTCTTTGTGGTCTTCCTGTCCCTGGGCTCAATCATCTTCTCATCCGTCACCCAGTCCTTTTTTTTTTTTTTTAAGATTTTATTTATTTATTCATGAGAAACAGAGAAAGAGAGGCAGAGACATAGACAGAGGGAGAAGCAAGCTCCCCGCGGGGACCCTGATGTAGGACTCGATCCCAGGACCCCAGGATCATGACCTGAGCCAAAGGCAGACGCTCAACCACTGAGCCACCCAGGCCTCCCTGTCATCCAGTTCTGATTGTCTCTTAGACTCCTAGTTATTAATAGGAAGGAAACATCTGTCTTCTCCTTTCTGGTCTCTTTACAGGGGAAACCTGTACAGGGGAAACCCCTCCCAGTCCCCAGAGAAGACTTCTTCCCTTATTATCCTTTATAATATTCTCCTTCCCAAAGATTTTGTTTTTCCTCAAAGTGCTCATCCTTCCCCGAGGTCTTAGGTTTAACCTGCTGACCCTTCCTCCCCTGCTCTCCACTGAATCACATCCTCCTTTGAAATAATGAGCAGAACTGCCTGGATACCTGAAGGGATGGAGACAACAGTGGAAAATACTGACAGCGTGGTAGAAATGTCAGCTAATGTGAAATATAAATCTTAAAACATTTTCTAAAGGTTAATATCCCACTATTGCTACCAACAATAATCATGGATGTGTAGAAATACATCTGGGTTAGTCTGAGTTTGAGACAGTCCACAGAAAACAAAAGGAAGGAAGGAGGGAGGGAAGGAAGGAGAGAAGGAAGGAGGGAAGGGAGGAAGACCTCAGCTGGTGAGGACAGGAGAAAATAACACATGGTCTATAGCACGGCTACTTTCAAATCTTATTAGATTCTCCAGGAGCAGCATCGTTTTGTCACATGACTGCTGCCTCTCTTCTGGGACTGAGCCCTGCTCTGGGGCTGGTTAGTAGCAGGAAGGAAGCACCTGTCCTGTGCCCTCCACCCTCTGGTGTTCGGGTCAATGCAGGCCTGTGCCCTCGGCTGATGAACAAATGTTCACCTCCTCTGCTCCCCGTCTGCCTCCCGGGCCCCCTCCAATCCCACCACTCCTGCTCCACCTGCCAGGCTGCAGTTTAACTTACTGTCTTTGAAAAATGTCCAGGTGGATCTATTAAATCAATGAATGCAATACGCTGAGCACAAGGCAATGGCAATTCTATGGCCTCCCTTGGGATGATGGGTGATGCCATGGGGTGTTGGGAATCTAAGCCTGAATAGCCTTGCTTTGGAAGAAGGGAGGACAACTGAACCATTTCTTCCACTACAATGTATAATAAAATGCAAATACTATCCCTTTCCTCCATGCCCGTCAACCCTATTTATGTGCTGAAAAGTCTAAATATTTATTAACTTCTATTTACAGAATTCATTATAGCTGCACTCAGCCAGGGCACACGCATATTTTGAAAACATATGGCGCTGTAAAAAATAGCATCGTGTCGAAATAATTAGGAAATAATTGTGCTTTCATTTTAAAGACACAGGGTGCTATCAAGCTTAATACAATGACCAAAAGAGGTGGTGCTTGCATGAGGACGCGCAATCAACAGGTTCCCATTAGTCAGATCAGCAAGGTACCACTGGCATTATTTCACATGGGAAAACATGACTTGTTCACATTTGGGGAATCACTAGCTAGGCCACCTTACCTGACCAGTGGTGTTGAAGGGGACAGAGAAAGGCTCCTTAAAAGTCTGCTTCTAGGGATGTGTGGGTGGCTCAGTGGTTGAGCATCTGCCTTTGGCTCAGGTTGTGATCCTGGAGTCCCAAGATCGGATCTCACATCGAGTTTCCCACAGGGAGCCTGCTTCTTCCTCTGCCTTTGTCTCTGCCTCTCTCTCTGTATCTCTTACAAATAAATAAAATCTTAAAAAAAAAAAAAGTCTGCATCTAGCCATGTTCCAGCTGCTTCTGTGAATCAGAAAGCTGGTTTCATCCAGTCACGGAAAGAGGGGAGACCCCCGTCCAGACTCCTGTGACTGGGATGGTCCGCTTCTAGGGTGTCTCCAGATGTCAAGGATTGGTGGAGGTAGGTAGGGAGGGAGACATGGGCCGTGCTCTTCTAGAAGCTACTTTCCCTTATTTTTGACTATCGATAATTGGAAGTGATACTGTCCCTGTCTCATCCACAGTGCGATGAAACACAGCCCTCTTCCCCCAACGGAGGCCCACACGGATGTTCTGGGACTGCCCCTCTCTGCGTGACCATTTCCCACAAGAACATAAAGTGACGGACAAGCTGCCCTATCTTTCCTCCCCACCCCCTTCATCATCATGCTTTGTTACTCAACTAACACCATTTGCCCAAACGCATGAGAAAACAGCCAGCAAAGGACTCAATACTTGGAGATTCTACAGAGCAGGGAAAACCGCTTTTCCTCGGGAACGTGGGCCTCTCCCAATCTGGGCGGCCACCCAGTTTTCAAAGGTCTTGAGCAAATCACATTTCAGACACACTGAAGTGCTTGAGATTTGCATCTCCTGCTTTTGTATCAGCACCAACAGTCTTACCAGTCCCTTTTAATATGATTAAAAAAAAAAAAAAAAAGACCAGATCTTGAAGACTGTTGAAGCACCCGTGACCAGCCACAAACTTTGTACCATAGATGTTGTGTTTTCCCTTTTATGTCTTCGAATAGACTGCCAGCCTCTGGCTTATCAGCACTTCGCAGCAGCAGTGAGAGACAGGGAAGGAGGAGGATGCCAGCAGGTGGAATTCCGGGTAACACACGGGCCGGGTGAACCCGCAGGGAGGCTGCTGTGAGCTCTCACTGCCCTTCCCACTGCTCACCCTGCGCTGGCATGGCTGCAACTTCATGTTGCAGCCTGGATGTGAAAATGCCCGCCTCCCTAAGGTTAAATTATACACTTTATGGAGCAATCTGCATACCTTTGCATCCGTTCTGCGTCCTAGAACCTGGGCAGCATCTGTATATTGATAGGGTTTAGGTGTTTTTTTTTTTAATAAAAATAAATGTATAGTGTACAGCTCTGTAACTTGCTTTTTTGATTGTTGGCAAACGCCTCTTTGTGTCAGTAAGTATGGACATCAGAATAATTGGCGGCTGCAAAATATTTCACTGTATGGTGCTATCATGATTTATTGACGCAGTCTCCAACAGGTGGACACGTTGGGTGCTTGCACATGGGGCTGCAGGGCTGCCTCTCGTTCCCAGGCTCGGGTTTCTTGGGAGAGAGAGTCAGATCTCAGACTGACCTGGTGCTGAGGCCCCGGGGTCAAGTCAGCACAGTTTTTCCAGTGCTAAAGGAGCCTGAAGTAAGAGGGAGAGAGGGAAAGAGAGAGAGAGAGAGAGAGAGAGTTGTTACCCTGCCCCCAGGCAACCGTTCAGCCAACAGGAGACAGAAAGGATGAATAAGTGCTCTGGCCTCTTGCCCTTCTGAGGGGCACCCCTGAGGGCACAGTAGGGTTGAGCCCCTGTAGCCCAAGACATCCCCTCATTATATCTGCTTCCTCTTCTACCCCAACTCTCTCCCTTCTGCTTCTCGGGATTATCTTGGAAATCAGCTACCTGTGTGCAGGCAGTGTCCTGCTTTCAGACTCCGAACCCAAATAGGGACTATGATAAACATCGATGCACAAGATGTCCTTGAATGTACATCCCTGCCATCGATCTAATTATCTCCTTAGGATAAATTCCTAGAACACGTACACTGCTGACTCATAGGCCATAGACTTTTTCAAACAAGCTCAAGCTAGCGTTCTGTTTAACAGAGTTCCTAACTGTAAGGGGATCGATTTGATTTTATTTGCCTGTACCTGTTCAATCCCAGAGCTATCATGAAGCCAACTCTTCCATCAAGCAGTGGAGGAGCACTGATTCTAACTTCCTGTCGTCTTTTAAGCCACCGTCTCCAGAGGCTCTGGAAATCCCTGCCTTCTGCTATCCTAAAATCATGATGAATGGAATAATTGGAATTGCACACCCACCGTCTCCCAGATAGACACTTCACGTTATTGCTCGGTAGTTATTAAGAATGAGTAGTGATTTTTTTCTGCTGAAAAGACCGCATATGGGGAAAGTAAGAAATAAGGAAAACATTCTCTCGTAATTTAAGCCACAAGGAAATAAAACCAACCACCAGATAAAATGTCTGTTTCTCAAACAACTCAATCTTTCTATCACTAGTAGCAGTGAAACTCTTCACTATAGGTAGTAAAGTCTCGGGATTTTATTTTTCACCCAGCGTCAAAGGCAAGACACGTGTAAGAAGTACAAGGGGGACGCCCTCCTAGGCCCAGGGCAGGGACAGCAGTGGCTGTCACCCGGGAGGGGACAGAGGAAAGGCTGTCAGCGCCAAACTCGGATAGAGCCGCAGCCTTTCCACAAGGGGGACTGGTGAGCATATGTTTGCATGTATAATTTATACAAACACATATGGGATTATTTTTAAAAATAAGTGAACTCTTTATGAATCATTTAAAGAGGCAATGCACCTTTCTGACATCTTCCGGGAAGTCTCCTTCATGTGTGTTTCCTTTTTTTTTCTTTTTCTTTTTCTTTTTTTTTTTTTTTTTTTTTTTGATCAGAGGAGAAGCTATTATGTGACTTCTGAAGGCAAGTGAGACAGCACCCGCTCTTCCTTTCTCCCCCCACCACCCCTCCATCTGCATTTGCAAAACCCCAGTTCCCCGGGGAAGTCTATTTTTAAGTGGCATCTAAAATCTTTCCCTTGGCAAACACTCGCAGGTTCTGCCCTCTTGGACGGCTTCCCTAAAGAAGAAAAAGGGGGTGTGGGGGGGATCCCTTCCTTGGCTGTGTTTGCCACCAGCATCAATAACCGCGGCAAGGCATCCTGACTGCTATTTATTCCGTCATAATTACTATCACCAAACTTACATGATTACAGCGTTAGTAATTCTGTTGATCATAAATAGCACTAATGCTGTAATCCATCAGCCGAGCCTGGCAGCTATGGAGACGTGGTCCCTACACGCATGGATGGGTGCACCTTGGAGGACTGTAATTTAGACACCTCCCAGAAAGCGTTAGCCCCTCGCGGCCCCTTTCCAGGTGGCCCAGTAAAGGCTTGGCTGAAACACGACCACCACGCTCTGCGGCCTTCGCGGCCTTCGGGCCAGCCTCTGTTTGGTATCCCAGTGATAAGCCCTTGATAGCATAGGGACCTGGGAATGTCCCGGTTCCTTGGATTTGCTACAAGCAGGGGCATTGGACTGCGAAAGTCCACTAGAGCCTGTTCGATTTCTATTTTCACAGTGATATATCTTCCTTTTGGCAAGAGCCCCATCGCGGGGATTCTTGTAGCCCTGGACCCTTCTCTGTTTCTTTGTTTCATGTTTTAGTGTTTTAGGCAGGAGGGCAGAGGGTACGGGTAGGCCGGCTCTCGAGGCGCCCATGTACCATAGAGGCGATCTGCGTTTACTTGAGTTACTTTAGTGAGTTTGGCTCTCAAAATGCATTGCAAGGGGTCAACTGAGTAAAGAGAATTTCCCTGCAGAACAACACGCCTCTGGCTTCCCCGGAGCACGCTCCCTCTCTGAGGAAGAAGGATGCTCTCATTTAAAATGGTGTGCATTGAATAACTTGGATGTATTTGCTGTTTTCTGTTGCCTACTGGATTCTTGGGAGCATTTTTTAAAAATATAATCCTTTATCGAAAACTGTTTAATGTAGTGGTAACATTCAGTGACAAAGGGAAGTGTGTTTTGGGCAATTCCCTGGCTCATGGCATGAACGTGTACGAGTCTGTCTGTCTGTATGAAAACTTATTTGATTCATCCTAAGGCGAGTTTTTAAAAAAAAAAAAACCCAGAAATATATCAATGAGTACCCTGATCATTGAGACTGCAGTGTGATAGTTTACGAATTCATTTTCTGCTCACATTCAGATACGGGGGCCCCACACATTGAAGTTTTCAAGGATAATCAAAATTTCAAATGCTCTGTTCCCTTGGTAGATCACTCATCCTGATGTGAGGGTACAGCACAGATGTCACCTTAGGTAAGGACTGCAGAGTGGAGAATTGTAAAACATGATAAAAACACACAGAATGTAGGAAAGCCTTATCCCAACCTTCTTTTCAAAATATGTATTTCTTAGACTAGGAAGAGTTTTGAAGCAAAGAAATCTTCAGTTTGCTCCTAAATTTATTTCAAATTGGATGTGTGCTCTGCTTTAGCTTCTAATCACTCTGCCATCATAGGGAGACACCAAATGGTTGCAAATAATGAAGCGCATCAGTAACTGGCTGTCTTGCGCACATCCAACTTAGAAGAGGCAAAAAGCGGTGGATAATCGGTTTTGTAATTTTATTTTAAAAGGGGAAAGAAGAGTCAGCACTATATGGAGCTTACTTGTGGCATGAATTAATCTTCAGGACAAATAAAATCAATCTTCCTGTTTGTCTTGATCCTGTCCCGAACAGAATATAGACCCTCCAAGGTTACTGTGTATTTCTGAATAGCAATGGCTTCAGGTTCTTGCACTAATTTCGTTTTTTTGAATTTATTTATTTATTTGACAGAGAGAGAGAGCAAGCGAGCACAAGCAGGGGGAGGGGCGAGGGAGAGGGAGAAGCAGGCTCCCCACTGAGCAGGGAGCCGCAGTGGGGCTCAGTCCCAGGACCCCAGGATCATGACTTGAGCCACCCAGGCGCCCCTCTTGCGCTCATTGTTACAAATCTCAAGAGGAGAGATTCTAATTTCACTTTCTTGCCATTCCTACAATTATCCAAAGACTTTTCACGAGACCCAGAAATTTGTGTGAAAAGTAGAAAACACACCCAGTGGCTCAGATGGCTGCTGGCTTCTCATGCAGAGGTCATGGCAGTAAGTTGGCTCCCATTCCTGGTTCACTCGTGACTTGAAAGAGGGATGAATTAAATTGATTCCAGGACTTCCAAAATACTCACGTGTCCCTGGAGAGAAGAAGAATATGGTCAAAAAGCCTTTGGGGAGAGTCACATGTAACTTACTTCTTTTTATAATTTGGGATCTTGCGCTGTGTGGGCTTATCTTCAAATCTGAATGACCATGAGGAGATTTTATTATAAATGTAAACACCCCAGAAGGCAGGCAGGTCAGGCTGTTTTTCTTCACTGATTTGATTCAATCCTCTGGCGGCTCAGATATAACTTAAGCATGATTAAACTTTAGAACAAGCTGCCAGGAGGACTGTGAAATCTTCATCCCTAAAATTAGGAGAGACAACCACTCGGCTCAGACAGTTTACCAAGGCAAAGTTTTGGGCTGAACTAGTGATTTCTAAATGCTGGTCTCCAGGCCAGACCATCATGCTACCACCATTCCTCAGGAAAATGAGAAAAATATAAGCAATGGATCACGTTTTTCCAGAAGTCAAATTTATTCCATTTTAATTATAGATTATATCTGTAATACAATCCCCTTTGTCTTTAATGCCATATTGTTGCTAGTAGCTGGAAATTAATTTTCTCATGACTTAGCTGAGAAAAATAAGAAGCAAGCAGCCCTCTATCAACCCCAATTTCTTTTTTAAAGTTTTAATGGGCCTTAAAATTCAAAACTCTGGGAGCCACTGGTCTAGATAATCTTCATTCAACAAATGTTCATTCATCTGCCTGTTCTTATGTCATACCAAAAAAAACAAAAACAAAAACAAAAACAAAAATCTCTGTCCCACAGGAGAATGAAAATAATAAAAGCCACTAACATCCATTGCACATGACACCATGCTGTTTATATACACTATTTTATTTAATTCTTGCAACACTCCTCGGATAAAGACACCCAACTACCCAACTAAAAGTAGCGGGGGTGAGTTAGCACCAGGCCACGTCTGGCATAGATTTCATAACTGATCTGCTTTCTCACCCTCCTTAGAAAACAAACTATTAATGGTATTTCCAGGGAGGTGCATGATACCAAAGAAACACTTTAAGTTTTGAATGTATTGTGTTTTCATGAAACTGAAGCTTGAGTGGCGGGGTGGATAGGGCATGGCAATGAAAACAAACAAAAAATAAGGCTGATGCTGGAAGCACCAGGGGAGTTTTTGATGTACAGAACACCTCCAATCAGTCAGGTTTCAGGTAATCAGAGACCATTTGTCCAGATGGCCCAATCTCCCCATCCCGCCCATCCAATCACATCCCGCTCTGCCTCACGTGGCATCTGTCTGGGGCTCTGTGATTTGTGTGAGCATTTCTGCATGTGCGGAAGCACTATAGGCATCGGCATCTAGTTAATAATGGTGACTAATTATAGGATGGAAGAAATAATTCTTTGCTTTTGATTGAGCCACTTTAACCTTAATTCTGAATGAAAAATCAAGGGAAGGAACGTGGGTCTATGCCAAGGCCACTTGGAACTACAATCTAATCCTTGAGTCACTGAGTCCTAAACTAGTAACTTAGGTCATTATTTTGATGCTATTTTCACAGGTCGGTTTTTTTTTTTTTTTCTGCAGAAACAGGGGAGTGATCAGAAAATCACTTTGACTTGGGTGCAATAGGAGAATAAATCACGTTTAAGTTACCTGACTCTGCTGTCCCATCTGGGATGGGGTGGGGCGCAAGTTCCCTAGAAGATAATCAGTTAGCTGTTGCCATTCACTCAGTAGTGACCTCCCAGCCCTGCAAAGTCATATGTTGAAATCCTAATCCCCAACGTGAGGATGTTTGGGAATGGGAAACTTTAGGAGGTAATGAGGTTTAAATGACGTCATAAGGGCTGGGCCTCATGGTGGGATTAGTGCTTTGATAAGATGAGGAGGCAACACCAGACCTCTCTTCACTGTGTGAGGACACGGTGAGAAGGTGGCTGTCTGCAGGCCGGGGAGAGAGCCCTCACCAGACCCTGACCACGCTGGCACCTTAATCTCAGCCCTCCAGAACTGTGAGAAAACAAATAGGTGTTGTTTAAGCAGCCAGCCTATGGTCTTTTGTTATGATAGTGGAGCCAAGACCGTTGCCCTTAGGAACGTGGGCAGATAACTCAATTGCAGCAGAAGAGAGTTTAACCACTTGTTTTTCATTTGAGTTTTGTGGGGTTTTTTGGAAGTTTCAAAAAGGCAAAGCAACCTGACCCCATGATACATGAGTCTTCAGGGAGGTGAAGGGAGAAAGGTGTATATCCATAGGGACAGATGCCTGACATGATTCCGACCCAGGGCATGGAGAGCTGTGACTCCAGGAAGTCAGAAAAGGAGTGTCGTTTCTGATTATCTCTGGCACTGAGAGGATCCGGTTCATCACAGAAAGCAAAAGCCAGGCCAGTGATGGCTCAGCTGCTGTGATAGGCCAGCCTGTGGGGCCAGCTCTCAGTGGAGCCAATGGCCAATAACACAAAGCAATGGCAGTAATGGTGGTGGCAGGGGACTTCTGGAATGCTCTACAATTAGCTATGCTGAGTTCTCCTGTGTCCCGTATAGCTTGGAACCTGGGACAATTCATTGAGAGAGGAACACTCAAAAGGGAATTAACAGATTTCCTGACCATCTGGCATAGAGAGGCCTATGTTGATTATATTTTTTAATTAGAGAAATAGAGAAAATATCCACTGATATTTGAGCTGTTAAGATAAAAATAAAGGAAAAAATGGCTCTCTTTTGTAGGAAAATCATTAACTCTGTACTTTGGAAGGTCTCTTGGAGAGGTAATATCACATGGTGCTCAGGAGCATGGGCCTGATACCTCATCACCACCTGCATTGGAACCCCAATCCTGCCAATTTACCAGCTGCGCAACTGTCAACAAATTGCTTTATCTCCATGTGTCTTATCTCTGGAATGGATGAAATGATAATGTCTTCCTTTGGGAGTTATGGTGAATATTATGCATAAAATATTTAGAAGTGTACCTTGTACATAATAATTTCTTTTTATTATCAGGTCCAAACTTAATATTTTATAGAACAGCTTCCCAAGACTCAGAAATAAATTCCCTGAGGTCACCAAGCACATTAGGATCATTAGTATTTCATAGCATATGTTAGGGTAACCAACCAGCCTAGTTTTCCCAGAAAGATCCCGATTTCAGCACCAAAAGTCCTGCATTCAGGCCAAACTGGGATGATCGCTCACTCTGCAGTGACGAGGATAAAGTCATATGAAGTGGCATCAGCCGAATGAGGTCATGCCCATGGAAGAGATTTTCTTATGGAAGGATCAACATTACCACTGAAGTTATAACTCCACAAGCAAGTGCCTGGTGCAAGACTCTGATAACAGTTAAGAAAGCATCTGTTGAGTTGTGTGCGACTGTGTAAGGCAGAGGTGGTGTAGTGATGTGTTCGTTTGGTAGGTCAGGAATTTTCCAGACAGGCTCTCTATGCTCTGAGGGAATTCCAACAGTGCAGATGTGGTCTGGTCTCATAAGCCGAAGGCCTGTCCTGATATTTACAGAGTGGAGTTCTGAATAATAATCTAAGATTGCATTTGTGGAGCATTTATCTCCAAGGAGTTCGGTGTTCTTGGCAGTCATTATTTAATTAATCCTCAAACTGTCTCTGTGCGACACAAAGCAGGCAGGTGTAATTATCTCTGTTTTGCAGATTACATGACTTGGAGCTATGCCTCGTTATAAGGTGTGTTGAAAAGAGATGTTCCACTCTGATAACGGATTTGATTGGGTTCCCACTTTTCCCAGGCTTGATGTGACTCTAGGGAACCCTAAATGAGCACCATGAACAATGACTGTCCACGTCTCTTTGCGCGTCACGTGCTCAACAGGCAGGAAACTCAGCCACGATCACAATCAGCAGGCCAAGCCTCCAGAAGTCAGTCAACTCTCAGTCCGCTCCCTGCTGCAAAAATCTGCAGGCTTTGTCTTTGTGCAAACCGTGAGACCTTCCCTGTTTGGTTAAATGATGGGTTAGTAACTGGGAATTGCCGCCCAACTCAGCCCGCACCCTTGCCTTGGAGCAGTAAGTCCAACCAGGAGGAGAGAGATGAGAAGAGGAACTGAGTTCCCCATCAGAAGAGATGGGCTGACAAACCTGGAAGTGAGAGTAGCAAAAGGACAATGGTCCACAGGCACTGAACTCTTAGGGCCCGCCACGCCGTGCTCTGAACACGTATCATCTAGACTGGGTGTCGGTGTCCTCCTAAAATCCACGCACGGAAGCCCAGTCCCCCGTGTGGTGGTATTAAGAGGTGGGGTCTTGGAGAGGTGATTGGGACGAGGGCCCCTGTGAGGGACCCCAGAGAGCTCCCCGCCCCTTCTGCCAGGTGAGGTCACAAGGGGAAGACGGTCATCTAGGAGCCAGAAGAGGACTGTCACCAGACAAGGAACCTGCCTGCACTCTTATCTTGGACGTCAGCCTCCAGGACTGTGAGAGATCGTGCTTGCTGCTGAAGCCACACAGCCTACGGGATTTCTGTTCCAACAGCCCGAGTCGACCAAGATGACTAATGCATGTAATCCTCAGCTGCAAGGCAGGAGTTAATTTTTCAGTTAGGGAAACTGAGGCCTGAGAAATTAAATGGTTGGCTGAGGGTTATAGAACAAGTGCCAGAAAAAAAAAAAAAAAAAAAAAAAAAGAACAAGTGCCAGAGCTGGGATTTGAACCTGGGCATGCTGCCTTCAGAGACCTTGGACTTAACCACTATGCTACAGGGAAGGTAAGGATCAAAGGTGAAAAATAACCTCCTCCCTATTAAGCAAAACTTGCATCCTGTCTAAATGATAAGCTTGGTGGCTGCTTGACCTTTGACCCATGGTCACCTCCTCTAAGTAGGGGTGTGGCGGACCAGGGGACCGTTGTGTCTAACCTGAGACCAGGAGGTGTGATAATCGTGGCCAGAGCAGCAGGTCTGCCAGTACGGGAGGCCTTTCTTGGCTTAACTACGTCCCCAAACACGTCATTCAGGCTAACCAGAAGTCCACGTGACTGTCCCACAGTCAACGCCTCCGCATTTATAGGGTTGCTCATGGGGGCGCACGCTCATCTCTTACTGAGATCACAGCTGCAGCACTTCGAGTCTGTCCATCATGCATGTCACGGGGAGGAAGAGGGGGGAAATCCAGAGGTGAGGAAGGACTAGAGGCACTACAGGTGAGGAAGGGGAAAGGCTGTTCCACTCTGGAACATTTTGGATTAGTTCCAAGGGACCAGAGCTGTCACTGTGGGTCCGAGGCACACTCCAGAGTCAGGCGGCCCCGAAAAGCATTTGCGGCCACGGGTACCGGGCCCCATGAGCACAGAGCATATGCAGACAACGAGAAGTGCGTCGACGAGAGCTAGTTTTATGACAATCCTAAACCACTGCAGCCCCACAGGCAAGTCCAATCAATAGTTTGGTGAAACTTTGGAACCTTCCATTAGTTTTCTGGCGTGAGAACCGTTCAGCACAGCTGAATTGCATTTCTGTTTTACTTTTAGAACACAAGTGTTTCACCTGCCCACTTGGATTCACTCTCAAGCAGCCAAAAAAAAAGTTGAGGGTCAGCAACCTTCAATCTCATTTAAGCTGCTTTATTAAAAACAATTCCTAAGTGTCGGGGCTCCTGGGTGGCTCAGTCGGTTAGGCTTCTGACTCTTGATTTCAGCCCAGGTCTTGATCTCAGGGTTGTGAGTTCAAGCCCTGTGTTGGGCTCTCTACTGGGCGTGGAGCCTACTTAAAGAAAATAATAATAATAATAATAATAATAATAATAATAATAAATAATAATAATAATAAAAAGATGACCAAGTTTGAAGAGCATGAGAACAGGGAAATAAGCCAAGCTCAGGGCCCAGGATGTCTGCACAGGCTGCTGGCCAGTGAAGCCAGGGCCATCACACCTCTATGCCTGTGGAGGGCCTGCCTTGCTTCCCCCTGGTGGGCTCAGCTCACCCATCGGGTTGCCCTTCTGCTTCTACTGTAATCTGAGGCCTTCCCTGTTTGCCTCTAAATGCCTGGGGCATGCTTATCCCCTGGAGCTCCCACCGGGTGCCCCCAGGGCCCTCCCCTATTGCCCCAGCCTCCAAGAACCTCAACTCCCAGGCCTGCTCCCAGGACTTGCTCTGCAGGAGGGGCAGGTCCATTTTGGGCCTCAGCGTTGTTAGCAGCAGCAGGATGAGACCAATGCACAAGGCTGATGTCAGCCTTCGGCCTTGCTTTCGGACCCTGTGGGCACCGCCTGCAAGCACCACTTACGGGGACCCTCCGAGGATTGCCCACCACGGGGACCCGTCAGCAGGGAACAGGCCAGCCTGCACATTCAAGAAGCAACGGCTACTGTCCCCAGATGTAGCTGTCACCAGATGCGGGAGCGGAAATGCCTGGTGGGCTCTTAAGGCCTCATGCAGGGGCCTCCCGGGGCCCCGGGCTCAAGGCCACGTCCATCCCTCTCCGCTCCTGCTCCTGCATGAGATGAAGGGGGAGGCACAACTGAAGCTGTGTGGGGTGCATCAGCTTCTGTGAAAGGAGAGATAACGAATGTGAGTCCGAGAGTGAAAGGGATAGGTCTTGCCACCGGGAAGCCGCATCGCCCTTTTCCGGGAGGTGGAACAGGGAGCTGAGTCACGGGACCAGGCCCTAGCTGGGTGAGCGCCTGAGTGCAGGCGGATGAGGGCCACAAGGCCTGGCACCTGGACTCGCTGCTGTGAGTGTGGCAGGAGGAGAATGACACCCTTTCTAGCTGGGGAATGAAGGGGCTTAGGAGGTGCTTTTAGAGCCCCGTGGGCCCTTTCTTATTTTCTATGGCAGTAGGAAGGGATATAGATCAACCTGGTTCCAGCTTCCCAACCACAAACTATGAGAAACAAGATTTCTAATTTTTTAAAAAAGATTTTATGTATTTACTCATAAGAGACACACACAGATTGAGAGAGAGAGAGAGAGAGAGAGGCAGAGACACAGGCAGAGGGAGAAGCAGGCTCCATGCAGGGAGCCCGATGTGGGACTCAATCCCGGGTCTCCAGGATCACGCCCTGGGCTGAAGGCAGCCCTGAACCTCTGAGCCACCCGGGCTGCCCCAAGATTTCTTAATTTGATGGGAGGACAGGACTTAAGCCTATTCAGATCGCCTGAGACGGTGGCCTATTACTTTGACACACACATGAAAGCATGTCGTAGTTTTGTACTGAAAAGGCAGGGGGTCCACGCAGGACATGGAGACACGGGCTTTAGGGTAAAGCTTCTGCTGGACTCAGTGGCATGGATTCCAGCCCCGTGAGGACGATGCGGGGTGGAGCAGCCCGACCCTGCGCCCTTGCTTGGAGCCCCCCTCTCAGTCCTGTTTCCTTTTGCTTTGTTTGGATTTTTCTTTCCTTAATTTCTGGGGGGTTTTTTTGTTGTTGTTGTTGATTTTTGGTTTGGTTTGGTTTGGTTTGGTTTTTTGGAGGGTATCTTGACCGACCTCTGGCTGCATTGTCCTCGATCTTGAAACTCTCTCTCCAGGGACCGTTTTGATCCACTGGACACTAGACTCCGTTTTGGTGGATGACAGTGTCCGGGTTCAGCCCTGGGTCTGCACTCACTTGGGCTGGGTTGTCTGGACCCGAATGTCCTTGGGCAGCCTCAGCCGGGACAGTGCGCTTCCATCTGTACCTTGTCTCCAATCAGCTCTATTCCTTACCGCCCCCCACTCCCCCATCCTAACCCCTGATCCCCATCAAGCTTGAGCTTTCCCTCACCTCTGGTTCAACTGGTACCAAACACACATGGGTCCTGGGTGCTTCTCATTGAACAAAAGCAGGAAAATTATTTTCTGCTTGTCCTGCTTGGTATAGTTTTTCAGTAACATCCAACAATCCTGGATCCTCCAAGTACTACATGTAGAAGAGCTTTGAAAGCTGTAAAGTGCTGCCCAAACATTAGCTGTTATGTTCCATCTAAGGGAACCCTTCTGTGATGGCAAGTGGCTTTCCCAAGGGACCTATTTACTCTAGATTTTTGTTTTTTTAAAAAACATTCTTAAAATTCAAACACCATTTTCATATATGAAAGTTCCGTTTATCCATATTTTGAATCATAGTGGTCTCAAAGAATTCCATTCCGAGTACGTATCTATTGTATGAAGTTACAAGGTAGTCACTCCAGAGTTGCTATCTGACGGGCAAAGCCATCTGTCAAATACAGCAGCGCTACAGCTTTCTGAGCGGGGTGAAAGCCCCCCTAGGATCACCTCCACCGGCGATCTTCCTCATTCACAAAGCAGGTCCTGGCGTAGGGTTCCCACGCCCTGTACATGGAGAAACACACCCGCGGGCCTTTAAAGATAACTTACCCAATACTCTATTTCAGTGATTTATCACTAAAAAGTAAATATTCTTTCCCCCAAATCGTTTTGCTTATAGTGTCTTTACTGATCCAGTGTGATACACGATAACAATGTAAGATTTCATTGTAAATCAAGGTTTTATAAACTCTATAGTAGTGGCATTAATTCCGAATGAGCCTGTTTCATCTGCAACGTTTTATTTTATTTTATTTATTTTATTTTATTTTATTTTATTTTATTTTATTTTATTTTATTTTATTTTATTTTATTTTATTTTATTTTATTTTATTTTATTTTCTGCAACGTTTTAAAGCGCTCCCGTGTTACAGGCGATGATGCATTTGTTTGTTTAGCCTCCCCATGTTGGCCCCACACTCTGTTAACTTCTTACAAGGACCTTAGTGAAGACTGAGCAGAACAAATTGAAAAATATTTGGGAATGCAATTTCATGAGCCTGTTGTTGTCTTTTTTAAGTACACAGTAAGGATTCTTTTAAGAAGATATTCATAGCTTTACAAGTACTGTATGTGCTAACAACTAGAGCTGTTGTTGGCGTAATAGTTAAGTCAGTAAGAGCATCTTTAAAAACATTTTTTAGACATTTTATTTATTTATTTATTTTAGGGAGGACGAGAGAGAGTGTGCGTGCTGAAGCATGGGGAGGGAGGGAGGAAGAGGCAAAGATTCCCAAGCAGACTCCGTGCTGAGTGAGGAGCCTGATGAGGGGTTCAGCCTACGACCCCAAAATCATGATCTGAGCCAAAGCCAAGACGTAGATGCTCAACTCCGAGTCACCCAGGTGCCCTCAGTAAGAGCATTTAAAATAAGGTCACTCTAAACAATTGGCTGTTGGTGTTATGCTGCCTTTGTACTTAGTGTAAGATTTCCCACATTGCGCCTATCCTTGACACGAACATTTAAAAGTGCATGTTTCCAAGAAAAAAATCTACCCGATTTAATAATCCTCAATCCTAATCACACATTGGAATCACCCTGGGAGCTTTCAAAGCCATAAGTGTCCAGGCCCCATCAAGACTAATTAATTCCATATCTCAGATCTTGGTTCTCAAAGTGTGGTCCCTGAACCAAGAACCTCAGCATCACCTGGGCACGTGTTAGAAACGCACATCCTCAGGCCTACCCCACACCTACTGAATCAGAACTCTGGACGTGAGACACTCGGTTTAACAAGCTCTCCTGGTGACTCTGATGTTGCAGTTCAAGAACCGCTGCTTTAGGTACGAACATTTGTGTTTTTCCAAAGCCTCCCGAGATTAAAATATGTGTGTAGGGTTGAGAATCACTGGGATAGTGGTGCTACATGACTTCAGAGGCATAAAAATAAAAACTAAAAATAAAAAAGGAAGAAATTGCTTGAGCAGAAAGATGCACAAAGCTTCTCATGGGAACTGCCCCCCTTCACCCCGTATGCACCTGTGTGGAGAAAACCAGTCAGGGTAGCCTGCTGAGGTCATGCTTAGGGACCAGAGTTGACACGGCCATTTCCCTGGATGGGGCGTTACCTGGGGTCCTGGCACACAGACCTGCTCCTGCTGGTCAGGACAAAGGTGATGGTGATAGGATAGCTTGGGATTCAGGACCCAACTGCGAGGTCAGATCTATTTTATAAAGCCCTGCCTGGAGAGAGCATTTCAGACCAGATGGTTGTATTCGGGATGTCAGGTACATAATATTTTATATGAACTTTTACCTAATAAATTTCATTGAAATAAATATTTGAAGTGATTATCTCAAAGGACATTTGGGTAAATACATAATTATGATAAAGTGATAAATGCTCCCGCTTCATCGGGCATTCAGATGATCATTTTCAATAATCATTTCAAAACTCTCCTCAGGAGTGGCTCTCTAAGAGGCTGATAATAGGCACGTGGAAAAATACTGACTCGAGTCAATTTTATTTTATTATTATTATTTTTTAAAGATTTATTTATTTATTTATTCATGG
The DNA here is from genome assembly GCF_003254725.2 of Canis lupus dingo. Taxonomy (NCBI): domain Eukaryota; kingdom Metazoa; phylum Chordata; class Mammalia; order Carnivora; family Canidae; genus Canis; species Canis lupus. The sequence continues at coordinate 13,306,284 of NC_064275.1, read as the reverse complement.
AGACACAGAGAGAGAGGGGCAGAGACACAGGAGAGGGAGAAGCAGGCTCCATGCAGGGAGCCCGACGTGGGACTCAATCCCAGATCTCCAGGATCACACCCCGGGCTGAAGGCGACGCTAAACCGCTGAGCTACAGGGGCTGCCCTCGAGTCAGTTTTATAGCTGACGTTGCCTACAATTAATTCCCCTTATTAGATCGAATTCTTGGTAATTGGATGCCTTAAAAAATAAAGGACATATTTAATTTTCCCTCTGGTTCAGTTACATATATATGTGCCCTCCGTCGCATGGATGGTTCAATAGCTAAACCCTTGGCAGGCACGTGAGGGTTAAGCAACTTCATTGAAATCACTTCCTTCAGAAAGAAAGGAAGCCTCATATTTGCACGCAGTACAATATATTTTCAGAATTATTTAAAATAGATTTATCTCAGAAAAGAGTAAGAAAAAAAAAAGGTATTAGATTCAAAGTCAGCTCACTGCAGTAAAAAAACCTCCTAAATTGAAACCTTCTCATTAGTCTTCAACCAGAAGGCCGCCTCCTGCCTCGTACTCTCCTTGCATGTTGATGAGATTTCATTTAGTGCCATTTTTAATTCTACTTCGTGTCTGGAAAAGATATCCTCTGAAGCTTGAATCATTTCTGCTATGTCCCTCTCTAAACACCGCCAGGGACATGGAACCCAGCCCCCCTGACGCGCAGGGTGCTTCCTATTTTTTGTTGTGAAGGTTACAGATTGTCTTTCTCAGCCTGGCCCTTTCTGGATCTTTCTACTGCCCTCATCTGTCTTGCGTCTGGCCCAGGCCGCGTAGACTGTGTCTAATCCCTCCACAAATATACTAACCCTTCACATATTTGAAAACTGCTGCCAAGGTGACATTCTATGAAGATCAATGGAAACTTTTCTACTGGGACCCAAGGAATGAGCTGCATAAGCACGAGACTGGAACGAGGGGAGCTAACAGCCCCCACATTTTAGCTCCAATAGACAGAAGAGGAAGTTGAGGCTGAACAGCACGAATGGGCCCAGAGCTCACAAGGCTACTCACTGGTGGGACCAAGGCTCGGCCCAGATCATTTTAACCAAGTTCTGCTCTTTTTCCTCCTCTTCATGACGCCACCCTCGAGTCGGTTACGACCTTTAAGAACTTCCAATTTAATGGCCAGTTGTGTTGTCTTCGCGTGTGGTGAACCCTTCAGCTGCTTTCCCTCGCCTTTCCCATAGCATCTCCCACATTGAGACGCATAAAGAGAATTTATTGATGTGAAATGAAGAGTCAGATATATTTTAACACTTAATGGTCCACGGAAACAACATTAGAGAAAAGGAAAATTACCCCAGGTAGCAAGGCAAATCTTTTTTTTTTTTTTAAAGAAGAGGATGGTCTTCCTCTCCATATAGTTGCTGGTGCCAAGGGTAGGTCTTAGGTACAAACTTGGATCACTTGGGTTTCTTTTTTCCTCAAGTCAGGAGCGCTTCAAGCACAATACTAACAAATGCCTGAGTATTTTGCATTTTTCTGCTCCCTTGATGAAACATTGCCTGATCAGCTTCTCTGCTTCAGATTCTTTCCCTCTCTAGATCTGTCTATGGACTCCTTCCACGCGACTCTTTCTACATAATAAAGTGAGTCTCCTGGCCTCCAGAGCTAATTGCACACTCCTTGGCATGCTTCTAGGGATGCAGCAGTCTGCTCATTTATCTCACTCTGCCCCCACACGGTACTTGGCGCCTCCTCCACCGCCTCCGAGTGCTCCTGCCCAGTGCCTGCCACACGCTCCCTGCTAGCCTGTGGAACTGGAACAGTGGCAGTTCCTTCTGTGACAAGACTTAAGGATAAAGCAGGGTTCAAGCAAGACTCTGCTGACCTGAAAAACATGTTTTTGTGTGTGTGTGTGTGTGTGTGGTTTTTTTTTTTTTTTTTTTTTTTTTTTACTGAAGGCTCTATTTATATTTGTTTTTATAATTCACTCTTTTAAGCAGATTAGCTTTGTTTACTCTTGGTTCTCTTCCAACCTAAAATTTTTCCAAGAGACAATCTTCAAACAGCAGATGAATCTGGCTCTTAATATGACTATAACCCCCCTCCCCCCCAAAGAACACATTTCAATTCCTGGTTATTCCTGCCTCACATTGGGACGGTGCTGGCAAAGGAACCGTCATTGAATGGTTTCCGGACGAGCCTGTTGGCGAGGTGCGATGCTTCATTTATGTGTCAAGTTGACCAAGCAAGAGGATGGCCAGATAGCTGGGAAGACATTATTTCTGGGCGTCTCCGTGAGAGTGTTTGCGGGAGAGTTCCGCGTTGGGATCAGTAGACTGAGTGAAGAAGATCCTCGACACCGAAGCAGCGATGGCTCAAATAAAACCAAAAGGCAGAAGAAGGGCGAGTCTGTCGCCTTTGCTCGTATCCTTCTTCTCTTGCCCTCAGACACCGGCGCTCCCGGTCTCAGGCTCTCGGGCCTGCAGACTCAGACTCGGCCATCCCAGCAGCTCTCCTGGCTCTCCAGCTGCAGGTGGCGGACGGTGGGACCTCCTGGCTTCCATAATCATCTAAATCAATTCCTGTCATAAATCTCTCTCTGTACACACACACACACACACACACACACACACACACACACGGCCTGTTGGTTCTATGTCTTTAGAGAATCCTGAAAATATATTAGGAAACGTCTACTGACCTGGCTTCCTGTGCACATGGTGTTCTATCCTTGAACCAGATGGTGATGTTAAGGAGAATAATGAGGAAAAGAATGCTGGCTAATTTTTTTAAAAGATTTATTTATTTTAGGGAGAGAGAGAGAGAGAGTGTGTGTGTGGGGGGGGAGGTGGACAAAGGGAGAGGGAGAGGGCCTCCCCAGCAGACTCCATGCTGAGCAGGGAGCCTGACATGGGGCTCAATCTCATACCCTTGACATCATGACCTGAGCCAAAACCAATAGTCAGATGCTCAACCGACTGAGCCACCCCGACGCCCCAAATGATGGCTAACTTTTCCTGAGAGCTTACTATGTGCCAGGCACTGCTCTAAGCTCTTTGCCTGTATGATCTTACTACCTCCCTCTGCAGGCCTATGAGGCTGATGCAGTCCTTGTCCGAAGCCTGAGGCCCAGAGAAGTCAAGTAGTTCATCCAGGGTCACAGGGCTGGGGAAGGATAAAGTTTTTTTTTTTTAATTTTTATTTATTTATGATAGTCACAGAGAGAGAGAGAGAGAGAGGGGGGCAGAGACATAGGCAGAGGGAGAAGCAGGCTCCATGCACCAGGACCCCGACATGGGATTCGATCCTGGGTCTCCAGGATCGCGCCCTGGGCCAAAGGCAGGCGCCAAACCGCGGCGCCACCCAGGGATCCCAGAGCTGGGAAAGGATAGAAGGGCGCTTAGATGATTATAGAGTCTGGCCCAAAGCCCTGGCTTTTAACCACCTGGTGAAACCCTGCTGCCCCAGCTTCCAGGGGTTGTGAAAACCCACTTTGGGTAGATCCTACGTTACTTTCCATTGGTCCAATCTGTCTGGGTACCAAAGTCCAAAGCAGGCTTTGCTGCGGCTCCCTGCCTGCCTGTACGTGGGAACCACCCCGTGTGCTCCGCAGTCGATTTCTCGAAATGCAGATGGTGGATCCTGGAGATTCTGATGAAGGGGGTCTGCGGTAAAGCCCCGATGAGAGTAGTTTTTAAAAGCTAGGGATTTTAACACGAACCACTGTGGGTCCAGGTTGCTGCAAGTAAGTGCACTGACCAAGACTTGAGTTTCATGGAGGTGGGGTCCCTAGTCCCAGCCCTCGGAGTGCGTGCCGACTACAGGTGCAGGTACAAGCACCAGGACGCCCCACTTCCCCCTGCAATCTCCAGCCTCAGTTTCACCACCAGGCGTCAACTCCAGTTTGGAGCTTGCCTTCCTGGCCAGAGGAGCAAAGAGAAGCGTGCAGGAGCCGCACATACTTTCAGCCACGGTCCAAGTCCCGGATGCACCCAAAGCCCTGGCAAAGGCCCAGTAGGCAGGTGTAATCAGAATGTCCCAGGGGATCTTCAGAGCCGAGCCCCCAGCAAGCACTGCTCTAAATTTGTCCTTGTGAATGATTAATCTGTTTAAGCAAATTCCTAGAGCATAATTAAGATGCTCTAATCAAGGCAGGAGATTGCTATGCAGCAGCCTCGGGCACTGATTTGGTGGAAGGAGCCCCTGACCAGAAGGCCTCTGCAACCTCGTGGGGGACGTGAAGGTGACAGGGTGGCCTTAGCCAGCCCGGTCGGAGAGGCAGGCGGCCCGGACGCCGAGACTGTCAAGGGAGAGAAGTCTGGGAAGGCAGAGGGAGAGGGGTCAGGCCACAGCACGCTGCTGAGGGTCAAGGGCAAGGAGCAGTGAGGTCACACCGCCAGATGCAGGGGTTCAGGTTATCCATGGCTCTGGGAACAGCAGACCCAGACATGGGTTCCGCAGCGTTTGTGGAAGTGGATGCCCTTCCAGAAGGAACAGCTCAAGGGAGGTGAGAACAGGCTGCTTGGTCCCCGGGGGCTTCCAGGGCTGGGACTTCAAGTGGTGGGGCCTTGTGGGGAGTCACGGAAAGGGGGCTGGGGCCGGCTGCTGCTCAGCATATCGCCCTCTGGGCAGTGGAGTCAGATGGGGGACCCGGCTCCCGGCTCTAGGCCCCGCTGCCCCGGGTAACCCCAGCTCCTGCCCCACTGGAGCATCGTCTCACCCCCATTGGCCGGTCTCAAAGGGACCTGCTAGGTCCCCAGCGGCCCGGGTCCCAAACTGCAATGGCAGGTGGATTTTTCCCTCTCCTCTCCCCTCCCCTGCACAGAATAGAGTGGCCTGGGGGACGTGGACCCCGCTCGTCCCCAGGCCCGGGAGAGGAGGAAGGGGAGCCTGGGGAGGGCGGGCGTGCCCTGAGCGCTGGCCCTCGTGCCTGCCTGTCACCTGGCCTCTGCACACACGGATGGCGTCCTGCGAGGCCCCCTCCAAACCCGCGCCCCAGGCCGCCCGAGTCACCCAGGCGCTCTCAGCTCTCAGCTGCTCTAATTTCCTTCTTAACCCGCGTGAGGCCCATTATATCAAGCACTCTCCACATCAGGCTCTTCGGCCCGGCTCAGAGGCCTCGTGGTCGGAATGGAAGCGATGGCGAGGAGTCCCTCCAGCCCCGTCCGTGGGCCTCCCACCCGTGGACCGCTGCTGGCACGGGGCCCCGGGGGCCAAGCCGGCCGTAGGGGGAGTGAGACGGGGGTGCTCCCCTTCAGAGGACGGTGTCAGCACGGGCACCTCGGCCACCTCGGCCGCCCGCTCGGGGCTCAGCTCCCCACTGGCGAATGACCTGCCCTCGCAAGACATTAGGACATAGCTTCTGAATTTAGGGGCCTGGCTAAGCAGGCGGAAGTGGAGTCAAGTGTGTGAGGCCTGCGTCAACAGGCTAGAGAGTTTTCTAGGACTTCAAGGTAGATGCCGGCCTGGAAGGGAACAGGAGCACTTCCCTCCAGAGAAGAGGCACATCTTGCTCTGTACGTGGAGGTGGAGGTGGAGGTGCAGGTGCAGGTACAGGTGGAGGTGCAGGTGGAGGTGCAGGTAGAGGTGCAGATGCAGGTGGACATGGAGGTGGAGGTGGAGGTGGTGGTGGAGGTGGACATGGAGGTGGAGATGCAGATGGAGGTGCAGGTGCAGGTGGAGGTGCAGGTGGACATGGAGGTGGAGGTGCAGGTGCAGGTGGAGGTGGAGGTGGAGGTGGAGGTGGTGGTGGAAGTGGACATGGACGTGGAGGTACAGGTGCAGGTGGAGGTGGAGGTGGAGGTGGTGGTGGAGGTGGACTTGGAGGTGGAGGTGCAGGTGCAGGTGCAGGTGTAGATGGAGGTGCAGGTAGAGGTGGAGGTGCAGGTAGAGGTGGAGGTACAGGTGGACATGGAGGTGGAGGTGGTGGTGGAGGTGGACGTGGAGGTGGAGGTGCAGGTGCAGGGGGAGGTGCAGGTGCAGGGGGAGGTGCAAGTGCAGGTGGAGGTGCAGGTGCAGGTGGAGGTGCAAGTGCAGGTGCAAGTGCAGGTGGAGGTGCAGGTGGAAGTGCAGGTAGAGGTGCAGGTGCAGGTGGAGGTACAGGTGCAGGTAGAGGTACAGGTGCAGGTGGAGGTGCAGGTGCAAGTGCAGGTGGAGGTGCAGGTGGAGGTACAGGTGGAGGTGCAGGTGCAGGTACAAGTGCAGGTAGAGATGCAGGTGGAGGTGCAGGTAGAGGTTCAGGTGCAGGTGGAGGTACAGGTGCAGGTAGAGGTGCAGGTGGAGGTACAGGTACAGGTGGAGGTGCAGGTGCAGGTGGAGGTGCAGGTGCAGGTGCAGGTGGAGGTGCAGGTGCAGGTACAGGTGGAGGTGCAGGTGCAGGTGGAGGTGCAGGTGCAGGTGCAGGTGGAGGTGCAGGTGCAGCGGCCATGGAGGCTCCGCCCGGACGAGGCCTGCCCTCCGCGGCGAGGTTAGCGGCAGCGCCCCGGCTGCGGTGGGTCCCTCGGCAGGTCCCGGTTCGCGCCCGGCCGGGCCGCACCCGCCTGATGCGCGCAGCTGCTGCCGCGGCCTGTTGACTAACACCGAAGACGGATTCCAAGTCCCCGAAGAGCGAGCGCAGCCACCGAACAATGTCAACAGCATTAATGCTTGACAAACACAAGATCTGTTTAACTCAAATATTTAAATACAAACGCTGTGTTTTGGTCCCGGGGACTGATGAAAGTGCTTTTATCCGCCGAGCGCGGGGGAGCGAGAGCATCACCATCAAGTAACCACAACCGCTTTCCTCTGGAAAAATCCAGCGGGCGTCACGTGCCGACCCCAGGTTTTTTCTAAAGTGGGGGGGGGGTGCTGACTGGTCCCCGCTCGGGCGGCCGGCCTGCCCCCGAGTGCGCGGCGCCCGCGGACAGACAGACAGACAGACGCGGAGAGCAGAGGCCGGCTCCGGCTGTGCGCTCTCAAGGTCGAGCCGGGTGTCCTCAGCCGAGCCCAACGCACGGTCCCTCCGGAGCCTGCGATCCGGGCCGGCGCTGCCCCAGGGTACCGAGTCCCAGCACCCTCGTGTGGGCCGGACGCCCCGGGGGGGGCAGCTGAGGCTTGGGGGGCCGGGACGGCAGGCAACGGAGGCTCCCCCCCCCCCCCCCCCCCCCCAGCACAGGTTTCACAGCAACACGGTGTTGTATTGATACAATACCTGCTGCCATGCAAGTTAGGCCAGGACGCCTCGGGGCACCTGCGGCCCCGCCGCTCCCGCCTTGCTCCATCCTGCTCTGGGTCCCTGAGGCCACGCGGACCGGCCCTTCCCGGAAGCCTTTTTTTTTTTTTAAGATTTTACTTATTTATTCATGAGAGACAGAGAGACAGAGACAGAGAGACAGAGAGAGAGGCAGAAGCAGGCTCCACGCAGGGAGCCCGACGCGGGACTCGATCCCGGGTCTCCAGGGTCACGCCCTGGGCCGAAGGCGGCGCTAGACCGCTGCGCCACCGGGGCTGCCCGGCTTGCTCTAACCGGGTCTCTAAGGGGGAGGAGCCGGAGCCCGGAGGGAGGAGGGAGCCAGGCCGCTGCCAGCGCACCTGCCCGTGGCTCTCCATCCCCGGCCCGCCCGCGTGTCTCCAGGGGCAGGTGACCTTTTCCGCCCCGCCCCTGCCCCCGGCCCTGGTGGGGTGCCCGCCCCCGCAGGGCCCCAGGCCCCCTCCTCTGCGCTTTCCCCACACCCCGAGGGGGGCGGTTTCCTTACTTTAACCTAAATCTGCCCAACCCGGTGCCTTTCCTGCTGGGCCTCACCAATACGCAGCAAATGCCCCATGAGCGCTTTCCTCTTTTTTTTTTTAAATTTATTTTAATTTATTTATGATAGACATAGAGAGAGAGAGAGAGAGAGAGAGAGAGAGAGGCAGAGACAGAAGCAGGCTCCATGCACCGGGAGCCCGACGTGGGATTCGATCCCGGGTCTCCAGGATCGCGCCCTGGGCCAAAGGCAGGCGCTAAACCGCTGTGCCACCCAGGGATCCCCGCTTTCCTCTTTTTTTTAAAACGCTGCCCTTGGCTCTCCAAATGTGTCGCTGCCTCAGCAATAGGCCGAGGGGTTTCTCCCGGTAACCCTGGGGCTCAAGGGAGGGCCAGTCCGGGGCGAACGGGCCTGGGGTCTTGGTCCGCCCACCGCACCCGGTGTAGACAGCCCCGGGCAGCAGGTGTCAACGAGCCGGGCCGCCCAAGGCGCAAGGTGGCTCCTTCTCCTACAAAAACTCAAAGGGCGATTACGAGTTCCACTTTAGCTATTACTGGACACCCTGATGCTATGATGAAAACCCAGTATAATGGAAATAATTGGGGCTTGGGCACTGCCGGCTGAGACGTTTATAAAGAGCCCGAAATGTAGTAAGGAAATAGGATGAAGTCGTCAGATTTGTGACATCTGGCTCCCTGGGAATCCACAGGCCTCCCCTCTCCTCGCCCTTGGTGCTCCCCGCAGAGGCAGCGCAGAGGCGGCCCGGCCCGGTGGGTCTGCGGGGGGCTCCCGACCCCAAGGGCCAGACACAGGTCAGGTGGCTCTTCCCCATTACAGGCCTAATAAGTCCCATCCCCCAGGAAGCTTTCCGGGCCCTCCCCTCCGCTCTGCTCCCCAGGCAGTAAAAGGATCATTTTATTTTATTTTATTTTATTTTTAAGGATCATTTTATATTATAATTCTCAGGTTTCTTGTCTTAGGAAACTCCCAACAGATTGTGATTTTTTGTTGTCGTGGAGGCCGAGATGAGGCCTTTCCTCCTGTCTCCCCCACACGGCTCGAGCCCTGTTTGCAGGAGGCTTAGTGAATATTTGCTGATGGGATGGGGCACCACATGCATGAGAGAGCAAAGGCCTGTCACCTCTCAAAATAGATTCATGCTTCTCAGACTTTCCCCCCTGGGCTCTAATAAATGTTGTATTACTTCCAAACCTGATATGAAATGGGTGTCACAATAGTGGCAAAGTTTGTGAGTCATTTCTCCAAATCTAAAGTATGAAAGTGGGTTAGTCACAGGCCAAGGTAACCGCCCTCCCCGGGAGAGGCGTCAGGACTTTCTGATGATTGTACTTGTAAACACCGCCTTTTATATCTGGGAACCAGGCTGGAGCACGGGGTAAAACGGGCTGGCTGTCCCCCCCACAGAACTTGCTTTCTATTTTCATATAGATGCAGTATTTCCTAGGCTTTTTCTTTTCTTTTCTTTTCTTTTCTTTTTTCTTTTCTTTTCTTTTCTTTTTTTTCTTTCTTTTCTTTTCTTTTCTTTTCTTTCTTTTCTTTTCTTTTCTTTATTTTTCTTTTCTTTTCTCTTCTCTTTTTTTCTTTTCTTTTTTTTTTTTTTTGCAGATGGGCCAGTTCAGGAAAAGTTGATAATTTATTTTTTCCATCCAAAATAGGGAGGAAGAAAACCCTCACTATATTGAGTCCCAAAGGAAGAAAACTGTAGGGAAAAAAAAAACCACTTCTCCCCCCACACAGTTTACCTACTTCATTAAACAGAAGAACGTCAATGAGAAAATTAATGCGGATTTTCAGCCACTAAACCGTTGCTCCTCTTTGGTGATATTTGTGCAGCAGACGCATGGAGGAGACTTTCTGATTTTCTGTTTAATTAATGGACTCTACTGTTTATACTGGTTTAAGCTTCATAGAGAGACCGAGCAGAAAGCACGGCGAATGCACCCAGCGCCACCCCTCACGCCCGGCCCTGCTCCGCAGCTCCCCGGGTCACTCCGCGGTGCAGGCGGCACCTGGCACAGCGGAGCCCTACGACACACCGCTATTCTCTGACGTTCATCCTTTGCAGAACGGCTCCCTTTTGGTGGTTGGCATTAAACGCATGACGTCACATATCACCCATTACAGCAGCCCCCAGAACGGCTTCGCCACCTGAGTGCCCCCTCTTTCATCTACTCAGCCCTCCCCCAACCACTCTTCTGTCACTGTCTCCATCGTTGTTGCCTTTTCCAGAATGTCACTGGTTGGAATCCCACAGTGTGGAGCCTTCTCCAATAGGCTTCTTTCCCTCAGCAACATGCATTTAAGGTTCCCCGTGTCTTTTTCAGGTTTGAGAATTCATTATGAAGTTATTTATTATTTTTTTTTTAGCACTGACTATTCATTGTGTGGTTGACCTGCAGTTTGTTTATCCCTTGGCCTACCGAGGGGCATCTAGGTTGCTTCCAGTTGGGGGCATATTTATCTATTTGTATAAGCATTCACATGCAGCTCTTTGTATGGACATAAGTTTTCCCCTCAGAGGGGTCAATTCCTAGGGGGACAACTGTTGGATTTTATGGGAGGCCTACGTTGAGCTTCGGAAGAGACTGTCAAACTGTGCCAATGTGGTGGTGTCATTTTGCTTCCCACCAGCGAGGAGAGTTCCAGTTGTCCCACATCCTTGTCAGCATTGGGGCTTGTTGGTATTTTGGATCTGGGCCACTCTGGGTCGTGGTATCTTGTATTAATTTGCAAGTCCCTCATGACGTAGGACGTTAAGCATCTTTTCGGACGTTTATTTGCCACCTGTATTATCTTCTTTCCGGAGGTATCTATTCAGGTCTTTTACCTTCTTAATTGGGTCATTTTCTTCTTAAGTTTTAATAATTTTTTTTTTGTATAGTTTGGATAACACATCCTTTATCACACATCCTTTATTTTCTCCCGGTCTATGGCTTGTCATTTATTCTCTTAAAGTATTCTAATTTTCTTACATTACATTTGTAATGTTACACATTACATTTGTAAAAGTTCACAAAATTTGCTCAAATGTAGTATCTTCTTGCTTCCACAAAATGCCCCCAGGGGAAGTAGGCGTTGTAATGCCCGCATGAGAGATCTGGAAACAAAGAGGGGAGGTGGTTTGATTCTGGTCCTACAGGGGCTCGGGGGTGGGGGGGGGACAGGTCGCCCCACCAGTGGGGACTTCGGCCGTCTGTTGTGTGCTGGCACCGTGCTAGCTGGGTGTTACAGAGCTCTGCAAAATAGCTCCCCCTCCTCCCAACTTGGCTCTGATCGGGTTGTGTTTTGTTTGTGTGGGCTGAAGATTTATATCGAAGAGGACCTGGGGTTGCCTGGGTGGCTCAGTGGTTGAGCATTTGCCTTTGGCTCAGGGTGTGATCCCGGGGTCCTGGATCGAGTCCCCCATCGGGCTCCCCGCAAGGAGCCTGCTTCTCCCTCTGCCTGTGTCTCTCCCTCTCTGTGTGTCTCATGAATACATAAAATCTTAAAAATAAATAAATAAAAAGAGGACCTGGTTTTCAGAGGCCCTGCATCTTGGCAGTCCTCACCCCACACTCCTCACGTCAGGGATCCCTCTCTACCAGTTCTCAGCCTTCATCTTGGGGTGTCTGTAGTCCAGGTCCCCTTGTCTCTACTTTGAGACAAGAGATTCCAACATGTTTTTTTTTTTTTTTTTCAGAGTTCAAGGTGATTGTCCTAGAAACTCCTTTTCCTTGTTTGGCAAACAAAGAGCAACAAGCAACAAACAATAGTAGGACAAGAAAGTGAAGCCCCCTCTGAACTGGTGGCCGCAGTCTGGCTTGGGGGGAAGGCAGCCCTATGTGGTAGGGCTGCTGGCCACCGGCTTCCTCTACATTCTCTGCCTCGGGGAGAACCACACGTCCAGACACAGGAGGGAGCTGCATCGCTGGTGTAGTAAAGGAATGTCCACATAGCTCTGCCTTGTGGATAATCCCAACGACATCATCCAAGTTCAGGGACCCCATGGAAACTTCTACCCACCAGGCTGTGCAGGTCCAGCCTCAGGTAGTGCTCAGGTCTCTGAGCGTCTCATCTTTCCTAAGCCTAGAGATTTAAAGTCCCCTTTTGTGATGTGATGCACGCACAGGGTCTTACACTACCTGTTGGCAAACTGAATCTAAATAAAAATAAATAGAAATAAAGCAATTATGCGTCAATTAAAAAAATGAAGTCCCCTTTCTTCTAGTTCTTGCTGAATCGGTTTAAATAAAGACGGCCTTAAGACTACAAAGAATTTAATGGAGTGGGTAATGGTGTGGGTGATGTCAACAGGAATTTGGCAGGATCTGTGAGGATAATCCGAGAGGAACAATCAGGAGTTGACAACCCTTCTTTCAGAAAGCAAAATTGTCTGGTTCTAGTTATACCAGTTGTTAGTGGCTTCCCTGCCTGTATGAAGAAAAAAGAAAAGAAAAAAAAAGAAAAAGAAGAAGAAAAAAAAGTCACAGTAATTTCAATGGAGTTGTTTACACAAGTGGAAAAATCGGACTCCTTGATAACATGTTGCAGCTGTAAACCCCCTTAATGACACTCAAGGGCCTTCTAGTAAGAGAGAAATCTCCCCGAAACTAAGGAGAAGTTATCTGGAAACAGGTGCCCTTCCTCAGTAAGGTTATTTATGTTCATTGGGCTAATGGTTTTTGTCCAGTAATACATTTAAATTGCTTTTCATTTTACAGTCATGCTTCACTATCACATTTCAGAAAGTCACTTCCCTTCCTCTGTGCAGCCGGCAATTTCCTCAAGTATGCGATGACAGCACTGTCCTTTCGGAGTCATTTGAAATAGACCCGATCTCATCCATCTCAGGAGAACAGTCACTGGCTGATAATCACAGCCCAGTGGAAAGTGCAAATGAACTCGGGCCGTCTGGTGGCTCTGTCGTCCCTCCGGTTCCCGGGAGGCCTGGTGGCAGGGCCGTGGGGCGCCTATTGATCTGGAAGGAGCCAGACATCCTGCCTCTGCCAGTGCCTGAGCAGTAGGTCCCCCACTCGGGTTTAAGAGGTGCGAGGAGGTGAGAGGAGACGATTTGTAAACTGATGACTTATGACCGAGCCACGTCCCTGGTGCAGACGTCAAGGAAAAAATAGCCCCATGGAAATGAGCATAATCCGGCTTCTACAGTGTCGTTGCAGGTCCCTCCGTGAAACCCGCCGCTCTCGGGCGACTGGGAAAATGTGTCCTCCTAAAACTGGAAAATGTGGATCAGGCCGTGTCACGAATTCGAAGCACGTGTGATTCTATGTAAACATGTTGGGTGTAAGGGCCACCCACGTGCTGTGTGAGCTTTATGCTTAAAAACAGGTAAAGAGAGTAGAAGTGTCATTTGTCAGCTTTCATTTTGTGTCCTGGGGCCACAAGGTCTTGCTTATGTGGGCTGGGTGGGGGGGGGGGGGTGGGCAGGCCACCCCACGATGAGCCACTGTGGTGCGAAGGTGATTTTGAGTTCAAAAGCCATCAATGGGGCACCTGGGTGGCTCAGTCGGTTAGGCGTGGGAGTCTTTTTTAATTATTATTAAGAGTTTATTTATTTATTCATGAGAGACACAGAGAGAGAGAGGCAGAGAGAGAAGCTGGCTCCTTGCAGGGAGCCCGACGTGAGACTCGATCCCGGGACTCCAGGATCACGCCCTGGGCTGAAGGCAGGTGCTAAACCGCTGAGCCACCCGGGCTGCCCGGCGTGGGAGCCTTCCGTTCAGTTCTAGGTCGTGATCTCAGGGTCTGGAGACGGGCCCTGGGCTCAGCTCAGCGGGAGTCTGCTTAAGATCCTCTCTCCCTCTCCCCTCCTACCTCCGCCCGCCCCCCATGCTCTTGGGCAGGTGTGCGCACTCTTTCTAAAAATGCATAAATAAATCTATAAAAAAAAAGCAATCAAACCCTAGCCGATTTAGGACAAGCTCCTTACCTTCCCTCAAATGCCTCCAAGGAATTCAGATAGAGGACCTGCCCCAGGCAGGCAGGCACGTAAGGACGGTACGACCCAGGGTGGCGGGCGGGCAGGGACCCGGCAAGGCCTAGTCCGCCCAGGCCTGGGGGCCCGCGGTTTCTGGGTGGCCCAGCAACCACGCGTTGGCCAACACTTACTCCTCACCTTCCCGTGAGCTGCTTCCTTTCCTCCGCAGGCCCAGGCGCCTCCCTGCTTCGCCTTAGCCCAGGACGCCGTGTCCACCTTCCCGTGCGTCCCTGGGCTTTCCCTCGGTGGGGCCTCCCCACCTGTGCGCCCGTAGATTTGACTTCCTCGTGTCAACCTGGGTCAAGTGCACTGGCCTCCAGAAAGGGGACAGGACGTTCTTGCCCCCTCACCCCCCCCCCCCCGACACACAGTGCAGATCCCTTTCCTGCTGGATTCTCGAACTGACGGCTACGCCTGCCAACGGTGAAGTCTGGAAGGTCCATGACTGAGGCCAAGGTGAGGTGGACGTTCAAGGTCAAAAGTTTCGCCCTTAATATAAGAAGTAAAAGGGGCCCAGGGAGGGTGGCTCGGGGTGCTCGGGGTGCTGGGCTCTGAAACCTCGTCCCTGCATCAGGGCTGGGTTGGCCCTGCAGCCAGGGCCCCTCGGCAGGGACAGGAGGACCGTGGGGGGGGGGGGTGGCGGTTGTGCCACCTGCTCGGCTCCGTGGCCTTCCCGGGGAGCAGCGTCGGCCTGGCTGATCCCGGGGGCCGCTGCCGCCGCCCGATCGCTGGGACAGTCTGTCCAAAATAGCTCCCTGGCCGAGGAGCAGGTGGCAGCGGCGGGCTAGAATGTCCCCCGAAGGCAAACTCGGGAGGGAAAAGTGCACACCCGGACCAGAAAACCATTTGTTTCTTAAAAGAAGGCATATGGAATATTGGATGTGTGGGCAGGAGTGACAGAGGAACCCAAAAAAAGGAATTCGCGCGGAGAAGTGCTCCTCTAGGCAAGCAGCGGAGATGTGGGGCGATTCCCGCCGGAACCGTGTCCTGGGGGCCGACCCCCGCGCCCCGTCCAATGCCGCCCGCGGGGTGGGCTTGAGCAGGTGGCTGTCGCCCTCCCCGCGCCTGCAGCCAGGGCCCGGGCACCACGCGGCCCTCGGCAGGTGTCGCTCCGTCCGGAACCCGCTCAGGGCAAGTCAGATCTGGGGGAAGCGGGGAGAGGAAGGCGGCGGAAGGCCTTTGGCGCCCCCCATCTCATTGACAGTCTTGGGGGGGCACAGGCAGATGTCTGATGAACTCCAAACTAAACTCTTCGAATTTCCGAGACTTTCCTGAATCCATGCATAAATTACAGCGCAGTCTGCAGACCTAAGAGAGATCATCTTGCTTTTTAAAGCAGATGCTTTCGCATTTAGAAGAATTCCTCTATCAATCCCTAAAAAGGGGTCGGGGGTTGATTTCGCCAAACTGAGATGAAGGTTTAGTTTAAAAAGTAGACACGGGGGATCCCTGGGTGGCGCAGCGGTTTGGCGCCTGCCTTTGGCCCAGGGCGTGATCCTGGAGACCCGGGATCGAATCCCACGTCGGGCTCCCAGTGCATGGAGCCTGCTTCTCCCTCTGCCTATGTCTCTGCCTCTCTCTCTTTCTCTCTCTGTGACTATCATGGATAAATAAAAATTTAAAAAAAAAAAAAAAAAAAAAGTAGACATGGCCTTCAATACTCCCAAAGGGGAAGTAATCCTGCCTGCGGTCCTGGAGGAGAATAGGTGCTTCCTGTAGCCAAGGTCTTTTTATTTTATTTTTTTTTTAAGATTTGTTAATTAAGACTTAAATAATTTAAATAGTAAATTATTTAAATAAAATAAAATAAATTAAATAATAATTTAAATAAATTTAGATGATTTATTAATTATATGAGAGTGAGAGCGAGCAGGATGAGGGGGAGGCAGACTCCCCACTGAGCAGGGAGCCCAACGTGGGGCTCGATCCCGAGACCCTGAGGAGAAGGACCTGAGCCGAAGGCAGGTGCCTAACCTGCTTAACCGGCAGAGCCACCCCAGTGCCCCAGTAAAGTCCTTTTTAGTGACTGAAGCAAATAAAGTCTCACGTTCAGACCCACATGGACGTAGTGGCAAAACGCCAGAAACTGGAATCTGCCCCAACAGTTCCTTCCTGCTTCAGGAATCCTCTTGGGGCAAAGGAGTTCGGGCCCGTGGCCCAGGCACCAAGTCCAGCGGAGGGGAGGGACGGGCACCCGATGCCGCCGGGGTGCGCGCAGGTGCCAGAGCAGGGCCGCGCCAGCGCCGAAGAGCAACGCAACACAACAGGAAAAATACCGCTCAGCTCAGCGTGTGCAGGAGCGGGGCAGAGCTTGAGGAAAGAATAGAGGCAGAGGGGAAGGAGGAGGTCAGAGGGTCACTCTCGCCGCCCATCAGATCTACCTCTAGCTCAAGGCCAGACTCGGAAGCCGGGTTGCTTGACCTTACACTTCCCACGTTCCCGCTGCGCCCAGGCTCAGGTATCCACCTGCCCCGCAGCCCTGGGGTCAACCCAGCTGGGTGTCCCAGGTCTCAGGACACACCTCAAGGAAATGCACTTCCTCGTGGATCTTCTCCAAAGACTTTTTTTTTTTAAGGTTTTATTTATTTATTCATGAGACACAGAGAGACAGAGAGACGCAGAGACCTAGGCAGAGGGAGAAGCAGGCTCCCTGCGGGGAGCCTGATGCAGGACTCGATCCCAGGACCCCGGGATCACGCCCTGAGCCAAAGGCAGACGCTCAACCACTGAGCCACCCAGGCGTCCCTTCCCCAAACACTGTTGGCTCATTTTTGTCATTCTCAGAGATCTGTGGCCTTGTCTTAGCAGTGATTTTTGTGCCAAGATCTCTTCTAGGAGAAAGGGCTTTGAAAAAAAATTTTTTTTTAAGTAAGACAGTAACACATTCCCATTTTTAAAGTCTTCGAAAAATGCAGATTATCAAGTCTCCCATGAATTTATATGTGGCTTCTTCCTGACAGCCCTTGATTTTCATGCCCAACCTCATCTGTAGTGCATTTCAAGTGAAGAACGATGCGTATCTGTAACGCCCACCAGGCTGCCGCCACCCCACTGGACTGGACTCTACACGGCGGCACACTGTCCTGTTGGTACCTAGCACGTCCCCAAGAGCAGCCGTCCGCCGCGGCTCCACTGAGTGATTAGATTGTTACAGGGGCAGGACATAATTTAATGAACAGGAGGTGTGGATAACAAAAAACTCTTCCGGAGCCCCAGCAAAAGAGGTGAAATAATTTTCATGGGCTTTGAACAGAGCACTGTTTTTAAGGAATTTTATTCTAACAATACACCTCTGATTTGGGTTGATATACGGTAACAGTTTTAATGCGTCAGTGTGTTAAATCCCTCATATTCCATTTATGAAAAGGGCTTAGATTTTCGAGGACTTGTGCAGAATATTGCTTTTATTTCTAAAACAGTTATGAACACCTAATCTGAGATACAATATGGGAGAAGAGAAGATTTAAAATTATAAAACGTCATCTGAATTTCTCCAGGATTTATTTCAAGGATTATATAGATCTTGGAGGGGAGGTTTTAAATTGTACCAATATTGCTTTGCTATTAAGTGTATTTCTAACATATGCTTCAAATTAGATGGCAAATTACCTTATTTTTTGCACCTACTGAGTACATTTCGACTGTTTATATATATATTTTTTCAATACTTCCATGCTTGTTTCTGGAAGCATGAATTATAGTATCTGTTCAATGTGCCTTTCCCAAGCACCACACACACGATGCCCAATAGTAGAAAAGACCAGGGAAACACAATCCTTCTACCGCAGCACGTTTCTTGGAGATCTTTTCATGCTGGCCTTAAAACCGTTTTGACTTTTAGACATGGAACTTGAAAGACCTATTTCCATGAACTTGCCCTCTTCCCCTTTCATCCTCCATCCTTCTCAAGAATCTTCCAATCCTCACGTTTTTCTTTTCTGACTCTGCAACACTCAACCTGGAGACAAAACGACCTTTTGTGAAATTCCCTAGGGCGAGGGACCTCCAAGTGGGGTGAGCCTTAAAGTAGGAATGATCATTTTCTCTCTTCCAGGAGGGATTTCATTTTATGCTTTAATTTCTGGCCTGTTGACCTAGGATTTCAGATCTGGCCACCTGCCTTCCAGAGCTCATCTAAAATTTGGCCTCTGCTGCTCCTCTACAACAAGGTATCCCTCCTGCGAGTCTGCGAGAGGAGGGCATACGTCACTGGAGGGAAGAGTGCAGAGGACGTACAAGTTCATGGAAGTTTTACATAAAACTATACAAGTTTTAGCCCTCGCACCTTTTTAGTCTAGAATTAAAGATTGTAGAGCGCAAGACCAAAAATAAAGACGTGCCAAGAAAAGAGTCTCTCTGATGATCTCTAGAAAACTGTGGATCGAGAAAGGTAAATAGAGCTACCCGACGTGGACAGCGTAACCCAACTGCAGATGATCTTCACTCCAGCACGACTCTTCCTGTGGCTCACGGACTCCTTTTGCTTCAGGCAGGAAACAAACGTATTTTTGGAATCGTGAAGAGGCGATACATTAAAAAAAGAAAATTGTGCATACCAAAATATTTGTTTTTAAAGGCTGTATCCGAAGTATTTATACACGAAGTCACACTTCTGGGATATGCAGAGCTAGGGCTGGGAGATGAGATGAAGGAAAATGGGCGAGATACAAATGAAACTGGAACTGAGAAAATGTTGCTATTTGTTGGACCTGGGAGATGGGTCTGGGGGGCCCAATACGCTGGCCTCTTACCTTTGCACATATTTGAGTTTCCATACTTCCAAAAGGTTGAAAGTTTTCTGAAAAATTACAATTAACAATGTTATGTTCTTTCAGTATGGAATGGAGAGCGCTATTCGTTTTGGCTCACTTATTGATAACCACTTCATTTTGCCTTGCAAGAGACTTTCTGTTCTACCCCAAAGGACAGATGTAACTGTCGAATACACGGAGAGCCATAAAACCACACATCTGTATAATCTGTCATCTTTTGTTCCAGTAGAACTTAAATCCCTTGGTGTGGAGCTCCCGTCTCCACGTTTTATTCTCAGTAATTCAAAAAAGTGTGCTGGAGGGGCACCTGGGTGGCTCAGAGGTTGAGCATCTGCCTTCGGTCTGCCTTCGGCTCAGGGCGTGATCCCGGGGTCCTGGGATCGAGTCCTGTATCGGGTTCCCTGTGGGGAGCCTGCTTCTCCCTCTGCCTAGGTCTCTCATGAATAAATAAAATCTTAGAAAAAAAAAAAAAACTGTGCTGGAGTACTAGACCATGTAATTCATCAGGCAGGCTAATTTTATGGAAAAATCCTACAGCGCCACATAGGTAAGCATTGAGTTACCTGATGTGAATTTAACATATTCTGAATTTTCTACACCATCCTATCTCCTGATAGAGCTTACTCCTAATGCAACAGGCCCTTACGGGTTTATTCGAAAGAGGAACCTAGCCATACTTAGGGTCTCTGTGGACTATACCTAAACATATCAACCTTTGAGTTGGAATAAAAATGAGAAAACCAACAGTGCCTCACTTAATGAGCGTTTCCCAGACAGGCCCTATGCCAACATTTTCATATGCATTTCCTTTTCATCCTAGCAGAAGTGTGAGGAGGTATTATCACCACCATCATCTAGTAAGTGAAGCAGAGTTCAGGGAGGTTGAAAAACCCAATGATAAATAGGTGGAATCAGACTTCGAAGCCCAATCTGTCTGAATGGAAAGCCCGGGATATGACTACTCTATTTAGATGTGTGTGCGCTTTTCTGAAGGATTAAAAAAAAAAACATATCCAAGGTTCTAAGGTTCAGGACATTGTATTCAGCAACACTGAGGTCTGAGTTTATACTTTAGGTTATAGGCTTCAGTGATATCACCGCCACAGTTTGATTACAGTTCGGGGAAAGTCGGCACGTTCAGATCACACTTTTGCCAGGAGGTGACTGTCAGGCAAAGAGTTTAGGGGAGACCATCACTTGACATTCTGAAACAGCTGAAATACCTTTTTGTTCAAGTATCTTCCCTGCCGGTTTTTGTACATGGGGTCGACTGAAGGCACTTCCTGCATGGCCAGGAGTGTGAGCGAAAAGAAATATATTTGAATAATTTCTTTAAAATATTTCAAATTTTTATTAAATATTTTTATTCAGTTTTAAGATCACAGTTAAAGTACTTTAGCATGTTATACACATGAGTTACATGTGCAATTTTTAGAAATATCAAATTAAGTATAAGATTTTGAAGAAAGAAATTATATAAATGTGTATATTGACTTTTACTACACATACATCTAAGAAAGCAATAATTCTGTTGTACCATTAAGTGGAAATCATTTATTACATGGCATGTTTACACCAACTCTAAAGAGAACCAAGCCAATTTCTGAAAGCAAAAAAAATAAAAATAAAAATAAAAAATAAAAAATGAGCGATTCAGTCATGCTGAAACTGTCAACAGACTTAAGACCTGGCGGTCAAATGAAGCTATGGTTAATTTAGGACATGGAAGTAAGCAATTCAAACCTATGAGAAAAGTTCATAATCTGGTACATGGAATCTCAGGTGGTTTTTATTCTTTTTTGGACAAATTCCTGAGAGCAAGAGACTTGTTTAGTGCTAATGAAGTGAGAAGAACGCTGCTGAGCATGTGCTGAGCTCCAGGTCACACACCCGCCCCCCCTCCCCAACCCGGGTTCTGCTGCTCTTACGGCCAGGCACTAACGTGAGGTGTCAGGGGACACGGGCCAGCCCCGGGGGGCCGCAGAGGGGCAGCGGTGTTAGTTCGCGACACACACGTGCCTCTGTGATTCAGGTTAGAGCCTGTGAGGTATGATTGGCGGTGCGGGTGGGAGGGTTTGGAGGCGTTGAATTAGGTCCTTGTTACTCAGTAACCAGTTCTGGCCCAAGTTAGCGGGCGATCTTTGGAAGGAGTAGGAATTTTCACGATAACTAGTTCTGCGCACAGATCGATCTGAGGGCAGGATCGGTTTGGGCCACCGACGGCGACAAGCACACCGTGGCCAGGGAACGTAATACAAGGTTTCCTCTTCCAATTTATTAGCATAAATCCTACCGCCACAGAGAGAATTTGGCCAGCAGAGGAAACTACCTTTTTTTGTGTGCGAAGAAAAAAAGTAGACTTCTATTCTTTAAGGAGAGCCTAGCACAAACAGATGGAGGTGTATCAGGGGAGTCCGATCTATTTGTCTTGTTATTCACTATTTTGTCACTTCTTTCATCTGAAGTGTAAGGAAAAGAGTGTCCCCAGTGAAAAGGACAAGGTGATTTAATATGGACTATAATAAACTCAGCGATCACTTCCAAACTAAAGCAAAGCAGTCCATCAAACCCTGAATACTTCACCAGACGGAGCTGGTAAGATACACTGAACAACTGTTTCTTATATTATAAGTATGATGTTAGTCTAAATAAGATAACTTTTAAAAATCCCAAAACTCAAATAAAAACAAACTCCAGATCTAGTTCTTTGGGAATGCTCGTATAAATAAAAGCCACATCTAATTAACAATTAGTACACTCTTTATAAGGTGCAAAACGAGGTCCTATGTGGGGAGAGCTAAATTTTCATTCCCACCTAGCGGTCGCTCGGAATACTGGGGAGGCCGGACGCAGTAAGACATTTGCTTCTCCTGCCCATTCTCCGCAATACGTCGCTCTCTCTGGAGGAGGCGGTGTGTGAAGTCCGAACACTGCAGGGCGCGACAATGGCACTGAAGGCAGAGGCAGAACGGGCGAAGCTGGGCGACAGGACTTACTGACGTGGAACTTGGAAAGCCGAGGTAGCCCGTTACCATTGGCCTGATGTGAGGGGCTCTGGGGAGCAGCGCAATCACGGGGGAGGCTCCTCCAGAGCATCGCGGGGACACCCCGGCTCCCCGGTGACACAGGGTGGTTCTGGGCCCCGCAAGCTTCCTTCCGTCTCCCCGGCGAGGCCCGGCGAGGCGCTCCTCCTGTGCCGCGTGCACGCCGGCCTCCTGCCCCGGCTGCTGGTCTCCAGACGCGGGGGCTTCATACAGTAGTTCGGCAGGCAGCGTGGTCCCCACTGCTTCACATTAATGCCAGACGCCAAGCTGGGAACAGAGTTATCTGATACCCCCCCGCCCCTTCCCTCCCCCCAAACCGTATCCACCAAACAGGTCATTCCGTTTCCAGCTTACTCCTGGTTCTGTATCAATGTGTAATTTGCTTGAGATTTTACAGAGGTGCAAACTTTTCCGTACGATGAGCCAAAGACTGCAGAGTGCAAACAAAATTTTCTGGGACTTAGGCGGAGTAGCATCTGACTTGGTAAGAAAGTGACGGGGCATAAACAGGTCGGAATATAAATAACCAGACCAGTTCAGATGCTCCTTTTCTTTCGGAGTGTTCCACCACTTTTTTTTTTTTTTTTCCTCCAGCAGTTTTAATGGCAGAAACTAGAATGAGTGATAATGTGGGAATGATTTCAGCATGGCTTCGAGATGGCATTGGTAGAAAGCTCATCTGATAGAATTAAATGAACGTAGTTCTGGTATTTGTGGGGGAAGAAGACTGTCAAGAGTTACAACAGTATGATTTATCTTCATAAAAGGGCTTTGATGCATTACACTTTTATCTAAAATCTGGGAACTAACCTAATCCGGGGATAAGAACCTGTGTCGTCAGTGTGGCTGTGGGACATTTTTCCTTTTCCTGATCTCATTACAGTTATCCAAACAAATAAAAACTTAAGAAGGATGTCTTACAGTATTTTTTTCTTTCACTCAGCTTTTTAGAGCTGCAGCTTCAGTTACTATAATATACTCTACACACTTCAAAATTACATAGGAAAATACCCAGAATAACTAAATAAATAAAAGGCTAAAGAAAACTGGAACAGTACTGCGTCTCCATCTGAGACTAAATCATCCACTTCGGCATCACAGAGAAGGGCTAGGACAATTTTTTTCAAAAGATTTATATACAGGTTTGAATCCAGAAATTAAGGTTAAAAGCATAAATATTGATAATTTCAACTAGTTTCAGAATGGTTTTTCAGAAAGATATGATACAACAATTTAGAATAAAACAAAGCAGAAGAGCATCATATTTTGGTTTGCTTGAGATATACATAAGGTGCAACAACTTTTTGAGGATGCTTGTGGGACAAATGTTAGTGTCGATGGTGTTTGCTGGCAGATTAAGGTACACACCATAGCAATACGATTTTCCAAAATAGAATGAGAGAAATGAAGTGAAAATGATAGATGGGAGGGGGGTACTACATGTTGGTCTGAAATATTTGTGCTAACAAACGTTGTTACCTGAAAATACCAACACCCTTCTCCAGCGGATTCAGGGCATGAGAAAAGCACTATTATTGAAATCAAGACTTCACTCAGAGAAACAACAAGGCGAGTGTCTAAAGGACTATAAAGCTTTGCAGGATTTCTGCTACTCTCAGTGCCTAACCGCTTAAAAATTAAGCATTTCTACAAAAAGGTTTTTTTTTTTTTTTTTAAAGTATCTGAAAACAGTCATATCCAGTAGATTGCCCTCCCACCCCACCCCTGCCTAAGGGAAAAGCCACTGAGGTTTAGGAAAAGCAGATCAAGTAAGATATTAATCACATAGAAAAAAGTAATCTTTTGTTTTGCTTCTTTTTAAAAAAGGTCCCATGAATATACAGCAATCTCTTAAGGAAATCTAGTGAAATGTAATTGGAGGACTGAAGGAGGGTGCTCTGGCAAAAATAGATCTATTCTAACGTGTTCTATAGAATAACAAGTTAGTACCATTGTCAAGGTGCATGTTCTGCACCAAACAATTTTTGTTGTTGGTTTCTTTCTTTTTTTTTTTTTTTTTTTTTGGATTTTTAGCTAATTATAATTTTTAAATCACTGCTAGCAAGTGGTCCAAAAACTCCAACAGCCACCAACAATGGGACCCAGCAATTTTCAAACATTCACTTTGTGTTTTGAAATTTAGAAAATATTAATAAAACAGCATCATAGTAAAAATATTATGCTAAAATCTGGGGCTGCTCACCTGATTTATTTCTACGTGAATGGGGTTAAGCTCTAACCTGACTAACCTAGCTTACTAATTCCTTCTTCCTCCATGCTCACAATGATTATCCATTTTTGAGGACACCATTCCAATGCTCTGCTGCCCTCTTCACCTGCTTTGAAGGAAAAAAAAACCCAAACACAAACCAAACAAATCCCTATATTCTTTTTCAATTCTGTTAGTATGTTGTACATATTTTCCAGCACCGAAACTGAAGTAATATCTACAACTATGAAAAGCTAAACCTAGTCAGTACTAATAGAGTCATTTTCTGTATGGCTATTAGGTCAAATTACGATTAGAAAAAAAAAAATCATCATTACAATTGAGTCAAGTATAAATAAGAAAGCTAGATAAAACCTTGTAAACTGTCACCATTTAGAGATCTAATTCAAAAGCTTCAAACTCGAACTAATGCTATCAAAATTCCGCCAGTTTGAAAACCAATAAAAATTATTGCTGGAATCCAATAATTAAAATTTGGTAGTTTGTGCTGCGATGCAAGAGTGGGGATACACTTTGTGCTATGGAACAAATACCCTGTAAAATCGGTAGCCTCCGACTAATTTTGATTTATCACTTTGCATGTGTTGCTAGGAAACAAGACACTGTGAATGTCAGGTGGTTAAGTCAATATGTCGAATGTTCTAATAAGCCAGGTAATCCACTTGGCACTGGCATCCGTATGGTTGGTTTTATGTTCAAAAGCAACAAAACACAAAAAGGAAACAAACTTGCAGGTGGCTCTATGACTAAGACTCCCACCCTGGTCAAGCATACCTCCCTCAGCATTTATTCAATACCTCCTTAACAACACAAACTCAAAAATGGCTCTCAAAACCTGCAGTGCCAATCAGGCTGTGCATAGCAGTTGCTACCCGTCCAGTCTGTCCGGGAAGGATGGAAAAGGTCTGTAGCTCAAAGTCCACATGAAGTGAGTGTCTTCAATGTGTTCAGAATAGTGAAGTAATACTAAGGTCACTTCTGAATAATATTTTTCTTTTTTTTTTGTTTGTATGAACGATCCATTGGTCACTGAGACCCCTGTGTAAAAATAAAAGAATCCTCAAGGCATGAAAACATCAGTAATCTGTAATCTGCAGGACTCTTCCCCTGTCTGGGAAAATATTTGCCACAATTAGCCCCAAGCAAATTCTTGGGTCACTTGAGGCTAAGAAAAAAATTCAGCTTGTAAGAATACTAATTTTCTCTCTCTCTCTCTGTCTTTGCCAGCAAACTACCACTCTGGTGGCAAATATAAAAGTGCAGAATATATGGACCACGAGGCCGAGCATACACCGCTAACAATGGTACATCTGCCTGCCCGTGCTGCTTGGGAGTCTCTGGAACAGGCCTTTTAATATTATTCTACAATATAAATGTAGGTATAACCTATTATATAAACCATCTTAGAACTTAAATCTCCATGTACAAAAAAGACTAAGAATATCTAATAATAACTAGTGCAGTGCGTCAGTTTTTGTTTTTGTTTTTTTTTTGTTTTTGTTTTTGTTTTGAAAGAATAACTAGGTAATATACGAAACTAGTTTCACACTCTCTGGTTGGTAAAAGAGATGCTGGATGAGCTACAGTAAAGGCAGCCTTTTACCAAGTTACCACCTATTACCGTCAAAAGCCTTCAATAGAAAGCAAAGCTCCAGGTTCATTCTGTTTCTGCTCATTATCAGACAGATAACGTCACCCTCCAAGACTCTGGGTTCCAAAAGAACAAACTGGCCCAGGATGCTAACTTCTGCTTCAAGTGAATCTGGGCCGTGTAGGGCAACAAGCACTTGTTTGCAGTCTATATTTTCCACCATCTGGACTCACTAGCATCCCTCGGTAAAGACAAGGCTAGGGTAGTAGGTAAAGCACAATGTTTTACAATTAAAGGGCGCTTCACTGGTCAGCGCAGGATATAAGTACAGGAGCCTGTGGCATTTCTTTTGGCTGTCCGTCATGGGTGAGCGGAGTTGACCTCTGACCTCTGCAAAACAAGAAGGGAGGAAGAGAAGTCACCCACTTAGAGTATGTTACCAGAAATAGGAGAGGGCGATGAGCAACCAATAAAAGCTTTCCAGTATCATTAATCACTAATGCTGACTTGTTACTTAGGCTCTTTCACCGAAACCCTTTCTCTTCTTAGAGCTCCTTATTTTTGAACATTTCTTATCTCGGTTTCCCCTCACAAGACTCAAGGCATAGGACGCCCTAAAACAAGCACCTCCATTTTGCAGAGGTGAAACCTGAAACCACCAGATTTGGGGCGACTCCCTAAGAAGTGGGAAACTTTCAACTGGGGGCCATGATTCCAAGACAACAGTCTTCCTCTTGATCCACTGATATTTAAATATGACTCATTCCCTTCCCTGAGCTGCCCAAGAGGAAAACTCTCCTATACTCATTGGTGACCTCCAGGCTCATTTCCCAAGGTATATGATGATAAACTCAATTTAAAACTGAAGGCCAATTAAAGCAATGGCCCCTGAGACTAGAGTTTGTGTTTGTGACTCTAACACAAGTGAGGGAACAGACGACAGCAAAGTCCCATGGGCACACGGAGAGCAAGTGCACGGGGGGAAAAGGCAAGCAGGGACTTCAGGGTGTGAGAAAATCCGGTGACTTGGGCCAAATCAGCACACGTGGAGAGAGAACCCCAGACACGACTAGAAAATTCATAGAAATACCCATCATTTGGATTGGAACTACACCAAACTGATTTTAAATTAGGCTTTTGTTGAATGAGTAGGAACAAACTGACTTCACAGTTATGAGGAAACCCTTCAAATTCTTGGTAATTTCTATAGAGCTTCTCCTTCTAAAAAAGATAGGATGGGGCACTTTCTGGACTTTTCCCAACAGGCCCACCAAAGACCAGGCACCGTGCACTCGCTGCCCTGGCCTGCAATGGTCTGCACGGGACTGGCTGGAAATCTGGGATGCAGCAGCCAGGCTTCCGGGGGCTTAACCTTTTCAACACAGTATCTTTCTTCAGATTACGGAGAACAAAAGGAGCTATTTAAAAACTGAAATATCTTCTTCATAATTATACGCAAGAAAGATCTCTTGAGGCACACACACACAAGCAATGTAGATACATTACAACATTTGGGGATTTCAGAATCCAATAATCACTTAGCCTGAGATATTAGGATTTTAGAAAAACAAAACATGTGTTATAATCAAACCTCTGGATTAATCTGTTCATTCATGTGGGGATGCTGTAAGCACCAACTGTTCAATATGTTCAACTCTTTGTTCAAGAAAGATGAAATTAAAATGTGATTTTCTTTTCTACCTTTAAGATCGAATATGTAAAAAAAAAAAAAAAAAAAAAAAAAAAAAAAAAAAGATCGAATATGTAACAATATTACAAAAGCTAAAAGAATTTTAATAAGTATTGAAAAAGGAAACATAAGAAGAAAAAAGAAAAGTGAAAGATGAAGACTACAGTATACATAAAAGAGCAACAGGGGCAGAGAGAAACTGGGGTGAAAGCCCAGCTGAGTCCAAGAAAAACAGCAAAGGAGGTGGGAGCCCGACGTGGCTACAGCTAACTGATGGCTACAGGTCCCGGTGGAAGCAGCGGCGAGATTCTTCATGACTTCCTAGGACGTGACAGATGCCTGCTTAAGCAGTGAGCTGGAGAAAAGGCAGACGCTGGAGTTCAAGGACCCTAGTTCAAATCTTAACTCGGTTTGCTGTGCATTCTTGGCAAATTAATCGTCTGCAACATCATTAAAAAGGGATCAAAAAGACCCACCTGGCAGGGCTGATTTTTAGGACTAAATTTAATGAGCTTTCCCTTTCTGAAATTTCTAGTAAATAGATAGGCTCTCAACGAAGGTTTGTTCCAACTTCCTATTTCCTGCATTTTGCAAAATGGCCTTTCTACGTTGGATTTCTGAACCTAAGGTAAAGATTTCTCACGACAAGAATGCAGGCAATACATTTCTGCCCTCAGGGCAGCCCGGGTGGCTCCGCGGTTTGGAGCCGCCTTCAGCCCAGGGTGTGATCCTGGGGACCCGAGATCGCGTCCCGCCTCAGGCTCCCTGCATGGAGCCTGCTTCTCCCTCTGCCTGTGTCTCTGCCTCTCTCTCTCTCTCTCTCCCTCTCTGTGTCTCTCGTGAATAAATAAAATCTTAAAAAACAAAACAAAACAAAACATTTCTGCCCCCAACTCTGCTGATCACCCTCTAGGTGATGCCTAAGCAGTAATGAATGGATGTGCAACCCAGCTAAAATTACATTAAGTCTGTAGGTAGATGGGGTCTGGTAGCTCTGCTTTAACAGGTAAGGACTAAAATTACAACTAAGATTCTTCAGAGGGGCATCTGTTTTTCTAGGTATTAAGAACACGGGCCATCTGTGTGATTGATAGATTCTAGTATGCAATACTGTTCTTTCTCATGGGCAGTTTCAAAGAAAAGAATCTTTCTTCACACGATTTTCTCTATGCCTGCTAGTGAACTTAGGTGGTCATACTTCGAGAATACTCATTGAATACTCATCTACTCATTCCTTTGTTTGCTCATCCACTGGTGTAACCGCAAGAGCTAAGGAAGCTGGGGACATGAGGATTAAAACCAGGGCTCTGCTTTCAAAATACACTGGAAAGAGACAGATATGTTGATGAATAATTACAACCCAGTGCGGCAGTTGGTCTTGGAGAGTACGCACAGACGGTGTGCAGGGACTTTAGGAGGAGGGCCGAGAGATGAAAGCAGGACTAGATATGGAAGGAGGGGCGGGGCAGCAGTTTGCCGGAGAGGGAGATGTACAAAGGCAAGAACCTGGCTCATCTAGGTGGCAGCAAGTGATTCCATGCAACTGCAGGGTGGTGAGGATGGGGTGGTGGAGGGGAGAGTAGAAAGATTTGCTCAGGCTTCCTGCTGTTGCAAGCCTGAAGTCACGGAGGGTTGCTTAACAGAGCCAGGGTGTGACCACAGGCGTATTTAGAGGGGAATGCTGGCCGCAGCAGGGGGGACTGTGTGACAGACCTTCCTGAGCCCTGAATTATGACCCCCTCTGACTTCTTACAGTGCCTCTTATTTCAAAAATTTATGGGGCACTTAGTAACACGCAGGCATATAGTTCATCTTCTTGCATGCATATGAGTCTGTCCTCTGTGCTCTGACCGTAAAACCCCATGAGTGGAGAACTGTGTGTTCTTTCCTTCGGAGACCTGAGCGGAGTTTAACAATGTCTGTCGGCATTCACTTGCTATTAGGCACCTGCAGTATACACATGAAAAGGAATCTGACCTTCTTGGAACTATCTAGAGGCTATTTGTGAGGAAGTTCTAGAGCTGTAATGTGACAGGTAAAGAGCAAGAAGCAAACAAAGCTTACATCATCAGGGCCTCCTAAACATGGATGTGGAGGAGAGTGGAGCCCAAAGGGCAGGGGTATGGAAGTTGTGCTAGATCTAAAACTCTCGTACTGAAGACTGAAAGTCTGGGAAAGTAGCTCATCTGTGAGTAATCCACCTTGAATAAAAGTCTGAAATACGTGAATTTACAAATGGCTTTTCTGTCTTCCCAAAGGATCCATTAAATAGCGGAATACCCAATTATACACTTAGGACTTTAATATACTTTTTCTGAGGCTTTACTGAGTTCAAAAGGCTTTCAGACTTATGATCTCATGTGATCTTTCCAACTCTGTGATTCTTTGGGGATATCATTATGCTCACTGGGAGATGAGAAAACCTAGGCCGAGAGAAAGAAATGACTTTTTTTTTTTAGCAAACAAACTAAGAAACATCCAGGCCTCCTGCCCTCCATAAGTCATATGACAAGATGCTCTTTCCTGACCACCGTTTTCTTCATAGCATCACCACTACCACCAAACAGCTTCCTCGAGGCGGGGTTTACCATGTGCCAACACTGGGACATTAGCTCATTCCACAGAACACCTCTATGAAGTGAGTGCCACTCACCCCCATTTTATAGAAGGAAAACTGGAGGGGAGACGGGTGGATGATCGATCTTGCTCAAGACCTTGCAGTTTGCAGATGATGGATGTAGGACTCAAACCCAGGTCTGAGGCCTGACCTCGAAGCTCACACTTAATGATTAGCTATTGCTTCTCTGCTCTCCCAGGCTTTTTATGGAAATGCAGTTTAGCCACAGAATAATAGATTCAAAATGCAACAGGTGGCTGACTAAATTTCCCTATACTTTCCCACACTGCTGATTAGGATGCACATTTTTATAACCTGTCATGTAACTTGCTCTTGAACCGAGTTTTGTAAACCGCAAGGCATTGTGAAAAATACCACAAATAATCACGTCAGAAAGTATGATTCAGCTTTCATGTTGCTCTCTCTATCCCTGTTGTGCACAAGGGGGTAAGGCTGAGTAGGCCCCGCAACATCGTGGTGGAGCACACCCCTAACCTGTGCACGTTTTCCATGGCGGCCACTTCGGCCAGCGCGGCGAGGCTGAAGAACGCAGACACGGCTGGCATCTCCGGAGTGCTGCTCCGAGTCTCTGCGGTCTCGGGGTTGTGTGAGCATTCGTCATTGCAGCCGGTCTCGCTCACTTTAGGGAGACT
This sequence comes from Canis lupus dingo, assembly GCF_003254725.2. Taxonomy (NCBI): domain Eukaryota; kingdom Metazoa; phylum Chordata; class Mammalia; order Carnivora; family Canidae; genus Canis; species Canis lupus. The sequence goes on along the minus strand of NC_064275.1, from coordinate 13,275,981 downwards.
CCTCTGCAGTTGTTCCTTTGGTTTGTCGTCTGTAAAGAAAGGGGAAATTCATCACAACAGGATCACTGTGTTCTCGCCGGAGAAGGGACACAGAGAAAAAAACTCTGTGCCAGACAATGTGAAATGAGCTAATATTCTTCGTTCACTTTTGTCATCTATCGAATACCAAGGCTTTTATGGATTCTCTTCTCCCATGGTAATAAAACTCTTTTATTAAGCTCAATTGCAACTATGGACAGTGTTATGCCCTGAAACTAAGTGGAAGAGAAGCTGTGTTTTATCCAAGGTCAAAGAATAGGTCAGTCTCAGAGTAAGAGGGGAAATGGGCCTTGACCAAAATAAAACTGATGGGATTTCTGCAAAGGGGCCTGTGGCTGCTGTAGAAGGCCCCTAAAAACCCAACTGAGGAAACATTTCTGATGAAGCTGTAGGATGCCCTGCTATGGCAACTTGGCCATTTGGTATGCTGTGACACCAGCGTTCAGGATGGCCTGCACCAATCCCACCAGTAAGATCAGTCAATCCCAGCGAGATCCCAAGTTGTTATTCTTGTTCTGAAGACCTACTGGAAGGAAGATGAAGACGAAGGGCCATCTGGTGTTTAGGAAGAGGTGCTAAAATGCTATGAAAATATACCTGTTGGAAATGAGTACACTTTCTTTATTACATAGCCATTATAAAGGAAGAGGAATCTTTATTATGATTTTTAAAACATTTTAAGTATAGAAAAGCAAGTGATAAAAGCTGTAAATGTCATATATTAGAATATGAGAGTGCTATGTGCTTTTCTAAATGAAGGTAATATTTCTAAGATCTTTCACTCCTTCTATGAGAAAATGAGGCTGTAACAATTTATAAAATCAAAATCACAGAACAGAACCCAGAGTGGGAAAGAAAGAGCAAGGGGCCTGCTGGATTAAATATCAAGAAAACTAAATTCTAGTCCTCATCCTACTTGTACCTGAAAGTTCAATGTATTCAAAAATGAAATCCTACCTCATTGAGTGTCATCTCTTATATAACAGGGTAAAATGGAGGTATTTAATATGCTTTATTGTTCTATCAATCTATACATGCTAAACACAAAATGTGCACAAAACTCAGTCACTGTCTTCCTATTCTATCTCAGCAATGAACGTTTTTATTTGCAATTAGATTAACCTAAATCAAGTATTTATAAATATTACTCAAAATATACTCATTTAATCATTGTTCTTAGTTTTACTGATTTATCATTTCATTATGCTAAGTATACTCTTTAATCCCCATCACATCACATTACCCATCCCCCTACCACCTCCCCTCTGGTAACCATCAGTTTGTTCTCTATAGTTAAGAGTCTGTTTCTTGGTTTGTCTTTCACTGTTTTTTTTTCTCCCTTCTGCTCTAAACACTTTTTCCAATTTATAGAACTCATTATGGACCTGTGACCTTTTTCTGGAAACTGGATTAGGGTAGAGGGAGGGGCACTTCAAAGCTGATGGAATGAGATGCCCGGGGTGCTGAAAGACCATTAATGCTTAGTTGGTGCAGCACCCTAAGATTTGAGGGAGCTACTCTGACCCCACTCCTTAACTTGGGCCCCTCAGGCAATTCTGCTGCCATAGAGACCACCAGGAACAGCAAATAGTTGATAGGCCATGCCTGAAAATAGAGAAATTCACTGTAAGTTAAGATTTGGTTAAAGATAAACCCAGAAAACTCAAGAAATCCAGAAGCGTTCTCAGGCTCCCTCCATGGTAAAAATTAGCTTTATGGAAAGTGCTGGATGCTTTCTAAGGTTCCTTAATCCATTGGTTTAAGTACTTGATAATATGGTTTGTAGTGAGTTGAACAGTGAACCGTGAAGAAACACTGATTCATCTAGTATTTTTAAAAGTCTAGGATCCTTGGGAATTCACTTAATGAAGACTGCTTTTGTGCATGCTGAGAAAAAGGAGAAACACACAGTCCTAAAAATTACCTTTCCTTTCTAAGAATACTCTTGGAAAAAGAGCTATGATTTTAAAACGTGTACATTTTGTACATTTGGGAGCCTGTGGAAAACTAGTTCTCCGGGAGATCCAGAGAAAGAAATCTTACCATGGCCAAACCAGCGGAACAGACCCATTTTTCAGTGAGGACCCACACTTGGCTTATAGTCATTTGCTGGCCAACGTGGCCATGACAGTCATCACCTGGCTCTGGTTCTCTCTCATCCAAAGCTCCTTCTCCTTACCCAAAGTACCTCCTGCTGGTGATACCCGGCCATCTGCTGTCCTGACAAGGTGGGTGATCTTGGTTTTCCTTGCTTTTCTCTTTTGGCTGCCCACCAAAGGTTCTTGCGTTGCTGTTGGCTCTGGAGTGTTGGGAATGGATAGGGCATTTTTAACCTTATGAGCAGGCTCTGTGGTGTTTTTGTCTTCTGAAAATATGGCTGAAATAGGACAGATCATATATAGTTACACACAAAAACATAAGACGTAGACATTGCTTTTACTCTTAGAAAGAAACATTTCTCACTGCTTGACCCATCTGACTGGTGAACAGAGATTTAGAGCTCTCAAAGTACTGATGGGGGAAAAAAAAAACACTGACCATAATTTTAAACCAATATATTTATATTTGCTTTGATAAATTAAGTACAGAGGATTCAGATGCCCCCCCCCCCCCCTTTTAACAGAGTACTGAACCAAGAGGCCATTGGAGTAACATTTTCTAAGTGTTTAGATATCTTATAGGTTGGTGGGGAAGACAGTGTATGCAAATCTGAGTGGATTGTGCCCCAACAGCCCATAATTTCTACATGTGGCCAGGGTCCCTGCCCAAGATCCTCCTGTCCACCTAGATGGTCTGGGGAAGATGATAAAAGGAGTTTCTCTTCTGAGGACACAGAGATTAAATATGTGCTTCTTAAATTTATTGTTACCATTGGGACACTTGCTTTCAATCACCAGGCTGGACTGATTAGAAAAGAAATTGTTTGTGAGGCTTGGCCTTCTTTTAGACATACTGACTGCTCAGGAAAGACCAGACCATTGGTCACAATGTGTGTTGCCCACACGTGTGATGCCCACGTGTGATGCCCACACGTAAGGAAACACTCTCCCATTCACTGATTCCTAGGACCAAGTGAATGTGCTTAGTGAGATAATGAAGTACCACAGGGCAGCAAGGCTCCAGGAAGGGTATTAGGTACCCTAATTCTAACTGTAATGCAATGAATCATTTAACAACATACACTTCTATCCGAGGAGTCACTGTGTCAAGAATAAGGAGCATACTTGCTCCTGGTTCAAACAGCTGATGCTTCTATCTTTTCTTATATACTCATCATTTCCTTGGGAGTTCATTCTCCCCACACTCAATTTAAAAGTAAGACCAGTATATGTGGATAGGAGTACACTAAGCATTTAAGAATATATACATGTCATCAAATTTAGTAATTGGAATTCTTTTTTTACTGTTTAAAAAAAATTCCCATGGCCTAAGGGGCATTCAGCAGGGAAAAGAGGCATCCTTCCATTTTTAAACCATCCAATCTCTTAACACAGGCGCAGAAATAGTTTCTGACGAAGAGGGGAGTGTGGCTGGAGAAATCAAGGTTGGCCAAGGCCCACTCCATGCACACTGGGTTCACGGGGATGACTGAAGGTGCTGATCGCAAGGCCGAGCTGAGGGGAGACGCTGGAAATACAATGCTATCGCGTAAGAGGAAGATAAAGCTAAAATAAGAGGGAGAGTACAGAGCGAGAATAACTCAGGGTGTGAAAAAATGCACATGCTGGTATAAACTCTTGCATGGGCTTCACTTAAAACATTTTAATCTAGGTTTTTAATGAGGTTAGGTGTATCCCTGAGAAAGGAGGGCTACGATTCGTAACATCTCTGCCCTCAAGAGACTGACTGCAGACTTCCCATTCCAAAACAAGCAAGAAATCATTTCAATTACATCAAGAGAAAGGATGTAAAGCAGGAATCATACCATGATTTGTGGCTTGGCCTTACCTCAAGATAGCATAATAGATGGCTTAGAGGGACAGGCCTAAGATAATAGTTATTTAAAAGAAACTACTTGGCAACATTTCCAAGTATCTTTTCAAACAAGTAATCAAAAATTAGGAAAAAGGCTCCTTTGAAATTGTAGATCTGTATCCAGGAAACAGTCTTGGTGTATTTATACTTTGATATTTAGCTTAACATAGCCAGGGCTGGTGTGTATTTTAAGATTTTTTTTTAGTTTAAACTTCAATAAAAGCTGCCAGTAAAATAAAAGATAATTTGGTTAAGAAACACTCCAAAGAAGTTTCATGACTCTGCATTAGCCCTGAAATTCAAAGCCTCCTATAGGTATAAAGAAGCCAGAATATGAGTTTACAATGAGCATAAATAGCCTCTATTAAATATTCATAAGCTTCAAAATTTCTAGTTTCTTATCCAGATCCATTAGTTGTCCCTTCTTATTATTTGGGGGGATCTTAATCACCTCTCCAGTATGATCACAACGTTACAGACGGCCCTTCTAGAAAAAGCACTAACCTATTCCCTCTTCTCCTTCCACTTCCTAGGAAAATCTAGAACTTGGGAAATAAGGGTATAGCAGGCTTCCAAAGATGAAGGGTGAATTACATCAGAAGAGCTGCTTACAGAAAGAACGAACCCAGGAGGTCAAAAAAAAAAGGCCAAGTGGGTTAGGAAAAGATGACCTGATTTCTACACAAAGACAACAGGGTAATGGAAATGACAGTCACAGAGAGACCTAGATTCTATTCCTGACTTTTTACCTTACTAACTGCAGGACCATGGGTCTCAGTTTCTTCATGTTAAGGTGGAGGCTGGACTAGATTGGCTCTAAAGGAGCCATCAGCCCCCAAATTCTTCTCATTTGCCACACAGCCCAGAATTAGGGTCCCAGCCAGCCTCTAGCCAGTTCCAGAATCTCAAGGCAAGGGAATCCCTTGACAAGGACTGTTAGTTTTTGCTTTTGGTTAGCCTTCAAGTGGTCTCATTTCTTTTCAGTAGTTGCTCTGTTTCCTGTGCGTTCCAGATGAATTAGTTAAAACCCAATAAGAAGCCAAGGGGACGGCTGCAAAGAGACTGGAAAAAGGAGGTAGAGTTAAGGCCTAAGAAAAGACTGGGACTAGGGGAAACCCAGAAACCAGCAGACAAGGAAGAAGGGTGTAGAAGGCAGGCTGGCCAACAGACACCAGCAATCAAGTCCCAGAGCTGGTGTACTGGGAGAGAGAAAAGGAGCGAATCAGGTTGAAGACCAAGTAGAAGTGGCAAAATGTGGGAATACGCTGCAGATTCTCGAAAGTCACTGAAAAGGAGGCAGTGCCACCCCTCTAGATGTCTCCTCTAAAGTAACTGCCAGATCAGGAAGTAATCCTGGGGCCTGCAGATTGTCCACATCTGAAAGTGGGACATAATGAGACCTCGCCAGAATTTGGAAGGGGAGGTAAGAATGAGTCTGCCCCATGCTTTGATGCAGAACATGCTTTTATCCCCAGAACATCCTGTGCTGCCTGGAGGCCAAGACCAACGGCAGCCTTCAGGTCAGCACTCACACAGGACCCTATCCGAAGACAGAAGAATTGGGAGAGACAGGTAAGGCTAAGTTAAAGAAGTGGTTGTCTGGGACGCAATAGCAGATCTGAGTCCAGCAATGTTAGCAAAGCAAAGGAAGGCCTGGTGGTGAGAGAAAATGGAAAAAGCTCAGAGAGAAAAACAGTCTGAAGCTGAGCACCAAGACAGCAAGTCAGTTCCTTTTCCCCCCACTCCCTGCCGAACGAATGGAAATGTGAGAAAAGAAAGACTTTTGTCCTCTAAAAACAAATTAGTCATTTCTCCTTCGGCTTGTAATTGAACACACAAACCTACCCAAGCACTTCGAAACAAGTCCACAGGGCTAGTTTTTATACTCCACGATAATCATAACACACTTGGAGCGTATCATCTGAGAGAGATCATGTGAGCTCACTCCTGGAGCAACACTAGGAATGTGGCAATAAGAGATTGCCTTGTTTTCCAAACCCTGCTCCCAAAATGTGGGGTAAATTTTTTGAGATAGCAGCACTGTGGTTGTACTGAACCCCAGGAGGCCACTAGAGCGCTCCAGAGTCATGAATTCACGTTCCAACTAGGGGAATCAAACTTGCACGGAAATTATTATAGCCAAATCTGGAATCTCATTGCCTTTGGTTGGTCTCTCGAGCTGAAAATGCTGTCAAATGCTGAATGGGACACAGGAAAAAGAATCAAATGAATGAGCCTTATCTAAGACCCCAGGAGACCTTGCTGAAGTTACATGGCAACTATTTTGAACTTGAGAAAAGAGATCAAGGTTAGTCTGAGTGTTATGGATCGTGTTTGAAAATCTAACTATAAACCAGATTTTTTTCTCCTCTGTAATTAGGTTTATATACCGCAAAGGAACTAATCTTCTGAAGATTCTCAGTCTAAGGTTTTGGTTGTTTTGTTTTTTTTCCTTTAAGATATCATTTATAATTGCGACATCTGAGCCAAATAAGGGACTCAGATATGCCTGAAAAATTGAAACTGTAAGAAGCCAATGTGCTTTAGTGGAAAGAGTGCTCGTTTCTTTTCTTCCTGCTTATGTTGGTCAGGCTTCAATTCCTCGTCATGTATTTGGGGGCTAATAAGTCCTCCTGAATTCCCCGAGGCTCTTGCCAAGATTAGTTTCTCAAAAAATATTGTTAAAGCCCTCTAGAAACTATAAAGCAATATTAAGTATTAATTATCATCATCGTTATTATTACAATTAGAAACCACCAGCTTAAGCACGAGCATAGGACATCATAACGTGGTAGAAAAGATAAACACAGTTGCAGAAAATCATGTAGGTTTATCTGAAAATCTAACCTTTATTCTAGGCTGAGAGGCAATCTTTTTTTTTGTGATCTGCAAGTTTCAAGAAATGGTTTAGCGATTTTGAATTGTAAAAGCATGGGGGAAAAATGCTTAAAACAGATTATAAGCTTAGCATTTAAACTGCAGATGTGATTACTAAGCACCTAAATATTTCTGATATTTTGGGGGAAAAAATGAATTGCAAGCCAATTATACTCAGGATGGTGTACAGAAAGCATAGTGAACTTGAAGTTATCCCTTTAACGGAAGTCAGGAACAGGAAGCTGAGTGAAATGTCTCAGTGGGAACACCATTTCTAATATAGACATCAGCTACAAATGATTTCTGTCTAACCTTTGCCCAGGACGGTTTGTACATTTTAACATTGCGATCATGGTTTCGTCCTCTCTCCTTATTTACATATGTTCTCCAAGGTAAAGCTTAAGCTATAGGGGAGAGAGGATGCAGTAAAGGGCCTAGCTAATTTACTAGGTCACCAAGTCACCACCCGAATAAGGAAATATAGGGGATGGTATGGAAATTAAGAGCAAAAAAGATCACTTTAAATCACTGGTAATTTCTGATGCACAAACTCATTCCTTTATTCCTGGCCACATGAAATGAATATGCACTCTACACCTAAAGACGAGCAGTTTTCAGCACATATTCTTCAAAGTTTGTAACATATGCATATACATTACTAATATATAATATAATTAACATCACCAGTAATAATAACTCTATTCCCACTAAACCTTTGGGATAGCCTAGAAGACTTGAAATTGATTTACTTTTCTGCCCCCTAAAGGGCAAAATTAGGGCTGCAGAATAAGGTTACTTCCAGCATCACCCCACCCACTCAACAAATCATGATACTAAGAGCAAGTGTGAGAGGGGAAATGACATTTGAGGCTGCTGTCTTACTACTCCCCACCATTCACCCCATCCCTCAACACACACATCACACGTTCACTTAGTACACGTGTGGAGAGTGAACCTGGTGAGGTTAAACACAATTTGTCCCACTGTAAACTGCTCACTGGTGGCAGATCTGAGACTGACACCCAGGTCTCCTGATTCCTTCTTTCTACCTCACTGCATATGCGATGATACCATGTTCTACATGAGACAGGGTTTCTGTTGTTTAAAAAACAAAACATTTAGAACAGTATCAATTCAGATAAAGAGTAAATATGGTCTTAAGTGCCTCTTTGATTCCTGATTGCTCATCAGTGCCTTACACTTAACAAGTCTGTGCAAAATATATCTTTAAAATACACAAGAGCTAATATATATATATATATATAGATATATATATATATCTATATATATATATCTATCTATATATATATCTATCTCACATTTTGGATGTTAGCATTTAATGCTGAGAACAGCACAACAATTCAGATTTGGCTTTGCCAGCTAACAGCAGAAACAGTCCTCTGGAGAGGTTCTGAATGTGAAGTAACAGGCTAGAAAACAGATATACTGCTGGCATTTTTTGTAAAAGTGCAATGACATAAAAACAGACATCTGGCTTGTTGTGAGCAGTGCCTACCAAATAAAAACAATTTCATGTTTGCTATAAACTCAAGTTTGAGTATTTTTTGATGAATATCTAACTCATGAGTATTTCGGATAAATGACTTGGGCCAAATGTGCATTTTAAATTTTGTCTCCCTTTCAGGAAAAGAACAAAGGTGTATTTGGGAAGCAAGAGACATGGTCTTCTTCAATACGTTCCCCTTTTGGGTTGTAAGTAAATCAAAGGGATTGGACTCAATGACTTTTAAGATTGCTTCTAGTTTTCAAAGGAAGCAACTGCTAATTAAGGACTATAAAAACGTTCAGCTTAGGGTGCCTGGGTAGCTCAGTCAGTTAAGCATCCAACTCTTGGTTTTGGCTCAGGTCATGGTTTCCTGGTTGTGGGATCAAGCTCCACATGGGACTCCGAGCTCAGTGTGGAGTCTGTTTCAGATTCTCTCTCCTTCTCCCTCTACTCCTCCCACCTCATGTGCATAGACGTACTCTCTCTAAAATAAACAAATAAAATCCTCAAAAAACAAAACAAAACAGTTCAGCTCCTTAAAAATAGTTATGATGGAAAAAAAAAAAGAAATCAGTGGTAAGAGGACAACCCTTTAAATGTCACAGAAATAATGAGCACTCACTGGAGGGTTCAATATTTAACAGAAATTAGGTAGACATCACAAACAAATATGGCTGTAGGAAATTGTGAAGTAAAACCTGCACCTAGGACCCGTAACATTATGCTAGTCAATATGGAACTTCTTCCTGGTTATCCATAAGCCTCTGCAGCATTCCATCTGAACGTATTTAGAGGTACTGGGAGGTGTGCTGAGGGAAAGCTCATGAGAGGAACACTGCTGACATGCCCATGCCCAACCAACCAACCAACCAGGAGAGCTCCAGGCTGGCTCTCTTCTGCCTCCCATAAGCATCTGCCTGCAACATGAATGCAATATTTTTAGTTATAAGTTTGTCAAAGGTTATAAGTGCTCCTCTGACAAATTAAGCTCCATACGACACACTGCCTGACCCTTAGCAGGGTAAAAAAAATCTGTCAGTTTTGATTTGGAAATTAAAAACAACCAGGGACTCCTGGGTGGCTCGGCGGTTGGGCGTCTGCCTTTGGCTCAGGTCGTGATCCTGGGATCCGGGGTCGAGTCCTAGGTTGGGCTCCCCGTGGGGAGTCTCATTCTCCCTCTGCCTATGTCTCTGCCTCTCTCTCTGAGTCTCTCATGAATAAATAAATAAATAAATAAGTCTTTTGAAAAAAAAATAATTAAAAACAACCAAATTATGAGCTCTCAGGTATAGTGCTATTGGGTGAACCTATATAAATTATGCCTTTTTAAGCTTTTCCAACACAGACTACCTGAAATCATACAGAGAATACTGCTGCTTTTACCTTCTGTAGGGTGAATGGCATCCAAGAAGAGTTGCTTGTTTGACCATTTATCCCCACTTCCTAAAAGCAATGACAGAGAAAGAAAGTGAAACTCTATTTCTAGGACAGACACATAACACTAGAAAAAGAAAGCAATACACAAAACAGCTTATATATGAAACATTATCACACAAATGAAGCAGAGTTTTATTTTAACTATTTAATTCTCAAAATGGCATTTGCCAACTAAAATAATCAGGCTATATAGGATATGGATAAAAAGAAACAAATTTGCCTTATATGAAATACACTATTGGATAATTTCTATGACTTTAGTTAAGATAACTGAAGATCAGTTAAAAGGGAATGATAAAAGCTGACATTTTTACCTAAAGGGTGAGGTTTCTCTATTGGAAGGAGGGTAAAAATATTAACATACAAAACAAACCTAAGAGGCTGGAGTGGAGGTGAAAATAAAGCCCAAATTAAGTAAAAGGTTACATACAGGAACATATAGGCACATATATCTACACATGGAAGACAGGTGTATTTAAAGCCTCATTCCAGAAACACAAAAGGCTTCACATCTGGCCATGCAAGTAGGATGGGAATGGGCATCGGATGGATGAGTAGGCTCATAGTAGTCACGACATAACATGCAAGGCGATGCTAAAGAAAGCCCAACTTCCGGGACATGTGGCTGTACTAAATCAGATGGGGAGATTTATCTTTTATGTGAAAGAAGAATAGGAGTCCTGAACTATGAGAAGAAGGAAATCTTCAGATAAGCCCTGAAGAGGTTCAAGGGCCCATCAAAATCATAATAATAAGATAGATGCTCAGAGCGAAGAGTTGGCGGAGGGCAATGCATCTCTATTGCCCTCTGGAAATAAGTTATGTGGCTGAAGGGGGTGGGAAGAGTCTGGCAAATGAAGTAACACAGACTGGGAAAAAAGAGACAGGTTATGACTAAGGAGTGAATCCTCCTAGACAAGAATCCTCAAGGGTCAGAGAAAGTACAGAAATGGTAGCACTTTCATACAAACAGGAAAATCCTAAGGTTTCAGGAGGTAGGAAAACATGGTCCTGGTTTGAAGGCTGCCAGACATGAGGAAAAACGAGAATAGTCAAAGAAAATAAGTGTATAAGAGCTCAAGAAGACTAAGTTACACAATGCACCAAATATGGATGAAAACAAAGCAATTTTAGGATTCATACGGAACTCTGAAAATAGAGACATTATGGGATTTGAGTGGGAATCCAAGTGAAGGAGATCTCTTTGCAATTAGCTGCGGAGTCTGGAAATAATGAATATGCCTGCATTAGGAGCCGATGACACTGAAGCAAGCCAAGGGGAGGAAAAGGCAAAGGCGGTGCACAGAAGCGGTACTCAAAGATGAATTCACAATGGAGGTGGCCAAGAAACCTTGATGGAGGATGGAAGGCACCAATACCTTTTTCCGGAACATTAGGCTTCTCCTTTTTGTGCTTATATTTGCTGACAATTTTGTGGAATAAGTTCTTTTTCTGAGACTGGAAAGGACCTACAGACAATATTAATATAAATATATTTTAAATTTACAGTGTTTCATAAAACAATACTGTGTGTTCCTAAACAGTTACACCCTCCACCCACCTGCGGTACAAGCAAACTGAGTCACAAGATATGTCATCTTGCATAGCTTTACTCATCTAACTACTAGTGCTCAGCGCCCTTCTTTAGGCTTAAATTTAAAACCCAGTTTAATTTTCCTTAGAAAGTGTATTCGGCAGAAGCCCCCGTTAGAATCGGGACTCTCTAAGCAGAAACTGCAGATTGAGTGACCAGAGACAGACCACAACCCATTAACAGCAGGGTAGCTGCAGTCTTTAACAAAGAAGCAATTTTACTTTATTTAGATTCCTCAGTTTTCTTGAAGGAAAGGATGGCAGGAGCATTTCTTCTGAGAAATTTGGTTTTCATAACAAGAATAGCACTTTCAGGACAAAAATTGGCCTGATAGCATCAGAGAGCCTTCTAGCCTTTGCTGAGGTTATTCCAGGAAGAAAACATGCTTTAAAAAAAATAGAAAAATATTTGCCAAAAAAAAAAAAGGGGGGGTGGGAAAGGAGAGAAGTCTCAGATTGTATCTTTGTTTTTCTCAGATAAAGAAAACAGAACTAAGATTTTTCAATCACCCAATCAGAAATGCCAACAGCAGCACTGACCTCCCCAAAGCAGGTTTCTTTCTATACTTAGCTGATATTTCTATGTGAAACTGACTCAAATCGTTTTATGTAACTTCTGTTTGCTCATCTGTAAATGCGGATAGTGATAGTGCCTAACTCCAAGAGTTGACATGAGGATTTAAAAAGAGACTCCATAAGCCACCTCTGCTCTAACTACCCTCCTGCCAGTATCTGCATCCACATGCATGCCCTCCTGACCAAGGCAAACTATTTATTTCCTGCCCAAAGTATGCAACTCGCTGGCTTTGATGTTCACATATGTCTGCAACTGTCACTAGCTTTAGAACACTTCCATCACCTCAAAAATAAACCCCATTTCCTTTAGCTATCACCCTTCCCTATTTCTGCATTCCCTCTGTCCCTAAGCAATCACGAATCTACTGTCTCTACCAAGATCTATTATGGAAATCTCATGTAAATGAATCATGGAATGATTTTGTATCTGGAGTCTTTCACTTGCTATTATGTTTGCAAGGCTCATCCATGTTGTAACATGTATTAGCATTTCACTCCTTTTTAAAGTATTTATGATACTTTAGTTCGTAAATATTTTCTCACATTCTGTGGACTGTCTTTTTTCTTTATTAATGTCCTATGAAGCACAATAGTTTTAAATTTTGAAAGGGTCAAATCTATTTACTTTGTATTTTGGTGTCATATTAAAGGATCCATGGCCAAATCTGAGGTCATTAAGATTGACCTCTATGGGGGCAGCCCCAGTGGCTCAGCAGTTTAGCGTTGCCTTCAGCCCAGGGGGTGATCCCGGAGACCCGGGATCAAGTCCCACGTCAGGCTCCCTGTATGGAGCCTGCTTCTCCCTCTGCCTGTGTCTGTGCCTCTCTCTCTCTCTCTCTGGGTCTCTCATGAATAAATCAATAAAATCTTTTTTTTTTTTTTTTTTTTTTTTTAAAGATTGACCTCTATGTTTTCCTCATAAAGTTTTATAGCTTTAGCTTTTACAAAGAGGTCTTTGTTCCATTTCAAGTTAATTTTTGTATATTGTGTGAGGTAAGTTTACAGTCCAAATTCATTCTTTTGTATGTAGTTATTGAGTTGTCCCAGCATCATTTTGAAAATACTATTCTTTTTCCCATTGAGTACTACTGGTTCCCTCATTAAAAAATCGTTGGCCTAATAGGTCTATTTCTGGGTCCTCAATTCTATTCCACTACCTATGTAACTATGTCAGTACCACCCTCTCTTCTTGCCTACTGGTTTCTGTGGCTAGTTTTGAAATTGAAAAAATTATTTTGGCCATTCTGAATCTCTCTCAATTCCATATTAATTTTAGGATCTCTTAATATCTATAAAAGAAAATGTCATTCTAACAGGGATTGGGTTGAATCATAGATTAATTTGAAGGACTGTTTCCACCTTAACAATATTAAGTTTTCCAATCCATGAACATGGGATGTTTTTCCATTTCTTATTGATTGTCTTTCTTTCAAAAATACTTTGTAGTTTTCAATGTGCTGCACATCTTTATTCCTATGTACTTTACTCTTTTTGATGTTATTATAAATGAATTGTTTTCCTAGATTCACTTTTAGATTGTCATTGAAATTATATGGAGATACAACTGATTTTTCTAAAATTTTTAAAAGATCTTTATTTATTTATTTATTCATAGAGACGGGGGGGGGGGGTGGGGGGCAGAGACACAGGCAGAGGGAGAAGCAGGCATCAGGCAGAGAGCCTGACGTGGGACTCGATCCAGGGTCTCCAGGATCACGCTCTAGGCTGCAGGCAGTATTAAACCGCTGCGCCACTGGGGCTGCCCCTGATTTTTCTAATTTAAATTCTAGTTAGTTGACATACAGTTCAATATTGGTTTCAGGAGCAGAGTTCAGTAATTCATCATTTACATACAATACCCACTGCTCATCATAACAAGTGCCCTCCCTTAATACCATCATCAATCTATCCCTCCATCAACCCTCCATTTGTTCTCTATGGTTATGAATCTCTTAAGATGTTTCCATCTCTCTTTTTCTCCCATTCTGAATGTTCATCCATTTTGTTTCTTAAATTCCACAAAAGTGAAATCATATGGTATTTGTCTTTATTTGATTGACTTATTTCACTTGGCATAATGTGTATTATGCTAGCTTCACATCGTTGCAAATGGCAAAATTTTGTTCTTTTGGATGGCTGAGTGTGTATATATTGTACACGCACACACACACACACACATACACCACATCTTTAGCCATTCATCAGTCAGTGGGCATTTGGGCTCCTTCCATATTTTGGCTATTGTTGATAATGCTGCTATAAACACTGGGATGCATGTACTTCAATGAATATGTGTTTTTGTATCCTTTGGGTAAATACCTAGTAGTGCAATTGCTGGATCATAGCGTAGTTCTATTTTTAGCTTTTTGAGGAACCACCATACGGTTCTCCAGAGTGGCTACACCAAGTGGCATTTCCACCAACAGTGCAAGAGGGTTCCCCTTTCTCCACATTCCAACTTTTTTGTGTGTCCTACAACCCTGTTGAACTCATTCATTCATTAGTAGTTCTTCTGGGGACACCTTAGGTTCTCTATGTAAAACATCATGTCATCTGTGAATAGAAATAGTTCTACTTCTTCCTTTACTCAATATACATGTCTTTTGTTTCTTTTTCTTGCCTAATTGCCCTGGCTAGAACCTCAACTACAATGTTGAACAAAAGGGCTGGGAGGAGTAGACATCCTTATTTTGTTCCCTACCTTAGGAGCAAGTATTGTCTTTCACTATTAAATACGATGTTGTGGGATTTTTGTAGATGCCCTTTATCAGGTTGAGGAAGTTTCCTTCTACTCTGAGTTTGTTGAATATTCTCATGAAACATGTTCTGTATCTATTAAGAGGATTATGTGAATTTTCTGTTGTTGTTTTATTGATATAGTATATTACATTAATTGACTTTTTGGATGTTAAACTAACCTTGCGTTCTGGGAGTAAAATCTTGCTTGGTAATGGTATAATTCTTATTATACATTGCTGGATTTGGTTTGTAGTATTTTGTTAAGGATTTTTATGTCTGTATTTAGAAGAGCTATGACCTCCGGTTTTTCTTGTGATATTTTTGTCTAGTTTTGACATTAGGGTGATAATTGATTTCATGGAATTAATTAGAAAATATTCCCTCCTCTTCTAATTTTTGAATGAGCTTGTGAAAAATTGATATTAATCCTTCTTTAAATGTTTGATAGAATTTAGCAGTGAAGCCTGGGTCTGTGTCCCCCCACCCCCTTCGGTACTTCTGTGATTACTAAATTCAATTTCTGTAGTAGTTATTGTTCTATTCAAATTATTTCTTAAGTCAGTGTTGGTAGTTTGTGCTTTCTAGGAATTATCCATTTCACATAGGTTACCTAATTTATTGATATGTAACTCTGATTATTGATTTGAGATCTTTTTTCTTTCTTGATATATACATTTACAGCTATAAACTCTGGTCTAAGCACTGTCTTAGTTGTGTTCCATAAATTTTGGCATGTTGTATTTTCATATTTATTCATCTCAAAGTATTTTCTGGTTTCCTTATTAATTTCTTCTTGGCCTTATTGGTCATTGAGTATATGTACTGCCCAAGTGAGCACTAACTTATTGGCTATTTATTTATTTATTTTTAATTTTTATTTATTTATGATAGTTACAGAGAGAGAGAGAGAGGCAGAGACACAGGCAGAGGGAGAAGCAGGCTCCATGCACCGGGAGCCCGATATGGGATTCGATCCCGGGTCTCCAGGATCGCGCCCTGGGCCAAAGGCAGGCGCCAAACCGCTGCGCCACCCAGGGATCCCACTTATTGGCTATTTAGAATGTATTCCTTAATCTCCATAATTTTCTGAGTTTCCCAAACATTTTCCTGCTGTTCATTTTTAATTTTATTCCACTACGATCAGAAAATATAATTTGAACTACTTCAATCCTTTTAAATGTTTTGGTTTATTTTATGGCCTAGTGTATAGTGAGTGCATTCTAGAGACTGTTCTAACGTGCACTTGAGAAGAATGTATATTCTACAATTGATGGGTGGAGTGTTTAATATAAAGGCAAAGCTTGGAAATATTGGTCTGCTTCCAGACAACTGCAATAAAGCAAACATTGTAATGAAGTGAAACAAATGAATGTTTTGGTTTTCCAGTGCATATAAAAGTTATGTTTACACTATACCATAGTCTATTAGGTGTCCAATAACATTAGGTAGGTCTACCAAAAAATGTACATACTCTAATGAAAAAATACTTTATTGCTAAAAAATGCTAACCATGGGACACTTGGGTGGTTCAGTTGGTTGAGCATCTGACTCTTGATTTCGGCTCAGGTAATGATCTCAGGATGGTGAGACTGAGCTCTGCATCGGGCTCCACACTCAGCTTATTATCTGCTTAAGAGTCTCTCTTTCCTTCTGCCCCTTCCTCCACTCTCCCTCTCTCTAAATAATAAAGATAGAATCTTTTAAAAAATGCTATTTTATCTGAGTTGTAATCACTGATCACAGATGACCAAAGTATGACACAGAGACACCAAGTGAGTAAATGTTGGAATGGTGATAGCCTTGCTTGACAGAGGATTGATATGGACCTTCAATTTGTAAACAACACTATATCTGCTAAGTGCGATAAAATGAGGTACACACCTATGTCTGTCAGGTCTAGTGCTCAAGTTCAAGTCTTCTCTTTTCTTGTTGATCTTTTGCCTAGTTGTTTCATCAAACTTTTTTTTTTCCATAGAACTTCTCATCTTCTAACGCATTATATATGCTTTGCTTAGTGTTTAGGCTTGTTTATAGTCTGGTACTCCTGTCATAATGTAACCACCATGGCAGCAGGGTTCTCTGTTTTCATTCACAAATATATTCTATATGCTAGAATGGTGTTTAGCAGAGGATTGGTTCTGAATAGTATTTGTTGCATGAACAAACAAAGCTCTTAAACCATTGGTTGGCACAAAGTAAGAGCTCAAGGAATGACAGCTGTCACTATTATTACTGATAACAGAAAGTTGTGCAAGTGTTTTTTGATGACTATATCAGGCCATCCTTTTAAATAATGAAAAATAAATACTTCTGGATTAGCTGGTGGTAGTTTGAAATAGAAATAGAAAATGTCTTGATTTTTTTTTTTTTTCAGAAAAAGAGCAACGAGGGAAAGAAAATAAATTTAACAAATACAAAAATATATATCATGTGTACATACTACATTAATGTTACAGGTATTCTTTATAATCTATTTGCAGTCACTGCCTCCTACGTGTTTTATATAACCTGGAAACTCAGGGCTGGTGCACCAGAATGACACACAGGCATTCACAGGAAACAAAAGTGGAAGAATGCAGAAAAACAATTCTGAGACCTCTTAGGGACCATAAGGATGGATGAAATAGGTTAGGAAAGAAGAAAAGGATACATATTTTCAGACCCAACCATACTCAGCGAAATCTGAAAAGTACAATTTAAGGACAAAGCTAAAGATAGAGGTTGTCAATTTTAACATGAGAAAAGAACATCCAGAGTGATTTAGTACACAGAGGAGCTTCTGTAAACTTTTATTTTTAAACTTCCTTGCTCCTAGCCATCCCCCAAACTATAGCTATAAAACAAAACTTCAGATAAAAAAGAAATTGACAAACTTGAAGGAGTAATAGATAAGATATAATTGCAGTCACTGAGAAGTGCAATTTCAGAGTCAAGAAATGAACAATCTGACTTCTGCTCACTATTATGGTACATACATGTGACATTTTGTCTACAGGAAATAGTAAAAAATTTGTAATAAATAGCAAATACAAGGACCTTTACTACCATTTTTTCCTTTAATTATATTAATGCAGAAACATACATGGAGGGAAAAAAGAAGGTAGGAAGAGAAAAGCGGGGAAGAGATTTAGAAGGAATTGTTCAGAAAGCCAAAAAAAAAAAAAAAAAATTGCAAACAAGGGCACCTGGCTGGCTCACTTGGTAGAGCTTGCAACTTCTGATCTTGGGGTTTTGAGTTACAGCCCCACGTCAGGGATAGAGATTATCTTTAAAAAAATTCCAATAGTTGTTCACTAAACTTCTAATGTCATGTTCCAATTCCATCTCTTTCCTTCATCTCTCTACCAAATTTCTTGAAAGAGTTTTTCTACGTCCTTATTACAAAAATCACTTGCTGCTGGTAAGTAAACTAGCTTAGGACTGCCTCAACTTTAGGGCCTCTACTTTATGGGATGGCCTGTACTGTGATGATATATCCATCTCCTTTGCACCCAACTTCACAGCTGGGTAGAAAATATAAAACCCCATTTTGAGAGGATAAGAGGGGTGCCACAAAGACATGAACAGTAACCTTTCTAAAACATCAATGCTGTTTCTGGGTTGCTAAAGAATGGACATTTTGGGGGTACAGAGCTGTAGTGTGACCCAGGAGCCACATCAGTATTAGTCTGGTATGATATTTTTTTCAAGGTCAGCAGGTAAGGTGAATGAAGTCTGAGCCCTGTTCTTTGGAACTGTGGTAGGGAACAAATGTTACACATGACTCGAGTGGTGGTGGCTTATGCCCAGGTTCTAAGGTTTTCTGTTTCTAAGCTACAAAGAGAGCATAAGTTTTATTTTAAAACTAGGCTGTCATTTTTGTAATAGACACATAAATAATAAATAACCAAAGAAACAATAAATTCCCTCGTGATAATTTATAGCAAAGTGCTGCTGGGCATGTGGATCTGCTGACTTGAACAAGTCTCAGTAAACCAGCCCCAATCAAGTTTAGATTCACTTGAGGGGTAGGAACTACCTCATGGGGCTGGACATGAATGCCTTGTTAAGGAACTCAGGGTTACATTACACCACGTTCCTGAAAATATCTGGTGGCAATGAAGTTGCTCCAACAGTTAACAGGGCAAATACAGAGTTCTGCTTGAACTGGCAGCTATCACTTCCTGATACAAAGGGCTGGTCTGGCTGACATCAGCTCTTTGTTCTCTCCAACTAAGAGTATCCTCAGAGTGGCTCAGTCCCACACAGGGGGGATTCTGTTTCCCAAGCTTTAATTTTGTAAACCTGCTTCTCTTATTACCATTGTGATTTTTTACAATCCCAAATCCTTAAATCACTGGGAATTCCAATCTTAAAATATAAGCATGAATTGCAAGAAAAATGAGGAGCAACAGCATGTTTGATAATAGGCTAAGGAACAATGTGAGAAGTCTGAAGACCTACAGAAGGAGAAGTGAAGTCAAAGGTCAAGCGGGGACATAATTTAAACACTCCAAGTTGAACTCAATTAACTTTTTCTTCATGACCCTACTTTGTCTGAAAATTACTATTCTGTAGAGCACTCTGACTTCTGATACTTTTATACAAAGTGCCTCATACATTAACAATATACTTAAAGTAATGTGTCAAAACCTATCTCTTAAGTTACAATTAAATTTAGACTATTAATTTAAAGCCTTCATTTGAATATATACAAGTAACTATAAGAGATACGCCAGAAAACACTGCAGGCACAAGCTGTCTCAGCTGAGCTGCACCAGAAGTCAGATGGATTAAAATTTACTAGGTAATCTGTTGTTAGAAGCAGAAGGGAATTCTTTTCCTAAGTCATTGTACTCTACCTACTATAATGTAGCCTGAGCCCAGTCAGAGCAAGGTGGCATCTAGTTACTTTCATCCATTTTTGCTGTAGAACTTTTGACAAGACCCATCATATACATGAGGGACAGGGCAGAGAGAGTGGAGGGGACAGTGGACAAGAGGAAGAAACTCCTTGGAAATACAGATATAAATAAGGAGGCCACTGGGGAAGCAGAAGTGTAAACCCAAGGAGATACTATGTTGTTGAGATTACAGAATTCTAGATAGCATTTCAGAAAAATTCTATACATTTTATATAAGCTGGAGTAGCTAAAATAAGTATGTAGTATAAGGCAGGGGAAAAATATAATAACTGTTGAATGATAAACACAATCGAGAAAATATAGACAAAATAACAAATTGTTGGTGGAGAAATGAGGTTTCCTATGGACACATGCTCTTTGACTAATAAACTGATGATCTCATACAGAGTTTTTGCTTTGAACGATTCATTATGCAAAGGTGCAAAGAGTCTAGAGTCTAAGAAAACAATCTTCTCTATCCTCCAAAGATCAGGCAATTATAGCACAGCTGGTATGATAATTTCATTAATAACTTGTAGGATAGTACACTGGTGCTGCTAATGCCAAATTACAATTAGTTACAAATCCTATTTCTTTAGTTTGCTAAATAGAGAATATATTATTTAGTTTTGCTTTAACTGCCTTTTGCTCCATGAGTCAGAATGCAGAATAAAATCCAAAGTCTTGAAAGACTTCCTATCTACGTAATTACTGATATACTGTAAGGAACCAGTGACTTTGTGGCTTGAGAGGCATAACAGAAGAGTTAAGATCATACTGTATGAAGTATAATCCAAAGCTCCAAAAAGCTATTTCACATCAAAAGAAATACTGTTAATCTCAGATGGGAGAGGAAAAACATATAACAGATAACTAAGACCCAAGAGAAGGCCTCATGAAAATAGATCCTAACTCAGGGTTTTTATAGCTTTTTCAAAAATAAATCTATTGTTACATTCCCTGATAGATAATTTGGCCAACTTCAGGGCTTTAAAATGAATGTCTCAAACTACCAGGAGTAGAAGAAGAGAATACATCCTGTACATCAATCAATTAAGTTCCATTTTATTGGCTTGTCAGGTATTTATCAGCAACTTTAAATCCAAGAATTATGGGACCTCAAGATGCCTGGCATCTTTGGGCTCCCAGACTACTCTGCCTATTTCTAGATGTCTCTAGGGCACAAAGACTGTCATTTCATTTGGTAATCCATTACAGTGCTCAGCTACCTACCTGTCAACAAGGCTACTTTATTTCCTTCCTACTTATCTTGGAAGATCTCAATACAACCCTATTTTATTTTCCCAGATGAGCAAACTTGGTGATGCAACATTTCTTTTTTAGTTCTTTATTCACTAGACTTGTTTTTATTGACCACAGAGGCAAACCCAGCTAATTCTGAAATCACGTTTACATTCCTCTCTGCCTTTAATCACGAAGGGGGAATTTTCTTCAGCCATACAGATCTATCTTGAGATACAGACGTCAAGTGACTCACCTCAGTTCTGTCAACTGCAGTGTGTGCAAAGGCGGTTTTAGGTTTGAGGGAGAAAGGTTTAACTTTCTTCAAAGAAACCATTATTTTTCCTAGACCTTATATAGTCCTTAAATACATGAAATTGTATCTGCTCATTAATACTTATCTCTGATCATTAATCCATGAATGCCAGGATTTAGCAAGATTTATATAAGGAGACATATCATATTGTATCTCCACCCATCCATCTAAAATACACCAAAAAAGGGGAATTTATCGGATTTGACATGAAACAGGCAACAGGCAGCCACTTCTACAGGGTGATTAAAAAACTCTTCCATCAAATTTTACAAGCAACAAAAACTTGGCCACACCAGTTCCTCATCTCTCCATTTACTATCCTTATAGGAGACTAAGAGAATGAAGTCTTTCACTTCTGTATGGAAAACTAGAGGTACATTTCCTCACCAATCTTTAGATCTAAGCAAAATCAGAAGACAGGTTTCTCAACATGAGCAATGCCATCATTTTCGGCAAAACAGTCCTTTACTGTGCTTGAATGTCCTCTGAGCAGGCTACGATGCAGAACCCAAGTCCCCACCCCACGTGTAACGGGGGTCTCACACTCACTCTTTAAAACTCCTCCTTGAACTACAGTGTTGCTCTTGATGAATGCTGATACCCACCCAACTCATGCTGATAATGGTAAACGCCTCCCAGATATCCACAGGAAGACTCTCTGATATTCTTCAAAATGAATATGCTCAAATAGTATTTTGTTAAACTTAGCAAAACCAATTTCAGTGTACTGCTAGAGTAATATTTGCATTGGGCTTTATTTTCATTTGGTTCATACGGCTGGTAAGGAATAGAGTTTTCATCTTAGGCATATAGAACGATCTCAGGGTCTCCAGAGTCAGACCCGTCACAGATGTTGAACAGAAGGAATAGGCTCGGCCAGCAGTTTCTGCTCAAGAAAAGCTCCACATCTCCAAGTTAGGATTCTGGAGAGCGGAAAGTCCAAGACAATGTGTAACACTGTCAACACAGCCACATCTGTGAGGCCAAATGTGCACGCTGAGATGGCAGAGAGCAGAGGCTGAGGAGGATAAGGAGGGAAGAAGGAAGCGAGAAGTGAGGGAGGAAGCATAGTCATCCCGGGGAGCAAGCTAAAATTCCAACTGGCTACTGCCTCACTGCCTCCATCTAAATCCAGTTACGTATCTAAATGGAGTGGCAAAAGCGCAGAGCAGCACTGAGATGCCCGGCCTCACGGCAGGAGGCATAGCACACATCTAACCTTTGCTGGTTTTAGTCGGTTCGGAGGACATGTTTCCAGTCTTCTTCTTTTTCCTTGGGACAGTTACACATTTCCGGTCAAATGTAACAGGACTATATTGAGGAAGGCTGTTGAATTTTTTTTCAAATTCTTCATCCAGCTTTGCTGAGCTAATAAGAGAAGGGTCATAGAATCGATCAGCACATGACATAAACATTTAAGCAGAAAATAATACAAGATAGATTTTAAGATATTCCATTTGAAAACAGGGTCCCCGAGAATTAGGGCACTATTGATAGATTCTGTGCAAGGACAAAAAACATCTGAGAAGATTTATCAGCACAGTTTTCGCAATCAATTCACATGGAAGCTTATCTTATTGCCCTTAGAAAAGCAAAAACATGATTTAAAATAAAAGAATATTTTTGAAGTTTTCTCCACTGGCATGGACATTTCTCATGAAGTTCAATACAAGGCATATTCCATCCAGACAAGTTTTCATTCTAAAGGTTCATATTTATGTATCTATATTGGCAAGCTTATTGGTAATACAGTATATACCAGTACTTTTATAAGATTTGTTTTTTAAAAACATATTTATTGACTAGTACTTGATTAGAACATACCCAACACACAAAGAAAGCACAAACAAAAATTCTGTGTATCAGAAAAATTCTGGAGAGTTGACCAGGATGATGATAAAGCACTCAACAGCAAGGAAAGCCAGTTTTCAATGAACACACTGGCAGAGAGGCAGCTACGCTTTAAGGCAAACCATGGATGAGTTCAGAAATGGCACCAGCAAAGTTGGGAAATCCTCAGGCTGCTTCTGACTGTCTCTAAGGCCTCCACCCAGCCATGGCAGCATGCCTCCTGGATCCTTTCACTTGCTCAGACTTATTAACTAAGATGAAACCCAAACAGATGGGAGAAACTACAGCAGAATGGCTGTGGATGCAAAATGGAAGGCATTCTGGGAAGAGAGCAGCTTTGAGTTAGCTTATAAGAAGCTAATAGCTAATGCGTCAGGCTGCTGCTTAGGGCATATACTTGAGGTCTGTCCACCTAAAACTATTAAGAGTTGGGCAGCAGAGACAAGACAGTCTGAGGACCATCAGAATGGTCAATGGAAAAAGGCCATTACTACGTTCTATCAAAGCAGGGAGGGTGGTAGGTGGGGGTGATGCTCCATCATTAATAAAACCTTTTTTTTTTTTTTTTTTTTTTTTTTGCAGTTTGAAACATCTATACTAATGGAAAATCAGATAATAACCAGATACTATCAGAAAGGGATCTATAAATTTGTGACTTTTTCAGATACTCTGAAAAACCAAAAGAAAATTATGAAAATGTGAGATAGAACTCATAAGATCTCTTGGGACTTCTTTTTCTTTTCTTTTTTCACCTAGAATCATCATCTGTTTCTCTTGGGGGAGGTCTGGAAGATTAGAACTGCCAATACTCAGTGAATTTTTTGTGGCTACAAACAACACATTTTCTACGATAAAAGGGGTTAAAATGCTTATTTAGAAATCTCAGAGAACACTGATGAGAACTGGCATTTCTCACTGCTCATGCACTATGTTGGCGTGTTCTAAACAAAGCAGACCCAGAGAGTCTAATTCTGACAGGGCTATACAAAGGGGGGAAGGGCAGAAACACAGGACAGAGCAGAGGTTTACTGTTGCTTAAAGCCTACAGAAAAGCCACACTCCCAGTTTCATGCATGTGCCTTCCTTAGAAATTATTAAAACTAAAACAACCCCCACACCAATCTTTTTTCAGGGAGAGGTTTTCAAAGGACTGTTTCAACTTTTCTTGCTCCCAGAGAAGATTGGCGGAATCACCTCTCACAGCATCAGCCGTTTCTAATGGAAGCATCAGACACCTTTCTGCTGGAGAGTCTTAATGCCTGCTTTATGCTTAATGCCAGGGACTGCATACTGTCTGCAGTGAGGCCTGCTCCTCCCTGTGACTAGACCCACAGGGCAATAGTTGTTCCAGAAAATAGAGAGCATTAGTCCTCAACTCAGTGGCCACTTTTTAAGGAAATCTTGCATTTGAAAATACCATTTGACAATAATGAATATGAGAATTATGTCACTGTTTAGTGTAAGCAAGACTAATGTGAACTGTTTTGGACTTTTACAATATTCGAAAGGAAATACATTAAGAATTATAAAAATCTCATCTTAAAATAAATAATCTCGAGGTGGGACGCCTGTGTGACTCATGCTCAGGGCATGATCCCGGGGTTCTGGGATCGAGTCGAGTCCCACATGGGGCTCCCTGCATGGAGCCTGCTTCTCCCTCTGCCTCTCTGTGTCTCTTATGAATAAATAAAATCTTAAAAAAAAAAGTCTCAAGGAATTTAGCAACACGAGAAATAATTACCTCTCTCCTACTTTGTGATGACCTAGTGCCTCAGAATTAACCAGATTTTAAAGCACTGTAACTTCCAAGGGAAAAAAAAAAATACATTATTCTACTAACAGAAATGCAAATATTTATGAATAAACCAAATACTCCCAACGCATGGAATTTGCAAACCTTTAAACATACTTGTGAAAAAAATATAAAAATGCACTTATTTCCATTCAATGTATTCTTTTCAAATTGGGTTAATAAGAAATCTCGAAGGATTTTTAAAATAGTACAACTGCATATGCAGATACTTTCCTCACCAATATAAAGTACTGAATCTCCCAACCAACAAAATGTTTTATATTAAGAGTCTTCGGAATAACATTAAAAATGAAGTAATTCTTATTGATTTTATCTTGATGTATGCTATTGCTTGATACTGCATTTCAACACATAATTAATTACTGAATATTCTCTGTAGCAGGGGAATAGTCAATCTAACATTTTTATCTTGCAGCAATAGAACATGGTTTAAACAAAAAAGGTTAGAGGCAGAAACATAACTGTATTTACCCTACATTTTTGAGCTGTCCTCTTATTTTATAAATATATATACATAACCTTTAGAAATATTAAATAAAATATGTACAGTAAGTCAAATGGGCAAAATGTAAACATGCTTATATAATATCCATTGTAAACCTGAGTTGGAAAAATGTGTCCTGGCAATATTAATGTCACACCACTAATACATGATGGGCCTCAATTCAAACTCAGACCTATGTCTAAAGTCTACATACACTGTACTGTAGCTAAAATATGAATGACAGTGTCACTCACACAACCACGGTAACGGCAGGAATCATGTGACACACTGGATTTCTATTCTCTTACTGTGCTCACTAAGACTGTAGTGAGCACTAGATGAATACTCGAGAATAAGCAGGCGGCGGTTTGTGTCGACCCCGGAAAACCTACCGCACTCGGGGTCTGTGCAGTGTGCTGACAGTGCTCACAGGTACTTACCCAAGGAGAGAATCTTCCTTTGGCTTTGTCTTCTTGAACTTCTTGCTCCCACTGGTCCCACTCTGGTTAAACGTCCAGCTTTCTTCATTCCAACACCCTTCATGGTCAGAGGAGTTTCCTTTTCCTGAGCTTCGTTTCCCTAAGGAAATTTAAGACAAAGAATGCAGTTGGTACACTGGGATGAGGCTGTTTTACAAATGATGTTGTTGACTCCTCAGGTATCATCTGCATGACGCTACTGGTAACTATTTCAACTTCAAAGTCCTTTAAGTGATTCATGATGAACCACCTTTAATAATACAACATGCAAAAAAAGTGTCCAGCCTCTGAGGTCAGGTATCTTGTCATAACTCAAGGGGCAGAGTGTGCACTGTGTGACTCCAGACACAGACTAACTAGTACCAGCTTTTCCATTAGAGAATCAGACTAAGCTGTGGAAGCCCTTGGCTGGTGGGCACTATTAATTCTAATTCCCCCCAAGACTTTACTGGAATGATGTCCCTGGAGAACTATGTACTCCCAAGGATCTTCACTCAGGGCTTGTTAAGATCCAGTATTCACACATCTCTAAGTTGGAATTCAGCTTGGCAAGAGGTAGTTCCCTAGCCAGATGCTATATTTTAAAACAGATGAATTTATATAAAACACTCTATGAAATAAAGGTATACACATGAACTGGTTTAGTGTTTTAAAGAGCCCTTCACTTCAATTCTAGTTTTGAGTACCTAATGGAGAAGGCTAGATAAGTTATTTGCTTTTGGAGCCTATAGGTCAACATTCTGCTGAATATATTTGCATGATTCAGAAAATTCTTTCCATCAGTTTTAAAAACCAGACTAAGAGCTCCAAACATGCAATGCTGATCCTTCAAAACAAGAAGCCAGCCCATATCAAGGGAAAAGAAAAAAAAAAAAAAAAAAGCTTGATTTATTTTGAACATATATCCTGAGAACTACCTACAAGAAGAATACAAAATCTCCTCAATGGTGCTAGAAAACACGTAGTTAAAATAACAAACCATAAAGAACTGTACAAATGTAAAATATTGTTTTGATACCATCTCGTTCTTTATGGTGGTTCTTCACAATGAGTCTAAAGGAAAAACCTGCTAGGTTTTCATATTCTTTTCATATTTGTAGAAGTTGCTTACCTCTGTCAACATTAGCTCGCAGAGAGGTGAGCATGCCTTCAGACACCAGGGTTTTATAAAGAGCACCTTTGCAAGACCTCTCAGATTTCCGGGAACCACAAGTCTCTATTTTTCTGTGACAGTCACTTTCCTCAGGCTTGGCCTGTCCTGATAGGCTGGGTGGTAATGCCTCCTCTGTGGGCGTCAATGGTTCTGCTTTTATACCCTCTGGCACCTCACCAGAAATGTTCTTGCTGGCAGAAATATTAATGAAATCTGGAGGTCTTGACTCTTTGGTGGTGTCTGAGGATTTCTCCTTGGACATTTTCTTCTCTCTTGATTTCACTTTTTTCTTTGGTGGCTTGGCATCCAAAATGCTTCCCTTGCCACTTGAGGATGTGCGGACCTTCTTGCGAGGGGTTTCTCCAAGTTTCTCAATGCCCCAGTCTCCCTTTGCAACGGCTTCAATGGTGTACATGACACTCTCAATGTCGGACTCTGAAGACTGCCTCTTTTTGCAAGTCTTCTTGGGTGTGGATTTATCATTTCCATGTCGATCCATTTTGCTTTTCTTCTTTTTCTTTTTTAGCTTCTCTGGTTTGTTTAATGCTGTGGGATCTTCAATGATCATAATTCCATGAGGATGGCACATGTGATCCTTCCTACTGGGAACATCACTTATTATGATCTTGCTACTGGCAGAATAGGAAAAATCAGGGAAGTGACTACATTTTTGATCTTCCTCTAGTTCTTCCTTCTTAATTTCTTTGGAATCTTCCATTTTTATATCCATTATATCATCCATTCGCAGCTCCTCAAAATTTCTTAGTTCCTTAGAATCTCTGACATTTTCCTTAGCTGGTCTTTCAAATTCTGCTGCCTTCTGTAACCTGGCTTCATCTGTTTTCTCCATTTTTATTTCTCTTTGTTCCTTTCCCTTCTCCAATTCTTTAATTCTTCCACCATCTGATTCTTTTGCCTTCATTAGCTTTGAGTCCTCCATTTTAACCCCCTCTGATGCCAGACACATCTAAACGGTTCAAACAAAAATGGGAGAATAACAAAAAGAGCCTTATTATTCTATACTTGAAATTAGCTTAAAGTTTTCATCAAGTCTATCCCTCTTGAAGTGCCTGGGTGGCTTAGTCGTTAGGTGTCTACCTTTGGCTCAAGTCATGATCTCGGAGTCCTAGGATGGAGCCCTGCATCAGGTTCTCCACTCAGTGAGGAGTCTGCTTCTCCCTTTGGCCCTCCCCGTCTCGTGTTCTCTCTCTCTCTGACAGTCTCTCTCAAATAAATAAAATCGCTTTAAAAAAATAAAGTCTATCCCTCTTAAAAAACAATCAAGACAAACTTTACAGTAATTGGTACACTTCTGCCAAACTAATTTAAATGACTCAAATTAATCAAAAGCTTGAGGCATTATGACATATTCATTAAACTTCAGACAAGCATATACCCGAATTCTCATTTTCCAGCTTCGTCAGAAGCTTTTTCTGTGAAAACACAAATTTTGTAGGAGGAAGATGGGCTCCGGAGCTGGAAGACCCAAGTTTGAGTCTTAGTTTTGCTACGTGCTTAACTTTGTGGCCTAGAATGAGAATGAGACATTTTACCCCTCACTCTTCTGTTTTCTTTGTGAAATAAAAAGGATGAAAATAAAAGTTGTCTTAGAGAATTCTGTGAGGTCTACAGGAGACAATGTACTGATGGCAATACTGACTAAATGAGGATCCCCAGACTGTTCACACGTTTGCCTTTTCTTTTTTCTTGGGGAAATGAGAAAAACAGCAACATTTTTTACCTATCCACTTGAAATTAGAAATGAGAACATGACTCATTAAATAACTACAGAAGCTTTTGGTTAATGAAAAAGACGTTACAGTCCTCAGATACTGACAGATAACCTGAGGATCACAAAAGTGCTTAACACTAAGCGGTGGTGTTTTTTTTTTTTTCCAGACTCATTTGATGGCACACTTGATCTGATCTGAACTTACTCGCCTGCAAATTCTGACCAGAACTAATGTGAAATTGCTTAACATCTTAATTCATCATACATAATGGGACTATTCATATGCTTTTGCTATCAGAATCTTCATGCATTTGCATTATGCCCTGGGGGAATTAGCTGCATAGTGTAAGATGCATATACTATATCATTTTCCTAAAATCTGAAAAATTCTGAATACCAAAACACATCTGGCAGCAATTCGGCTATGTTTCTAAACTCCCCAAATTTCACGCATAGGACCTTAAAGGAAACTCTTGCCATCTTCCTGTCCAGTTCCTAGGCACCTCACCTCCTATCTAAAGCTGTTTTCTGAAAGGGGAAATTGCAGCTTACCGTAAAATTTATTTTCAGTACCTGGATTTTCATTCATAAACATTCCCTGCAAGGCTCTTAAGTGCTGGGCTCATGACCCTAAAGATAAAAAGACCACCAGACCACCATGTGGGCTTAGACTTAGTTTGTGGCAACATGGCTAAATGCACCCAGAAGGTTGGAATGATTGGTAAATATGGGACTCTTTATTGTTTCCTTCCTCAAAAAATGGTAAGGAAAACTGAAATAAGCCAGCAGGCTCAGTGCATTCGTTCTTTCTGTGGCAAGATCAAGGTGAAAAGATGAGAGGTGGAGATTGGCTCCTGCATGAACCTGGTAGCTGATATGCCTGGACCTACACCAGCCCTTCTGCCGCCACAGTAACATCTGCCATTACCAGTCTGAAGGGACTGAAAGTCCAGCAGCAGAAGCTCCACCACATGAAACACTGCTAGCCTATAATAAATGGGTTAATTTACATAACAACAGCAACAAAAATACAAAGATCAATAAGTTACCCTCAATGCCTTTGAGGATTCATCAAGAGGCTGACGACGATGATTATTAGGCCAAGGGCAGCACAGGAGTTCTTAGCCATTACTCATTTTACCTATTTTGTATTAGCAACTTAGATGAAAAAGCGTACTGGGCTTTCTGAGCACTGAAATCAAGCCCATGAGTAAGGAAATTGATACTTAAAAAAAAAAAAAAATCACCAGTTTATCAAACGTCAAATGATCAGCAATGTTAGCGTCTATAAAACTCGTTTTTTAAACAGATGAGACATTCAATTAAATATCAGATCCTCTTTTACCACATTTTTTCCCTTACTACTTTCAATACATCTCAAATCTTTCTGTGAGAATTATAATTGGTAACTCTGAGAAGAAAGTGGAGAACGGGGAGAGGAGGCAGATCGTGTAAGTTTTTTTTAAAAAAATGAATATGAAAAGAGCACTCAGCCCTTCAGATCATTCACGGGAAAGACTTGAAGTACTAGCGATTCATGATGGAGCTATCTTTTTTGGGAAATCCTGTAAGTTAACTTTTAGGCCTCAGCAAATAGCTATGAAGACGGAGAACTTCCCTTTAGTAAATCTTACTAGAGGTAAGATCCAAGCAAAATGTTCTTTTAATTCTAGAACACTGATATATTTAATCTTCCCTGCATGTTTTACTTTCACTGGATAACTCGCTGTTTTTGTGTCAATTTTGAAATAATTTTAATTTTCCTTTCTCGATTATCATAGCCCTTCGTGAAGAACCACCCCACCTGGGGACAGAGACTATGCTAGTTCTGGAAAGAAGACCTGAAAGGCATCCTCCTCAAAGTAAATTTTATGGTTTTGTCAGCCACTATCATATCACTCTGGTGACCTTTAATAAGTCATCCCAGGAACTGTGTCCCAGATGGGCGCTAGTTTTTATAGTGGTACGCCAACAGTTTGTATTTGCATAGGTTCATCTGAGCAAACCTAATAATACTTTGCAAACTCCATTCTCTGCTTCAATATATTTCAAAATGATCCTCCTCATCACCCCTGATAGAATTCTACAGCTAGGAATGAAATGGAACAAATGCAGACATTCACTCTGGGGACATATTCTAGGAAATAGCATAATATTTCTTGTGGAGGTAATTACACCAGGCACTAGTCATGCTTTACTTCCTTGTTTCAGGCTCTTAAAAGTTTTCCCCCCCCCACAAATAGAGTATGTTAATCCTAAATTATAAGAAAAACAATTATATTGCTGGAAGTAAAACTATAAAAATAAAACAAATAACTCTGAGTCAAAAAACTACAAATCATAAATCTCACCAACCAAAAGAGAAAATAAACACAAATCAGACTCTCATAGCTGGATGTCAGTCTAGGTTACCAAATTTAACATCCTTCCCTCATGCAGAAATTCATTTTACAACAATATCATCCAACTTTCTGCCCAAACACAGTGACCACAGTAGAGGGCAGTTACCTCAGAAATCTTTAAAATTTTGAGGAAAATATTACTCTGTCAGTATTAGTTGTTCCCTAAAGTCACATAAAGTAATCCACTCTTTCATGTGAAAGACTTCTAAATCCTGGAAGACAGATATATGTTCCCCTAAGTCTCTTCTCCTGGCATAATATCCCAATTCCCTTAACTGCTCATCAGATGGAAAAGCTTCTCGTCCTTTCAAAACTTGGGACTCTCTTATCTATGTGTAGTACTGGTGTCCTGAAGCGAGAACTGGGCTTTATTGAAGTAAGCTGAGTTCAGGACCAAGTAACACAGTGCTTGCCTAAGGCCACACTTCGACTTGAATCCATATGGGGAAATAAAGGCTGAGAAATGGGGTAATACACGCTTCACTGGGTTGTCGTGACACAAAAGTGTAGACACTTTACATAAAAAGCTTCATGAGGGCCAGGGAATGTGAATTTACTAGTATCTTTCTTAGAGTAAGTTCCTAGCCTTCCGTACTACTCTAGATGAGAAGTGGGACTGCCAACTTGCCAGCTGAAAGGGACATAATTCATCTTCCAATGGGGCCCAAAGATGAAGAATTGCTCCCCTCCCATTAAAAAAAAAAAAAAAAAAAGATCAGGGTTCCTGTGTGCTGGAGTCCCATAAGTATTCAACTCTTGGTTTTGGCTCAGGTTGTGATTTCAGGGTCCACGCTCAAAAGATAGTTTACTTTCTCTCCCTCTGCACACTAACCCCTGCATGCACATGCACGTGTGCTCTCTCTCACTAAAATGAATAAATAAATCATTAAAAAAGAAAAAAGAAAGGGTCAAACTTCTGGCTTGTACTGGGTTTGTGGTCAATAAAAATCCCGGATTTCTTTACACATATAATATGATAATATGCTGGGAAACTTAGTCTCTCCTATTCTGTATTTCTTGTACATAGATGTGAGATTTTCCATTTTTCCTTATAAAGTTTGTCCTTTCAACCTCTGAACTACATTACTTTCCATCTCTGTGTTATGGACACATTTTTATAAGGCTGCTTTTTGTGTTTCCATCCATCCAAATCTTTGATAATGTTGAAAAGGACATGGGTAAGGACAGAGCCTTCTGGCAGATTTCTAGAGGCCTTTCATCAGGTTTATTTGAACATTAATGAGCTTCAGCAATCAAAGAATGTTTTATAATCCAGTCTAAATTCCCCCCATTTTCTTCACAAAACGTGTGTGTCAAAAGTCTTGCTGGAATCAATACAGTATGCCAACATCATTCTTAGCCTATTTTATAATGATACCAACTGGAAAATGAAAATGGCTTGTATATTAGTCAGGGTCTAACTAGGCAGACAGAAACAACTTAAAGTGGGGACGCTTGGGTGGCTCAGCAGCTCAGTGTCTGCCTTTGGCTCAGGTCTTGATCCCCACATCCAGGATCGAGTCCCACATTAGGCTCCCCGTGAGGAGCCTGCTTCTCCCTTTGTCTATGTCTCTGCCTCTCTCTCTGTCTCTCATGAATAAATAAAATCTTAAAAAAAAACCCAAAAAACAACTTAAAGCACATCTAGCAGAGGGAATTTAATGCAAGGCACAGTTTGGTTACATAGGACACGAAGAACTATGATGCCCAAACAGGAGGTTGGTGAGGCAATCTAGGGATTAGCAACAGCAGGAACAAAGGGGGGGAAGATCCCCAGAGGAAGAAGGAACCATGGTCGGTCTAAATGGAGAGAACCGAATACGTGGAAGAGATGTTACCTCTGTTTTACCCCCAGCCATCCCCATCCCTTCCCACATCCTGGCTCCTCTCTTCCCCTCATTCCATATTTTCCCACCAGAGTCTCCCACTGGCTGAACCCAGCTGGAAATCAAGGGGACACAGGCACCCAGCCACCAGAGATACGAACCATCAAAACAGACTCTGGAATAGCACATCTGAAAAAAGAAGACCTTTTTGGGGGAAACTTTAATTCCCAGTTTTTATAATCTCTTCTATGATTTCAAACATTTTATTATTAGAAATAATTTTCAAAAGTCTCCAGGAGTTAAGAGTCCATATTTCCACATAAAACAAACAACTTGGGAATAGCTATGGATTTGGTGACTCTTAGAAGATGCCATCACATCACTCTTAGATATGAGCAAATTCTATATTGAGAAGCTATTTCAAAAGGCAGGGATTCTGGAACCAGACTGTCTGGGACTGCAGGCTGGCTCTTCCTGTGATTATGCTCATTTTCTATAAAGCTTTCTGTGCCTTAGTTTCCCCATCTATAAAGCATGGATGTTAACAGTATTTCTCTTAGGAATACTAGGAGGTTCAATGAGCTGCACATGTATAGCACTTGAAATAGTGCTAGTAGAGAACAGGAATAAATGTATTCTGACAACCACCCCTCGGAGGCCTTGTGCCATACAGAATCAACATTAGCAAATAGCAGTAACAGTACTCGTCCTATGGATATCATTAGTAGCACGTCATGGCCCTGGTACGCTAAGTATTTTAATTTTTCCATTCTAGGGTTGAACGGTTCTGTAATTGGGAAAAAAACATATACAACAAAATTAGATGCAGGAGATCTTAAATCAGTTATCTTTCAAGAAGCTACTCTCATTAAACATATAGTTAAGCTCAGTTCTACTACTGGGTACAAACATCTACTTTCATCTACTTTTGAGAGAATCTATCAATTAACTTTGTGAAACTTATTAAAGTGCATACAAGCTACATTCTGTTCACATGCATGGACATGCATACAGATTAGCACAGTGGACACAGAGAAACATAAATCAGAGTGAACTGAAGTGAATAAAACCACATTGTGGGAAGCACAGAATTAATGTCTGTTATTAATTAGTCAAGTTGCCCTTAATAGAGGGTTGGTTATTAATCAAGCCTCGAAACAAAATATGCCTTAGCAAATGACAATTTATTCTTCTATTGTTATTTTAAATTGAACAATAACCTTCTTTAAAAGTGAGGACGTAATACGTCTGCAGGACACCTTCTGGATGGAATTCCCATGGCTGTATTCAAAGAAGTCAGAATGTTAATGTTTTAAATCAAAGGCCTGGCATAAATATTTGATATTTATTATCTATTCCCTCAGGCACTATATATATATTTTTATAACTATAACTCAGAGGGGCACAAAATTGATCCTGTTCACCTTTGTATTCTCCTCCAAGGATATCGTAGTACCTTTCAAAAAGAAAGCATTCCACACATAATTGTTTTGTATTGAACGGTTCATTAATTCTGAGGTAACTGAGGATTCTAAAATGCATTCTGATTCATATCAGAGTTATCTTACAAATCTATTAAAAAAACAAAAACAAACAAACCCAGAATAATGCTAATTAGGACCAGCATTCACACTTCCTTACTTATGGTTCCCCAGATCAACAGTGAAAACTAATCACCGATAATTTAGCTTTACTTCTGATAACTGACACCTAACTGAAGTTCCTCACTGTTTTGTGTAGTCAGAATGGCCTGACAGTGACGTGTCGGAAGAAATGGTAACTCACCCCTAAAAGAAAAATGAAAACCAAGGACGCTGAAACTGAGGTTCTACAGGATGCACATATTGGACAGATGTATAAAAAATTATCCTCAAAAATGATTACAAAGAAAACTTTCAATAGGAACGTTGAAGGGGTGAGATGAAATGTGCAGTGGAGGGATTATTTCTTATGTTCCTGAGTTCAAGGAGACTACCATTTTCAGTTTAGGTAAGATCACAACATAGGCTCAGGGTTTGTTATTGGGGACTACAGAGACATAATAAATCTGTGCTAAGCAAGCTTTTATCTCTT
The DNA here is from genome assembly GCF_003254725.2 of Canis lupus dingo. NCBI lineage: Eukaryota > Metazoa > Chordata > Mammalia > Carnivora > Canidae > Canis > Canis lupus. The sequence goes on along the minus strand of NC_064275.1, from coordinate 13,240,984 downwards.
TGAATCAAAGACATTTTAAAATGTATTTCTTTCTACAAATGTTAAGGTATCGATTCATTTCTTTAATGTGTTCTGCTATAAAAGACTTAGTGAAATGACCAGTGAAAAATAATTAATCATGTGTACTAGATAAGAATAATAGCACAGAAGTAGATGACCTTTAACTGGTACAAAGAAATGGATAAGTTGTTCCAAAATGTACCATATTATTTCACTCTTAATTATCTTTTGTCTTTCATTGTCTATTATAAAGGATCCAGCTAGATTAAAAACAAGGCAGTGCGAAAAAAGATCGACCGACACTAATCAAGAAGTTTCAATTTCAAAATCTCTGCCTTTTAGTACAAAATAAATGTTTTGCAGCCAAGGTACATTTATAGTCATTTTGTACTGGCTTATTATCTGCCAAAACAGTGTAGACATAACCCTAGGATGGCACTTAGCAGTGCTTTCCAAGATGTTTGCTTCTCCCATAATTAAATAAAACCAGAATGTTTTTGCCATAAACATACACTGGCTGATGGTTTCAGAGAATAAAGAATAGCAATGACGCTAGGAAAATTTAATTTTCTTTATTATAAAAGATAACTGGTCATAGAACAGTGAGTGGTCTAAGCATCTCTCAACATATTAAGCATATTAAGCAGTTTTTTATTTGGTTTACAGAAACATAGCCAGGTGAAAAGGTGGATTAAGTGTGTCTCTTTACTATTTCTTCAGAAATTATACCATTTCTCAAGACTCCAGATGGGGTGGGGTGACCTTTGTTCCATAGGCCATTTACTAAAGTTTCCCCTAGAAGTGTTTAAGGAAGTCACTAGGAGAATTCCTGTATTTCAGTTCCTCCAAAAATAAGCTGAAGCGTTTGGGAATGAGATGGTAAGTTTTAGGACAGGAGTTTCATAAATATGACTCATATCTCTGCATAAAAAGTTACAGAAAGAAATACACCACTTTCAAAGAAAAGATCCCCTCGATTGTAAGTATTAGGATTCAGTTATAGGGAGTATAGGGAGGGGCCGGGGGAAGAGCTGTCCCCTGAGATTCTGGGCATCAGGGGGTTCCAACAGGATGGAGGGTACTACTGAGCATCAACACTATGTCAGGACAGAGAGAAGATGAAAAGAAGTCACTTCGATCAAACACCACCTATAACTGGCAGTGGTGGGGAATGTTAATGTGCCTGGAGGGATGGCATTTCCTAATTTTTTCAATGTGGTATATAATGTCTATAATTTCTTTACAGATTTTATTTATTTATTCATGAGAGACACACAGAGAGAGGCAGAGACACAGACAGAGGAAGAAGCAGGCTCCCAGCAAGGAGCCCAATATGGGACTCAATCCCAGGACCCCAGGATCATATCCTGAGCCAAAGGCAGACGTTCAACCGCCGAGCCACCCAGGCATCCCTATAATCTCTGTAATTTTATTATAATTCAGCTTTTCTTAAAATGAGCCAACATTTTCCCTAAGACCTAATTTTTACAGACACTAGAAAATAAATTCACCTTTACCTATGTCTTTGGTTTTAATTAGAAGTGGTTTTTCCAAGTTTTAATGCAAGAAAAACCATGGAGTCAGGCCTCTGAAAATGTCAATATCCTCTTTTAATAAATAGGGTTCAAGACAACTTTACCAATTCCCTTGGAACCACCATATCTACAATCTTGACTTTTTTTTTTTTTTACACACGATGAGTAAGTCTATCTGTAGAGACCAAGCACCTGTTCTTCAACCTGACCTTAATATATTACTAGTTTCATAAATTGAGATAAAGCAAAATAGAATACTGACCACAGACCAAATGCAGCAATCCTATGTGACTATTTTCTACCTTTCTTTCTTCTGTGCTCTGAGAACACGAGCCTCTGCTTTCCAAACTTGACGATTTACCTTGACAACTGCCCTTACTTACTGACTCTTTCAGTAGTGGATTTCTTGAGTTGTCCCTACCCTCAGCATCTTTCATGTCTTTTCTGCTAATAGGGCTCTTTGTTCACAAACATCCAGGCTTCCAGAAGCAGTGCTCTGGGCTGCCATTCTTCTTCCATCATTCAGGTTCAGAGCTGGGGTCATCTCCAGCTCCCCTTTCCCTTTGCCTCTCACATTGACCCAATCATGGATCCAACTACATCCCCCACAACCTCCCTGGTGTCTGTCTTTACCTCCTGTTCCCACTGCCAGCCCACCCCTTCCCAATCCTGGCTCTTGTCTTCTTACACCTAGCTGTCCTCAGAAGTTCTCTACTCCATTCTATACACAGCTGCCAGGGAAGTCTGCCTTCTGCTTGCCTTTACCCCAAATCGTCACTATCTTCAAGCACAAGTTTTCTTGCTTCACACTGAACAGTCTCCCAATCTGACCATGGCCACACTCCACCTTCCATACATCTCCTACACACACAGCCCCTACTCCTGCCTGTCTGATTTAGTTGGTGTCATCCACCCATCTTTATCCCTTTATCCCTCTGCTGTACCTCTCCCATCTCTCCATGTAATCATGCAGGTCACAATCTGCACTGTATACGGGAGCTTAGGTACAAAAGAGGTAGAGGCACAAAGTTAAGTGGATACTGGCAGTGACTGCTGGCCTCAGAAGGGAAAGGCTCTGACCAATTGTTCTCATGTAAGAAGGCTGGACCAGTGTCTCCAGATTCTACAAATCTTCATGAGAAGTCAGACATACATATGTATTTGAAATCTCTACTTTTAAAATATTAACCACTAAATTCAAATGTAAAATGCGATACAGGTCAACAAATTGTGGGCTGAAAAAAACATCTCTACAAGTTAAATGTGGCCCCAAAGGCTGCTAGTTTCAACCCCTGGATTCTAATACTCCTTCCTCAAGAACCAACTTTGTGCTCTGTCTCTGGGCTCGGTTTCCACAACACTTTTGCTATTATTAATTCCTCTCTTTCTGGGCTTCACACATTCACTTTGTGTATCATTCATCACTCAAGTAGAGCTTTGTCATTTCACTGCACAGTTCCCCGTGAAACCATTTGCACATTTATTTCTCAACCCTTAAATTTTTATATCTTATCTCTCTGCAACTGGAGAATAAGTTCTTGGAGGACAGGAGTCGTACACCATAATTTCCTCACAATATCTTCCAAAGTATATTCACAAACAGGCACTTACTTATTTAAGGGTGTAAGATGTATCTTGGCAGTTTCAAAAGTACAGACACTTTTTAAAAAGGAAATATCAGCTCCATTTCTTTGACAGTAGTCTTGAAAAATCTGTCATCTTATTCAGCCATACACATATGTGTAGGAGTAAGCTGTCTTCCATAGAGCCTTCTATAATACGCAAAGTCCTATAACAAGCAACTTGCAGAGTCTTTCACATTCATCTAAATCAAGGTGACAGAGTAGCCCAGTGTGGACGAGTCCGGGCTGTGGAGACAGACTGCCCGGTTTCTATGGAGGCTCTAACTTCCTGTCCACTTGACCTTGGGCAAGTCACAAAACCTCTCTGCCCTTTGGTTTCCTAATGTGTCAGAGGAATGATGATGGTACCTATCTCGGAAGACAGGTGTGAATATTCAATGAGTACATATAAAGTACTAGGAAAAGTGCCTACCACATAGCAGGTAATAAAGTCGTTATCTTAGGTGAGATAATACAACTTACCATCTGCTATTAAAATTTAGAATCTATTTTAAAGAACACATAAAACTATTTCAGAAAAACAGAAGAAAACAAAGACTGCTATTTTGAGGCATACGTTCCGGTCTCTAGCGGTGCTCTAAAACACCAAATCTGCACCTGGAGGTGCACCTGATCTTAGAAGTTCACAGCTCATCGCATCACAATAAACATTATTTGTACATCCGTATGCAGGTTAACTTCAGCAGCTTCACTGTTACTGGCATGGAATAGGTCCTCAACAATTATTGTTGGGATAAATGAATCAACTGCGCATCTTATTATACATACTAAGCAATTTTGATACCAGGGATCTTCAAGTGTACAATTTTACTAAAACGCACAGGTAAGGATGTCTCTGTGTGTCCTCCAACTATATAGCAACTATAATATACAATGACCTCCAGGGGGATGGTTTGCTATTCTTTGTATGACCTGACCTAATTAATTTCAAAATGAAATGCATTATAGTACCTGCACAGATTAAGCAACTGATTAACTGAACACTACGAACCTCATGGAGGTCCAAACATTAAGGACTGTATTTTCTTCTCAATTCCCTGACCTAGCAGCACTATGCCAATTCCCTTCCTAACTGGAGTAGATTCCTAAAAAATACCTGGAACACATCCCAGAATTTTCAGGTCACTTTCAGCTATTAAAAATCCACCCAGTTTAAAATGCCAATCAAATGCCTGAAACAGGGCCTTCCCCGGGGCATCTCCTGGCTACAGGGTCTCAGGAAATAGAAGGGGTCCTTACAATGCCAAGACTGAGTGCAGGCCAATCCAAGTCTCTTTGTGTCTGCTGCCAACTTCCTCCAATTTTCTTTCTGCCTGCCCAAGTGGGTGTAGGGCACAACAGTAAGTGCAGGCCCAAAATGTTTCTTGCTTTTCACCAGCAAGACATTTCATGCAAGCAACAGCTCCTGTATCTTTGGGAGGTCTCCTTATTCAGCCCTCCTCCCGTGTCAGCCCCTGGAAGGGAGGTGGGGTAGGGCGAGGGGTTCGTTCCTGGGCTGGTTGCTGGCCCTTCCCTTCACAATGCCTGAAGTTTCTGCGGTAGAGGACAGCAGAAACATGGTGGAGGCAAAACCACCTGCCCATGGTTAGGTCTGTCTTTTTTTTTTTTTTTTTCCAATCTGTTCCTGCTAACTCTATGTAAGGCTGAACAGACCTTGTCAGGGGATGCCAAGGGCAGGGATGGTATACAAAATATTAAAGACGTAAGGGTGCCAACTGATCAGAAGGGATGCAGTCCAGGGGCTGGAACTGGGTCTTGCAGGCCCCTTGCTGTGTCCTCTAGTTGCTGAAAGGATCAGGAGAGCCCAGGGATGCCACAGCAAGGGGGTTTGGGTCACAGTTTTTATTACTAACAATGGTAGCATTTTAGTACTAGGACAGCTGTACTGGTGGAAACATCACTCTTACTCATGGGAGCTCATCAGTGTCCTGAGCAAAGCTGTCTCTGTTGCATACTTCCTGATGTCAGAGACTGTCCCAGGCCTGCTCTCTGCCAAGCCCTCCCCCCATGACTGTCTCATGGCTTCTTGCCCGATGATACTGAACTGCTTTTATTTGTGCACTTCACCTGTGAAAACTAATGCATCTTTACAATGCCAAACCGGAAAGTACAGCAGGCCATTCCAGACCTCTCCATGTAGCCAATGTCCTCCAGTTCTCTCCTTCCCTCGTCAGTCAGGTGAAGGGCACAGCAGTTAAGTCCATGTCTAAAACATTTCTTGTTTCACCAAAGAATGAGAAGATAGATACCTCTTGCAGATAGCCCTCCATCTTTAACAAAGGTTATCTTAGAGCTGCCTTCACTTTGCTTGACAGGGGGTAGGGATGAAGAGTGGAAAGCACTTCCTTCCTTTCCTCTTTGGGATAGGGAGAAAGGCCAAAATATTCCGGATGACTGGATAATCTTTGAGAGCCCCTATCCCACTGATGAATTGGGAGTTAGGATGGCAACAAAAGGAGAAACCCCGAAGTGGTATATGGGATAGTAGGTGGATTAGACCATCTCTTTATAAATCTCAAGAGAAGGATCTGGCCCAAACTGAAGGTGGCTTCCTGGTGGATTTCCCTTTGATGTTTGTGAATTTAAAGCTGTTCTTTCATATTTCAGACAATAGCACCAATTCCAAGCAACAGGAAAAATCCTCCTCCATATCCTGTTATACTTGTTTAAAGAGGCACCCGAAATAATTAAATATTATGTTCAGTTCAAGAAAAATGAATATCAAATACACATGGAATAAAAAAAAATTGAGGAAGCATATTTCTACTGGTGATTATTTGGAGATGCTGATTAATCCATTGTGCACATATTTATGTTTAATTAGAAACTGGGAAGGATTTAGAATGTTATTCTAAAACACAGTCTATTAGCATTATGGCATCATATTCATGTAGTGCAAATAATAATGTGAGATTTTCTTGGTAAATTATTTTTTAGCAACCCTGTTTTATCAAAAGCATATATTTTTACTCAGATGTTAAAAGAAACCAAGTCTGAGTATAAGCTGATTTGCTATAATTGGAATAGGCTTATTGCAGTCATTTTACCCCTTTAAAATTATGATACCAGCATTCAAACATCTGTTAAACCATAGCATCTGTTTCATATTTGGGATGCATCCCTACAAATTAGAAGAATGTTCTTTTTAATGAGCTCTGATTTAATAGGGAATCCTTTTTTTACATATATATAACTGTTATACCAAAGAAAGAAAATGAAAAAAAAAAAAAAAATCCTCTCTCTAGCGCCCTCCACAGCAAAGTACCTCAAAGGTCCATACATTTCTAATATAAAACTGTTCGATAAAGATATATTAATATGAGTTAGCTTGTTTTACAATTTAGTGTTGTTATGAACATATATAAGCGTGCACATGTGTGTGCAGGTGTGCATGCATATATGCAGGTGTGTGCACACACACAAACAGGGAAATGAAGAGAGCCATACGTTCGTGTTATTCAAGAAAAATAGTCACTTCTTTCAGATACATTGTCTTGACAATGTATGGGGTCTTAAAAATACTAAATTCATGACCTCATTATTTCTCTGTTTACTAAGATTTGTTTGCCCAAGGCACACTTGTTGACAGATCTTTACCATTTCAGTTCTATCTCAAGTAGTACTTTGCCACTGACTCATTCAGTTCTTTTTAAAATGATTCTCTTTTTAAAATGATGCTCTCTTTTTAAAATAACAGTTAAGGCCTATGTTGAGGCACATCGACTTTGGAAGTTTTCTAGTCATTTTTAGCCCTCTATCTGGGTCTGATTTTGTCTTATAAGAAGCATGTCAGCTTAATGTCAGACAACAAAGGGTTCATTTGTTCCACTGTTTATATATTTTACTATTTCAGGCCTGTGTATTTCTCTATTTCTAATGTGGATCTGGCTAGACTTAAAAAACTTAATTTAAACATATTTAAAACTCCTAGATTTATGATATTAAGCTACCATAAAATTTAGAAAATGATAGGTTGTCCCATTAAATTTAATAAACTACAAAAGGCTTTATAAAAAGAATCCTATCACTCACAAAAAATCTCAGAAGGAACTCATTGGAAGGAAGCCAGAAAAATGAGAGAAAAGAAAAAAATTCAATATAAGAGATATTGGTCACCCACTTTGTGCCTCCTAATTTGTCTCACCCAAAGAGAAAACTGCTATTATTGTGTCCTAGTGCTAAAGACATTTCTTTCACAGAAGAAAGGCAGAGCAGTCACAGGTAGGCAGAGAAAACCAAGGTCCCTGCCAACCCTAGCAACAACTGCTTCTGGCACCTTTCTCGCCAACCCACCCCCACCAAGCAAGGGCTCTCATATGAAAGTACATTTTCTACTTTGCCAAAGGAACAGCAGTATTTTATACCCATGTCATATCAAGTGCACAACTGATAGGTGTTACAAAACTAGATTTTAAGACATTTAGAGTTCTTCACACACACATACAAAAACCAAAACCAAAACAAAAAACCCAACAAGTTAAACCATCAACCACCTGGTTTAAAAGTAGTGTCTTCTAGGAATTTACAGATGCTATAAGAGAACCCGAGAAGAGAAAAATGACTCCGGGCGTTCTTCTAGGTTTAGGCTGGACTTAGCTTACCAATCTAAGACAAAAACTGACCTTATTTTACAATACTACCTGTGAAAAAAGATTTTGCCATTTCCCTGAGTGCCCTTTTCCAGGGCTTACTGACTTTTCGTAGCAAAACTCCTTTCTTCCTAAATTAAAGGCTAACCCTCTCATGGTTGAAAATTAGATACAACAACACACTTTCTGATCACGGGTGAGATGGCACAGTTTAACTGTTATGGTGAACTTTTTTGTGGTTTCCACCTCTTCAGATCTTATCTCTACATATTGTTAGAAACTTGCCTCTGCCAGTTGAAAGAGTGCAGACTTCCCACAGCGTTTCACAGGTTCAGCACCACCCAACTGCGAAGTGTTTGAAGAAATCTATATGGAAAACAATTCAGATAAAGAGTATTAATTATGTTAACAGAATCTTTGCTTCCTATTTATATGCACTCAGGAACTTTCTTTAATTTTGAGAACATCATTGCTCCTAAGTACTAAGTAACTTCAAATATGTCATATTTGGGATAATTTTTGGAACTGATTTTAGTAAACCACCTCAAATATTGTAACAAAAACCAGGTGTGGCTTGGATAGCGGTTTAATGACAAGAGTATTATCTTGTATACTCCAAGCTTTGAATTTAACTCCACAACCTTAACACAAGATATGCATTTCCAGTTATATATAAACACCAATTCATGGGCTGGCCAAACACAAGAGATTTAGAGTCCTTTTGTATGTACTAAAAGCAGCAAGTTGGGTTTTATTATTTTTTTTAAAGGAATATATTTGGGATCTCTAAAATATTTAGGGAACATAACACTGTCAGTCAACAAATACTTTTTTTGAGAATCCAATATAAATGTACTAGGGTAATATGGCAGGAGCTGGAGAAGCTAAGGGTTTTATAAAGAACACTGGCCCTGGCTTAGAGAGAATGCTCTAAAGCATACACAAAGATTGACAATCGAGACCACAAATCTAAAATAAGCCTTACAGTTAAGGCCTATGTTGAGGCACATCGGCATATACAGCATTACACTGACTGCACGCTCTTCTGCAAATGTGGTCAAACAGCAGCTGGGCCCTGATAGCAATGAACTCCATTGTCCTTTTTCATTTTTAGGTGAAAACTTCATTTTCAATTTCTAGCCTCACTCAGTAAAAAAAGCTGAGGACACACATTCTTAAGGATCTTTACAAAGTATTCTTTTCCTGGAGAAGGTCTGTCATCATTAGAGCAGCTAGCTATGGTGTAAGCTTTTCATTGTCTTCGCGATTCTGAATTCTTTCTCAATTTAAGACAGGTAGCTCTCAGTTTAGGAGGCAGCTCTGTCTGGCGACTGCATCCTTACAGGTGACCCCAACTCCCACAGGGAATTCTGAGATGCTGGCAGCGCCAGGAGAGACTGGGTGCTTGCTGCTAACAGGATTTTCCTTAGAATCCCTGCTGAATAAGAGGCCTTTGTAGAAGCAAATATTTAATAAGCTACCTGGGCCATTTAGAAGGGTGTAGCTTACAGAACTTTTAAGCACTTTTTCATCATAGGTGCCATCATTCTCAACAGTTCTTTGCTATTCATCCCAATCACTTCTCCTTTAGAAAATTAACTAAATGGGGCTCAATCTTCCTGAAGTCTGGAACATTTTCTTCTCGCTAAATTTTCTCTGATATGTTCCATATCTACTTTTTCTAGAAGTTGAATTTAATTACCTTATCATTAAACCAAGAGAAATGAACAATGACTTTAGGGAATGAAGTACTGAGCACAGATGTCTTTTTTCTTTTCTTTTTTTTTTTTTTAAGATTCTATTTATTTATTCAGGAGAGACAGAGAGAGGCAGACACGAAGGCAGAGGGAGAAGCAGGTTCCTTGTGGGGAGCCTGATGGCAGACTCAATCCCAGGACCTCGGGATCATGACCTGAGCCAAAGGTGGGATGCTCAACCACTAAGCCACCCAGGTGTCCCCAGATGTCAGTGTCTTAAACCAAGGTTGTATAAAAAGAACGAACATGACCTTTGTGTCAGACAGACATGCCTTCATTACTTTTTGCTGTGTTGACTTTAGGAAATAATCAAGATTTTGTGTCTCATTTAGCTCATCTTCAAAATAGAAACAGTAATACCTGCCCCATATTACTGCTGTGAAGATTAGATTTTATGTTAATGAAGAGTCTGGCACAGTGCTGAGCTCATATTAAGCTCTCAATAAATGGTGCAATTATTAACAAGAATTTATCATTAGTAACACAAACATAAACTCTTTTAGTAGAGTTCTAAAAATTACTTACATACTGAAATTGGAATGGAATTAAAAATTGCAATGTTGGAGGATAATTATGACATTCCATAATCTGTAGAATATTAAATCTGTCATATAATCACATGATACTCTCAAGAATCACTGGTAGCGCTGCTCTAAGCCACGATGGGGTGCATGGGGTGTGGATCTGGTTCTTCCACTGGTTCTCTCTGCTGTCGCTTTTGTTGCTGTAGGTTTACGCTCCTTGACAGTAGGTATGTTTGTTCATTACTACGCATCCTGTGCATGGCCAACTATGGGGCTCAGTGACGAATGTGGGACTGCACCATCTGACACCTGAATTCATGCATAGAGGTCTGAGTTGAGGCTTGAGCATGGTTCTTTACCTGCTCAAAAGGAACCACCACCTGTGTCTAGTAAGACTAGTTCCCTCATCACCCAGGGGAGGAGTTTTACCTATCTGTAGGTATAAGGAAGATTTCCAAAGGAGCTTGTGTGGGGTAGGGTCAATGTGTTTTAGTAGCCCAACATTTCCTGAATTGCCTTACCAATGCAATTTTCCTGGAAGGACTGTGGTGATTTCTTGGGAACATTCGATGTGGCTGACCATTTTTTTTGAGAAACTCTTCTATGGGCTTCCATGGCTAAAGGATCCTTGTTTTCCTCCGACCCACCGCACCCGCCACTCCTTGTTCTCTTTTCTTTGGCGTGCCCTTAAATGTTTCTCCTCAAGGTTTTGTCTTAGGACCTTCTCCTTTTTTATTTGTACATTCTCTCTGATAAATCTGATCACTCCTGATGGCTTCATTAGAGCTTGTACAATACCAATTTATTATATCACTGCTCGTTCCCATTTTTTTTTTTTCCTATTTAAGAGACTTACACAGCCTTTCAAGTAAGAACAATACCGTTAGTGTGATATTCAATGTCTGGTCAGCTGGTGGAGGGATGTGTGCATTACGTTACACTTCCGGGTAGGGAACATTTGTGGCCCATACTGCATAGTACATTCTTGGCTTTGTTTTTTATTTTCCTCAAATTGGATGTCACTTGCCAATCTGTTAACTCTACCATAGTCTCTCCTTTGCCTTGTATGTACTGTTCGATAAACAGAGTGGGTGGAATAGGATGTGAAGTACAACAAAAATGCTAAGAAAAATGATCACCCTGGATGTTAAAGTGATAATTTTATAGCCGCCTGAGGTAGGGGAGCCACATCAAGGAAGGAGGTAGTAAAGATCAAAAGCAAATTAGGTAATAGTGGAAGTCTTTTGTAATTATGAGGGGAATCATAAAACATGCAGCCTGGGAGGAAATGACTGATAATTACTGAACAAATAATAAAAATTAAAAAAAAAAAGTGAACAGTATGGGATGATTGGTCTTTCTTACCTTAAAAGAAATATTAATGCGTCTAATAAAACACATAATACTTTCACACTGATTAGCTGCAGTGTGAGTATACAGCTTTTGTCGAGTGTAATATTCTGCAATATATTGAACAGTTCATCATGAAAATGAATGCTTTAAATTTGTACCTATTGCTTATATCCAATTGTGGCAATGCCTTAAATTTGGTGAGATTATAGCTGTATTTATATTGGCATAGTAAATACTTTCTAAGGGAAGTTTTAATGTCCAAATTTATTGTTCCAAATCATCCAGATTAGTTCTCTGTCTTCAACAAAAATATGTAATGTTTCAATGCAAAGATCTATTTTAGGTGTAAGAGTTAGCCGTGCCAACAGAAAGAGTATGTGAACCGGTCATGGATTTCAGACTTGTTAAATAATAGAAGACAATAGCTCCCTTCTGGCATTACATGTGGTCATTAGTCTTTAGTAAATGAGATCTAAAATGTGATGGGTGTGTCACTCTACCTGTAAACAACAAAAGATGCAGAGAGGAAACTCATTCTGACCAATGTAATGGATCAGAGCCTGGAAACAGAGTGATGGCTCTTCAGATGGGCCAAGTTGCATTTAGATGAATTGTGATTATCAGTAAGGAGTGGAGACAGACAGAAATGGGAGGGACAAGGGCCTGGGACAGGCTATGCACTCTATATTGCTTCCTAGATCTTGCAAAGCAGATATATTTTTTCCCTTTAAACATAAACTTTCATGGGGAATCTACAAACAAAATGTTCTTTATTCACTTTTAATAGTTCCAAGTTGGTTAACTTCGAAACTCAGACTTGGTTAAGAAAAAGAAACATCTTTCTTAGCTTGCAAGGCAGGGCACCAGGGCTTGGTATGAAAGAAAAAACAACTTCGACTTACAGAAATGCCCGGGGCTTATGATTTCTTAAAACAGGTATTTCTAGGATAGCTATTTTACACAATAAATGACTCATTGCCAGGAGAAAATCTAGCTAATCTCTTCCCTAGAGTTATGAATGTTTGTAAATCAAATTAGCAGGAATGGTCCCTAAGAATTTGCATGTCTGACCTTAAAATAATATTATAAAGCTAACCATTTTTAAATAGTAAATTGTCTCCTAAATCACAGAAACATTCACTTTTCTCTAAGCATACATTAATAGGACTGAAATCCTTCTGAAAAGAGAGGAGTATAAGTTGGCTGAGACTAGTGTTCATCCTCCTTTTCACTTCATCCCTTCCCTATGAGGCCCCAGAGATACTAGGAAGTGCCTTAACAAAGACGAGTTAATAATTCACGGTAACAATTATAAACTACAGAAAAGTGGCCTCAAACTGTGATTTCCTAATAGGAAACTTTGTTAGAAATGCAAATACCCAGGCCCCGTGCCAGGCTCAGTAAATCAGAAACCCTGGGAGTGAGGTCCAGCAATCTGTGTTTGAACAAGCCTTTGAGGGGACTCCAGTGCATTTTCGAGTTTGAGAACCTCTGCTGTAGACTTATTAAAACAAGAATTTCAAGAGTCTTTGTGTTTTCTCAAAGGTGATGGGTGTTCTATGGAATAATGATAACAGCTTTAGGGATATGATTATAGTTAGTAATTACAGCCTATTCTATTTCTATTGCAATACATGTGTGCATAGCAGATTTCAGTATGTAATTTTATTAGTTCATCCAGTTAGCTCTTGTTTGCCTTTGAGTAAACCAGAGTCAAATGACAACACGGTCAGATCCTAAGATGGCAGAGATTGAAACTTAGGGTTCTCTCTTGGGCCAGCTAAGACAAGTGACTAGAGAAGTTATATATCCTTAGAGAATCGTGTACTTCTCTTATATAATCACATGTAACAGTTATAATTAATAACTGCAGAGGCCACTTTTAGGCAAACAGGCTTTAAGCGATGGACTGTAGAAAGGGCCCACAGCAACTACTTGGCTGAATATAGACTGGCCCTTGGGGGTACCCAACCTCAAGATATCCATAGGCCCTAACTGACCAATGAGCTACTTACATCTAGGCACAGTGTACCTGTAATCTCCTCAAATAGGGAGAATTCCGTATGTCCCCATACCTCCTCACCTTCCCTCTTTAAAAAAAAACAAAACAGACAATAGAATACTACTCAGCCATCAGAAAAAAAATGAAATCTTGCCATTTGCAATGATGTGGATGGAACTAGAGGGTACTATGCTAAGTGAAATAAGTTAAACAGAGAAAGATAATTATCATATGATCTCACTCGTATGTGGAATTTAAGAAACAAAACAGAAGATCATAGAGGAAGAGAGAAAAAATAAGATGAAACCAGAGAGAGAGACAATCATATGAGACTCTTTTAACTACAGGAAACAAACTGAGGGTTGCTGGAAGGGAAGTGGGTGGGCAGATGGGGTAACTGGGTGATGGGCATTAAGGAGGGCATGTGATGTAACAAGTACTGGGTTAACACTGACCTCTACCTCTGAAACTAATATTATATGTTAATTAAGTGAATTTAAATTTTAAAATTTTATTTTTTTTTTAATTTAAAAATAAAAATAAAAAAAGCCCAAACCAAAAAAACAGCCCCTGCCCCCTGCCTCTCTTGCCATCTATTTCTTAAACTTCTATCCCCTTTGTTCTGCCTCAGGTGAATTCTTGTCACCGCCCATGCCACCAGCTTTTACTAAATCATTGTCCCACATCTGGGGGCCCCTATCCAATGGGGAGAAACACCATAATAACCAAGTATGTAATTATTTGATTTGCTTAGGAATGAAAAGGGCTCATATTATCAATCTATGCAAAATATAACTAGGAGAAACCATATACTGAGTTGATAGTGGAAATTACATTTGATTCTAAGGCAAACACTCTATTTTGGTTTTTCCACCACACATGCCTTCCTCTGTTATGAGGTCTTGAAACAGCTCTAATAATTTTCAGATTATCAATTTTTTAAAGCTCTCTCAAATCCTATATATGTCTCATGATAAAACTCCAAAACCCTCAGAAGACCAGTGCTACCGAGCAGAGGAGTGAAATCTGCAAACATTACCCTGCACAAGTCTCAAGTGAGAAAAGGTTCTTTTCTTTCCTAGAAAAAAAACCTCTCATACTTTAAGGAGTGAGCATACTGAGCAGCAAGGAAGCATTAATCTGTTTAAGAGAGGCTCAGATCTCATTCTCTAGAATCACAGGACAGCCACTGTTACATCATCAAACTGGTCCCTCAGAGCTGCCCAGGCTTCAGGACCTCTTCATAAATATGGTAATAATATCATTTAAATAACAATCACGCTCTGAATGGAGATAACTATTGGAAACACCAGCTGTGATATCCCATACTGACATTTGAAATGAAGCTGGATACTCTTGGTAGTTAATATAGATCAGGTGTGTTAAAGATGAGCCACTACCTTTCTAATATTCCTGCTACAGAGTGGAGAATTTAATCAAACAGAATATATGGCAAATACATTGTTTTGAGGAAAATAAAGTATTTCTAAAAAGTTTCATGCAGCTGGCTCAGGTATCAAGATTAAAAACCAACTTAGTCAACATACCAAAATTCTTCTTTTACTCTTAAAAAAATTGCTAGTATCAAATAAATGAAAGTCACCAACTGGAAGAAAGCAAGGAAGTATTAAAACAATTCCCCAGACTGGAAAGAACAGTCTGCTTATCATAATGACAAATTATAATAAAATCTTAATTTATTCAGATTCATCAAGCAAATTGTTCTTCATAAATGGTGGTAGTTTTGTTACCAGTTTTATAGAATAGCCCTCAGCAACTAAAGCAAACCCTGTAGCAGAGAACCCTAAAAGATAAGCAGGGCAATTGGTGGTATAAAGTCACAGTGGTTGACACAAGTGTCCTGAGAAGCAGCAGTATTTCTTTTTTTAATGTAAAACCTGAAAGTAATTTTTCCTCATTTCCAAAGTAAGATGCTGGGTTTTCTCCTGCCAAAAGGATATCATTTTACATTTCATTTATGCAGCACTCTTTATTCAAATGAATCAAAATGATTCAATACATCAATATTAAACAGAATAGTCCTGCCTGTCATTTTCTCTCAACCCTTTAAAAAACTGCTTAGTTTATAATATGTATTTTTGGTTGGAATTACTGAAAAAGGAAGAAGGGGAAAGACTTAAAGCAGACACCAACTTTATATTCATGACCCGTATACATTTCATTATTTGTCATACAGTGCTCATTAGAAATGAGCAGCATATGGCTTAGGCCAGGGATTTTGTGGCAAAAATCAAGCATATCAAATGTGCGTCTTTGCACCAACTAAGTAAGCACTCTCTAGTGTGTGCTCTCTCTCTGGCTGACAAACCAAAGAAATCTGAGATCCTGCAAGAATTGACCTGATCTAAGCCTGGGATTAAACACTAATAAAAATGCTGGCGAAAGCTACATCACATTGAAAGCTAAGTACTGATGATTTAACAGGTTGTATTCACTGCAGCCACTTTGAGTTATTCATAAATCACAGCATCTAATTTCACTATTGGAAACATTTAATAAATTGGAATCCTATGGCCTTCATGTGGACAGCAGTTTTTTCAAAGCTTCTAAAATAAATTAAAAACAAGGTAAAATGAAACAAATGAATTACTGGAAAGTGCCTATTCTAAATGAACTCCTTAATGAATGCTTATAAAATGAATACAAAATATGGGGCCGATCTGACTATGATTATAGCAAAGGCAGCAAAAAGCATTAACTATTCCCTTATGCGCATTATTTTCGTAATGGCAAGAGGCATGCCTAAAGTTCACTGTATGTTATTAAAACTCTATTCTGATATTTCCTGAGCTCAGTAAGTTTCTGAGCCCAATAATCATTAAAAAAAAAAAAAAGAATACCTCTGCAAACTGAAACAAGGCTGATGCTTGACACTGTTTTGAAGGAGTCTCAGGGTGGGATGTACTTGAAGATATCTGAAAGGAAACAAGTAATTTTTAATGCACAAGGACGTTTTCCCATATCAGACTAACAGATTCCGCCAAATATTTCCACTGTAGACAATGATAAAAATTACGACATGAATCATCACCCTTAATGCCTTTTAGAAGAACAGTGTAAATGATTAGGGAAGACAAAGGCCATTCTTCTAAAAACAGATGACTGGAAGAACAAAACACCAAGTTTGGCTCATTTGCCATGTCTCTTCTAGGGTATCAGGTATGCTGCAAACAGCCACTGAGGAGACTTGAGATGAACTGCTTTATTTCGATATATTTTTTAAAATATTATTAAAAGCTGGAAGCTGCAAGAAAAGTGAGCTACTCTCTCTTTCCTACACCACTCCCTACAAGCTGTTCTCTGCTTCCAGGCAGCTGGGAAACAGTGCTGGAGAAGCATATGGATATGGCTCAGGGTATCTGGGACTGAATCTTAGCTTACTACTCACTAGCTACCTGACCTTGGGCAGCTCAGCTAATCTTTCTGAGGCCTATTTTTCCCAACTATAAATTGATGATAATGATGAAGAGAATAATCTCCATTTTACAGGATTATGGTGAAAAGAAAAGCTACAGAATACACTGCCTGGCGTAGCACCAGAACTCAATAAATTATTCACTGCATAAAAATAGCATTTCTTTTGTAACACCATGCATGCATTCTCTCTCTCTTTCTCTCTCTCTCTCTCTCTCACTATCATTCTTCAGGTATCTGACAGTGGATAGAGGGTTCTCCACCATACCACAGTTGGTTCAACTAGGGTTTTCATTTCCCCTTGGCCATTATGGCAGCCTCATTAAAAGTTTGCTCTGATGGCCCCATGGAAGTACTTTTCAAAGATCTTTTGAGAACAAGGTCAGTTATTAATTTTGGTTCTGAAGCGAAAAAGACTTCTATCCAGCTACAAAATAGTGGAAAAGCGAGCCACAAGAGCAAAGCCTGGGCATTACGAATTCAGCCCATTCCCAGTCCCATAAAAGTATTTTTCTTCAATTAACTATGCTCACCAACTCCATCAAAGGGTACTTACTAAGCAACAGATGCACCTTAATCATAACTCTTCAATCAGAGGAGTCATTTTTTTCACCTTAATTAAATTAAGCTGGTTAGAAAAACCATGGAGGCAGTCAGTGATACAGTATCAAAGTAATGTTTAGGGATGAGAAAGAATTAGTAAAGAGACTGATGGAATTATTGACTTTATTCACTGCTGAAACCATTAAGAAAACTTTAATGCCACTATAATTAGACATATAAGCATCTTTAGAATAAATATCAGTAAAAGGAAAAAAAAGATACAGATCCTATTTAACAAGCTAGATATAAACAGACCATTGTGAATGAATAAAATTTAACCATGTGTTTTAAAGACATTTGAAGGTAAAATTATATTCTTCTTGGTCAGACCATGAAACCTATTATTTCAAAGGAGCAGCATGTATAAGTGTGACATATTGCAAATATGAATCCACAAGAATTTTCCTGAGGAACGAGGTGGGTTTTACTTCAGATAGCATTTTTTATTCCTATGACTCCTCTCTAAAAGTTAAAGAAAATAACCAGTTTATGTAAGGGGAATTGCCTATCCTATATTTTCCTTTGAGGATTAAATAAGACAATGAATGAAGAGAACCACTGGCATCAACCATCTAGATTTTTTTTTTAAATTCACAAGTTTCTAAACAAAAAGATTTACTTATAAATTAATATTGGGTTAAACAGATACTCAGTTAATCACATGAATAGGGATCTCCTGATGAAATATCAGATTAGGGATGGGGATCATTTATATAAAAGCACAGTTAGGGGATATCTCTTTGGAATCTTAGGTGTGCTATAGAACCCACATAAATGTACATATGCCAATACACCCAAAATTTCACATGGAATTTTAGGGTTTTCATTAGATCTTTAGAGGTTCAAGGATCACTGGTTGAGCATATCTGCTTTCAAAGTTGGGACCAACATTATTTAATACCTCTGTATCTGTAACCACTGTTCAAAATTTGAGTGCAGAGTAAATCCTCTGTGACATTAAATTCTTAAGGAAACAATATACAAAACAATTGTATTCACAAGCATATCTCACACAGGCAGAAAGGAAAGTGATAGATAAAGAATATGTGAGCAAATATGTATTATGACGTTCTCATGATATCAGCAAAGCATTTACACATTATAAACAATGTCTTAAAAGGAATGGCCTCTGCATTTGTGAAGAGTAGTTTTGCCAATGAACTGCTGAGACCAACAAGAAAGGCTACTAGAGAGGAAAAAAAAAATCTGAAAATAAAAATATGCTCTCTTTGTACAAAGCCTAACACAATGGCAAATTTAGGAAGGATGACAGTGCAAAAGAAGGACTAGTAAAAGAATTAAAATGATCAAGACATGACCGCCTGGGTTACGGTTTTAAAAAAAATTAATCAATGATGGCTCCATATTGAGTTCTAGGGTAAATGAAGATATCTTGAGAAGCAGTCTTAACCTTATGGACTTGATGTTAAGGATAACATGCTTTCCTACATCATCTCTGAAGCAATGTTAGAAACATATCGAGTCAAGCAGGTTTGACACAAAATAGAAGACTTTGAAAAATGCCAAATGCACACTAATATTCAATTAAGAGCAAAGTGTATTAAAAAAAAAGGGGGATCCCTGGGTGGCGCAGCGGTTTAGCGCCTGCCTTTGGCCCAGGGCATGATCCTGGAGACCCGGGATCGAATCCCACATCAGGCTCCCGGTGCATGGAGCCTGCTTCTCTCTCTGCCTGTGTCTCTGCCTCTCTGCCTCTCTCTCTCTCTCTGTGTGACTATCATAAATAAATAAAAATTTAAAAAAAAAAAAAAAAAAAAAAGGAATGCAATGTATAGCCAATACCCATGAGTTGATTCCATCTTCTGATTTAACGCCTGATAAATTAACAGCTAATAAATGACTAAGTTCTAACAGTAATTCAATTGTATTCCTAACTTTACTACCCGTGAACAAAAATTAGTGATGCAGTTTAAATGTAACAATATTTACTATGACTTAATAACAGGCTTCTATAAATATAGTTATTCTTTAATTAAGAGACTGTGGAGTTCCAAAATACCTTTTCCAAAATTTGATTCTATCTTCCCATTTATGGTTAAGTGAGCTAAGGAGAATTCTTCATTGCTTTAAGTTACTGCCATCAGCCTAAATTTAAACTCACATTACAATCTCATTAAATATAAATTGTAATATATTACCTCAGCAAACTGAAATAATGGGGACTTCTGACGTAATTCAGGAGATTCCGAAACATCCTGCCTACAAGTGCCAGAGGATATCTGAAATGAAGAAAGATGGTATGAGGCACACGGATAGTTTCTGGAAGACAAGAGATGACAAATGCCACCTCAAACATTCCTTTTTCTTTTTTCTTTTTTAAGTTTTATTTATTGATGAGAGACACAAGAAAAAGGCAGAGACATAGGCAAAGGGAGAAGCAGGCTCCCTGCAGGAAGCCTGATGCAGGACTTGATCCCAGGACTCTGGGATCACAACCTGGGCCAAAGGCAGATGCTCAACCACTGAGCTACCCAGGTGTCCCTCAAACATTCCTATCTGAGGAGAGAACAGTTTTCATTTCCTTACTTGAGGCAAACTATGACAAAAGAGTAGTTATAGTTCACAAAGTTACACAAAGTGTCATCCAACAGTTAAATTATTGAATAAAAAGCAGGAGATGGACAAAACAATGCATTTTACAAAAGTTAAGATCAATTGAAGAGAAATTTCTACAATGATGGCCATCTGATCTTTTGGCTTTCTACCACTTGCAAAATTTAGCTACTTCTTTCATTTCTATTTCCCCAGTATTTTATATTATCCAACTACATGAAAACACAAATGGGATCTGATAATATAAACCTTTGGGAAAACAAAACTAAATTCAAATTCTTGTTTTCTAGGTATTCATGTGTTTATACACAAATCCTAATCATAGAAAAGTTAGTATTTACCTAAGAATAATTTCTTTTATAACATGTTTTCTTTTGCACTATTCACTATGTTGGTAAACATTTAGTGCTCTACACTCTTCCTTTGAGATCTTCATTATTAACAACAGTTATAGAAATACCACTGGATTAAAAGAAATTCTTGCTATTAATTAATCAAGTACTGTTGTCAGGACACACACTTCCTTTTCTTATCTCATTGCTAAAACTGACCTCTATCTGCATTTGGGTGACATAATCACTTAGGAAGCCAACTATAATTCAAAAGTTGTGAGAGTCACAGAATATTGAGAGGATATTGTTATTCCTCTGATCTGACCCTTCTACAGATGAAGGAACTTAAATGACACCTCCCCTCCCTAACTAACATCCAATAATCCCCTTATTCTTATTTATCACCACTAGACATAAACATTTGTTTCTTGTCTGTCTTCTTCCAGTAGCTCTGTTTAATAAAAAGGGCTCAACACTGCCTGCTCACAATGTCAACGAGCATTTTTTAAATAAACTAAAATAAAGTTGACATGTCTTCTAAATCCTCTCCCCCTTTTCTAAATGACAAGGTTAGAAAGTCTGAAGGAAAAAGTTATCTTTTACTATAGAGGAAAAACAAGTTAAAAATAGTTCTGCCCTTTTTTTTTTTTTTTAAAGATTTTACTTATTTATTCATGAGAGACATAGAGAGAGAGAGGCATGGATACAGGCAGAGGGAGAAGCAGGAAAAGGGAGGAGCAGGCTCCCTGCAGAGGGAGCCTGATGCAGGACTCGATCCCAGGACCCCAGGGTCACGCCCTGGGTTGAAAGCAGACACTCAACCATTGAGCCACCCAGGTGTCTCTAAAAATAGTTTTATTTTTTTTTATTTTTTATTTATTTATGATAGTCACAGAGAGAGAGAGAGAGAGAGAGGCAGAGACACAGGCAGAGGGAGAAGCCGGCTCCATGCACCGGGAGCCCGACGTGGGATTCGATCCCGGATCTCCAGGATCGCGCCCTGGACCAAAGGCAGGTGCCAAACCACTGCGCCACCCAGGGATCCCTCTAAAAATAGTTTTAAATAACATGTTTCTGACAATAAAATAGTCCAAGTTCACTGTTGCAAATCTGGAAAAAATATAAAAACCAAAATACAGAAGAAAGTCATCTATGATGCTATCTGCAAGAGATAAGCACTGCTAATACATACATACATACATACATATATATATATTCTCCCAGTCGTGTAAGATAATTTTTCATCAAAAATGAGACACTGCACCATAGTTAAAGAATGTTTTTTTTAAAACAATACATGATTTTTCCTGTGTTATTAAAACTTTTCCAATGTAATTTTAATAGTTGCATATGATTATGTTAGGTGTTTGAAGCCTATGGAAACAGCTGACAGTCACCCAGATTTTGTTCCTAAAAACGGAGCTTCTCACTGAACCCCTTTGTTAGATAGTGAAGATGTGTTTCTCTAACACTGTCATGGGTCAATGGGCAGGAACCAGCATTTGAAATCTTAATTGTCACCTTTGTATTTGAAAGAGTAATGGCCACCTTCTTCCAGTGACAATCTGTCTGTCACCTGACTGTATGTCAAATGGACCAATGGTGTTTTTATTTGCTTCCCAAGAATTTGAAGCCAAGGAGACACAAAATGCACTAAAGAGAAGGCCAATGAATTCTGAAATTACTAGCCACAAAGAAGTCCTTCATTGAAGGAATACTTGAACAAAATATAGCTTTATTTAAGAATGATGAAGAAAAATCAATACTGTTCTTGGTTTACAAAGAAAATCTTTATGTTTAGCTCCTAGATATCTTGGTAAATAATCAAAATTTTATTCAAAATCAGGCCTAGGATTAAATTAATTTTTATAAAATGTCTTAAAATTCAGTAACACAGGTTATACATGTGACATAATCTATACAAGATAGCTGGAATCAAGTATATTTGGGGTAGCTATACTGCATGAAGTCTATATATTCTTCATGAATATGGTATTTCATGATAGGTATTTTATGATATATGAGAAAGTTACCATTTATAAGGCGATGAGTTACCCTAGGAGTTCATATGAATGGTAAGAAGTCAACTTTTCTTCAAGTGCTGTTTATAGATTATTTGGCCATCACTACACATCACAAAGTTTTAAAAGTTAAGTGAGACCCTCTGCAAATCATTATAATGGATGGTCATAAATACAACTTTCTTTTTGAATAGTGAATTGAAATATAAGTAATTATTCAAGGCAACTGTAATCCTCCGCATGTTATGTTTTTTGGACTGTGAAATCAAAGAACTCCGTATATGCATGTTTGTGCTCACCACGCACCTAAAACATAGTAGATGTACAATGAGTATCTGTTGACGGACTTGATTCTGTGTATGTATGGATACAAAAACTCTCAATGAATTGACAAGGAATTACACAACAAAGACTAACCAATGTTAAAGTAGAAGTAACAGAATCAGGAAAGCTATGCATATTACTCTGTAAGATGTCTCTCAAAAATCGAATTACTCTTAACTTTAAAGTACTGTGGATTTAGCATATATTTTCAGTGGACTGTAAGGGAAACAGCACAAAATTAGGAGCCAGGAGAACTGGGTTCCTACTGAGCCATGTGGTTACCTGCATCTCTAGTCCATAGCAGAATTAGAAGCCACAAATCAGAAGGGGCCATGAATGAAGATATTAGGAAGAGGGTTGGAAAAGAAACAATACCAGCAGCAAAAGCAGGGAGAAGATAGAAAAACTGTTAAGAACGGAAGACACAAATGTCTTATAAACTACTGTAGTCCATCTAAAAGAAATTAGAGCAAAGAGTCTCAAAGTTTCTCCTGAAGGCTTCAGTTCACTGCAGTAATGAATATTTATAACTATGGTTCTAAGTTGTCAAGGTAAGGATAATTATAAAATATAGCCTTTATTAAAAGGCAGAAACGCCTGTGATACATGCTAGGCATATTTCTACCAAAATCTCAAGAGGTAAATATGGCACAATGACATGGAAAATGTATGTATACAGAATTCATTCTTGTGTGCTTGACAAATTAAGGCATCCAATGCAGAAATGTACATTTGTGCATATACTAATAAATATACACATTTGGTAAAAAAAAAAAAAAAATCAGAGGGTATATCCACATAAAAGTTAAGAGTGTATTTTGTACAAAAGGCTCCTATTTAAGTACCAGTCAGAGGGTCCCAGATCTTATCACCTTGCTATTTGTATTTACAGTACTCCAAATTACTTATTAAATGGGGCATGCTTTCTATGGATAAATATCAATTCCTCAATCTCCATTCCTATGGCTGGCTTACTTTCTAAATACAGCAGAACACACAAGAGTCAAAGATATCTCTTCATTAATTAAGAAGAAAGAAAAGATACCAAATAAGCAGAGGTTAAATAAAGGGAGGGGGAAAAAAAAAAAAAACCCAAAAGTTGTTCCCAGAGTCTCTGAAATAATCCATAAAGCCACTAGGTGTAGCTATCTGCCCAAGAAACAAACAGCTAGAGGGATTTTTTTTTTTTTTTAAAGCAAAGTTTTGTTAACGTCTCTTAAATCTAATCTTCCCTTTGATTTAGCTATAATTCTCAGTAGCCAAGAATGAGGAATTATTAACATAATTAAGAATTACAACAAAGTAGTATCTTTTCCCACAAGCACACTTCACATTGTGCAAATGGAAGACACAGACATGTGATCCAGCCTCCCGATATAAAACAAAATCACACCAGTTCGACAGATGCACTAGAAGTGTTTTGGAAAGCTAGGTATTAGCAATAGCCTGTTCCTACCTCATAAGGTGCAGGGCTGCAGCCACACACAACTGGATTCTGATAAACATACAATCAACAAAAGGGGTAAAAGTGCATTGGTTCTATGTGAGCTATATATTTCAGCCCTTGCTATTTCAAACATATGTTGATACTCCTTCAACATAATATTCAATAAAAACCTACTATGTGCCAGCCATAAAGACTGCTCACAGTTCTAAGCAGCTTACATTCCACTTGCATACATTTTGTGCCAGGGAATAAAATGATAAGCTAAGGGAATGTGTCTGGCCCTTAAGTAGCTTGCAATCCAAAAAGAAAAAAAAAGTAGCTTGCAATCCAAGTGCAGGGGACAGCTACACACGTAAGATGTAAGCGCACAGGCAAGGCACAGTGGCCGTGCTAGGCCTGTGAGGCCAGAGCAGCAGCTTTCACTCCTTCTGGGTGGGACAGGCGGAAGTTATTAAGACAGTAATGTCTGAGCTACACCTAGGAGAAAAACACCACACATGAGCAAATGAATGACATGGCAACAGCAGGAGGAAAAATATGGAGACAGATGCCCTGTGTGTTTGAGAGATAAGGACTTTCTCAGTGTGGATGAAGAGAAGCCTGGGAGGGTAGTGGGAGATGAATGCAACAGAGAGAAATTTGAATTCTCGGTTATTGAAAATGAGGCTGAAGGCAATGGGGAGCCAGCCAAGGTTTTCACTCAGAGGAGCAGCGTAATGAGAGATAGGTAGTTAGATAATTCTGTCAGTGGAGTGAAGGATGACCTTGGCTGAGAATTGACTGGAGGCAGGCGACCAATTAGAAGGTTAAAAAAAAAAAAAAACAACCGGCTGAGATGAGGGGCCCCAATTAAATCAGAGATGCTATTTGCCAGGTCCTAGTAATTGCCTGGAAGGATGTCAGGGCTGAAGAAAAGGGGCTGGACAAGGCCAGGGTTTCTAAGGTTGGTTAAAGCCTTTTACTACAAGAGGGAATTTGACTAAGGAAGGCTTGAGGGGAGGGGTTGTCTTCTACGGGAGGAGAGAGTTTGGGAGGAGAGGATTCCATTTCAGAGTTCAAGTGTAAAGATCCCTTGTGATGCCAAGGGCCAGTGAACTGATTCTCACTCTTGCTCAGCCTGACCCGGTCTTTCCTACAATTGGCAGTTTTGCCAAGTATCCTTCTATAACAGAGTACCTGAGTGATGATTTAATTTGCATTTAATATGAGATGTTAAATGAAGCTCTGAAATGGACTTGCACTTAAAACACAGGTGAATTAAATGTAAGCATATTATATCCATATTAGTCCTTCAAAATGTTTTTAAGGATTAAAATAAAGCCACCCTTAATTAAACCTAAATTAGGTTGAAGAGAATCTGAATAGTGAAGCACAGCACTTGGCCAGCTGACACCAGGACAAAAGCACAGCTGAGGATAGAGTACTGGGCTACTCTTGGAGCTTAACCAAGTGACATGGCATTGACTCGCACGCTCCCCAAAATGAGAGTACATGTCACCTGGCTGAAAGGAACAGTGAGTCTGTGGTTCTTCTATTCAGGGCACCAGGGCCGCCAGGGTACTCCTGCATCACAAGTGAAGTTCTCCTGTCATTATAAGCCATGTGGCAAGGCACTAGTGTGGACGTCCAGAATGGACTCCAGGTCACTTCTACACCTGCCACAGCAGCTGAGACAAACTCACAGCGCCCTTCTGCCTCTGGTTCCTCACATGACAACATAGGTTACAAGGCCACTCTGCCTTCTTCACTGGGCAATGTGGAGACAGAACACAATAGTGTATAAAAACACAATCTCAGCAACAGCACAGCAGCACCACCCCCCTTCTCGTTTACCCTGTTGTTCTCTACCCTCTTTCTATCCTAGCTCACTTGCAAGCCCACCTTCCCTGCCACCCCTTCCAAACCATCTCTGGGAGACTGGAGAGCCCATCACTATCTTGAGCAGTGTGGCCTGGGAACTCAGCAAGGAGAGATGCTTATGAGTCAAGCTGGGTAAAAGCAGTGGATTCTCTGGGCCTTGAGGCCCACACTGCTGACAAGTGGATGAGGCTGGGCTGGATAACAGCTCTCGCCAAAATGGGTAGTGAACAGTGACTTCACCTAGAAAGAAAGAAAGCTCAAAAATCCCATTTGCTATTTAATGTAAAATTTAAATATAATGTGTATCTCCTTATGAGGTATGTTTAGAAGTTATAAAACCGTGAGAAGGGAACAAAAGCTTTGATGGGATGGGGTAAGAGTTGGGCAGGAGTAGAATCCAATGGATATAAGCAGAGCGGAATAGACAAATTAGTAGCCTAAGAAAGGCACATATCAAACGAGCTCAAATGTACCAACAGGCAGGAAAATAATTTCCCCTAGTTCACTGATGTCAGAAATTATAATACGTACACGTGAAAACTTCCAATTTTACCAAAATCGGTATGTTTTAAAAACACTTAAAACTCAGTGCTTAGGGACACCTGGGTGGCTCAGTGGTTGAGCGTCTGCCTTTGGCTCAGGGCGTGATCCTGGGATCTGGGATCGAGTCCCATATCAGGCTCCTTGCAGGGAGCCTGCTTCTCCCTCTACCTGTGTCTCTGCCTCTCTGTGTCTCTCACGAATAAATAAACAAAATCTTTAAAACAACAACAACAAAAAACAAACAAAAAAACCCTCAGTGTTTAAAATATGGATATAATCTTTCATTCATTTAACAAATATACTTGGTCCTTGAACAATACGAGGGTTGGGAGAGCCAACCTTAATAAAAAATCATCTGTAACTTTCGCCTCCACAAAACCTTAATTACTAATAGCCTACTGTTGCCCGAAGTCTTACTGATAATGTAAATCCTAACACTAGGACTTTCTCACTCTATGACCTTGGAGAGGCTATGTAACCTCTCTCCTCTAGAGAGGTTATCCTCCTTTATGAAATGGGGATAAAAATGATAAATAATCATAAACCAACCTCAAAGGGCATGATGGAGGATGAAATGAGATAATCTGTGTAAGTGCTTAGCACAGAAAGCCAAATTTGATTCCTCTTACTGTGTTCAGCGCCCAGAAAGACTCATGACATGCCCCAGTAAAGAACAGGCCGACACATGCCCCAGTAAAGAACAGGCCCACACAGGAGAAGGGAGAAGGGGAGTTGAGGTCAGGTCGGTGGGGGCTGAACCACAAAGGCCCTTGGATACCGCATGGAGACTGAAGCTAGGCCTGGGTTCAAATCCCAGTTCTGCACTTGGAGCTACACAACTCCTCTGCTCCCACTTCCTCACTTAACGGTTTAACCTTTACTTATGAAGCAAGGAAGATTTAACTCATAATGTTGTTGTGAAGATCAAGAGTTACTCTTAGGTAATGCATTTAAGAACGGTACTGGGAATGAAATGTTTTCAAATTTCAGTCATATAGAAATATGAACCGTTTTACTTTTGAACAGGCAGATGGCGATCAACAAAATCAACGAAATCTCCTTTGAAGTCAGAAGTAAACTGTGAAGAATTTGCTCAGTACAAAACCCTGTACCTGGAATGCCTGAGTAGCTCAGTGGTTGAGCATCTTCCTTTGGCTCAGGGCATGATCCCAGGGTCCTGGGATCGAGTCCCACATTGGGCTCCCCACAAGGAGTCTGCTTCTCCCTCCGCCTCTCTCTCTCTCTCTCTGTATCTCATGAATAAATTAATAAAAATCTTAAAAATAAATAAATAAAAAAACCCTGTACCTTATTACATCATCAGCTCCACGAAGGCAGAGACTTGTGTCTGGGTTTGTTCCCTGACACAACAGGGAACATAGTAAGCACTGGCACATAGTAAGCATTAGAGAAATACTTGTCATATGATTGAATGTGTGAAAAGATGGCACACTTCCTATACTGTTCAATTCTTACATATGACCTGTATGGTCCCTTAATAAAGGAGGTGTGCCACCATTTGCTAGCATCTTCTCCATTAACTTTCATGCTAACTCAGCTCTTCTGGTGAAGCCACTTCCTACACAGTAATTTCTCCCAGGTTTTAAAAAGTTGTCTTCTTCTTGAGCACCTGGAGATAGAGAATAAATTACAACCGCAATTTCCTACAAGTTTTCAATGGACAAGGAGCTGTGTATGTGTATGTGCATGCGTCCACATCCATGTGCTGCCAAGAATGCACACAATGTCCTGTAGGACTGATGCCTGATAAAA
This sequence comes from Canis lupus dingo, assembly GCF_003254725.2. Lineage (NCBI taxonomy): Eukaryota > Metazoa > Chordata > Mammalia > Carnivora > Canidae > Canis > Canis lupus. Next base: position 13,212,669 of record NC_064275.1, on the reverse strand, counting down.
TTTAAGCTGTCAAGTTAGGTATGAAATGCCTAGAATAACCTAGGGTAATAATACCAGGTACCTGCAGGAATGCTCTTCAGGAGAGATGAAATTGCCTTACAGGTTTTAATTTCAATTATATTATATATTATATATAATAAATATAATAAATTAATTTAATTTAATTACAGGTTTTTAAAATCTTCACAGATGTCTTGGGAGTTAAGAGGCAAGGGGTATTATTATTATTAGCTCCATTTTACAGAATGGAAGGCAAAGAAAAAAGTGGCTTGACTGTAACACTACTGTCTTATCTATTGATTCCAACAAAAGAACAAAGCATTCTAAAATCACAGACCTAATACCTAATACACTTCCCACACACTTGAAAGCGTACCTTCCATCACAACTAAATAGATATTGATGCCTTCAAACCTTTTCATCAGCTTTGATTACTCTTTTAAATTTTCTATTACTGCCCAAACCATCCCTCCTCCTGTTCCAGTAAGGACGACTTTCTGGTGTTGACTCAGTTCCCCTACTGAGTTTGGTCTTTTTCAATACTGATCCAAGCTGTTCTCTATATTATGTGTTTACTAACAGCCCCCTTCAGAAGCTTTTAATCTGGAATTTTATTACTTTAAATATTAGAAGATATTCAGATATATTTTATTTATTATTTACAGCAAATCTCTATGCCTTCTAGAGTTTTTCTTTTTAAAGATTTTTTATTTACTTATTCATGAGAGACACAGAGACATAGGCAGAAGGAGAAGAAGGCTCCCTGTGGGATACCAGGACCCTGGGATCATGACCTGAGCCAAAGGCAGACACTCAACCACTGAGCCACCCAAGTGCTCCTAGAATTCTTTTTTAAAAACTACCACCTACATTAAAATTTCTACATTTAAAAATATAGACTTTTGAGGATTTTTTTTCTATGTAGTTAGGTTTCACATTAACGAATAAAGGAAAATCTCCTTCCTTTAAAAATAATATTTCAGAATAAGAATTCTATCATGGCATTTTAAAAAGCTGATATGATTAGACTTTCTCTGTGGCAGAATTTTTGTAAAATGTCACTTTATTTGACTGGTCCTACCTAACAGTTATAAACAGACATCACAGTAATTGTTCCAAATGTCAGCAGTATGAATTTCTGTAACTCTCTCTCCTTATCTTATTACCTGGATAATTTTCTTAGGAAAATTTAAGTATGTATTTACTACATTTGTCTTATGTTCATCATCTGCCTGTATATAGGCCCCTAAAGTTCTATGATCATGTTTACATATTTGGAATGAGACAAGACTTTACATAGAAAACAGGTGTTAGTGATGCCTGGGTGGCTGTGGTTGAGCATCTGCTTTTGGCTCAGGTCCTGATCCCAGGGTCCTGGGATCAAGTCCTGCATTGGGCTCCCCACAAGAAGCCTGCTTCTCCTTCTGCCTATATCTCTGCCTCTGTGTGTGTGTGTGTGTGTGTGTGTCTCATGAAGAAATAAAATATTTTTTAAAAAATTAAAGAAAATAGGTGCTAAATGAAGTCTACTGATATGTATGGTATGAACTCTCAAAACAAACCATATTTAGACACAGTTTAATTTTGTATAATATTCTCTGCTTTATTATTTCAGTATCTCAAGATTAGTTTCAATAATGACCTAAATATACCTCTGAGATGAGAATGAGGAAGTAAGAAGAAAGAGCTATATTCTTAGAAATGGTTCTTAAAGACCTACATGCTGGCAACTTCTTCCCTAGCATAGATCCCTTCTCCTACGTGGTTCCCTTCCTTAAATAATTTACCCTTATAAACTTCTTTAGCTTGAGAATTCTCCAAACAATTCCCCTTCCTCAGAAATAAAAAGCTGACCATTGTTTAAATTACTTGTGTCAAAAATCTGTTGTTCTTAAAAGGGAGAACTTCTCACTGAAATAAGCCCAAGAGGCAAACTTTAAGCAAAAGGATGGGTGTGGGGGCAGCAGTCTTTTCTTTGACCAACATTTTTATCTCTAAGTTCTACAAATATTTATTTATTTACATGTGTTCCTGAAATTAAGGAGAAGGATAACAGGAGTTAGGGAGAAAACATCATTATAATACAATCTGTTGAAAAGATGATGCTGACTTTCACAATACAGTACATTCTTGGAAATCATGAGTCACACTGTGTTTAAAGGTCAAGTGTGCATTATTATTCCAACATTCACCTTTTGGAACATGCTTGCGATATTCTATACCTAAGTGAGAGTCGGTCTGACTGCTATTAGGCAGCCATGTGTCAGAGAGCAAAATGACTTCTGAGAATTCTATTGTGTTAGGAAGTAAAAACATGCTGAATAATAAGTACGCAAAGGTACAAAATGACATGTTTATTTTTTTCAGCCAAGGATTAGTACAATGTAAATAACTACCAGTACAACAGTTTACACAGTCTTTTGCTACACTGAACTGAATGGAATCAAAATAATTATGTTAAATTGGATATATGGTCAACTGCTATGGATCACATAAGTAAACTATATATCATAATAGCCTTTGTGATATAAATATCTTACGCGGTATCTTCTATAATCACTATTTGATAGGAATCAACGGTATCCTGTATGGCATAGTCATAATTTAAAAAAAAAAGTATAAGAAAAATATATGTATCTGCAACAGAATTGAGCTGCTATTTGGCTGTAAATAGTGACTCTGCTTGGGACTGAAAAGTCTCAATTTCACGTACCTGAGTGTGGTAAAATAACATGACCTGCAGGTTAATTTGTCTAGCGTCTGTTAAATGGGTCTGGAAAGGAGAGAAATTCCACAAATGCAAACTATGCATGGTCAACTGTTGCTACCTGCCCATCAAAACCATACCTCAAAGTGTTTTGTAAACACTGCCCAGTAACTGCAAGAAAAGGAGAGATCATAAAACCAAGGTCATGAGGGCCTGGGTCCTTTACATTTTCCATTTTAAAGAATAAAACCATTTTGGAATGCCATGTTTCAAAAACAGGAGTTTGGATTTCTCCAGGCAGCAGAGAGACTGACAGTAAAACTCTCATCTTTCCCTAGCATGCCTACATGAGAGCATCACAAAAGCAGGGTACGTTATGTGAATAGAGAAAATGAATCATAGGACCCATCCTACAGACCTATGACACAATCGTGGCAAATGCTAATCATCTGTACATTCCATTTCTTTTTCTTAGGTTCACAGAATCTCAAAAATCTGCACCCGCGACTTCTTCATTTGCATTCTCTTGGGTTTATTTATATCACTTCTATTATACTCAAGGCACAAAACAAAGCACATATAGATCTTTAACCAAAAAATAGATACAGTTTGCTCATGAGCTTACACAGGGAAACTACAGAACTAAGAGTGTGAACGGAATACTCATGTCTGTGTTTTCGAGCCCCGGCGTGAGCAGAGTGGGCAGGAATGAGGACTGGCTTACCTCTGGTGTTCCAAGAGCATGTTCTCCAGCTAGAAGCAGCATGCTCAGGCCTCCCATCTGTGTAGGATCTAAAAGAGTCGAAAACAAAGAAATTATCAATTTATAAGCATGAAGTTCATGTAAACCACGCAGAGTTGAAAAAGGATACTAACAAAGACTCAAACTCCAACAGGAGCATGTATAACTTTTTACAGGAAACTTTTAAAACTCTTCATATAGCAATAATCTGGCATATACGTGCTTAAGTACTTATACTTTTGTGAGCCTTTTAAATCTCCCTATTGTCCCACCATTCCAACACAACTCTTTCTTCAATACCACATCTACTTATAACAGGAATTATCTCCTCCTGTGATGATGCTTCTTCCCTTACTGAATACAGAGTTTCAGTGGATTTTTTAAAAAACATTTTAAATATAAAAGATAAAACTTTCAAAAGAGTGCTATGGGTCTGGATGGCTCAGTCAGTTAACCATTTGCCTTCGGATCGGATCCTGATCTCAGGTGTCCTGGAATTGAGCTCTGCTTCAGGCCACCTGCTCAGGTAGGGCAAGAAGCTCAGCTTCTCCCTCTGCCCCTTCACCCAGCTTGTGCTCGCTCTCAAATAAATAAATAAAAGTTTTAAAACAAAAGAGTTCTTATGCTTCATGTCTCAGAAGTTGGAGATTGTTATTCTCAAATTATTATTTCTACCATGTAAAATTAGGGCTGCTAAAAAGTATTGGGCTATATGAGAAACTGAGAGAACAGAGAGATATCTTATAAATGAGCCTTTCAAAATCCAGTGGGCTTTGTTCAAATAGTCTTTCTCTAAAACTTTCAAAAACAAATTTAAATTAGACAATGATGTGTTTTTGATATTTTAAATCTTAGGGTTGGAGTCAGGTGCTTCCTCAAAATACTATTCAGATTTGAAATGAATCCTTTTTATATTACTGAAGGCCTTTGTTTCCATTCCTTCAATAATCAACAAAAACGAAAAGACAAAATAAAAACAGCAAAGTGGTAGATCTATGACTCAGGGTTATGACTAAACAAGTATTAAAGAAAATAAGAAACCTATATCCTTTAAGGCTGTCTTAAAACAAATTAAATTGCAGATCTGCCTTGAAATAACATACGAGGCAGTGCCTAGCTCAATGCCTATCCTCATGCATGTGGGTCCTACATAAATGCATTTTTATTTTTAGGAATCTCTCTTCAATTAAAAGTGAGAATCAGGCATACTGTTGCCTGAAGACACTGAGGTGTTTTTCTTTTTGTTTAAAGATAGGACTTTAAGCGTATCTTTGTACACAATCTGTTTTAACTCATGAATCCACATTGACCACATCTTATAGTCAAGTTTTTTAATAAACTGAAAAAAGAATCTGAAGTTGTTACAAAGAGAGAAAGAAAAGGTTATTAGAGGGAAAAACAGGTTACCCAATGATCAAGTGGTCAAGAAATAGCTCAGTTTTGCAAAGCAGCCACATAGGAAGATGCCACATATGTAATACATGGGAACTCTGGCTGTTGTGATGAAGCAAGGCTATTTATTGTTGTTTTAAAAATTCCATCTTCAATTAAATGTTAAGTTTAAGAACTACTGTGTTTGTTAAAATAGACACTTAAATCTATTTAAAATTAAAATGAGGGGGAAATGAATTTAGCAGAAAGTAAATTTTAATTTGGTTCTTTGGGTAGCTAAATACTTTTGCAGCTGTCATTCTAAAGATCAGAAGGACTGTATGATAGCTTTCTATTAGAAATAAAAATGTTCAAATTTTAAAGTTCAAATTTTAAAATAAAATAGGAACATGCTTACATGACAATTTATTTGTTATAGCAACGTGACTTTGCAAGTTTGCTCTGTAGATAGTAAAACATAGACCAAAAGGTTACCACCATCCTTTACATTAATTTATACTTACACAATGTTATCTAGAAACATCAAAAATATGCACATAGTATGCTTTGCTCTCTCTTTACCAAGAGGACCTGTACTAAATTAAATTCTACACAGCTTTCTCTTCTTGGAAATCATACAATTTTAGCTGCTTTGGGATTATTCAAAATAGCAAAATGTCATGTTACAAAGACTACTGGAAAAAACAAAGAGATTATTGAGGAAAAACCTACACTGTCCTCTAAAGGCCCTATAAGGATCCCCTAGATTCAAAGAGCTAAGCCCCTCATTTTAGTTAAAAGTAAATCCATTTGCTTTCATTGTGCTGCAAGAGATACAACTGGAAATTTCAGAACAATGTTATCCATTATACACTAGCTTAATAAAGACCTGACCATGGACTACTGACATCTGTCACAGAGCCTCACATAATGAGAGAAACTTAAAAGTGTTTTCCTTCTTTGACTTTAAAGAACACTGTTTTTGTAAAGTTGACCTGTAAGTATCTTGGATGATGTCTAGGTCTTAAACTTTCGATTTGTAGGTACAAAAGGTAGATTAATAAACTGTTCAAAATGATGCTAAAACCAGGTATCTTTCATAGCTTTCAAAGCTTTCATAGCTTTATCTACAAATATTATCGGTTTGTGAAGAGCTACTGTATGAAAAACAAACACCTACTGATATTGATTTAGAACTGGGAGAAAAAGGCATAGAAGACAAATGATAATCGAAGGAATTTGGTTGGTAGCCAATCATCCATATACTCTTTCAGGGTCCTGATGATAAAACATTTTATTATAAAACACTTCATCTGATATAATTTGGGAAGTCCAGAGAGCTCACCAAGACGGCTCACAAGCAAGGTGAAACTAAAATGGTACAATGACATCTAAACAAGGACAGAGCTCTGTGTTTTGATTCTTCTGGGATATGCAGGGCATCATTTCGGGGGCTTACCTAGAATTATCCTACAGACACCTACACAGCAATAATCGGAAGACTGTTTCCTCAGAATGCTGCATTAGGTTAGACTGCATTTCTTGGCATTTAATATGACAACACACTGAATTGCTGAGTTCTGTTTTGAACTTTTTGAGGATCCTCCATATTGTATTTCTTTAGTGGCTGACTAATTTACAATGAACAGTGCACAAGGGCTCCCTTTTCTCCACATCCTCACCAGCACTTGGTATTGCAGGTCTTTCTGATGATGTTCAATCTAATAGGTGTGGGATACTATCACATTGTGATTTTAATTTGCATTTCCCTAATGACTAGTAACGTTGAGCATCTTTTCCTGTACCTGGTTGGCATTTTGTACATCTTTGGAGATATGTCTATTCAGATCCTTTGCCCCCTTTTTACTTAAGTGTTTTCGTTTTTGTTCAACCACTGAGTTGTATGGGTTCCAGACAGATTTTGGATATGAACTTCTTCTCAGATATGCGGTAGAAAATATTTCTTCCATTTCTGTAGGGGGTCTTTTCACTCTGTTGATGCTTGCTTTTGCGGTACAGAAGCTCTGTAATGTAGTCCCACTTGCTCACTTGCTATTTTGTTGCTTATACATTAGGTGTCATATCCCAAACGGATCATTACCAAGACCTAGGTCAAGGAGTTTTATTCTGATGTTTTCTTCTAAGATTTTCATAGCCTCAGGTTTCACACTTAAGTCTTTAATCCACTTCAAGTTAACTTTTCATGGTTGAAGATAGGGTCCAGTGTCATTTCTTTACATGGGAGTATCCAATTACCCCAGTACCATTTATTGAAAAGATGATCTTTATTTCCATTTAGTATTCTTGGCTCCCTTGTCAAATACTGGTTGATTGTGTATGATTGGGATTATTTATGGGCTCTCGATTCTGTTCCACTGGTCTGTTTTTAGGCCAGTGCCATATTGTCTTAAGGACTATGGCATTATAGTATAGCTTGATATCAGAAAGTATGAGGTCACCTGCTTTCTTCTTCTTTCTCAGGATTTCTTTGGCTAGTCAGGGTCTTCTGTGTTTCCATATAAATTTTAGGAGTGTTTTTTCTACTTCTGTAAAAAAAATGGCATTGGAATCTTCAAAGGGACTGCATCCAATCTACAGACAGCTTTTGGTAGTACTGTTTTAACAATATTAATTCCTCCGACCCATGTACAGAATACCTTTCAATTCATCTATGTTTTCTTTAATTACTTTCATCAGTGGCTTGTACTTTTCAAAGATCTTTTACCTCCTTAGTTAAATTTATTACTAAGTATCTTACTAGTTTTGATGCTATTGTAAATGAGATCGATTTCTTTCTAGTACAGAAAATCTGTTAGTGTATAGAAACGCTACTGTTTTTTTTATATTAATATTGTATCTTGTGACTTTACTGAATTCATTGATTAGATCCAATAGTTATTTGGTTAAGTCTGTAGAATTTTCCAAATATAGTCTTGTCATCTACAAACAATTTTACTTCTTCTTTTTCAGTTATTTCTTTTACTTTTTTCTTTTTCTTTTCTTTTTTTTTTTTTTGCCTATTGCTCTAGCTAAGATTTATAGTATGATGCTGAATAAGAGTGGTGAGTGGAAAAGCTTTCCACCTTTCACAACTGGGTATGATGTTAGCTATAGGCTTATTATATATGGCTTTTTTTATTTGAGAGAGAGAGAGAGACAGAGAGAGAGAGAGAGAATGAGAAAAAGTGGGGGAGAGGGAGAGAGAGAGGGACCTCCCTACTGAGCAGGGAGCTAGACATGGGGCTCAACCCATGTCCTGAGCCAAAGTTAGAGGCTTAACCGACTGAGCCACCCAGGTACCCTGGCTTACACTTTTCTAGTAGTGTCTCTTTCTGGTTTTGATATCAGAATAATACGGGGCTTATAAAATGAGTTTGGGGGTGTTTCCTCCTCTTTGGTATTTTTGGAAGAATTTGTAAAGGACTAGTGTTAATTCTTCTTTAAATGTTTGGTAAAATTCACCAGTTAAGCCATTTCGTCTTGTGCTTTTCTTCACTGCAAAAGTTTTGATTACTAATTCAATCTCCTTACCCATAATTGGTCTAGAAAGATTTTCTATTTCTTACTCATTTGGTGTTGGTACATTGCACGTTTCTAAGAATTTCTCCTTTTTTTCCTAGGTTGTCCAGTTTGTTGGTATATAGCCGTTCATAGAAGCCTCTTAGAATCCTTTGTATTTCTCTGGTATCAGTTGTAATGTCTCCTTTTTCATGTATATTTTGTTGATTTGGGTCCTTTATCTTTTTTCGGGCATTAGTCTAGCTAAAGGTCTGTAAATTTTGTTTATTATCTCTTCAAAGAACCAACTCTTAGTTTGGTTAGCCTTTTCTCTTGTTTTTCTGTTCTCTATTTCATTTATTTCTGATTGAATCTTTATTTCCCTTCTTCTGCTAACTGAACTCTGTTCTTTTCGAATTCCTTAAGGCATAGAGTTAGGGTGTGTCTGTGATCTTTCTTGCTTCTTAATATAGGCATTTGTTGCTATGAACTTCCCTCTTAGAACTGCTCTTGCTGCACCCACAAATTCTGGTATACCAGGTTTCCATTTTCTTGTCTCAAGAAACATTTTATTTCCTCTTTCTTTTTTGATCCATTGGTTGTTCTATGAGTGCTGTTTAATTTTTACGTGGTTTTGAATTTTTCAATTTTCCTCTTATTTTTGATTTCTAGTTTCATGCCATTGTGGTCAGAAGATAATTGGTAATTAATTTTAATCTTCTTGAATTTGCTGAGACTTGTTTTGTCGTCTAGACATACGGTCTGTCCTAGAAAATGTTCCATGTGTGAGTGGAAACAACCTGTGAACATTGATGGATGAATGGATAAAGAATATGTGATATTGTGTGTGTATGTGTGTGTGTGTGTGTAGTGACAGTGTATGTAGATACATATACACATACACAAAATGAGATGTTCTTCAACCATAAAAAATGAGGAAATCCTACCATTTGTGACAAAATGGATGTACCCTGAAGGCATTATGCTAAGTGAAATAAATCAGAGAAAGACAAATGCTATATGATCTTACTTATATGTGGAGTCTTAAAAAAAGAAAAAAAAAGGAAGAAAGAAATAACAGAAAAAGAAATCAGACTTGTAATTATCAGAGGCAGAGAGATAGGAGGAGGAAGAATTGGAGGAAAGCTGGTCACAAATTCCTACTACAGGATAAATAAATACTAGGGATGTAATGTACATCATGCCTATAGCTGACATAGCTGTATGACAAACAGGAAAGTTGTTAAGAGAGTTAATTCTAAGAATTCTCATCACAAGGAGAACATTTTTCCCTGTTTTTTCTTTTTATTGTATCTATATGAGGAGACAGATGTTAGCTCAATCTACTGTAATCATTTCACAATTTATGTAAATCAAACCATCAGTCTGTATGTCTTAAACTTATACAGCAATGTAGGTCAATTATTTCTCAATAAAACTGGATTAAAAAACAAAAGAAGTGTTATCACAATATTGCTTAACCTCTTTTCCCAGGGTCTTCATACTGCAAATGGTTCACTGCTCTCATTTTGAAGAAAATTTATTTATAATATATAATGAAACAGGAACCATTTAGCTCAATATCAACTTCATGGTTTCCATCCTGCTCAATTTCCCAGTTTCATCCTGAAAAATTTCTCTCTTGATTACTGCATTGCAATAGCCAGGACGACAGAGCTCTTTGCAGAATGAATATAAGTACTTTATTTCACGGTAATAAATGCTTTAGCATTCCTTACCACCCAAAGAGTATTAAAGGTCCCAAAACAAATGGGACCATCTGGAAGTTTTAATTTGCCTAGCTCATACAGCAATGGGGGTAGGGGGATAGGATGGGAATTCCTTCTAAGAAACAGCTGTCAGATCCATCTCATATGTGTGATGGAACTGTTCATATTCTTGTCCTAGATGTCTCAAATTCTCAGATGATCAATATAATTATAGCTTTTTAGTACCCACAATAACTAAGTTACTTACTGGGATAGCTTAATAGTATGTATGTGTAAACTACTTTGTTACATTATAAAATTCCCTGAGTTCTTAATTTCTACATTGCAGTCTGCCTTTCCATAATGTGTCAGAAATCCGCATACATGTAATGACTCTACTACTTGGTCCACACTTCCTTTAAATATACAAACACATTCTTTTTTTTTTTTTTAAGGGATAGAAGTTTATTTTTTATTTTATTTTTTAAAAAGATTTTATTTATTTATTTATTCATGAGAGAGACACAAAGAGAGGCAGACATACAGGCAGAAGTAGAAGGAGACGCAGGCTCCATCCATGCAGGAAGCCTGATGTGGAACTCGATCCCGGGTCTCCAGGATCACGCCCTGGGCTGAAGGCAGACGCCCAACTGCTGAGGCACCCAGGCGTCCCATACAAACACATTCTATGTATGTTGTATTTCAGAGCTTTCAGATATGCTGTATCTTTGCATTGCTTCACACTGGTTTAAATTTTTTGTTTGTTTAAATTTTGTTTCTCACTCTCTGTGTATATATAATTTATTTTTTTTAATTTATTAAAAATACTATCTAGATGTATTGCCCCTTGTCTTTAAAAAAGAATAGTTAGAAATAGTGTCTGAACTCACCAGCCATTCCAAAGTTTAGCTGAGGCATTTCTTCAGTCTTTGCTTTCTTGGGGCTTGGTAAATCTCTTGAAGAGTCAGATGGGAAAGCCCATAGTTTCTTTCGTGGATTGACAGTGGGTGTTGGGGATTTCACAGGCTTATTTGTGGTAGGACACCATTTGTAGCCAGGATTTGCTTTCATAAATGCATCTTTATACTGTAAATAAAGAATAGATAATAGATTTTAATATACAGACTGAATAAGTTCTAATAGCCTGCATATGTCACCTCCTCCATACCATTAAATAACGAATGAAACAATACATTCAGTAACTTCTGTGGCTTTCTTTATAAAAGAATGATAATCTCAGCCCAGGGCTTTAGCAATAGGACATGGATTTAACTAGAAAGTTCATTTGTGGAAGATGGATACAGATGCAATATATTTGTATCTTTCGACCCACACCATTTTTTAAGTATCCAAAAGATATCTTACTATGGTGGAGCCAGAGTTATTTGTAAGGGAAGGAGCAAGGCTTTGAAGGCAGAAACATCAGAGTTCAAACCCTATCACCTCCACTTACAGCTAGAGTAACCAAAGATGGAGAATGTAACCTCTCTGGGCTTAACCTTTAGCTTCCATAAACTAGGAAGAATAACACCAATACACAGGGTTATTGTAAATAAACCATGTGCATCGTTTGGCACCCAGTTCAAAGTGGGTATCAGGTACACATTACAAACTATGAGTCAATACCAGAGCCAGATTCTGTTCACTGTTTAATTTCGGAAGTATGCCAAAAATTAAATCCATGCTTTGATGTACTGGTAAGGGAAATACAGGCAAACTTAACAGAGCAAAGTAACCAGTTTTGGGATAAACAAGCTAAGATCAAGATTGGTGAGAAGGGGAATAAGGTAGGAAAAGCTGATGTTTAACTTTTCAGTTATCTGAGGATTTTTTGGTTTCCCAGTATATATAGATGTTATATTTTTATTACACTACTAGTCTATTAGTGGCAAAACAATGAAATATCTTAATTAAAAATTCTTTATTGCTAAAAATTGCTAAACATCATTTGAGCTTGCAGCAAGCTATAATCACTGACCACAGGTCACCATAACAAATATAATAATGAAAAAGCTATAAATATTGCAAGAATTACCAAAAGGTGACATAGAGACAGAAAGCAAACAGATGCTGTTGGAAAAAGGTGCCGATAGACTTGCTTGACATAGTGTTGCCACAAACCTTCTATTTGTAAAAAGCTAAGTATCTGTGAAGCACCAACATCCCAGGATTTTATAATAAGCACCTAGGACTTCAAATGTGAACATGCTGAAAGGTGTGATGTGTGATGTTGCAATTAACCCATCACAATCTTTATGTCTTTATACTTGGAGGTTTCAGCCTTCACTGACAATATCCTCCTTTTCCCTCTATTTCTGTGACTTCTAGAACTCTTTCTGCCATCTCTGTTGCTTCTTTCCCCTTTTGTGACAATAAAACTAAATGAAATAATATTTATTGCTATTCATTATACATTGCCAAAAGTTATATCATCTAATAAAAATGTTTTTCCCAACTGCTGGAAAAATTAATTCAATACAACTGTTTCAATCCCATAAGCTTGCCCTTTAAAATGGTCATTCCATGTGTAAAGTAAACTAATTTAGTATACACTCCAAGTAGCTTTTTATTTAATCCAACAGGAAAAAAAAAAAAGACTCTTTTATCCTTGGTATAAGAAAGTGTATATAATCCAAATAAACGTTTCCATTTTTTTACTTTAAATCATGTAAATGAAAACTGTATTATAAATAAGTGTTAATAATCAATGTTTTAGAATTATCCCCAGATTACCTTAAGTTTTCAGAATCTTTTTTTTTTAAACCTAAAAGCTGTATATCTGTATGCTGATACATGGGTACACACAGAAGGAAGGTCAGCACAAAATAATGAAAAAATACTGTTCCACTTTTCTTACACAAATAATTAAAATAGGGATGCAAGGCCAGAGCCAAACTAGAATTCACCATCATATAGCAGAATAAATTTGGAGGTATCAGATGTGATACAAGAGACATCCCACTCCATTCCATTCACCTGCATGGGGGATTTACATATTAAGCTGACGCAGACAAATAGCCCTGCAACCTGTCTGAAGGTGGAAAGTGACAAATGGTAGGGTGAGGTGAAAATGGAAGTAACAGACACATGCATCATTATTGTGTCCCAGGTAAAGGCACATGGGCTGTTTTGTCAGATGAACAGTCATCTGGACAAAGGTCACCACTCTACATAAAATGACAAAAGACTTTCAAACAAATTAATTAACACATTTGTCATGAGAAATTAAAAAGAAAATTATGGTTTTTAAAGAAGCAAGTCCCCATTATAAAAGATGCTGGACTAGATGACAGACACCGTCAAGAGCATGAATTAAAGTCTCTACCTTCAAACTGCTTATAATCCACAATTAGTCACACAAACACTTTGGTGTTTTGTTTTGTTTTTAACGTGTGGTTCAGAAGCCTTTCCCTGGTTTCAGGCATGAAAAATGGTTTTGCAAAGGATCTGTAAAAGGGGAAGCTCCCTTTAGGTTGAAGAATAGAAGGCGAGAGAAAGTGCTAGAGGATGTGGGGTTTTTTTGGAAAGTGGTAACTGAGAATTCACTAGGAGGGACAATACTCTGTAACTGTAACACCATATTAATCTCAAAGATCCTTAAACTTGATGTAAATGAGCTAACATTCATTAGCTCAATCAGAAGTATATTGAGCAAGAGCAGTAAGAACGTGGGAGACAGAGCAAAGAACAACATGCAGTCCTTGTCCTTCAGGAATTTAAAGCTTACACGGAGATGTCATAAATTCATGTAAAGACACACTTGAACACCAAGTGAAGGCAGAGGCAGAAAAAGCCTCGGGGTATGAGGATGTCTCTCTGTCCTTGGAACTGGGCACCTCATCAATCACTTGCTCTGATTCAACTATAACAAACAACATAGAAGTTTCATCATTTGTCGTGATGAGGTTATTAGGAAAGGGATTACAGAGAAGGCTGAATAAGGAAGAAATGAAGGAAGACTATATATAGTATGAAGCAAAGAGCTGAGTGAAACTGTTAGCATTCTCGTCAACTATGTGGGCACAAATCCATCATTATAGGATTTAAAGGGCCAAAGAGATAGGCCCCATCCATCTGGATCTCCAGGGCAGGGCTCTTCATGCTAGGGGTGAGAGGGAAACCTGTTTCATCCGTAACGTCAATCATAGGCCTATTGGTCCGATTTTGTAGGTAACTGAACTCTTGCTAAAATACTGATTTTCAAAAATCTCCCATGAAAATTAAAGTTAACCTCATGGCTTCCATTTTTTTTTTTCCTTCAAATTTCCAACTATCAGATAACTAAGTACATCTACTTTTCAGACAGTTTGTTATTTATACAAGGTGCTCAGTCATTGCTGGCTCCCTCCTCCCTGATCCCAACTGCCACCACATTTTATTAGCAGTAATAGTGAGTCACTGTTATTCAATAATGGTTTAAATGCACACCTCTGTCACAGTATTTTGCTTACTTCATATATGATAATGACATTATTATGTATCAAAAAACAATACTCTATTTGTGTTAATCTTGGGTCTTAACATTAAATACCTTTCTGGATCATTTATAAGAATGGAAATTTGACCTTAAAAACCACCTTAATATTAATAAAAAAAAATACACTAACAGTTCTCCAATTACTTGTTTTTAACGAGGGGGTGCCATCTACAATTCAGTTGTATTTCTATCTATTACTAGTCTAGATTTTCTCAACACAGTGAAAAAGAAATTGGCAACCCTGGTGAGAGTAAGGTAGAATCCTGGAAATGTCTATACCAATAAAGATAGCTGATTCAGGTGCAAATATATGAAATATCACCATGATTTAAAAAACACAACCTGCCAGAACCATGGAGGAGAAATTATACAAAATTTTTATACAAAAAATTATCTGATTTAAAAAAAAATAGGTTTAACACATTTTTAATTTTGTAACTCTGGAGGGGTGTAAGTTACCCTTAGCATAATAAATTTTGAGACAGCTGTACCTCTTCACATCAGAAACAGAAATCACATTATTCAAGGGTGGAAAAGGAGAGGGGACACTTGAGAAGTGGCACTAATCTGTACTTTCTTAGTTCTAGGAGCTTTAACTCTAAAATTGTTCATTTAGATAATAAAACCTGATAGCTATCTGATAACCATCTGATTTGAATTATTTTTACTAGATATTTTTAATAAGAAAAAAATGAGACTGTATTATGTGACAGAACATGGAATTAAGTTTATGGTTTTGACAGACAAAAATATTTTAAGTTATATATTAACCTGCATGACTTTCATGATAAAGCCACTCCAATAAAAATTATATACTTCAAAAAGTGACTTGAATAAGTGACCAGGAAACTGGTTCTACTACAGAAAAGTTATGAAGGAAAAAACTGACTTGGCTATAGATAAGGTCACCTAAATTGGTTGGAAGGATTATCATGGCAACAGTAGTTCATTTTCATATATAATTTTTTTCATATGTAAATTTTTTAAAAGGATCATTTTACTCCCCAATTTAGGTAAATCAGAGAAAAAGTCAGCTTAATTAGCATTAAGGGAAAAAGAATCAAAATTTCAGAATTTCTTTTAAAATGTAATTTTGTTACTTTGTGGAAAGTACACAGGGATCTGGGAAATAAAACATTATCTACATTTCACAGATTAATACATAAAAAGTATTAATAAATTCATATTAACTTGAATTATAAAATGTCACATTTTCTTTTAATAAAATGTGTTTGCTAAGGTTTATTTTTTATTTATTTATTTTTTAAATGTTTATTTATTTATGATAGTCACACAGAGAGAGAGAGGCAGAGACATAGGCAGAGGGAGAAGCAGGCTCCATGCACCGGGAGCCTGACGTAGGACTCGATCCCGGGTCTCCAGGATCGCGCCCTGGGCCAAAGGCCGGCGCCAAACCGCTGCACCACCCAGGGATTCCGTTTGCTAAGGTTTAGTACTTTTCTTAAACATTTCATACTTTCTCCTTACAAAATAATTTACAGTAGGAATTTGTAATTTTTCAAACAGTGTAAAAATTATTTATCTACATCCCTTGAATCATCACCAATTCCAAAGTAATCAAGGACATCTTACAGGATATTGGATATTAGGTCCCTCAGTCAACCTAAAAATTAGTATCTGAAACCAATACCAAAATGAATTTTAAGAGATTCAGCTTAAGTTCTCAATATAGTACTTGCTGTGGAATCTATTCTTCATCACTAGCAATGGCTTCCTTATAAAGTGCTTATAATTTTTTGATTTGAATATTTAAATGTTAGTGTTTACTAACTAAAAGAACTAGTATTTCTGAAATCAACTAGTTAGCTCACTCAACTGAACATCTACCTCGTTAGAGGTTATCAATCACATTGGATGGATAGTACGTGCAAAGTAGGGCAAACGACACAACTAGTTTTGGTGGTTTTGTGTTGCAGTTCTGCATTTTAGTAGCACTTCATTGTGTTAACAGGTCCTCATAAATACAGTAAATAATCACTTGGTAGCAAAGTTATCAAATATATACTTAAGTTTGCTTATCAGGAAAGTGACAAAACTACCACTGGTAGAGTGTTTTAAGCTTTACAGAATGCTTGTACGTACACTGCTTATTTGCATTTTACTCAACCCTAGGGGAGGACAGGCATCTTTACTGACATTTTACAGAGGTGAGAACCGAGAAAGGTCTGAGAGGGGAGAAAGTCAACTATGAGAACTCAAGCTCTACTACTACTAACTTGCTTCCCTGGGTAACTCACTTTACTGTTCTGGGTCTCAGTAAGCTCAGCTTTAAAAGCTTTTGGGGAAAAACAAAAATCTACCTCCTGCGATTATGATGAGGATTAAATGAGCTAAATACTTATAAAAGAACCCTGGGCAGAATAGAGCAATATTCAAAAATTATTATCATCTCAAAATAAACTGTTCACAAAAGTCTCACCGAATTACAAATTATAAAATAATATTGTTTGGAAATAATGGTTTGAAATTTTCAAGAATATTCAGAAGGCATTCTGAATGCTTTAAGTATATAAACAAAAATTTTAAGTTTCCAAGATAAATATATAAAACTAAGTATTTGAGGGAACAGCAAAGTTTCATCTACCTGGAAATCACTTATGTGTAAAACCAGTTTCTCAAGGATGCTGGAAAAATGAGGTGTTCTCTTCTTTAGTAGAGTGCAAGGTGCCACAGCATGCTTGTGAGCACACAGACACTGGTGAGCACAGCAGGTTACACTCAACAAAAATTCTCTACAGTTACAATATGTGAGAAAATAACAGTCTGTCTTCTTCGGAGAAGAATCCATTTCTAATAATGCCAAAGCAAGGGGATAAATAGTTCAGTTTTACCTTCAAGAAATACGAAGGAAGAATGAATCACTAAAACTCCATGGAGTTTTGTGGTGATAAGAACCTTTCCTAGGGTCCGGATGGCAAGAGATACCAACATTTACAAAAGGTTATTATAGTCTACGTTCAGGTTGCATTTTATTGCATTTAATTCTGTAACTATTTTATTGACATACAACTGAACCTTCAAACTTGTCAGGCTGGTCTCATGATTTTTGTCTTTACATCAACATTGCCTGTTAGTACCCTACACATATCCTAGACTTTAGGTAAAACAGACTTTCTTATTCCCCAAATTGTTCTCACTATCCCACATTTGCTCTTACTCCTGCCTTTCTCTCTGAATTCTATACCAAACCCATGACAGATTCTATCAACTTCATAAAGCCTCTGCTGAAATATCCCCACTAACACCCACCCCAGCTCAAGCAGTCTTCTCACAGACTTGTGACATTTTACTGTTACCATTTTTACCATGATTACTCAAACTCCGTATCTGGCAGGCATCTAAGTGAGCAGCGCATAATAAATAGTAAGAGTGCTAGAATCAAACAGGCAACAATATCCCAGCTCCACAATGTGTGACTGGTCAAGATACTAACTCCAATGAGTGTTAGGGCCCTGCTCTGAAGAAGAGGAATAATCACAACGGACTTTACGCATTTGTGTTTATGCAAAACATCGAGCTTAGAATCAACCAATCACTAAATGTATGAACCTGACAGATCAGACAAAAAAGGGAAGAGGTATTATAAACTCATTCAAAATTGTTTTTAACTTTCCAGATCCTCCTCTCTTCTTTGCACTTAGTCTGCTCTTCCTAAAGGTCTAGACCGGTGATCTTCTAAACTGATTGTAAACTAATTAATTAATACGGTCATTAGTTTAAGGGACCAGCGGAAGGTTCTAGCAATAATCCTAATCAAAAATGCGGGCTTGTATTCCTGTATCTGTTAAGAGTATGGGCATACGATGTTAAAGGGAAAAGTAAGATCGCTTCTGCGTCTCCTAACCAGCAGTCACACAGTTCAAACCTGGGAACATCCACAACACTGCATCGTCCAGTACATTGCTGAATTTAAAAAATTACGCAGGCTATATCCTTAGATGGTATTTTTATAATTACTTATAACCAGTTATTGCTCTAATGAGATTAATCAGACAGTATGAAACCCTCATTCAACACCCCCCCCTTTTTTTTTCAACAATGCAAATTAGTACTGGGCAATAATTCAAGAAACTGAAAACAAATCCCAGAATGGCTGTTTCCTCTCACCAGATGCACTACAAGATAATCAGGAGCAAGAAAAGCATCAGAGAAAGTTTTAACAGGTGAAAAAAATAAACCCTCCCAAGTTGTAGGACTTATTACTCATTTCTGCTTTAAAAATCTTTTTAAGTATTTATAGTCATACAAAAACTACCCTGAAAGAGTATGTCTTGTTCCTATAGAGAATCCCATTAAAATCTGGTGTTTACATGAAAATATTACACATAGAAAAGTTTTAAAAATGACTGCCTGGGTGAAAGGACCTTGAGGAGCTGAGACCGAATTCATCACTAGCAATCACCACCGACTAGGTATACTGAAGGCCCTCCGAGTAAGTTTCTGTTGTGGAAACTGAGGTTGCAATGAAGTCTGCAGTATCAACACAAAGAACACCAGCACAATTGCCTGTACTTTAATGTAATTTTGAAACCAAGTAGTGAATACATTGAAACAAGTCAGGATCACTTATGACTAAAATCAACTATATAGGGACTGTGAAAGTAGCTGAACCTTACACACTTCACACTAGAACTGAGAGAGCATTTCCTAAGAGCCAACTGTAAACAAGGCAGGTTGCAAGGTTAAAGATCTGCCTTGGTGAGTAGCAGATTGCAGGAGGCCACCTTAACAGATTTCATGAGGCGCCACAATGGCAAATATTGTGAACGTAATTAAGTAATTAGTAAGAGATTTCCTGTATGAACATATTACTTCCTCCTCTTAAAAGTGGCCACCTATTGGGTTTGTAAATTAGCAGTATTTAAGAAAAGGCAAACAAAGTACTTGGGACAGGCTGCATGTTATAAAAAAAACAGCAATCCAAAACCAAACTCAAGTGTTTAATTATAAGAAGCTAATGTTGTTCCGTATGAGGTTTCATATAATTGTTTATTTTGCCATATAAGTGCAGAACTATAAAAAAAAAAAAATCTAAGGCTATTTAATGGGAAAATGCTGTTAATTACTGTTATGCTTGTAAAGTTTACTGAAACATTTAAAATCATGTAGGTTACTGGAACTGATTTTAAATTTTCCAGATGCGCTACATAGCCAAAATCATGTCTTTAACAATAGCCAACTCACAAAGTTTTACATGATCATTAATTATGTAACATTTATGCCAATCATATATTCTGGATTCAAATATCCTTTAAGATTGCATAAGAAATTTTTATGTTACATGTTAGCTTGTTAAACAACTCAGTAGAACCACAGCAATTCAAAGAATTATTTTTCCACATACTGAGATGTCTAATAAAATGTGTCACTTGAAACTCTCTATTTTTGTCCCCTGCCGGTTCGTTCATCTTTTCATAGAACTTAACCAAATGTTTGGGTGGCAGGGGTTTTCATGAATTGAGATTGTTCACAAGTTAGGATGCTGAAGGAGTAATGTGAGAATTATTTAAGTTTAACCACAATGCTATATCTTTGCTTTTCCTTCACTTGCTAATAAATCCATTACACAATACATTTTAAAGGTTTGTTTATTTATTTACTTATTTATTCATGAGAGACAGAGAGAGGCAGAGACATAAGCAGAGGGAGAAGCAAGCTCCTGGTGAGGGAGCCCAATGTGGGACTGGATACCAGGACCCCAGGATCACGACCTGAGCTGAAGGCAGATGCTCAACCACTGAGCTGCCCAGGTGCTCCTAAACAATACATTTTAGAAGCATAATGAACTCACATTAATTTCAGAGTAATTTAAAAACGGACTGGTATATAGTTTTTGAAGGAATTCAGTCACTGGTATCAGAATAGATCCATGTCCCACCTTTC
Organism: Canis lupus dingo; assembly: GCF_003254725.2. Lineage (NCBI taxonomy): Eukaryota > Metazoa > Chordata > Mammalia > Carnivora > Canidae > Canis > Canis lupus. The sequence continues at coordinate 13,192,261 of NC_064275.1, read as the reverse complement.
TGAATAGTCTTCCTGCATGGAAATACTTCTGCCTAAACTATTTATATGTATGCACTTAATCACAGTACATGTTTCGCGGCCATTCATTCCTTCACTAGTTTTAAATATTCAGGCTGTACCACCTATAGAATAAAAATAAATCAAAGCACATCTCTTAATAACTACTTATTACAAAAGAAAAAAAAAATGTTAGAACTGGAAGGGATAGAAGTTTTTGCCCAATTTCCTTATTCTAATAACAAAACAAAACAAAACAAAAAAAACAGACTGAAACCCAGAGACTGACTCAGATACTATCACAAGGTTATTTAGCATTAGAACTAGATCAAGACTCTTTCCCATGCCACAACTAGAGTAACCTAAGATTGTTATCTTTACCATGGGCATTCTCTGACAGGCAAAGCTGGGTTCTTGGAAAAAAAATTTAAAAAAAAAATTCATAATAAATAAATTACCATTCATAAAAATCAACCCCCGACGTCAATCTGTGGAGTATACACAATGAGAAAACTTGGCAATGGATTACTCTCAGCATCTCCACCAGCATTTGTAAGGTGGACTTGTTATTTAGGAATAGAAACAAAGCTCTTATGTTTACGCATAACACTTGATTCAGGATTCCGCTTTGTGCTGCTAGACCTTCAACAGGTACTCCATATATGAAGGCTGGGATATGGGATTGATTGCTCACAGCCACCATAAAACCTTGTCATCGTAACCTACCTCCTTGGCCATGTCTGTATATTTCTGCTTTTCCTTTGGATCTAGAACAGCCCACCAATCAGCCAGTATCTTGGTAGCACCTCGGTTATCAAGCCTGGGGTGTTCCTGACGTACAAGAGAGCGATGACGTTTGCAAAATAAGAGAAATGCATTCATTGGTCTCCGGGCTCGTTGCTCTGGTGATTCATCATCAGTCTCACCAACATCTTGCTCTAGGCCATCGGCCCCAAGAAGTTGAACCTATTACCAACCAAAACAAAAGCCAGATGTTTAACACATCCTGGTCAGTTTTGCTTTTAAGTTACTTTTGGTTCTCAAATTGTATTTTTTCTTAGCTTCATTTAAACTCACAAAGTAGAAAAAAATTAATCATCAACCACTATTAGTGGTTGGTAACCAACTTGCTTAGTTGCTTATTCTGCTGAGTTTCTATAGCAACCTATGCATATCTCTAATACAGCATATATTATTATCGTGTTCTGATTGCTTACATTTTTCCCCTACTAAACAGTGAGCTCTTTGAGGACAAAAGCTCTTTTACTTTTACAACCACAGCATCTAGCTCAATGTCTGGTATATAACATCGGTACTTAACTAACTCCTCAGTAAATAAATAAATCTACTCAGTGACATACGGGTCTCCAGATTAACAACATTCACAAAAAAAATCCTTGAATATTAGTTGTTTCTCCTCTTTGGAAAGTCCTTTTCTACAGTTAATATGAAAATGTGTAACAAAATAATAGGTAATAAAAATTTAATATAGACTATTCAGTGTTTTATGCACAAGGGGAGCCTCCCACTGTAAAAATCAAAATAGACCCTTAGTAGTAATTTGAAGAAACTATATAATAAATTTTCAACTTCATAAATATCAACTTCTCTTATTTTATTATTTTTTAAAGATTTTATTTATTCATGAGAGACACACAGAGAAGCAGAGACACAGGCAGAGGGAGAAGCAGGCTCCCTCTGAGGAGCCTGATGCAGGACTGGTTCACAGGACTCCAGGGATCATGATCTGAGCCAAAGGTAGATGCTTAACCACTGAGCTATCCAGGTGCCCAACCTTTCTTGTTTAGTGAAATGCTATGATAATACGAATAAATTCAACTGGCTTAAACCTTCAAATTCAATTCCGAATCCTCCCTTTCCTAAGCATTTCATTCAATTAGACATCTTTGAGGACTTCTACAAAGCTCTGGTCCTGCCCATTCCATATGTGTAATTATTTCCAATGCTCTAGCCTAGTCTTTCTGCGTCTAATCTCTTACATTACTTCCTGCGCATGGCTGCTGATACTTCTTGATCACAGAATCTCAGAGTACATTCAAATTGTTAAATATGATCCTATGCTATTTCTTGGAAAAAGTGCAACCATGAAAAGAAGTCCAGAAGGCTGACTAAAACTATCTCTTTAATTTCTTGTTTCATAGCTAAAATCAAGAAGGACTGAGGTAGTTGTTAGTCTGCATCATATAATAGAGCATTAGTTCTTCAACTTGAGTGGGCAGTGGAATCCCTGGAGGTCTTGTTAAAACAGAGATTGTTAGGTCCCATTCCCAGAGTTTGCAATGCGGTATATCTGCTAGAGTGGGCCTTAAGAATTTCTATTTCTTTCTTTCTTTCTTTCTTTTTTTTTTTTTGTCAGAGTCTTCCAGAGACTTTTTTTTTCTTTAAAGATTTTTATTTATTCATGAGAGACAGAGAGAGAAAGAGAGAGGCAGAGACACAGGCAGAGGTTGAGAAGCAGGGAGCCTGACGTGGGACTCGATCCTGGGTCTCCAGGATCATGCCCTGGGCTGAAAGCGGTGCTAAACTGCTGAGCCACCCAGGCTGCCCAGAATCTCTATTTCTAACAAGTTCCCAGGTGCTGCTCGTCTGAAGATCACATTCTGAGAACCACTACCGTAAGGCAACCATGTTCTTTTGTAACATGTTTATTGGGAAACTGCTACAGATACTCTAGGACAAATCACTAGCTTAATCCAATTTGTATTTTTAAAAAGCTGTTAAAAGTTTAAATTAAGTATTGCAGATGCATTTAGTTAACCATCAATTATCTTCAAACAACACAGTACAGTGGAACAATCTTAAAGTCATAGCTATATGATTTAGAAATATACTAGAGATTATTATTGGGAGTGAAGGCTACAGATTTAGTCTCCTCATTATGTATACAATCATTAACAATGATGTGCATTTTTAAGGAATATTTATTTAGCATTTTGAATGCTAAATAATAAAGAATATTTATTTAGCATTCCAAACCTAAGTAGCTATAGAAAAATCAAGGCATAAAAAGTGTATTATGTAGGTTTAGGAAGTAATTATATTTTCCCTTCAGAGAAGAATAACTCTTGATTCAGTTACTAAATTATAAAACTCAAGCCAAGAGCTGGAAAAAAGATAAATAAGACAAGATCCTGGACCAAGAAGCTTACTGTTTGGGGAGGGAAGAAAGACAAAAGTTAATGAATTAAAAAGCAGTATGCTCATATTAAAAGGAACCAGCGTGATAATGAAGCTCTAGCGGATGGATGGAAACACACTGAAGTATCCCTAGAAAATGTGTTGTCTGAGCTAAATTCTAAAAGATGACTCAGAATGTGTCAGGTAGTCAATGGGGAGACACAGAAAACTAAAAAGGATTGAAGCTCTATGACCACTGATTGATATATACTTCAAGAGCGCTGATATATACAAGTTTAGACCAGGGACCCAGGACATGAGATTGTAGACATAGCTATGGACATACTTCATGAGGAATGTGCTGTGTCTTATTAAAAAAAACAGTCATTTAATCCTATGAGTAGTTTCAGATTGTATAAAAAAACAAACAAACAAAAAACAAATCCTTGAGGGGACCAATATAGGTTATCATATTTTTACCCAAATTATTTATTTGCCAAATATGGGCATCAAAAAAATGTTTTCAATTACTACTTAATGTTACAATCATTTCATTAAATTAACCAAGTGAATAAACAAACGAGTAAATAAAATTATAAAGAAGTGAAAAACTCTATGAAGACCTCAATTTTTCTTTCACAGGGGCCAAGTAATACCTTGTCACAAATCAACACTAGTACCAGACCAGGTTATAGAAACCACAGCTGGATGGTGAACCCATGGGTGGTTTTAAGCATAGGAAAGACATCACTAGACCTGTATTTTAAGATAACTCCTGTCATCAGTGTTGAGCATGAATTATAATAGCAAAACTATTAGCAACCCAAACTAGAGGAACCATTGAAGTGTTCCAGGTGTCCAGGTAAGAAAGGAGAAGGCTGAACCAAGGCCATAATGAGGAGAAGGGAAAAGTTAGAAAAGAGACAATATTTATTTATGAGGGAGAACCAAGAGAGCTGCTATGCAATTGGATTTTATGGTTAAAAAAGGAAGAGTGTTGGGACACCTGGGTGGTGCAGTCAGTGGAGCACCCAACTCCCGGTTTTGGCTGAGGTGGTGATCTCAGGATCGTGGGATAGAGCCCCATGGGGTCGGGCTCCGTACTCAGTATAGAGTCTGATTAAGACTCTCTCTCCCTCTCCCTCTGCCCTACTCCTCTAAAGTAAGTAAATAAATCTTTTTTTCTTTTTTTTTAAAGGAAGAGTGTTCCTAGCTTCAGCGGCAGGATTTCTTTGTATACAACAGAGAATGCTTTTTCTCAGATGAGAGAAATTAGACTGGGTGGGGAGCAGAAAGATCGGTATCAGGTAGGCTAAACTTGAGGTGGTTCTCAGCAGTGATGTCTTGGCTGTGATAATCATGAACGGAGGCATGAGTACAAAGGCGGCCAGGCTAAGAAAGTGGAGGAGATCACCAAGTGTGGACTGAAGAGAGGAGGGAGTTCCATCACTTCATTCTTTCACTCCAACAGCTGTGGACTGGGCAGCTGACAGGGACCAGGCAGTGCCCCGAGTGTGAATTCCCCACCCTCGTGAAGCAGAAGGGCGGCACAGCCTCTATACAAATAAATTTGAAAGGATGCCTCTGGCTGCTCTGTTGGGAACAGATTTTGGAAAGGCCAAGGGGAGAGATGGAACATGCTAGAATGTGCACTAGCAGGGGTGGAGGTGTGGGTCAGCTGAAGGCTGTGGGGACCTTGTGAGGGAGGAGTCAAGCTGAGAACACCTGGAGAAGGGGCAGCTGAGAATCTGCTGATGGATGGGTAGGAGACGCAAGCAAAAGAAAACAGACAAGGCCTCTGGTCTTATCCACCTGCGAGCTGGGGATTCCCCCCTACTGAGGAAGGGGGATGCCAGACAATGGGGTTCAAAGCTTCACTCAGAACACATTCAAACCGAGGTTCTGATTTGAGATCTAAGTAGGTATGTCCAGTAAACAGTCAAAATTGAGAGTGCAGAGTTTAGAGAAAGGTCCAGGACAGAGAGAGAAATTAAGAAGCCCAGGGAATACCAATACTTGAGGGCAGAATAGGGGAGCAGCAACTGAAAGAAGCTAGGAAGGTGCAGCTGGGAGAGAAACAAATCCTGGAACAGACACAGGGGAGTAGGAGACCACTTCAGGGACCACAGGACCGGCAGGTGCAAATGTGCCAGGAAGATCAATTCAGGATAAACTTGGCAGATCCTTCAAACAGAATTAATAACACTGGTTTCTCTGAAAAAGGAGAGGAGGAAGTAAAGATGGGGAAGGAGTGAAATAAGTGTACAGGTGAATAGAGGAGGCTGACGGGAGTCACTTCTGGTAGCCTCTGTTTTCTCTGTAAAAGAGGAGAAAAAGGTCAACAGTGAGAGAGACCGTAAAGGGTAAGACATCTGAGAAACAGGAAAAAGAGAAAAAATGGTTTCTTAGAGGCTGATCAAAGCCTCAAACAAAAGACGGAATGGATATCCGAGGTCTGAAGAACACTAAAAACATGTTTATAAAAGTTGTAGTGACACAGAGAATGTACTCATTGATTCTTCCAGTATCTATTCAATACTGGCTATATGCACCACTCCAGATTCCAAGGAACAAGAGGAAGACATGATGGGCAAGAGTTTGCTCTTACTGAGCTCATATCTAGTCTGACAAGACAGACATACACAAGTAGACAGCCAAACACAAGTTAAATGGTAAATGCCAGGAAAGAAATCCTTGGACATGGAACGTGTTGGCTGGGAGGGACACCTGCGACGATGAGATCCCACCTTTTGGGAAGGTAGCCTTTGTCCTGAGAGCTGAATGAGGAGGAGGAGGAGGAACCCGTTATGCCAAGACTCTGAGGAATGTGTGACTTTCTAAATAAGAGCTGGCTGCTCAAGCGTGACACAAGAGAAGGGGACATGGAGGACCGAAGGACCAAGGAGGCTTGCTGGGGGTGCCAACTGCCAGATGCCATGAAGGTGTCAGAGATGAGGCCCTGAGATGCTCTGAGGCTGCCTACAGAGGCAGAGCTAAGCTGAAGCTGGGGAGAGAAGCCCCAGGGGCAACAGAGTAGATGCCAGGTGAGCACAACAGATTTTATGAATCCCCCGCCATCTCCACTGCATTTGTGTATGACACTACCTGAAAATCATCAGTTAATTGACAGAGACACTATCTAAGAAGGATCTGTTTCTGTCTTAGCTATTAGGAAGTACAGAGACTTCAGGAGTCATCAATATCTGGAATAACAAGGTAAACTGAGCAGTTAAATAGGATGCAAGTTATGCCCAGTTGTAGAAATGCATCTTTCTCCTCATATGTGACGACTGTCCTTTCTCAAAACTCAGAACTTCTCTATTAAACAGAGGCGTTACCTTATCAATATCTTCCTCTTCGTCTTCCTCTTCCTCCTCTTCTGAAAAGTCCAGCAGTTTCTTTGCTAGCAGTGGGTGCCACTGAAGACACTTTCGTTTTGGTCGCTTTCCAGCCCTTTCTCCTTCTGTTGAATGATCTTTATTTCTATTACTGCCTTTCATTACTGTGACCTGTGGTAAAGGAAAAGGGGGAGAGAAACAGAAATCAAAGTACATTTGATTAAAATTTGTTTATTTAGCTTCCTTAGCCTTAATTGGATTATAGTTTTAATGACTAAAGTATCTACCAGCTCAGGCATTTACTGGATTCAGTACGCATTCTAAGTACATCATCAAACATTCAGTTTTACTTGGCTAAATGGAGCTAATAAAATTTGCCTTTTATGAAATCTACTTCCTTCCACTCCATAACTTCAGAATTCAAAACCCAAATAAAAGCAGCAGGATGATTACAAGTTACTGTCACCTGTTCACTTTTACTCATGGGTAGGGTTTCCCAGTAGTGCAGCAGAAGAATGGCTCCCAGGGGAGAAGAGGTGATCCCAGGGGCAGCCCTCCATATACTGTCCAATGGCTCCTCTTTTAGTACAAAAATTTTCATGAAATTTGCATTCTACACTATGATATATCCGAGCTTGGAGCATTATTAAGGAAAATGAATACTTTGTAAGAATCAAACGTCTTGGATTTTTGCTGTTGCTCTTTCCCTAATAGGTGGCTGGTTGAAATAGCTAAGCAGTAGCCAGCTTATGAATGTGATAAAGTCTTTCAGAAGCCCAAAATTCTAAGTTACTTTTCACTTAAAAACAAAAAAAAAGTTTCTTCCTCAATGATAAAAACAATATACATTCATATTATAAAGGTGAAAATAACAGAAAATGAGGTTTCTGTTCTCCATCACACCCAGCCCCACAGCCCAGAGGTAAATTATATATGTCAGTTTCTTTTTTTTTTTTTTAAAGATTTTATTTATTTATTCATGAGAGACAGAGAGAGAGAGAGAGAGAGAGGCAGGCAGAGACACAAACAGAGGTAGAAGCAGGCTCCATGCAGGGAACCTGACGTGGGACTCGATCCCGCGTCTCCAGGATCACACCCTGGGCTCAAGGCAGCGCTAAACCACTGAGTCACCTGGGCTGCCCAACATGTCAGTTTCTTACATGCATTCTCTCATTTTTTTCCCTAGTTTAACAGTTCTCATTCATTCAAGTAACAATATCCAAAGTATTGTTTATACATACTCAAGCAAATACTCAAATAATAAGACAACAAAGTGCTATCAATTAAATGGTTCACAGTGACAGTTACAAACATAAACACAGTTGCTAAAATCACATAACAGTAGCCTTTTGGGTCACTGTAAGTGTGCATTGTCCAAATGCTTGTAAAGTGATATCAATAAATTTTTTATGTCACATTGCTAAAACTGGGATTTCACAGTTTCTAGTTTCATCCAGTTCTGAAGCCTTTAAAACAATATGGCATAGGCAAATTTATCCTCTCTGTCCTTCATTGTTTACAGACTTTGGGTCATGCTTAGAGTCTTCCTCATTTCAAAACAAATCACTAACAACTCCTTCTAGAAACCGCATGACTTCATTATGAAAAAGAATTTTAATATTTGACCAATCTGTAATTGCTTCTGATAAAGGAGATCACGGTCTATCTTATTCTTTTCTTCCCAAATAACTAGCCAAGTAGTATTAAAAGCTATTTATCAAATAATACATCTTCCCCCACTCCTCTGAAATGCCACTTTTATCCTACACTAAATTACTATACGTGTATAAATTTATTTCTGAATTCTCTTCTGTTAATAATCATGCCCCTTTAACCTGTTTTGCCTATCCTTTGACCAATTTTTACATATCCTTAGGGACTATATCATTGTGTAACTTCAAAAATAAAAAAGAATTTATTTATTTATTCCTGAGAGACACAGAGAGAAAGAGAGACAGAGACACAGGCAGAGGGAGAAGCAGGCTCCATGCAGGGAGCATGACGTGGACTCGATCCTGGATCCTGGGATCACACCCTGAGCCAAAGGCAGGCACTCAACCACTGAGCCACACAGGCGTCCCGTTGTGTAACTTTTTTAATATACAAATATACTGGTAAACATAGCCATTTAGAAATTTTAATGTGCAAAGATCATGCTCATTTAAGTTCATACACCTTGACGGTTTCCATTTTGTAATAACTATAGAATATTCCAAAATTAAATTGTATTGCAATTTACTCAAACATTCCATTATTGATAAACATTCAGATTACTCCTTGTGCTAAAGTAAAAATCTTCATTTTGATAAAAATCTTCATCAATTTATGAAAAGCTTTGTCTAGTCAAAGGAAGGAGGGAGACATACTGTCTTCTCAGCAAGAAACTTCTGCTGAATACCTGAAACAATTATATGATTTGTGTGGCTCCCTCAAGGATATAATAAGTTACTGAAAACTCTAAATGGAATTAGTTATTTGGTATATATATTTTTTTAAGATTTTATTTATTTATTCATGAAAGAGAGAGACAGAGACACAGGCAGAAGGAGAAGCAGGCTCCATGCAGGGAGCCTAACATGGGACTCGATCACAGGACTCCAGGATCACGCCCTGGGCCAAAGGCAGGCGCTAAACCGCTGAGCCACCCAGAGAATCCCTATTTGGTATACTCTTAATAAAGGAACAAAGATTTCTTGTGAATTGATAGACCATTTACAATTCTCATTCTATCTACAAATAAAACTTGGCACAGGCAATACAATTTCCAAAAATACCAATGCTATATAGAGAGAAGAGGAAATGGTTATTTTTGTGGTTTATTAATCACTTCAGTATGAGCTGCCTGAGTGGTATTTAAATGCATACGGGGGTCCCAGTATTTTATGAGATGAAACATTTATGGCTGTTTCCATTTCTCTTAAAAAAGTCCCTTTAACATTTCTTATTAAGGATGATTTAGTGCTTATGCACTCCTTTAATTTTGGCTAAGAAACTTTATCTTTCCTTCAATTCTGAGTATTCTTGCCAGGTAGGTTATTCTTGGTTTTAGGTTTTTTCCTTTCAACCCTTTGAGAATATATCATGTTACTCCCTTCTGGCCTGCAAATTTTTCTGCTGAAAAATCACCTGATGGGTCTTATATGGGGTACCACCTTCCCTATGTAACTAGTTGCTTTTCTCTTGCTGCTTTTAAGATTCTCTTTAATTTTTGACATTTTAGTTATGATGTGCCTTGGTGTGGACTTCTTTGAGTGTGTCTGGTCTTGGGCTCTCTGTGATTCCTAGACCTAGGTATCTGTTTCCTTCTCCAGGTTAGTGAAGTTTTCAGCTATTATTTCTTCAAATAAGTTTTCTGCCTCTTTCTGTCTTCTTCTCTGGGATCCCTATAATGGGAATGTTAGTATGCCTGATATTATAACCAAAGCTCCTTAAACCATCCTTATTTTTTTTAATCCCTTTTTCTTTTCAGCTGGGGTGATTTCCACCACCATGCCTTTCAGATCACCCACTACTGTGTCTTTCAGAACACCAATCTGTTCTGCATCATCTAATCTGCTGTTGATTCCCTCCAGTGTATTTTTCAATCCAGTTATTGTATTCAACTCTGATTGGTTCTTTTTTTGCATTTTCTTTCTCTTTGTTGAAGTTCTCACTGGACTCACTCATTCGTCTCCCAAGTCTGGTGAAGATCTTTATGACCATTACTGTTCCAGGGGTATCCCCTGAGTGGGCTGTGTATACTCTCCTGTAGTGGCTAGGTTCTGACAGCTGCAGGTGTACTGGTATAAGAGGCTGGCCCCCAGCCCGGCTGGCTGCAATGCCCTGCCATGACTACTGTGGTAGCAGTAGTGGGCTATAGCCCTCCGCTCACCTGTTGTCAAGCCTTGCTGACTTTTAAGGCCAGACATTATGAGGGCTCATCCTCCTGGGGCAGGCTCCCAGGGTGGGTGGTTGCTCAACATAGAGCTGGACCTCCTTGCTTCTCAGGGAGAATTTCTGTGTTGGTGATAACTCTATTGTGTCCCTGCCCCACTTATACTTCCCGGTGTGGATTTTTCTATGTTTGGTTGTGGAAGAGTGTTCTGCTAGTCGTCAGGTAAAGTCTTCAGAGAGAGATGTTCCATACCCAGTGGTAGTTTGGATGTGTCCCTGGGAGGAGGTCAGCTCAGAATCATCCTGCTCCATCATCATGATCCTATCTTTGTTTAAGTAACACATTTTTTAAATAGTATAAGAAATCAATGGGAAACTATAAATCAAGCAGATGTATCAACTGGAGAGGTCAAAGTGATTGCCAATGCCTAGAGAAAAATAGATCTTTTAGCCTCAAGGATTTTGATTATGTAATATAATTATATGTGAATTGTTTAAATATATGTGCTTTTGTGTGTGTATAAAATTTTAATATTCAAAGAGAAAACATAACATCAAGAATTAATGAATGGTATATGTGGCTCTGGGGTTCAGAATAATCCCATTCACATGTGATTTCTTTCCCATGTAGCTGACATGCCACTACAGAAACTGTATGTCTCTGCTAAAACCCCCAAATTAATCTCTCCTTCCCCAGAAATCCACTAGACTTTATATTGCTAATGACATGACATGTTCCCTTGAATTACAATTATTTGAGTATGTTCTATCTCCTTCACTATAGGCTTCTTTTTCTTCATAATCCAAGACTACTTAGTTTTATATACTCAGAAGCATCCTGGCCCACCAGAATATCGAGATTAGTTAGTTGTGAGGGTTGTTACAAGCAAGCAACCATATGAACCCCTGTGCTAAATAATGGTGATAATTCATTGTTTTTATACACTCAAATGGCTTCAAAATGAACCCCCATCTTGCTCATTCCCCTGAATTCAAATACTCTTCCCTGAACAAAGGGGGGCTGAAAAAACTATGTGTAACCATGCACATGGGTCAAGGTGGCATGAGGTAAGAACCATCAGCCCCCAGAGCCGTGGAAGAAACAAGACGGACACTGTCAACACTGTGCCTACAACAAAGTAAGAGTGAAAGAAGTATTTTTAGCATAAATGAAAGATGAAAAAGTGCACAAGCGAATTGGACATAATATACTTTTTAGACAAGAGTCAGGAAAAGTATAACTGATGTACTGACTACGAAATACCTCAACTGAATACTTTAATAATTTATAGTTATCTAATTACTTTTTAATTCCTTACAGGTCAGTTTTCAAGCTGCTGAAAGAAAAGAGTCAGGGGAAATGATGCTCCTGGATTATCACTCAGAAGTAATGAGAAAACAAAAAAGAAGAATGAAAGAAACGATGAAGAAAAATTAGAAGAGACAATTAAGGCAGAATTTTGAGGCTCAAGTCCATCATTCATCTTATTTCAACAATAAGGAGGAGGGAAAATTGTTAATTTTTTTTATAGTAACAGAGGCCTAGACTTGTTATTATTTTTCCACTAAAAGCCCCACATTTTATAAAGTTTGGCTTCTTGTCCTTGACCAAGGACAAATTAAGCTAATAATCTACACACAATAAATGAAGCAACTGGCAGACTTTACTCAAAAGGGGTCATCCATTCTGCAACTGCAGAGTAACTAAAACAGGTTATTTACCTATCAGTGGACTCTACTGGAAAGACTCAATATCATCAAATTATGCTGCTGAAATTGTCAAATGACAGAAGCTGAAGGTCCTTATCCAAAATACTGAATATTTATTTATCTTGAAATAACAAACCAACCCATGTGTGCCCTTTCCTATGCCAAGATGAGTGACTCTAATTAGATAAATCATTGTTCTGAACTAAATACAAGTCAACATGGTGATAAATTAGAAAAAATTTCATGTAATGTACTCTTCAAAAGCAAGCCCATTCATGAAGACTTTACTAAGGTCAAACTTTGAGAGAAGTTTAAGGAAGAAATATCACAGAAGAAACAGTACAAACTAAACATCACACTTGACAAAAGAAAATTATGGCCATTGGAGGCTGTAAGGCCTCATTTAGAATCCTGTGTCTACCGTGAACTACTTCTTTATGAAGTTATTAATCTTGATGATCTCTCTTCATATGTTAAAACAGTAACAGCTCTGCCATGAGAACATGTTCTTTTTTTTTTTTTTTTTTTAAGATTTTCTATATTTATTTGATGGACAGACAGCTAGAGAGAGCACATGAAGGGGGAGCAGTAGAGGGACAGGGAGCCCCTTTGAGCAGGAAGCCGGATGCGGGGCTCGATCCCAGGACACTGGGATTATGACCTGAACGGATGGCAGATGCTTAATCGACTGAGCCCCCAGGCGCCCACATTTTATATTTAATACCGAGCACAAAATCTGGCGCCCAGAACATTCTCATTCTGTGTTGGTAAATCCTCCCTTTCCCCACAAGCTTTTGAGAGGGACTATAGGTTTTAACCGGCAGCATCTGCTGGCTTTGTCTCAGCCGAAGATGCTGTTCAGGGAACACATGTCTTCCATTTAAACAGGTCCATGTGCTTCCCAGATGACATAATCCCCAGACTCTGAAACTGAAAGAGAAAGATGGAAAGTTTCCTTTCCTTTGTCTGAGTGATACACAGTCAGAAACAGTTCCGTGGCACAGTCATAAATTTTGTGAGTTAGATCCTCTCAGTCTTTCCAGCATCTTGTCTTACAACATTGGCAATCAGTACACTTCAGTCTTTAAAACATGGCGTGAATTTAATGCTGCCACAGGGGTCTTCTAGAGTTTACATTGTTTCCTAAATGTCCAATAAAATCCCATCCAAATCATATTAATGGAAATGCAGACCCAGTGAGACAGAGGAAAGTAGGAGAGGCCCACAAAATCTTAGTGTTAGACACCACACATTCCAACCACAAGTAAGGCCTCTCCTGACTCCAATGGAGACTGCAAGACTTCACCATTTTCTCAAGTTGACAGAGAAGAGGAAAAACCCCAAAGAAACAATGACAAAGTGGTAGCTCTAGAGTTCCACACAAATTAGACTGACCTGCTTAAAATCTTCCTTCCAGGGAGTCATGCTGCTTTCAAGACATACTTTGCTTCTATCTTCCCACAGGGGTCTTGCCAACAGGGAAGCTGGCAAACACCCCAGCTTTGATCATGGCTCACCCTAACATTCTCTCATTTTCTGTTGAAGTCTTTCTCATCCTCCAAGGCCTAGGTCACATATTTCTTCCTTCAAAGCTTTCTATAAAAACCTTAAATAAAAACCCGTCACTCTTATGCTCTTTAATTGTACGTGATCTTATTAGGGCAGGCACTCTCCGTGTCTTAATGTCACTTTTATAGATGCCAACCCCCTCTCACCCTGGAGGAAAAAAAAAAACCCAGGGTGCAAACTTCTAGAGGGTAGATGCCATGGTTTCTTCCTTTTCTGTCCAGGGTGCAGCACTGAGCCTGGTAAATGGCAGGGCTTGTCACTTCCTCATCTAACACTTAACCACATAAACAACTTCCCAGAATGATGTGCTCCTATGGATAATTTTTAAAACAATATACATATGCAGCTAATATTTATTAATTAGTATTTGCTCTGTACATAATATCCATCGTCTCATTTGATCGTCACAAGAAACCTCTGAGGCAGGTACTACCATGAATCCCAGGTGAAGCAGCTGAGGGTTAAGTGCCTTGCCTAGGGTCACACGGTTGGCAGCGGAGAAGCTTGTACTAGAACCAGGAAGCCTCACTGAAGAGCCCAAACGCTTAGGGAGGAAAGGGGGATGTAAGGTAAAGCCTTCCATCTGTTGACTCTCTGGGCATTTGCCATAGAACAAAGAGCTAATGGGCCATGGAAACACCAAAAGGGAGCACTGAGAGGCTGAGAAGCGAACACTGTCTGAGTTCACAGCAGACAAGCCAGTGCACATCTCTGATGACTCCGGGTGACAAATTAGATTAACTCTAAAATTCTTGGAAGATAAAAGCCTTACATGTGCTAATCTTTATTATTTATTGTAATTCTAATGACAATTCTAAACTGCAGAGTAAATGAAAAATATCTCACTCAATAAAGTAATACTCTTCCTTTTAGAAGCAATTCAGTCACTATTCATGCAAAAAGAGTGTCTTTAAATGCACTCCTTATTGAAAAGCAGTAGCTCTTGAGGTTGAAACTTTAACTCTGTCAAGATGTTATCTATATGCTCTTCATGAATACTAATAGGGCACCCACTATTCAAAGAAGGGCTTAGCTGTACTGGTAGCTCTGGTCCCTGTGCCCTTACCTCATGACGGAATATGTATTTTAAGATCTCTAATACTTACACTCCCTGACATTTAGCTTTAGGAGAGCTTAATTTAACATGGTTCTCAAAATGCATGCTGCTCTAGGCTAGAGAAAGAGAGAATAGCTATCTTGAAAGAGATAAAGCACCAGAAAGGGTGGCTTAGGAAGAAAAAGCTATTTACATACAGAATTCAGTCACAGGCTAGGACATGTTCCCCATCACATCCCTCAGAAAGCCCACTTCTCTGTTTTCCTATAATTTTATGTTGATGTTTATATTCTTAATCAGAAAGTCACCAAATGCCTATTTTTCAACAGGCCTACCATAACACATTTGCCTTCTTTTAGTTTCTAAATTAACAAAGTTTGGGGTAGGTTTTTATTTTCCCCTTAGATTTTATTGATTTATTTGAGAGAGAGAAAGAGAGAGAGAACACAAGCAGGGGGTGGGGAGAGGGAGGAGGAGACTCCCCACTTAGCAGGGAGCCTGATGTGGAACTTGATCCCAGGACCCAAGGACCATGATCTGAGCCGAAGGCAAATACTTAATCGACTGAGCCACCCAGGTGCTCCAACAAAGTTTTTTTAATATGTATTTATTAGATGTTAGGACGTAATGATCACATTGACAAAAACCTAAAGCACAAGAGGACAAGCTCATGGGAGTCTCTTCTTCATTTATTCTCAGTGTAGCTGAACACATATTTATTAATCGTTTGGTGAGCTGTGCATTATGGGAGTTTAAAGTGTTCAGTCTTACCTTCCATTCAACTTACAACCCATTGTGCTCTCCTGACAGGTAGGCACAGTCCTGTTCGCCACACTTACCCTGGGCTTCTGCTCTCCTCCCAGGCCTGCACACTGTACCCTACGCTCCCCACTCTCACTTCTCTATAAGCCTCTCTCTGAACTCCCATTTCTAAAAAGCTGTCTTTACTTGCTCCAGCTCGTATCTCTTTCCTTCCTACGCACCTTTCTGACCACCCACATTTAATGGCTGTGCCATAGTTTTTGACACTTGACTGTGTAATAATGATCATTTTTCTGTACCATATACACATTAATGATTTCATGTGAATTCGTCCCACAAAGACCCTTGAGGATAACGAACATATCAGATGCTTTTTTCTGGATCCATCAGAGCAAATGTCCCCATGCTAGACAGGGAATAGATGCTCAGAGAATACGCAAAGAAGCAAACACAGAAATGATACTTTCAGGCTTCCTAATTATGCTTGTCTTTATGTCGCTATGCTAAAAGTCAGAAGATATATAAGACTTAAAAAGAAAATAAGCAGAGAAGGAAAAATAAGAACCTAGGAAAAGTTGTTCAGAAAGGGAAAGAGAGAGAACAGGCAAATTGATGAGGAGATGCAATAAATATAATGAAATTGAAGTCACCACCAAACAGCCGTCCATACTGGTCTAACACATGTTCTAGTAGCTTTATTCCCAACCCTGGCTAGTTGTCAATGACTCTTAATACCCTCTCAAAACAGCAGGTCATAGGACCTTCAGCTCACCAGCTCTCTCTTCCTTTCATAATTCTTCTACTAATAAACCCAAACTCTGAACTGTCCAACCGTTTTTCTTCTCTAGTTCTGCCCCAGGGTGCTACATGCTCCCCTGGTCTGATACACCACATGGCTTCCAATCTTCAGGTTTGTTGGCAATCCTTTCTCACTTGTCTTATCCAGTCTTACCCAACCCACGGTTCCCATTACAAACTCTCAGGTTCTCCTCAACACCTACTGATGATGAGTGAAGAATAATAATGAGATATATACATATATATAAAATGCTTCCACAGACATAATGCTTCCGTATATATTACTTCCTATGGACCAGAAACTAAGAGCTTTATATTTATTGTCTTAACTCACAATGAGCCCAAGAGGTAGGTACTATTATTATCTCCTCTTCACAGGGGAGAAAGCTGAAGCACATATAACTAGTAGTTTGCCTCTTTTAGTTTACAAATTAACAAAGGATTGTTATTCTATGCATTTGTCACATGGGTAGGACACAGTTATCACACGGGCAAGAAGCTGAATAATAAGAGGACAAACTCACGGAATGGAGTCTCCTCATTTACTGACAATGCAGTTGAACACATATTTACTGGTCACCTAATGAGCTATGGATGATGTCTGCTAATGCATTAGACATTATAATGTCCAAGATCACACTGCTAGCACTCCTGGTAACAGGAGGTCCCGGCTTCAGAGTCCTGCTCTTGACCATTATATAGTATTGCCTTCTAACAACAAACTTTATTGAATGCTTGCTACATACATGTTCAACACTTTTATAACAATTAACTTCTATAATCCTTGATACAACCCTTAGAGAAAGGTGCTATAATGATCACCTTTTATACGTTGAAGGAATTAAGAATGACAAAGCTTCAGCCACATGTTTGAGCCACTCTGTCAGCACACGGAGGAGAAGCCAGGATTTGAACCTGGGACGTCTGCCCCCAGAGTTTTCCATCATTTCTCCACATTGCCCTTCCCACCACAATTCTAGCTGTTAACAGGAGGGACTTTCCTAAAGCGTCACACTCTCACACTCTTCCAATTGCCTACCAATTCCAAGATTGTTTCTTTCTTCATCCATCTTCTCTCAAAGGCAGAGATTCAAGGTCAGCTCCTTCTTTCCCTCTCATGATGTGGTTTTTAATCTCCTATCCTGCTACCTTTGGCCATGAGTGTTTCAGTTTCTTTCTTTGATGAACTACTGATAACCTGCTCCTTTTGGTTAGTACCTCCTCCTCCAGTCCATACACACTCTCAAGGTTAAAGCCCTCTTTGAATCCCCCCTCCCTTTAGCTAGTCCTTTTTTTTTTCCCTGTACAAACTGACCTCCAGCTGCCAAGCCAGGAAGACTGCCTGACCCCCAGCCATGCAGCAAGCAGCCAAGAACTGGCTTGCCTGCACTAACACTGTCCGTGTGCTTTACCTTGCACGCTACTACTGACTGGATTCCTAATCTTGGTTCCAAACCCCAGGATTAATTTCCTAGAAAGCTCTCCAAACTCCCTTCAACTGTGTCACAGGCTCTGGTTCCTCTACCTCACTTTTATTCACACTCCCATCTTTGACTTTGAGCCTCTCAGAAAAAAATACCTTGTCTGGGCCAGACCTCTGCTGCTGCCGTGTATCTGGGAGGTAGGCCAGAGAACTGGACAGTCCTTCCCCTGCACACAAATTATCTAGAAAGTGTACACATATCTCTTTTTCTTCACCATAAATTCCAATCTTTGCAATGGCTTCTTGCCCAGATAGCTACCCTCTCATCATATCTGCCCCTTCCGGCTCATCTGTGTGGTCCACTCCTCTCTGTCCCCATCACACAGCTTCAACAGGTCTGGTCTTCCTGACTACAGCTATGCTGAATTCAATTCTCGACACCACAAATGTCTGCTCAGGCTCATTTCCTGCATGAATCTCTTTAAATAGTCCCTTAATGTCCTCAGGAAAAAGTCCAACCTTCTTCCTTCACTTAACACATAAGATTCGCCATGTCTTGGTCCCTGCTGGCACTTACGGCTTGGGTTTCCCTGCTCTGTTATCACTTCAAAAGCTCTGCCCACATGAAGCCACAGGCCGTCACCTGGAATCTGCCATGGAATCTCACCTCATAGCGTATGTTCTACTGTCTCCTCTCAGCTGGACTCAGTCCTGCTCCAGGGCTTAGCCTGGATCTATCTCATCTCAGGCCTCTGTCGGCCCTATCTAGTCTGAGAGAGGCGCTCCCTTGGTGTCCCTACCACACTCTATACTCGAGGAGCCACAACGAAGTGGCCTGGTGGCAACAGAACAAAGGTGGTATGATGTTCATCATGGGACCTCAGGACCTGACACAGAGCCTGGCACACTGTGAGCAAATACTTACCCAGTGAATGAGCTCCGGGTCTAGTCTCTGCCATCCATTCCTATCACGCTGTTCCCCTCCTTATTGCCACCGCTTCTCTTCTACTTCATCCCTACCATGCCCTGTTCTCTCTTCTCATTCTGTGACCTTCATCTCAAGAAACTTCTAGCAGCCACTCAACTAGCATACTCAAACTGCCAAATCAGACCACCTGGCAATTTTACTAGTTCAGAAATAATCAAATTGACTCAATGAATAATTTTGACCTCACAAGAGAAATAATTATCCATTCCTTACTCTCTTGTATCCATCACCTAACACTGAGAATTTAATCTTCTGCATATCCATTTACATACACCCCTTTAAATTTTAAAAATGATCATGTGTATTCTTATTTTTTTCATGATTACTTATTTGTTTGAGATAGAGCAAGAATGAGAGACATTACAGAGGCAGAGGAAGAGGAAGAAGCAGACTCCCCGCTGAGCAGGGAACCTGATGCAGGGCTCCATTCCCAGACCCTGAGATCATGACCTGAACTGAAATGACTGAGCCATCCAGGTGGCTCAAGAATTATCACATGTATTCTTAAAAAGTAAAAGTATTATAATTCATCAAAAATGATCAAAGTTTAAGAGACTAATTTTTTTGTTTATATGACTTAGTTTATTTTAAAATAATAAAAGGTCTGAATGTCTTCCATGATCCTGATCTCTAAATATATCTTTAAAAAAAAAAAGATAAAACCCAGAAACAGTAGTTCAGAAAAAAAAAATCACCAATCTGAGATATCTCTACTTGAAATCTTTTTCCTAGGCTACTGTTCTTTACTTTTAAAAGATGGCAAATAATTTTAGTTAAAATTTTTTTACTTAATAAAACAAAACTTGTTTTAATGGTTATTAAAACAAAAATCTTAATTCTTCCTAAAGTAAAAAAAGAATTGACATCTTACTCTAGTAGTCATAGTTATTTATTGAAATAGCTTATCCTAGCTTCTCCAATGCCTACCTGCTTTACACTTTGACACACTAGAACTGAGTTAACTCATTATTTACTAGATTACACATTTTGCTAAGGAAATTAATCAGAATGCATAGGGAGCTTTGATACATTTATATATTCTGCTTAGAGTTAAGAAGAAAACTGTATGTTTACCACTTGATGAAATTTTCTTCTTAAATATATTCCATTTTTCTGACTTAATATATATGAAACAAAGTGTTTATTTGCTAATTCAGAGTCGTAACAGTACTCTGTTCAGAACATTTGCCATTTGCTTTATATTCCTTTCAGCTGGTATACTGCTTTAAAGTGTTTGGGCTGAATGAGCTCTAACCTCCGTGCCAAGTACTGAAAGTTTATTTTTATTTTAAAAATGTATGGCATTTGTTTTTAAAAGTTCTTCATATCAGAATTAACACACACAAAATAGTTCCTATTTATATATCATTTGCTTTTTTCTTTTTTCCCCTTTTTTAAAAACCACCGAAGGAAGAATAGCTAGAAATTTTAGTATCAATTTTAGTATGAGATGGTTTAGTATCCTCCTTCCTTCTGTTTTTCTCTCATTCATAGTGGGAGAATGGCCATTACCCACAAGATACACATTCACTGAGGCATCCTGGAGTGTCTTTCTCACAGCCTAATTTGCATAAATCTCCCTCTGCTGGCCAAATTTTTATCTTCTAGCATCCTATTTAAATAGAAAGGTAGTGGTATAAACAAAAGCTCCTCTAAAGAAGCATAAATTATATAAACCTGAAAAATGATATAAAAATCTCTTCTATATCTTTAAAGCATGGTATTAGCTGATTTTAGAGAGAAGTAATCATCCAAGTATTGAGCTAAACCCAGGAATTTTCAAATTTAGTATCTTTTTCCCCCTAAGCAAGATTCTTAATTCTACTAAGACCATTTCTCATTAATTCAGTTCCTTTCTTTTTGTTTTATTTGCATTTTATTTTTTTAAGTACACTCTACCTCCAAGGTGGGGCTTGAGCTGACCATCCTGAGGCCCGTCACGTGCTCTACTGACCCAGACAGCCAGTGGTTATAGTGTTATCCATGTGCCCACATTGGTTTGTTTGTTTGTTTGTTTGTTTGTTTGTTTTAGAGATGGCAGTTATTGTGCTGACACATTTAAAAAATTCTTTTTTTATTTTTATAATAAAGCACTTCATAATATGAAATTTGAGTTCGTCTCATTAATAAGTTATAAACATTTTCCAGTAAGAAAAACTGGTAGTCATCAAAACCTCCTGGGCTACCTTCATTGCCATCTCCCATTATGTATCACTTTTAAACTCACACAGCCTTTACTGCATACATTAGTTTATTTAATATTATATAACTCTAAGACGTGAGTATAATTATAATTATGCCCATTTTACAGCTGAGTGAGAGAGGCCTCAGAGATATTTACCTAATCTTCCCAGTGCCATTAAGGGGTAGACCAAGGATAAACCCAAAGGCTCTGACCTTTAATCCCAAAACACAGGAGTTTTTTTTGTTTTGTTTTGTTTTTTTTGTGGTTTCTTTCTCCATCTGACTGTATCACTGATTTTAGTTTTTAAGCAATATACTTAGATGGAAGGAAAGGTAATTTCATTTACAAGCCTTCTTAGCATTCAATTAGCCTCTTAGTATTTACTTTAGCCAGAGAATCCCCAAATTTCCATTCGTATTTTAGAACAGTGCTTCATAGATTTAGCCATACTAAATACACTGCGGGAGGGGGAGAATCAGGGAAGGAGAAAGCATGTATATCTGTGACTCAGTGTACTTTCCTTCACTTTGCATTTTGTAAATATTGATGTTACGGCTCCTAAAGCACTCTCAGAAGTCGTTATGACTGACAGCCCTTGAGTGCTGCGTCTCTCAAAACAAATATGCTTTATTGATGGAGAGCACATGCATCTCCATCAAATTATTCTGAAAGACAGGGTGGAACAAACAACATGATTTCTCAACTAACTGCAGCATTCTGCACTGAACACAATGGGCAGGTTATAGTTTCATGGATGTTATGAAAGCTCATCATTTCCATAAGAAACACATGTAAGGAAGGGAAGGGCACGACAAATCTGCCATGTAATAATCCCAGAGAAGCACACAACTTCCCATGTTTGCTGTATAGATTTTTGAGCACAAGCAGTAATTCAGAACATATTTACAACAAAAAAGTCCTCTGGATTTTTTTTTTAATATGTAATAATATTCCGTTTGAGAATAAAAGTTTGGGCAAGAATTTGAAAAAGAATCAACTGGAATAAATAACATATGCTTTATCACCCTGATTTAAGGAAATAAATACAATCTGTCATTGATGTGTATTAAAAATCACAATCGAAAAGCAAATGTCAGACACATTATTTATATTCCATTATAGCATCTCTCAAACTGGAAGGTAAGGTTCATTGAGGAGCAAAAAAAAAAAAAAAAAAAAAAAAAAAAATTTTCTGTTTGCTGAGCTATCCCGGCTGGCTGTCAGGATTTGATGACTACCAACCACATCAGTACTTGAGAAGTGGGCCAATTCCTCCTACAGCTCTTATGTAGCTGCTCTAGGGAGACCTCCCGATCCCAAGTCAACCTTTTAAGGACCTATTAATGGACTAGTATTAAGAGAGATGACACTGATTATGAAAGATGAGTTGGGCCAATAAAGGACTTGTTGGTGAGATGAGATCTATATAATAATGAAACAATTTGGGAACTAGACAGCATGTAATAGAGTGCAACAAATGTGGTCCAAACCATTAGGGAACAGATAGTCTATAATAGTATGACATTCTGAGCGCTTGGATATTCAGCAATTACAAAAGCCACTGGAGAATTCAGGCAATTCTCTTATTTCACTTTCATGACCCCAATTGTCCCACTGTTAACCTGAAACTAATGCCTAAACTTACCCATATCACCAAGGACACAGCCAGGGAGTGAACTCCAGGTTCTGGGAGCTTCCTGTCACTGTACATTTGGTCAACTCTGACCTGGCTTCTCTTATTCTGGCCATCAGCAAAAAATGGTCCTTTGAAAGCGTCTGAAAAGAACTAGTCAGATCCTTGCTATGCTGTTATTTAAAACTAGAATAGGGTCTCAACTGTCCATGGAATGAGACCGATGGAAGAAAGTCAGACCTCAGGCTTGACTTCATAAGAACTGGTGGGGCTCCCATGAGAAAGTGATGCTTAATGGAGAACGGAACTGGAATGGCCCCAGTATTTATAAAGAAAGTGATCAAGATGATGATCTGAGACAGGTGTGGTATAAAATTGTCAAGCTTCCCATATTGTTGTTTTTCCTGCTTCCAGAGTTTTTGCATGGAGAGAAGTAGACTAATAATAATAACAGATTGGGAGTTAGGATGCTCAGCCTCTCATCCTGGCTTTCACCTTGCAAAAAGAGAACCATCTCATGCCACACATGTTTAAGGATAAAATTAGCAGCTGATGAAGTAGAAAAACTGTGGAAGGTCTTCAAGCATCAGAAGGTTGGCCTAGATGACCTTAAAGGCACATTATGACACCTTCTGCTCTGATTTTGCTTGATTATCTCCAGCTGGGACCAGCCTGTAGTGCAGAGCTCTCCTCCCCACTCCTCCAGTACACAGGCCTCCATTCCCCCTTCTCACCTCTTACCAGGAAGATAAAGACACAAATGCATCAGCTTTCACAGCGCTCCCTCACAACTGCCTTTACCCGTGACCATTTTTTATCAATATGGTCGTCTTTAAAAACTTGCAACAGCAAGATGTTGCAACAGCTGTTGTATTTTTCCTACATTGTGTTCCTCACAGTTTATGCCAACCACCCTCCACCAATCATTAACACTGGATTCTATAAGAAATTGGATACAATTTGAATTTTGTATGTCTTCACTATGTTTTTAATGACTAATATTGTAAACACTTTCTATGCACTTTCTCAGAACTCTGTAGTTAAGAGAAAAAATATTAACTTTTCTAACATTTCAATTAGATTCTCCCAACATCATTTTAGAAATAGAAAAGTGGGGGCGCCTGCGTGGCTCAGCGGTTTAGCGCCTGCCTTTGGCCCAGTGCCTGATCCTGGAGTCCTAGAATCGAGTCCCATGTCAGGCTCCCTGCATGGAGCCTGCTTTTCCCTCTGCCTGCATCTCTGCCTCTCTCTCTCTCTCCCTGTCTCTCAAGAATAAATAAAAATCTTAAAAAAAAAAAAAAAAAAAAAAGAATGAATGAAATAGAAAAGTGTATGGGAAAGCATTTTTTTCCCTTAAAAGAAAAAGTCAATTTCTAATAGCTTCAAATCAAGGCCACGAAGCCCTCTAGTAATTTCTCTACTTTATAAATAATTCAGTGTGTTTTTTATTCTGGAGTTGTTGAACTTCCAGAGAGTAGGAGATTCAGATCCCTACACAGGTTGGTTAGAATCAAACCACCTTAGACCTGCTTTTGCATTTATTAGGAATCACACAAGCCACATCTGGAGAAAAACTCTGCCTGTGACACTGAAAAATCTGAACACTACAATATGCAGCTCAGACAGGTAATAAATGTGGCCAAATCTGGGCCTTTAAATCCTGGCCACTTTACATCAATCCAAACCATTCATGTGCCAAGAGGGGAATGACCTGGAACACTGAAAAGCTCCTTCGTGATGGAAAGATGAATGGGGAATTACAAGTGCCCCTTACCTGAACAGCAGACAAAGGGGTCTGTCCTTGACAAATGAAAGTGCTAAATTATTCACTGTGCCAAGTCCAGGCAACTACTGTCACTATTCTATCAACACCTCTCTTCTGGAACAGTTCAAAAAACTTTCTACCTAAAAATTACCACAGACTCACAGTATTAGAAACCATCATAATAATATGTTATACTTAATACTTAGGATTTACAAAGTCAGAACGACTGTTATTTAAAGAGACTATAAGAAACACTTCCTTTTCAGAAAATACAAATCAGTAAAATACATTTTTATTGTAAATAAGGGAAGACATATAGTTTAAAACTGAAAACAGAATTTCCACATACAACAAAGCACAGAGGAAAGTGAGGCCTTTTATGTTTTGATTTCTGGACCTAAGTTCCTCTTTTAACTACAATCATTAATTCATTTAATCCTCAAAATGACTCTGTGAAATAGGAGCCAGTATTACCATATTTTATTTATTTTTTATTTTTTAAGATTATTTTTTTTCATGAGAGACACGCAGAGAGAGACAGACAGACAGACAGACAGACAGAGGTAGAGATACAGGCAGAGGGAGAAGCAGGCTCCATGCAGGGAACCCGATGTGGGACTCAATCCCAGGTCTCCAGGATCACGCCATAGGCCGAAGGCAGTGTTAAACCATTGAGCCACCCGGGTTGCCCCATATTTTATAAGTAAGGCAGCTGAGGCTCACTGGAGAGCTTGCCTGAGTTAACACATGCAGGAAACTAGTACACTGGACACCAGGATTCAAACAAGTGCTGCAGCTGCCACACTATACTGCCGTTCAAGGGTTTTTATCTACATGTAGGTGGCTCTAGAAGCATTTTGGGAAAACAGTACACTCTGCCCAATTGCTGCAATGTTTTTCTAAAAAGTGATTAAAAAGGTTCCTGTTAAGTCCTTTCAAGACCAAGGGGCTCAGAGGTAAAATACATGATGATTACTTTTGTTGGCTTTTACCTATGATTTTTTTTTTCAAGCATCATGCCCCATGCATTGCTGAAGTGACTCAATAGGGTTTAATTTCATTTTAATTAGCATTATGAGCCTGAACTATAATTAAATCATTGTGCTGGTAGTTTATAAGGGTCATGATATTATATATTCTTGAGTTCACTTAGTGTCTTCTATGCAACAAGTAAATATTAACAAACAAAATCCAGATAAATATTTTGTTGGGTGATTTTTTTCCCCACTCTTTGGCTGATTTGTTAAGTATTTTGCAAGTACAATTTGCTTTATTTACTATTCCCCAAATAATATCCTGGAGTCCATGTTATTCCAACTTTCAAAAATTCTGAAATTCACTTAAGATGTATCACTGCTACCAAACAGGTCCATGGAACCCTAAATCCTAATTTCTCCTCTATTACTTTAAATCTTCTCTATGGGGTGGGATAAAGCAAAGTGTGTTGGGGCTGGGGAGGAATGTACAGCAGCTTTACCTATTTCCTTCATAAACATAACAGAATCTGTTATGCCACTATCGCTAGCTAGCTTCAGAATTCTGTAACTATATACCTATTTGGAATTCTGCAGTCAGAAATTACTGGCTTAGTACTAATCACCAAGAAGATGAAATTCTTCCAAATGCATTAAAAAAAGGGGTGAAGCACCTGGGTGGCTCAGTCGGTGAAGTGTCTGTCTGCATTTGGCTCAGGTCACGATCTCCGAGTCCTGAGATCGAGCCCCACATCAGGCTTCCTGCTCAGTGGGTAGCCTGCTTCTCCCTCTTCCTTTGCCTCTGCCTCACTTCCCCTGCTTGTGCTCTTTCTGTGTCAAATAAATAAGGAAAATCTTTAAAAGGGGAGAGGGGTAGCATGACCAGTTATTCTTATATTAAAATCAGACTCTATTACTCCTATAATAAAGCAAACCAGAAGGCTTCTCATGGTTATTTCTAGATACTGGATTCTATGACCTATAAATTTGAGTTCACTAATGAAACTGCACAATGTTACACTAGAAAGGGACCTTAGAAATCAGAGTCCAAACCCATCAATTTACAGATCTATAAAATTAAGTCCACAAGAGGTTAAGTTTAAAACTAAATGGGGACACCTTGATGGCTCAGTGGTTGAGTGTCTGCCTGCAGTTCAGGGCGTGATCCTGGAGACCCAGGATCGAGTCCCACGTCGGGCTCCCTGTGTGGAGCCTGCTTCTCCTTCTGCGTGTGTCTCTGCCCCTCTCTCTCTCTCTCTCTCTCTCTCTCTCTCTGTCTCTCATGAATAAATAAATAAAATCTTAAAAAAAAAAAAACCTAAATGTTCTTACTTAGTTGGTATAAAGTTTGGCTCCCTGTTGAGCAAGTAATTGTTGCTTTATTGGAATATTTTGGTAGTAAATTATAAACATGAGATTGCTTTGAAGTATTATTAGTAAGACAAATAGGTAAACTGCTGTTTTTAAAATTCAAAATTGCCGCGTTTATGTACAATAAGATAAGAGAATGAACTCTTGATTTCTTCTCCTCCACTTTCAGTCTCTGAAATGAACTGGATCAATATAGGAAATGCTTCTAAAGAGCTATTTTATTCTATTATCCTAATGAGAGAAGTCACTCAAGAATGCAGAAGGCAAGAAATGATGCCCTATTTTGAGGGCAATTTACAATCCTCCAGGCTCCTTACTATTTTAAAGAATAAAATATCTCAAGGAAAAAAACTGCATACCAACAAGAAGCCTTGTGGCCGCAGAATATAGGAGAGCAAAATCCTGCACTGAGATTTTAACTGAAAATCAATAAAGATAAAAATCAGGAAAGTTGAATGAAGGATTCTGTGGTAATTGGAACTTTTGCCCAAACACACATTAAGTCAGAGTGCTCTGGGACACAGAGAATTTCTGTAAGGCATTACTTAGAGCAGATAGTAAGCAATCAGAAAAGTGGAAATCAGGGTCCATTACTCATGGCAGGATAACCTGCATTATCCTCTTCAGATGCAGCACCGGTGAGAGTTGATGAAGAAAAATGAAGGCTGGGGAAGAAAGGGAATGGTGTGTCTTTTACATGTAATATTCAGCAAACTCAGTAAGTTTCAACCCTGGATGAGTTTTTCACCATTTCCTTCCTTCCTTCAATTTCATTTAGAAAAATCTTGCTTAGCCTGTCCAAGTATGACTTCTGCAACAAGCCTAATGTTGCCACAAAGCGCCACCCTCAACATTCCTTATAGCAAGCACTGGATTAAATACCCTCTAGTTACGAGGATCAAGGTAGCTTTCTGCTGATTCCGAGAACAAGAACCTGTCAAGCTGACAAATCAGTGTCTTTCCTCTGTCAGATATTGTCTCCTGTGAGAAGGGTTTCCTATTTCTTAAAACTTGCTTCTCCGTGCTGGCAGCCTCCTTGTCAGTCTATAAAAGGTCCTGGCTCTGAAAGCTTATAAATTCTTATTTTCCATTCCCCAGTTTCTCTATAGATTATACCGCTGACCTCTTCTATTTATCTGGCAGTAAGTTATCTGAAAGCCATTTGTAGTGACCCCACCACAAAATTAGAACTGCATTTTTCACAAGAGCCAACTTCTAAAATAGCTAATTCAGTTGCCTGTGTTTTAAAACAACTCATAAAAAAAAAAAAAAAAAAAAGGTTGTCATTACTAGAGAGCTACTTTTTTTCCCTTTGTCCAGACACAGAAAAAAAGATGAAAGGCAGGAAGTGGCCTAACTATCAACAAGCAGTTCTCCTTTGAAGACAGATAACAAAATTCTGCAGTTAAAAGTATATTTGTAATTGCAAAGTTACTCTTCTTGAACAAATTCAAAATACAATATCTGTCTTTGATCTTAGAAAACCATTTTTCTCACTGTTCACAGCAGACATCAATAGTTCAGTTAGGCACCCCACTCCCAACTATGGGAAAAAAATGTTCCCTAAATTTTAATTGTGAATTAGTAGCCTAGAAAGTAGATGCCTATGCTCTGCCCTGCTGCTGCCTGGGCTATTTCTGCCTGCTGTGATGATATAGGAACTTCTCAGAGCAACAGCATCCACCTGACCACCTAGCAGAGCCTCTCAATTCAACCCGTGTGATGTCAGACAGTCCTGGAGAGTCATTCAGCATCTCCTGCAACAGGAACCATTCAATTATCTCAGTAAAAGTACACTACAACTGTAAGAAAAAATTTTTGAGGACCTTAAACGTAAACAGGGCTTAAGTTTCATATTTTTAAAATAGTAAATAGTTATCTATTCTTGGACTTTCGCATTTTCTATTCCAACAA
Source organism: Canis lupus dingo (assembly GCF_003254725.2). NCBI lineage: Eukaryota > Metazoa > Chordata > Mammalia > Carnivora > Canidae > Canis > Canis lupus. The sequence continues at coordinate 13,163,766 of NC_064275.1, read as the reverse complement.
AAATCTAACAATTACATGTAGCTTCAATAATGAAACAAGCCTATTTTAAAACCATAAAAATATCCCTAGTGTCTCTCCAAGCTCCATTTCAAACAATTAGGGAAGGTAAACATCACAGCATTATATCATTTATTGAAAATTATTTCTCTTAACTACAACAGCTATTGCTTGTGGGTCTTTCAATACAAAAACAAAACAAAAACCAAGAAACACTAACATGGTAAAATAATGGGGGAAGCTCTTGTCTTCAAGAACTGTCCTTAAAACTCAGGAAGGAAAGACAAACAGCAGTGTCTAATTGAATCCTAAGGAAGACTTGTGATCCAAGGTGAAAAGCCCCCTCTTACAACATTAGAATTTTCCTGAGTAATAAGGAAAAAGTTCCATGTATAAGAGCTATCTATGCTTTTAAACCTAACACCTGTATGTGTGTGCACACATATGCACATAAACAGTTCAGAGCTGACAAGTGTGGTAGGTATTAGAGAACTGGATCTGCACTTGGGCAGCAGAGTATTCTATGCTCTCATAAAATATGGTTTTGTCTGAACACGTCCCCAAAAGCCAAATCTAACTTTTGAGACTCATTCATAAAGCCAACACTTAGTACATTCTTGAGTGATAGCCTGATAGCTTAGTTTCAAAAAGGAGCATTACCCCCTAAGCATGTGAACATGCAGGAAGCTCACAGCATCTGCAGTAAAGTCCTAGGAAACAGAATGGAAGAATGATAACCAAAACTGTCACTCTGTCAGCATCAGGCAAACACTGGCATAAATAAATCCTTATAAATGCTCTGAAGATTTTCCTCTCTAGCAAAATAGCTATTTTCTTTTCCCTGAAAAAGAAAACTTTGCCTCCCAACCTTATCAAATGGCAGTGATTTTACAGATATATAGGGAACACATAAAGAAGTATCCATTTGTAACATGTATAACTCCCTAAGATATCAATCCTCAAAGCTCACCATCTTTATGAAATACAAATAAAACACCAAAATGGGAGAGAAATTCTAACAAGAAAGGACGTAGGGAATTAGACACTAAAATCAGAGAGTGAAAAAAACATTTTCCTTAATGCATTTACAGTAACATTTATACTCCATAATTCTTATATAGAAGAAAACAAACTGTATCCATGTCTAGAAAAAATATTGGAAGAATAATCACTACAATGTTCATAATGGCAATGGAGCTGTATATGCACCGAGGGTGATTTCTATTTTTGCCTTCAAGCTTTTCAGTGTTTTTGACATGCATAATTTTATAAGCAAAAAAGAAAGCCAATAAGTTATTTTAAAATCAAATATGTTAAGTGTAATTTAATAGAGAACAAAGTGGCAGGCTTCTGAGATACCCAATCAATATGCTGCAGTGGAAAGTCATTTTCTCTTTCTCATCCTGTCTCTGACCATGTGACATCTTTTCACACTTGCTCAAAATTAACTGCTTCACTACATAATGACTGCAACTACAGCAAATGGGCCTTTTTTGTCTATAATTCAATTACTGTGGAAAGTTTTATAGATTTGAGTATTAAGAAGTGAAGCATACACTTGACTACATACATAGAAATAAAGCAGACTCTCAACATATCATATCCTAATTAAAAGTGATTTTACAAATTTAATTCTCGGTTTATAGTAGTTATTCTAGCTTATTAGCCAATGTTCTGGGTCTCGTGGGACAGTAGAAACTTTGTTCTGTCTCATTTCCAGGTAATTCAGGTAATTTATGTGATTCTCATATTGTGATCAAAGGCCAAAAGTTGATTTGCTGGACCGCATGCATTCCTTGGGCCCACAGTACTTTATTCATACAGCTACTATGACATTATCACCTTGGATTGAAATGTTTATGTTTGCAGGGTTGTCTTCCACACTTGAAATAAACTTACTACATAGAAAGCATTCAGTAAGTGATAAATGCATGAGTGACCTGCCCTAGAAATAATTAAACTTGGAGACAAATGTTTGAGAAATCACAGTGAATCATCTGTAATCTCTCAATAATGCAAAAACAGTGAAGGAAAACCACTAAATGTTCCTTCCTTCAGAAAAGCTGCTAACACCTTAAGTCTTCTTTCCTTCTTTCAACCCCACTACGCCACCCCACCCCTGGTTCCTAACAACTTCATGAATGTATTCAACATCTGCCTTTAAGTTTTTTCTATAGTACATTTATAAAACCTGATTTTCCCTCCCTAACTACAAATTATCCTTTGGATTTCATTACACTGCACTGTTATAAAGAATGTCAAATGCGTGTCATTGTATTTTGTTTTTGACTGCATTATCAGTAGCTGCTGAGAACACGTTTTAGGTGTATATACAGGTGTAGCCTCTTCTATGAGGCTTTTATAGCCAGCAGGCATTAGACTCTGGAAATTTATATCTATAGCCCCCCTGTTGCTAGTTTTACTCTGAGACTGGGAAATAAAATTTACCCTCAGTTAAGCAACTGAGTAAAACTATCCACAAGATGATTTGCCTTTTATAAAATAGTAAGTGTAGATGGCTCCAGAATTTCAACAGATTGCAATACCATCTACCTTATTCTTTATGTATGTAGCAGATGCATCCTCAGAGTCCAAAGAACAGAAACTTTTCCCGTTATTTATCTGGTTCTGTTTAACTTGCAGGAATATCCTATACTCTAAATCAGCATTTCTTACTCTTACTCAGCATTCATAGAGGAAGTTTTTGAGACTCTGGGTGGGTCAATTCTTTACTGGGCAAGGCTGTTTCACTTGCTGCTGAGTCAACAACATACATCTCAAGCTCCTACCACTTCCTGTCACCCTCACCCACAATCCCAGGAGGTAGCATCCTCTAAGCGGAGATAAATCATGTCTCACAAATGTCCATACACTCCCTGGGAGGTGGTATGACTCCCTAGTTGAGAATCAGTACTCTAAATAAACCTAATATATTAAAAAATCATACTTTAAAAATAATTTAAACTCCCTGAAAAACAAGCTTCATAGGACATTTTCCTCTATGACTACATTAATCAACACCACCATCACCCCACTCCACCCCTCCCATTCCGAGGAATATGGAAGGCTTGTCTACACTATATTCTTAAATTATCTTCAATCAACTTGAGTAGTTCTATGTGACCTCTGATAACGTATAGTCCTAAAGTCATAAATCTTCTATGCCTATTAATATTTCTATGTCTATTTGTCTTGATTACCTATGAGCTATCTAAATTGGTTTACCTCGTGAAAAGAAGTTGCTAAAACATTATTTATTTGCAATACCATCATGCTTCCACTATTCAGTCACTTTAAAAATTATTACAGTAAGGGAGGACCACCACAGCAAAATGCACACATAAAGATGCAGACTCCAAAACAAAGTATGAAATGGTTTTGCAACTATTCAGCCAAGCAATGCAGAGAGCTGATGGGCATTTATAAAACATGAAGTGCAAATCTAAAACTTCCAGAAAAGCAACAAAGATCTAATTTGTTCAATTAATCAAAGATTATCTGGAATTATAAATCTGTACTTTTTAAATAATAGAACTAAATAATCACTTAGTGAGAAAGCTGAAATCTGAGTGTCCCTTATCTACATGTGCGGCAAGTTTTGCAGAACCCATCAACACCTGAAGGGGTCTTTAAAAACCTGGAATAGTAATTCAGTAGAATCACAAATGTCTCCTATAAATATTACATAAATCATGGGTGTAGTGGTTCCTTAATGAAAACGCAGCCTCCTTCTATCAGGTGCAACATGGCCTAAAGCTTTCATCATTTCGCTGTCACCAGAGTCAAGCCAATCAACATTCTCATTTTAACTGAAATCATTTCACCCTTGCTTTTTGCCTGTCTACTGCCACTTGTACTCCTTGTCCTCTTTTTAGAAAGCCTGGTTTTCTGAAAAATTTGCCTTGGGAAGAGATACTCCTTGAGATGGTAAATTAAGTCTGTTCAGAGGTAGATCTAGTTAAAACAGGAAAGCTGGATGTGTTTATTATGCCACTCTTCAACTCTGCTCTGTAAACAACTTTTCTAGACCTTCCTACAAACAGCCCCTGTGGCCAATGAGCAAAGTTTGGCTTCAGCCATCATCCCCAAATAAAACTTTCTTGTGCCTTCTGGCCATAGTAATACTTACGGGCTCAGCAGGAAGCATCTAAAATCCTGAATTATGTTATGGTACACACTTGCTCATTTTAACCTTCCTAGACCCGCCCCCCCCGCCCCCCCCCCCGGGATTCAGGCCTGACCTTTTTACTAGAGCTGTTCATTGCTACCAGACTTTCTCCTTTAAAATGCCAGTTCCAACTCCTCCCAGACAGTCATAGACTGGGCTATTCCCATGAGACAAGGGGATCAAGTATCAGAATAAATTTACACACTCATTTTTTAGAAAAATGGTTTTGGGAAAGTGATTTTTAACAGACAGCTCTTCTCTGAGGAATTTTAAGCCTATGATATCAAGATGGGAGAGAAGGGCTCTTACAGATTCCCCTCAGAACAAGTTCAGAGAACACAGAAAGCCTGGACTGTGTTAATATCTCTTTGGGTTTTTTTGTTCATTAATTTGATTTGTTTAGTTTTTCCATTTCATAAATACACAATCCAAAAGCTAGTAATCAAGCATTATCAGAGAAGTATGTTGCTTCTGGGATATTTTCAATGCTGCTGGCCACATATTAGGTGCTTCTTAAAGAGGCTACATTTTATTTATCTGTCTATGCCCAGTGCCATTATTGTGCCTGGCACATATTAGTACTTAATAAATGTTCATTAAATAAATGCATCTGCAGCTAAGGAGACATGTAGCTTTCATTTTCAGAGAAGCCTGTTAAGAATCAAATCCCAGAAAACTCCTTGAGCCCAAATTTCAAGTGATATTAATATTACCATGGTCTGTAAGTTCCATACAAATTAAAAAATATGTATCCCATGTCATCCTTACAAAGTAAGACATATGTTGTGTAGCAAGGCTGTGTTCTATATCATAAACTTTAGAACTTGCAGTAGTGCATGCAGTAAGAAATTCTAGTAACACTGATTTAAAAAAAAAAAAAGTCCTCTTGCTTTTAACCTTAAAAAAATTCCAACTTTGAAAGAAATCCCAGACCATCCCGCTTAACTCTTTGTTTATATCTAGTGTTTCATGAGGTTTGGTATAAATGTTAACGGTGTGGGCTCTCTTGTTTTTCCCTGGATTCATAAACCTGAATCAACAGATTAACTGTGTGCCTGCCTTGGGGCAAGTAACCTAGCCTTTCTGTGCCTTGGCATCTTCATCTATTAAAAAGGGAATAATAAAAAAAATAAATAAATAAAATAAAAAATAAAAAGGGAATAATAACAGTATCTACCACCCTGTGAGGATTATATATATGTAAACTGCTTAGAGTACTGCCTTGCATACAGTAAGTGTATACGTATCCTGAGAGTTTGCTATTACCATCACAACAATTAATCACAGGATATAAACATTCAAATAAACTTGAAATATAAACTATAATATAATAACTATTAATCATTAACCTAATACAGCCAAAAAGTAACAAATCCATTCAATATTATTGAGAACTTAAACAATGCTTTGCTAGGTTGATCTATGCCACTTTAACCAGTGCTCTCGTTAGTAAATATTACAAGTAAAGGAATATCTCTGCATTTCAAAATTCTATGGGTAGAGAAAATAGGGAAAAGCCTAAATATAAACAGTAGGAGAATGGTTTAAAAAAGACACAGTTCTGAGTGACTAAGAATCCTGTGTAAATACTTTTATCCACATTAACAGATGTTTGAGATAAAAAAGTGAAAATAAAGGACATGTTACATGGGACATAAAAAGATTATAAAAAAGATTATAATTTCTTTTTTATAATACGTTATAAATGTGTGCTAATATACATATAGCCATAACAAAGAACTTGGAAGAATGAATGCTAAATTATTCACAACATTAATTCTATATGGCAAGATTACGGGTTTTTCTTCTTTTTGGTAACTTCATATTATAACTTTAAAGTATAAATCATTCAAAAACCAAAAAATAAGAAAACATTGGGATATACTGAGGCATCTGTGAACAATCAGCTTTTTCTTTTTTAAAAGATTTTATTTATTTATGAGAGACACACAGAGAGGGGCAGAGACACAGGCAGAGGGAGAAGCAGGCTCCACGCGAGGAGCCCAATGTGGGACTTGATCCTGGGACGATCACACCCTGGGCCGAAGGCAGATGCTTAACCGCTGAGCCCTCCAGGCATCCCTAGAATCTTAAACTTTAAAGGAACTTTGGGACTACACCAAATAAGTAATCTATATCTATATCAATGTCCTATACACCCAGCAGAAAACATATATTATTTTCTAATTGATGGCTACAGAGGACCAATTTTTTATTTGCCATATTAATTTTAAAATGATGAGGAAAGCCAGCTTCCCAGTGTTACTGATACAGGTTCCCAAGGTTATGTTGGGACATGTCAGGGATGTTGCAGAAATATTCTTTACAGTAAGTGAGAGATGGACAAAATGACTGATTAAAAACTTTTCACTTGACTTTTTCGCTTGACGTTTTTAAAGTTTATATGAGTCCAGATAGTCACCAACAACCAAACTTCAGAGAAACATGCACTGTTTCAATTAAACTCTCTAGTCAAGAATGCCATAGAGCTGATTCTAAATATAATTTAAAAGTGCCATCTAGTGGATGTTTTTATAATGTTTCTCTGCTTACACTTCAATGTTACATAGTTGCTAGAAAAGCTCCTCTAGGTGGATAAAAGGCACAAATTTCCAGTTATAAAATAAGTCCTGGAATTTGATGTACAGCATCGTGGCTATACTTAATACTAATGTACTGTATATTTGTAAATCACTAAGAGAGCTTTCATCTCACACACAAATTTCTAATTGTGGTGATGGATGTTAACTACATTAAGTATATGGACCATTTCCCAATATTTACAAATATCCAATACTGAAACTAATGTCATTAGTCCATTATATATCAATAAAATTAGATAAACGGATAGTTATAGTTCCTGTGTAAGGAAATAACTATCCTTTGAAGCTTTTCTTTACCAATTTCTGATCTGAACCGGTGGGCATCAGATCATTTTTAAAAGATCACACCTGTTTGGTGTTGGGAAAACTAGACAGCTACATGCAAAAGAATGAAACTAGGTCACTTTTTTATACATAAAAATACACTCAAAATGGATTAAAGACCTAAACTTAAGACCCAAAACCACAAAACTCTGGAAAGAAAATATAGGCAGTAAACTCTTGGACACCAGTCTTAGCAATATTTGGCTATCCCTACAGGAAGGAAACCAGAAGAAATGTAAAGAATTGGGACTACATCAAACTAAGAAATATCTGCAAATAATGTATCTGATAAGTGGTTAATAGCCAAAATATATAACAAACTCAATGCAACTGAACATGGAGGGGAAAAAAATCAATCCATTTTAAAAATGGGCAGAGGGGTCCCTGGGTGGCTCAGCGGTTCAGCACTGCCTTCAGCCCGGGGCGTGATCCTGGACACCCGGGATCGAATCCCACATCGGGCTCCTTGCATGGAGCCTGCGTCTCTGCCTCTCTCTCTCTCTCTCATGAATAAATAAATAAAATCTTAAATAAATAAATAAATAAATAAATAAATAAATAAATAAATAAGACATACAGATGGCCAATAGACAAATGAAGAGATGCTTGATGTCACTAATGATCAGGGAAATGCATATCAAAACCACAATGAGGTATTACCTCATACCAGTCAGAATGGCTAGTATCAAAGAGACAAGAAATAACAAACAAGTGCCAGTGAGGATGTGGAGAAAAGGGAACCCTCACTCAATGTAAATTGGTGCAGCCACTGTGGCAAACACTATGGAGGTTCCTCAAAAAATTAAAAATAGAAATACCATACAATCCAGTAATTCCACTTCTGGATATTTGCTTAAAGAAGACAAAAACACTAATTTGTCTAGATTTAAAAAAAAAAAAAAAAGGAAATCAACCATTTATGACAATTTGGATGAACCTACAAAGTTTTATGCTAAATAAGTCAGAGAAAGACAAATACTATAGGACTTAACCTATATGTGGAATCTAAAAAAAAAAAAAAAAAAAACAAACCAAACAGAAACAGACTCATAAATATAAAGAACAAACTGATGGCTGTCAGAGGGGAGGTGAGCAAAATAGGTGAAGGGGATTATGAGGTACAAACTTCCAGTTATAAAATAAGTTAGTTTATGGGGGTAAAAAAGTACATAGGGAATACAGTCAATAATATTATAATAATTTTGGGTGTTTTAAGATTTTATTTATTTATTCATGAGAGACACAGAGAGAGACAAAGGCAGAGACATACATAGGCAGAGGGAGAAGCAGGCTCCTCGCAGTGAGCCTGATGTGGGACTCGATCCTGGGACTCCAGGACCACACCCTGAGCTGAAGGCAGATGCTCCACTGCTGAGCCACCCAGGTATCCCATATTATAATAACTTTGTATAGTGACAGATGGTAAATATAGTGAGCATTTCATACTGTATATAAAATGCTGAATTGCTTGGTTATACAACTAATATCTTCTGCCAACTAAACTTTGCTTAAAATTCTTTTTACAATTTTTAAAATACTTTTAAAGATTTTATTTATTTCTTTATTTGAGAGAGAGAGGGGAAGAGTATGAGCAGGGAGGAGGAGAAGGAGAGGGAAAAAGACAAGCAGACTCCCCACTCAGTGGAGAGCCAGACGTGGGGCTCAATCTAGGACCTTGAGATCATGAACTGAGCTGAAGCTGGATGCTTACCTGACTGAGCCACCCAGGTGTCCCCATTTGAAATTTTCAAAAAAAAAAAAAAAATACACCTCTGACTGATAACACTGATTTTAAATCTCAAATTGTACCTCTGCCAATACCACAGAGAATAAAGAAGAGTCCAATTACCTCATAAGCGCCCGAGGATCTACAAGGACAGTCTACGCAAGTTAGAAAGAAAATCCAATTTAACAAATGTGCTTTTATCAGCCACTTCATTTGATAATGAAAGGTAAGCATCATTATATTAGGACAGTAATTACTACTACCACTGCTCTATGCTATATGAAAACAAATTTACTGGCCTAAATAAGCTACATCTGATATTTGGAAATCAGTAGGTTTCCAGTAAAACCTTTAAAGTAGTACCATGTCCCTGCATGTACAAGCTGCAAAGGGCCCTCTTTTACCATTAGCGGTGGCAGTAACACAAGTTAGGACCAATTAAAATTAAATTAATGAGAAGAATTAATGTGGAATAAATACATAATCAAAGCAAAGTAAAAGGCTGTGTTATCCAATCTTTCAGTCTGTGATAATTCAGATAAAAGTGTAAGTCTAGACTTACTCAGATGAAATCTACATCAACCTAAATTCTCCTGGATATAGACTCAGTACTTAGCCTTCAGAAGCAGGGTCTATTAAGAACTTTTAAAAGCTTCTAATTATATAGATTTTTCAGATTCCCACATGGTAAAAAGAAATAATTTATTTCTAGAGCATGTTACCCACTGATGAAAAGTTTTGACTTTGAAAGGAGTTGTCTGCAACCTGTTATAACTGACTTTCTTAGGAAACTATGCATGTTTTACTGCTGTTCCTGGGTGTCATATTTAATTTATAGGATAGTATCTGTTCAAGGAGCTCCTCTCCTAAAATGAAATGCTTCATTTTGTAGAATTGATAGGGCCTGGAAATCAGACTTTGTAAGGTCGCTGCATCCTCCAATTTATAGGTGATGAAGACAAGACCCATAAGGATCAAAGGTTAACTCAAGTTCACCAAATGAATTAGTGACAGAGTTTCCTGACCACAAAATCAGAACCCTTTCCACTATGCTACATTGCTTTTTTTTTTCTTCTCTAAGCAGAAATGGAACATTTCCATTAAATTCTTCTCAGATACTACAGTTGTATTTTCAATTTAAAAGGCCTATGTGGGGATTTGCTGCCCATATACACATGAAAGACAAATAAAGGTGTTAAAATTTTGAGTTTTTTAAGATCAAAGAAAATCTGGTGGCATGGGGGCAAACAGCTTCTCCGGAGGAATTTGTATTAGTGATTTTGATAAGGGGACCAAGAGAACAGGAACAGACCCAGCAGTTACTAAAGTGAAAAAGGTTATTGTTTATGGAGAGAACAGAAGTCGTCATTTCTGCTTCCCAGCTATATTGTCCTTGAGCTTGCATTAGCTGCAGAGACACCATTTCCTTAACAGGTGTTCAAAAAGTGGCAACCAATAAGCATTAAGTCCACAGGTCAAACTTCAGTATCTGAGAAGAAAAGCTCTGATTTCCCTCAAAACTGCCATCTTTAACCTCTCATCATCTCATGGAATAAGTACATACACACCACACATTCAGCTCTGAATCAGTCCCAATTTCTAGGGTCTGAAAGTTTTATCTGCATCTTCCTGTCAGATTTGGGGCAACGACACTTCTACTTGATTTTTATGCTAAGGCTAAAAATGTCCTTTTTGTTATTGTTTTGCTATTTATTCCTTCCTACTCATAGGAACATATTTCTGATATGGTAAAAACACTCATAAGAGAAAGAGAAACTTGGATTCAAATACTGATTCTAAGCAAGAGCATGCCTTGGCTAAATCACCTAACCTCTGAATCTCTGGTTCCCTCCATCTGGCCCTGGAAAGGCCCTTCCAGCTCTAAATTATTCTAAAGCTATATTTCTTGAAACACTCTACAAGAGATTTCAACACAGCAAAACTTATCAGGCCTGTTCCTAACACTACTTCTCCAGCAAAGGCTTTAATAGAAGTCTGTGGGGCGTAGTGATAGGGCCAAATCTAAAAGGAGTTCTTTGTAGGTTATGAGTGAATTGCTTTTGAGAAAGTCTCTGTAGACATCTTACTTTGGCTCCTCCTCTATACAAACTGCTGTGGGAGCCTAAGAAAAGCAGCTTTCAAACATGCAAGTGTACAGATTTGGGATTGCTGCCGCCAGGCTGCAACTACTGCCAGCGGACGAGAGTGAGTCAAAGCAATTCTACGCATTGCACGCCTCAATGTCTTCCCTTTACTTGGCAGCTATACACTGGGATCAGTCATCCAGCTAAATGTCAAGAGTCCCAAAGTCATTACTTAGTGCAAAGGTTTCTAGTCTGAAACTTCCAAAATAATTTAACTTTAAAATTGTTACAAAGGAGATCTTTTTGTCTTATTATCATAAGCTTAGAATAATTTGTAAAAAATTAAAAAGGGTAGTGAAATAATGACTTAGGAATTACACAATATAGGTGTTTGAAAGAACACTCAGATACACCTTCTGGGATCAAAGGCATTACTGGTAATTATTAAAAGAATCAAGTAGAATCAACAGGCACAGTTTTTAATATTACTTACACAGTCTGAGAATTTTCAAAGGTATTTACATAAGAATGCCTTATTTTCAGGTTCCTCTAATACTCATTTCTAATTTTTAAGGCATTATAAGTGATTTACTTACAGGCTCTTTTTCCCTGAAAAATGTATCATGACAAGTATTATTAGTGATTTTAGTCAAATTATATCATATGTAAGTTTGAATGCATTTTTTTTCCAAAAGAAAGAATGACTAACTTGTTATACATTTTGTGGCCATACCACTCTATAAAAAGCAGTTCATTTCTGTCCTCCAACATAAATGAATACTTGAGGACTTATTGAAGACAACTACACTTTTACACAAATGTTCTGAGTCTTTCAGATGAGAAAAACTACCAATAAGGAAAAGGTACATGTTTAGAGGATATGTATCTAACAAATAGGTTCCTTGATTTTTAAATAGCTCTGCTTGTAATATGTTATGCTAATTTCTCAAAGTTAATAGTAGACAAGTAGACAAACATCACCCTGAATGAGAGATATTTCTAAGAAAAACAAATGGGTTTACTAATAATCTATTCTTCTTATCAAGAGCAATCTGTAAAAAGGAAAATATAAAGCAGACACATTTTGACCTTTTGTTATTTTCATTCTCCAAAAGCCTGATAAATTTTTCACTTTTGGCTATACTTTGAATTTTGTGAGGAAACTAAACAACTCAGTTAAAGAGGAAATGAATAATATGATTCCTGTGGTTTGGAGAGGCAGGAGGTTGAAGGATATAGGTAGGTATGGAAGCAAAAATGTGGGTTTTTAAAACTTTATATAGAATAAAACTTTATTAAAAATAGATTTTAGGGGTGCTTGAGTGGCTCAGTTGGTCAAATGTCTGACTTCAGCTCAGTTGTGATCTCGGGGCCCTGGGATTGAGCCCTGTGCCAGGCTTCCCACTCAGGCGGCAGGAGTAGGCTTGTCCCCTTGCTTGTGCTCTTTCTCAAATGAATAAAATCTTTAAAAAATAAATAAATAAAAATAAAAAAATAAAAAATACCCCAAAACCCCAGATTTCAAATGGCCATTTTATCAGAAATTGAGCTCTTACAGAACATGAAAACTGTCTTACCCTAAAAAAATTCTTTGCTCTAATGAAACAAATCTCATTGTCACAACATCCCACACAAGGTTTTGCTACTCTGCAACTCTCTGCACCATTTCTACAATAAGGAATGTTTTCTCTATCTTTTCTTCCTAATCAAAATTCTGCTAAAAATTTAATGAATGTGTCTCCTTCTCTTATTAAACTCATCTAACTTGATTTAGGAATACTCATACTTATTTTGAACTGCTACTTTGTTGTTCACTCAAAATCAAAGATTTATAGCGTTAGAACAAACTTTAAAGATTATCCAATTTAACTCACTGAAAGAGGAGGAAATTGAAGTCCAAATTAGGAAATCTGCTTAAGGTCGCAGAACTTGTTCAAGATAAAAGAGCTGAAACCAGTACAAAGTTATCCCTATGTTAATTTTTCATTTTCATTCATCACTGAGAAAGTCTAAAAGGTAACATTTCTAAAGGCAACTGAAGTTTATTCATTTAACATTTTTAAGACACAAAGCAAATCATTGACACTCTTCACAAAATACAAAAATTTCATTTAATTAAAATTCATGTCATTAAATTCATTTCATTAAAATGACCAACAGTCATTCAACATTCACAATAAATATACTGAGCACGCACTGCCTTGACAATAGCCTTGAAAGAAAAGAGTAAACAATATATAAGAACTAAGGAGGAATCCAGACATATGAGAGAATTTTTCACAAGACTGTAATATTCTCCTGGAAAGGTTTAATTTACTTGCCACACCATATTCCAACACACTATAGCACTTTTCAATAGCAAAAAGAATACACCATAGTCTGTATTCCTCCTCTGTTCCAGATGCCCTTTCATACCATCCCAACTTCAACCTCCAAAATACTTTACACCTTATTCTTAGGGGACACCAGCTTGAGAAATGGGTAGTAGGAGAGCATAACAGATTCAAAATCACTGCAAACTGTCCATGAAGTTTAAGTTTCTACACCTAGACTACAAAACATTTTCAACCTAGGTTCTTTCAATAAAATGCCACCTTCAACTATGCTTGAAAACTGCAGCCATATTATCTTAGATCCCCTTTAACTCAAAACACCACTTTTTATCCTATGTCTATAAAGTAGCTAGGACCTTTCTACCACTAGGTCAAATTCTCCTCATACTTACTTTTCAAATTGTGACTTAAGAGGACAATCTTTCTCAAATAACCCATCCTAAGAGTTACAGAAGAGTACAGAACAAAATTAATATACTTATTTTATACTTGGGGAGCTAAGCTGAAGAGATCCTTAAGGTCTCACAAAAGTGACTCCAAGACATTTGGTCTCATTCGCAATTCAACATTCCAGACAAGAGACATTTCATCTGAACATCATCAAACAGGAAGTAGCATTTCCAACTTTCTAAGTTTTAATACGGAGTTTTATCAATGGTCATAATTTGGTGTTCAGGACTTTCCCCAACCATATTAATCTTTTGTACCTATCAAGGATAAATAGTCACAAGCAGAAACTTTGAAGATACATGATTTTCAAGAAAAGGATCTCAGAAAACAGAATCATAAAGTTAACCTGGATTTGTAAGTGCAACAGAATTTATTCTTTAATACATTCTTCCGTTATGAATATTTAGTTAATGCCAGAGACTTATCAACACCCTTTTTCTCCCTAAATATTTACAGCAACAGTATCTTAACGAAACAGTTTGCTGTCCTATATGGTTCTAATAAAAATGTGTGAATAGTTTTACACCACTGCATTCAATTTTACAGTTCCTAAAAGTCTTTTGGGGCATCATTCTCAATATGCTTCTGGTTTTGTCCAATTCATTCTCTGGATTGATTTTCTTTGAGGAACTAAAAGCATGCATTGCTTTTTGCCAAATACCACACACATAAAATTACAATTTTTTTCATCTTGTGAACAATATTGAGATGTATCTCTTGTCAGGTCAATCTTGAGATGAAGATTCAACGTTTTCCTCTGAGGATCAAAGAAATAAATTAAAAGAAATAGGAGGCATATTATCATTTAAGCTCTCTTATTAGCAGTCTCAGTAGTGTTTAGACTCAAATCTCTCCAAGTTTCAACATAAGATTACACTACTTGTAGATTTCAAAACTTCCAAGTTACAAACAGAAGTTCTTACTACAGCAGCCAAAATTGAATCTGAATGCTTATTTTTATTTCTTTACACTACCCAAATCAAATAACTTTTGTTGGGCAACTGCAGACACTCAGCTGAGTCAATGAACATATTTCAGACAGCTGCTTCTTATTTGTGAACTTAAAACTATTTTGGCTTTAAGAAATGCAGGTTATACAAAGAGAAATAAAAATGAGAATCAAAAAGAAAAAGGTCCCACAAGACAGGTCCTCACATTAGCACAGTGTGAGGATGAAACAGCAATCTGAAATATATATGGAAATCTCATTTAACCAGAACACAACTAACCACATTTTTTGAGAAACTGTTTCTAGGATAAAGTGACAAATTATAAAAACAAGCTAACATCAATTTAAAACAAAAACACATCTCTCAGGAGTCTTAGGCAGGAGGTAAAGAGGATGTTAGTGTTGATAGTGAGCAATTCAGTAGATGTTAGTACCTACGCTTCTTCAGATCTCCAACCCTTCCACATGGTGTGTGTGTAAAACTATATATATAGTTTACAGTTATATATATATATATAAAACTGTAAAATAGTTATTAATCATTAGACTGATGACACCAAGATCATCCTCTCATTAAGAAATAAAGTTGACCATACTATTAATAAGAAATTCAGTGTACTAACATTTCTGCAATGATCTACAAATATTAAACGTCTTCTAGCTAACTTTCAATAAACAAATTGACCAAAATTCTTCTTTTCTAAATATTCCAGTTTATCCTATTATTTTTATTCTAGGACACTGATTTCACTTCTTGTATACTAAAATTACTATTTGGTAGGAAACATAAAATATAATCTCATCCTATTTGTTCTTCATTGATATAAAATATATTAATGACCCAAATTTTGTCAACTGACAGCTTTCTCTAAATTGTCAGAAAATAGTATTTTCAAAAAAAAAAAAAAAAAAAAAAAAAAGAAAATAGTATTTTCTTTTATGCTGTGATGGAGACATAGTTGTCTAATCTACAATAACATCTGTATCAAACTCAAACTCAGGTGTACTGACAGACATAACAATTATGTATATAAGAATATGCATGAACAGAGTCCCAATTTGGATCCATTTAATAATTCCAAATAAAGGATAAAAATCAAATAAGGGATAAAATGTTCATCTGTTCTCCATTTCCATGCTTCATGAGTCAGAGCAAGCAGCATAGAGACTTGGACCTAGCAGTGATAGGCTTGGCAATGGATTTTCACCACCACTAGCTATTTAATTCAAGGGCCTCTGCTCATTCATCTAGAAAAGTAGGCTTGTATCTACTTCATAGGATGGTAAGAATAGACATAGATAATATGGGAAACCCCTTGATTGCCTCACATATCCTATGAATATTTAGTACGTTATTTTACACATACTTAGTAAATATTTTTTTTAAACCATAAATGTATTTTTATCCTTCTTCAAGCCCTTTGGTACCTCCCTCACCCCAAGAGATGATTACAGTAGCTTCTAAGTGATAATCTCTCCACTAATCTCTATCAGTAGACTTATCCAGAAGCATGTTTTGAGCCTTTCATTCCCTGAATCTGAACTCTTCAAGGACACTTCACAGTTTACTCTCAGAACATAATTCTTCAGGTTGGCATTAACATCTTTTTTGTGTCTTCCCTGCCTCTCCTTACCCTCTCTCTCCCCAACACAGACAGATACACACACACACACACACACACACACACACACACACACACACAATGTAGCTCCAAACTTCTTTGCCTTTCTCTGTATCCTAGAAGATGCATTCAAGGCCTAGCTCCCAGCACTTGGGTACTTCCTTGCCTCTCACTGCTTGCCCAGAGATCCCTTATTTAAAATGCTCCTCCTGTCTTCTTCTCCATGTAGGTCAAATATGATCATGGGCAGAATAACATCTCTTCTCCAAATTTCTTAATTTCCTACAGCATGAACCACAAACTTCCTTGTGACCCTCTTCTATTAGTGTCTCAAACGATTATATTAAATCCGTGACTCTTGGCCTCTTATTGTTTTAACCTCCACTCCAGACACTTCCACATCATCATCAATCATTACTGGCCTGTTAATTATAGACAGTAAGTCTTCAATATAAAATATCCTACTGAAAATCACAGATTCAAATCCTGTAACTTGTCCACGGTTCATCCCCACTGTAGCTGTAAAGTCTAACTGGAAACAAGGGGGTGAAGAAGGGTGGGTATCCCTATTGGTCTTTAAAGTGTCCGGCAGCCCGGATGGCTCGGTGGTTTAGCGCCGCCTTCAGTCCAGGGTGTGATCTTGGAGACCTGGGATCGAGTCCCAGGTCAGGCTCCCTGCAGGGAGCCTGCTTCTCCCTCTGCCTGTGTCTCTGCCTCTCTGTGTCTCTATGAATAAATAAAATCTTTTAAAAAATTAAAAAGTGTCTAGAAAAATGTAGAGGAATAAGTAGAACACAATCCTATCACAACTTCACCATCCTTAATAAGTACAAAGAGTAAAAGAGCCAGAACCTTTCAATGAAAACAGTCTTTGAGACCATTTAAATGCAAATAATTTCCAATAGATCAACAAAAATCTCTGAAATGCTTTTAGAAGTTTGAAGCAAAAAGAACCGTACTCAAAAACGTACTCAATGGGCAGCCCCGGTGGCGCAGCGGTTTGGCGCCGCCTGGAGCCTGGGGTGTGATCCTGGAGACCCGGGATCGAGTCCCACATCGGGCTCCCTGCATGAAGCCTGCTCCTCCCTCTGCCTGTGTCTCTGCCTCTCTCTCTCTCTCTGTGTCTATGAATAAATGAATAAAACCTTTAAAAAAAAAAAAAAAAGGTACTCAAATCGATCCCTGAGTAAGCTCCAGTAAGAGCAGAAGAATGGCTGTCTTGATGAGCTTTAATCCCGAGAGCACAGCTAACTGGATGACTCCATTCAGAGAAAATCAGACCCACTTCTCCTGCCTGGCCTTGAGATCTAGCTCTCTGACTACTCAAGAGCTCCAGAGCGCCACCTTCCCTAGGTCCAGAGTGGCTCTTAGCAAATGCAGGTTATTAATTGATGAAACACACAATACAGAGCAGCTGTTTACAGGGCAGCTTGAGACTCGCAGAAGTTAGACTGCCATCTAACCAGTGTAATGGTTAAGCAACAGCAAATAACTTTAAATGGATGAAAACAGCGGCCAACATTTTTCTAAGCTCAAAACAAACCTTAACCTAAGGGCAATGATGCCATGATTCAAATGAAACATGGGGCTTGGCTATCACGGGAAAAGGGAGTAAAGTGTTCACTGGCTAAGCAAAACAGAAACATACAGATTCTAAGTAAGATTCGGTGGGAGAAATATAGAGGAAAACCATATTTGTTACCTTTAACAACACTATGATGTCAGGTGAGCTTCCTTGAGGAGTCCTGATTTCTCGAGGCAAGAAGAAACAAAAAAAGTGCAGATCCTCTACTTTCTGCTCCACAGTTTTTATAAAAAAGACACAGTGATTTATTTTTCAGATTCAATAAAACCTAGTTAGCCCTCCAGAAATATGGATTTTGCAGCTAAGATAATGCATGGTAATATATTGGGAAATTAACTTCACGAAAACAAAAAATCACTTCTTCTTCCTCAAAATGAGACTCATCTGAACATGTCACTGTTCTTGTGAACCAGATATGAACTACCAGACAAAATGAATATTCTTATTCCAGCAACACCTACATTCGAATGAAGTTATTCAGAACTATTTTAAGAAGACACTTTTCAGTAATATAGATAAATCTATATTTTGTATAATTACATAATTACACAAAGCCCAACTTTGAATTTACTTTTATGTGTATTACTAACTTTGCTGTATAACAGATGTAACACAACATTAAAAATTAAACATTAGTTCAAAGTTTATTCTCACTTTAGCATTTAAAAATGCCTCTTACAAATAGAGAAAGGGATTATAAGGGAAAGGAGGGAAAATGAGTGAGAAAAATTAGAGAGGGTGACAAAACATGAGAGGTTCCTACTCTGGGAAACGAATAAAGAGTAGTGGAAGGTGAGGTGGGTGGGGGAATGGGATGACTGGGTGATGGGCACTGAGGGGGACACTGGTCAGGATGAGTACTGGGTGTTATACTATATGTTGGCAAATTGAACTCCAATAAATTTTTTTTTAAATGCCTCTTACAAGTTAAGCCCATTCAATGCAGAATCAGTAATAATTGCATTTGCATTTCCTAGCTTCTGAAGGAAAATTCTGTATCAAATGTTTATATATTTATAAATTTTCTACTATATTTAAGGATAATCCAACTTGTGTATTTTTAACATCTGTTATAATTTAATCATTAGAGAATATACAGTTTTCTTTAAAAAACCATTAAACTAAAACAAGAATACTAAATGAGTACTGTAGGTTTTCTGAGGCACTTTCAAGCCTGTCTAAATTAATAAAATACTAAGTGAATTAGTACTACAAAAGAGACTTTTATAACTACTAATTTAAAATATTAATGTGAATACTTTACAGGTCAAACCTCTTACATTAATCAAAGACACAATTTAAGACTGGTTCGAGTAAGTATTCTCCTGTCAGTAAAGTTCTCATGTCAGGTAATTTCTCCCATTTTTCCCTTATAAGCATAAAAGAGGTTTCCTTGCATTCCCGAGGAACAAAACATAATCTGTTCCTCTAGAGATAGGATGGTATTAACTGTTTCTTTTGAGAAGAAAACATCTGGCATAATGTGTTTTTGTAGAGTTTTGCCAAGCAAGCAGTTAGGAGGGGTGAATTATCACAGATAGTCTGGCTTCTTGTTCTTCGTGGCAGGACAGCCCAGTAAATCCTGAGTCTTTTATGTGTATGGAGGCTGGAGGTAGGTGGTTAACTGGGCTTTCAGCAATAAGTAAGTTAACATTAAAAAAAAAAAAAAAAAACCTACAAAGATTTTTTTTTTAATTCCAAATCTGATTTAGAATTAAGTTAATGTTACTAAAAATAAATCCTTCATTAAAGAAGTTTTCCTCCTTCTACTCTTTTTTTCGGTTACAAAATTATTCTCTTGCCTTATTCTCTTAACCTAAAATTTGCCAGACTTATGCAGGATTTTTCACAGAACAGATTTGTAACATTGAGATAAGATTACATTGTTTTGTATTCCTGAAATAAAAGCCACAAAGAGCCTACTTGATCTTGGTTCATGGTCAAATACACAGGTCTATGGCCAGGACCCTCAGGAGTGACACAGTGTTTACAATTTATAGAAAGCTAAGACAGAGCTTGTGTCCCTTGTTCCATGTAGTCTGCTCTCTGGTGCCTTTTGCCTTTGATCCACAGAGTTCAGAGGCAGTCTCAAAATGAAGTCTGGACCCGTAACATAGAATCAACGCAATAGCTATGGGAAGACTGAGTGAAAGTAGGAAGGGAATGAGTTCAGGCCCTCAACCTGCCATCTACCTGGAGCTCAGAAGTCCCTACCAGAGAAACCACAGGAGAAAGGAATGGACACCTTGCTGCTTCTAGCACTAGATAAACACAGACCCACTGAAGCACGGAAAGGCCAACAGTAAAAATCAACACTGATGCAAAGATGGTAACTGGACTATGAGAAAAGACATGGGGTTATATTATATAGCAAATAACAAAGGGTAAGACAAACTGCCCTGGACAGTTGTGGGGCTGGAGGAAGAGGAGGAGGTGAAGGAGGAGGAGGAGGAGGAGCAATGAGGCAGAACTCAAGGTTTTCTACTAAACAATGCCTAGGCAGCTGGGGGAATGAAATTGGGAAGCCAAAGGTTTTCAATACACTTTTACAGAGAACAAGAAATGTATTGTTTCTCTAGTACAAACCAACCCTAAATAACAAAGAGAGGAAGGGAAAGTTCAATGTATGCCCCACCTGCTGTGGTTATGGGAGACAGTGAGTGACAGGTTACTGTGACACAGTCATGGGCCTCAAGCCCGGTGAGGTAGATGCATTCAGGCCTGTAATGGTGCCTAGACATCCAGAGAGAAACTAATTTTCATTTCAACTGAAGACAGAATGCAAAATGCTAGAGTCAAAAGGAATCTTACAGATCCCTGGTCTACTACTCTCATTTTTCAAAAAATCAGAGTGAAGCTCAAGAAGAAATAACTAGTTATGGTTTAAAAAGCTACCCATGGGCAGAACTATGTGACCCTGGCCCACTGCATTTGGGGAAATTAGTATTTCTAAGCAACAAAAAGGCATTTCAGTGCTTTTAGACATTTACATCATTCCTTTCTTCATTCAATAAACATCTAATAAAAACTAAGTACCAGACACACTTGGCTAGATCTTGGTACACTCCTGGAAAACCTCAGAAAATTAATGTGATGGAGCACGGCAACAAGTCTGATGATAGGCACGATATTGAGATCAAGCAACTAAGACTATGGACCACCAAGTACAGAGTCTGAGGTTGGAAGAATATGATATGGAAACTGGAATGGAGCAGAGCAGTACAATCAGATACAAAAGAATCATTGGCTGAGAAAAACAGAAGTGGGCGAAGGTCAGAAAAGGGGAGAGAGTGGCAAATACAAGCAGAGTCATTTACCCAGGCTTTGGGGAGGTTAGCAATGCAGAACAAAACACAGGTTAAGCCACTGCAGCTTGCAAACAGTCCTCTGTGGGTCACTCTTCTTCTGTCTCAACTCGAATTAAGAAAAAAAGAAATCAGTAAAAGATGTGTACATTTCTCTGCCCAAACTGTCTTTAGAAGTCAGGAACAGCTAACAATTTTCATTTAACATAAGAGAACATCACATTATTATGATGTGGTTTTCTTGGGAGAAAAAACTTAGCTAGCAAACACACTCAGCTATTTCAGGATGTCTGACTTCAGTGGGTTTGAGAAAAGGTACAAGTGACAATTGGAAAACTGTGACAAAGAAAAGCAGCTGCTGCAAAGGATAAAACTAATTTTAAAAAACAGCTCATCAGGGTTTATTGTTAAGATGGTGTTATTTGGCAACTTAACAAAATTCTTTCAACAAAAATCTAGGCATTTTAAAGAACTATTAGAACACTTAACATCCAGCTAGAGGGAGTATAAAACGTAACAAGTTCTATGGAAATTCATTTGCCATTTTCTTGTAGTAGAGTTCTGAGGTTGGGCATACCCTGTGACCCAGCAGCTATACTCCTGAACATACATACTAGAGAAATAATATGTACATCAAGGGGCATGAACAAAATTCCCAAGAATTTTACCTCACAGCTTTATCTCTAATAATATAAAATCTGGAAACAATCTAAAATGGCCACAAAAGAAAGTGGATAAATAAACTGCAGTATTTTTAGACAGTGAACTACAACTGTGACCATAAATGAAATAAGTATAAGCAAGGATGAGTCTCAAACATGATGCTGAGCAACAATAACAGATATTGCATAACAGAGCATTGTATTTTTATATAATATTCAAAAACACACACAAAAAAAACAATGTAAGGAAACATATATATGGGGAAAACTATAAAGAAAAACAAAGAAGTATTAAGCTCCACATTTAGCAATGGGCAGGAGGTGGGGCACGGCGGGGCGGAGGATGTTGAAGAAAGGTAAGGGAATGGGGGGCTAGGGACAGAGAGCTCTGACTCCCAAGTCAGTAGCAGGTACTGAGTTATTCACATTGTTATTCTTTGATCTCATCCCCTTATTATAAATATTCCTTGTATATCTAGCATTTTCTAAATACTAGGGGTTGCTTCTATTTTTAAAAAGCTCTCAGAAAATTAGACTTTTACAAACTGTTTTTTAAAAATATTTTATTTATTTATTAGAGAGAGAGAGAGAGAGCACGCAAGCAGAAGGAAGGGCAGAGGGAGAGGGACAAGCAGACTCTGTCCTGAGCATGGAGCCCGTGCGCGACTTGATCTCCTGACCCTGAGATCCTGACCTGAGCTGAAATCAAGAGTCAGTGCTTAAATGACTGAGCCACCCAGGCACTTCTACGAACTATTTTAAAGATGCTTTAAAAAAAAAAAAAAAAAAAAAAAAAGATGCTTTTTAAGTGTCTGTGAGCAACCAGCAGTACCTATCATGCACTCAAGAATTTTAAAAGATATTTAATTCATGTTAACAATTCTGAGGTATTTTCATTATTAGCTTACATATGAAGAAACTGAGATTCAGTGTTCCGTAGACTGCCTAACGTTACACAGCAGGGGTTTCCAATGCTGAAAACCATAATATGTCCATAGGTAGGACTATCTAAAATAGGCAAAAATAAATCTCTATCACAAAAACAATGAACTTGTTATACTGGTTTACTATTTTAATTCATTTTCATCTTTAAAAGGCATCCCTAGATCATATTCTAATGGCACATACTAATTTTATGGCATAGGTACCTCTTTATTACTTCACAGTCACAATTCACCCTTAAACTATAAATTCTGAAACTGGCAACAGATACCACTTATGTTTATGGAAAGTCTCAACTTGGCTGTACTTCTTTTCATAACTTGAATTTCTCTAAGACTGGAAGCTGAAGGAAAGTTAGCTGTTGGTAGGCTGAAACTTCACACTCTTATTTCACTACCCTCCCATCAGCGGTTCACTCACAGGCAAGCCAATAGACTGGCCAAGCCCCACAGAAATTACTCATTTCTACCCTCTATTTCCTCATCTTTCTTCCAACCATACTTCAAAACGTAATTTTAAACTCTTGCAGGAAACCTGATTAATACCACCTGGTTTCCTCTACTCCCTTAACTCTGGGCCTCTGCAGCACACAAACAACACGACTCATCCACATAATTATTTGTCAGCTTTTTCTTTTGTTGTTTTTGTTTGCTAGTGTGTCTAACCTACAAGAACCCACTGAGAAGAGATTACAAATTTATTTCTTCTGAGCTATGCCCTAACTCATTCTTCTTTGCCCAAAGCATCACCAACTGTGCTCTGTTTAACAGTAGTCACTTAGTAAATGCTGATGGACTTACTACAGTAGAACAATGCGTCTCTGGTATTTCTCAATATCCCAGGGAATCCTCCACATCTATAAACATGTTGGAGATGATACCAGGTACCGCTAGAGGCTTGGGGTCTTCCTGAGGGTGCCTGGGACAAGAAAAACACAGAGAGAGACCAAAGACAGTCAGGAGAAACACAGAGAGAGGAAACATGGAAATAAACAGAGAGTAAAGTATAAGAAGAGCGAAAGAGTCAGGAGTTACAGAGAGATTAAGCAGCCAGAGACACTCAAGAGACAGGGAAGGAGTTGGCAATCTCACTTTGGATTGGAAACTACATTTTTGATACTATTTACTGTGTAATAGGTGCCCTCATATTACTAAACTTATGAGATATTCATTTCAAAGTTATTTCTAAGGTTTTTCTGAGCTTCTATCATCCATTAAAATTCATCTTTACAGTCTCATCTTTGCAGATACACATGCACAAACACAATCCTCAAAACAACCCAGTTGTAAATTAAAAGAAGAAAAAAAGCCTTTTCTCAATTCTCCAATTTATAAAATGGTTACTTCAGAGGGGCATTATGACTTGCTTAATTAAGGTCATCAAACAAGAACATGATAACTGAGGCCCTGAATATTCTGATTCCAACATCCAGTGCTTTTTTTCTGATATCCCATGTTCTTCTCTATTAGAAATGAATCCTATATAAATCATATAAATCCAAACTACATATTCAAAGTAAAATTTTCTACCTTTTTAGACACTGAACTACTCTACTCAGGTTACTAAGACCTTACCCCAGTGCTTCATTTGTTTTAAAAATCTACCAGAAAAAATAAATCAGTATGAAAATATGCAATGATAGAAAATTTCAAACAGAAATGAAATTAAGTGAATGTGATTTGACAGAATTTTAACGTTTAAAAAAGGAACGAGAGTTAGTTTACTGCTTTTACAATCTGGTAATTCCGAAGTCTTAATGATTCAATACATTTTAGCTCAAAGATTTAAAAATGCTCCACATTTCAATGAATTCTTAAGATTTAAATATTAGTAAGCTTGTCTCAAACTTACTCTGTCATAATGTCTCACCTAAAGTATATCCCTGCATGCAATCTTTGATTTCAGGGTACTCCAGTAGAAATGAACTAATGCATTACTCTAAGCTTAAGTATTTTCTCTTGAGGGATACTTATACTCTTCTAAATAATCATGCCCTTTTGAAAGCAATGTAATTGCCAGAAAATCTCCTTTGATACAAGGGTAAGCATGTTATTGGATTTCACAGCAAGACAAGATAATAAGAATGCAAAGAAATTTCCATTTAATTGTACATTGCTATATTTTCCTATGTTCAGCAATTTTTAAACTAGAAATTTTCAAATAAAACCTAAAGTATAGTACTGCTCTGCCCTCTAGTGACTGGCTAGGTTTTGCTAACTACACGCTTTTATTTAAATTGCTTTTTGAGCAATATTTAGAAACTTTTGTACTACATATAACAGCTGCTTTTTCATCATTTGGATAGTGAACAAAGAATACTAGTCAACTTTCCAGATACAGCTTGTGATGTCAACACAATGCGGAAAGAGACAGGATTTATTTTCATAGGGATAGTAGGTACATCTAAGTATTGAAAAAAAAAAAAAAGTAATAGTAATATAATCTATTCGTCTTTATTCAAATTTTTATGCAATTTATTTGGAAAGGTCATATAATTCCATCCATGTTAAAAACTTTACAATTTTGATAACTAGAAATCCTAAATTGGTTTATTTCATTATTTTGGGGACTGAGATATCAAGGTGAGTAGTACTATATATACCAAACATCAATGTACAATTTTCTACTAATAGAGCAAAAATATGCATAATACAAACTATACTGAACATCATTTACACTTAATTATTCAAGTGGCACTTACGGATTTTCCTGAACCTCAGCGTTGTCATTAGGAAATTAACTGTGACTTTATATATGGAAAAATTAATCAAGGATCCAGGTAAGACAAGAGTTATTATACAGAGATTCACCCTAGTATTTCAATGAAGGTAGTAGTGTCTTTCCCTCCTAAACTCCCATAAACTTCTTGCAAAAAGAACAGCATTTCTACTAATCCCAAACATACTACTTCTGTGTCTACATACCTCTGTTAAAACGTAAGTATTACATCTGTATACATGAAATGCAAAAGGATATCTGAATATGTGAGGATAATCCATGGACAGTACAGTGGTGTGGTTAGCACAAACCCTGCAGCCAGACTGCAGGAGTTTGAATTCTGGTTCTGCAACTTATTGGCAGTGTGACCTTAGGCAGGTCATTAACCTCTCTGTGCTTCAGTTTCCTCACCTACAAAATGTGAAAAAAAGACACACCTACCAATAGTAATGTCTTATATCTTGATAGGTATTTGGGTTACACAGGTGTATGCATTTATCAAAGCTCAGAGAATGTACACTTAAAATTTGTGCATTTCACTGAATGTAAATTTCAGATTTAAAATGTTGTACACACTGAACTACAGTCAATTCTAGGCATTCTCAAGTATTTATGGGAGGTGTAGCAATGTCTTTAATTTACTTGCGAACGAGTCAAAAATGAATTGATGATTGCTAAGTTACAGAAACGTAATAAAATAATGTAAATGTTAATGGTCAAATATAGGTAGTGAGTATATCCATGTACAACGATGTTCGAAAGGTTCACAACAAAATGTTGATGGGAAATACATCTCCCTCCTCACAGAGCTGATGTGAAGATTAACTATGTATGTAACAGTATGAAATACACAGAAAAGTACCTGACAACCAACAATGGCAAATTGCAATGTTTTTTTTTAAATCTTTATTTATTTATGATAGTCACACAGAGAGAGAGAGAGAGAGAGAGAGAGAGAGAGAGAGAGAAAGAGGCAGAGACATAGGCAGAGGGAGAAGCAGGCTCCATGCACCGGGAGCCTGACGTGGGATTCGATCCCGGGTCTCCAGGATCGCGCCCTGGGCCAAAGGCAGGAGCCAAACCGCTGCGCCACCCAGGGATCCCAAATTGCAATATGTTTAAGCAAATGAAAGTGATCTCTTCTTCCCCAGTTGAAGGAAAAAAGTAAGAAAATGATGAGGCGTCAAGCTCTTAAACCACAGTGAGTAGTTGCCATCAAGAGTGTTAAAGTTCAACTTTCAAATAATTCATAAAACTGCATGGGCCATGGAAAGAACACAGTCTTAAAAGCAGAAAAAGCTGATTAGAATCCTGGCTGTTTTTAATTAGCCAGAAAGCTCAGACAATATATTAAATATCTGAGCCTCAGTTCCTTCACATATAAAATGGGAATAATGATACTTAAGAGTCTAAGAGTCACTGTGACGATTAGAAAACACACGTTCCCTCTCTCTTACACACACAACAGAGAGAAAAATGCAAATGATGACAATTGCAGTTTTCATCATTATAATCATTATTACTACTTATGGTGAGTCTTATATCCTCCTAAAATTATTTTCTGCAAATGGAAACCAAAGTGGCAATGTATCCGGTTCTACTCTAGAAATTTCATATGCAGGTGGCCTACTATGCCCAAGAAGCTTCGACAGGATCTTTATTAAACCAGCGGGCGTTATATAAAACATCACTGTACTTAGTGTAAAAGAAGAGCTGGCAATGACAGGGAATTCATTATTCATCCTTCTGTAATGTCAATTATAATATAAGTCCTACGGGAGAGGCATTTACAAAGCAGTTTGCTGATGATATTTTAAAGCAAGTCATTTCACTGCATTTGAGAAAATGATATTAGCACCTGGATAAGTTTTGATTTGAAACACTCGGAGATAACATATTTAAAGAAAAGAATATTAAAACTACATTTATAGAAGATGAATTCTATGCTCCCAGGGAGTGGATTTGTAAGTCATTATAGATTATTCCCTGAAAACAGTGGCTTAACATACAGTTTTAGCTTTAAAAAAAAAAAAAAATCAAGAATGTGGCAATAAAACAGGTAATATTGCAACCACTGTATGAAGTGGCTTCTGCCTTGATCACTCTACAAAAGCTGCTTTCTGCAAAGGACTCCCAAATCACCTAACCCAAACACTGTTTGGGGGTATTTCGGGGTCACTGTATTTTTCAACATTTTTGTTGAAAACTCTTCCTCAGCTTCTTTGGTACTGTACTCTACTGCTTTCCCCACCACAGGTCTAATTGTTTTTCTTTCCTTTAGACTTCTCTTAACAAAGAATAAGGTAGATATTTTCCAAAGTTCTGTCTTAGCCATATTTTCTACTTTCACCAATATTCAAAGTTTCAGCTGTCTCGCTCTCTCTCCTAAGCTATATTTATCTTTAGGCTGAATCTCTCCCAAACTCTTATCAATCTGTAACTACATCCTATACATAATCACATGGATATCCTCTCTGCATTTCAAATCCAATCCATCCTAAACTTTATTCCCCCTCCCAAAAATCAGTTTCTGCTACTCTCTTTCTATTCCTGGTAGCAGTCCTATCTGTACTCCCATGCTTAAATTAAAAACCTACCTTTGACTTCCTTTTCAACACCCCCACTTCTTCCTTCCCTCTTATGATCCCTCTACAGTCCAAGAACAAGGTCAGTATGTTGCCAAATCCTACAGATTAGTAATTTGGTTCAAGTGACAGGACAGGATATGTATTCTCTGAGAAACTAAATTTGTAATCACTAAATACATGCAGACACACAAACACAGCTGAAGGGCAGTGGCTATCAAGTGTATCTTAAACTATATCCAGTCAGGGTATAACCTTCATCATGTCTGTCATGGTGGTACCATTTACATCACGTCTCTCACGGTGGTCTCATGGTGGTCCCATCCAGAACAACTTACTCTTATTTGCTAAAGTCCCTTAAACCAATCTTTCCCATACCTACCTCCTCTTTTCCCCTTTTATATCACCTGTTCAAAATTTTCCAGTGGCCCATTTGCCTTTAACAAGGAGGAAATAAGTCAATTCACCCAGACATTCAAGGCTCTTACATTTGGCTTTTCTAGGTTTCCCATTTTACCTTTATGTACATGCCATCCAACTGGCAAAAAGGGATCTATTCACTTTCTCGACGTTTGTTTTTTTCCCCCTCTGTGTAGACTTCCTTGATATTCCTACCTGGGATTTAAAACTTCCCTCACTTCTTAATGAAGTTTGTCCCTCTTTCCTGCTTGGAGTTTTCATTCTATTATCATATTGCGACTCTGACACTGTCTAACTTGTTGACTTGCACACTGTAGTTCTAGTATTTATCAAAAAAATAAAGGAACAGGAAATATATTACTTTATCTTTAAACAGAATATTTTTCCAGTAAAATTACTGGTTCTAAAAAGAAAGGAAATAGAGCTGAAGAAAGAGTACAAACACTCTCATAGGTGGGCCAGGAAGGTTTAGAATATCAATATACACGAATTTTAAAAGTACTTAAGTCTATGAAGCTCATGGTTGTTAAGGTTAGAATGTATACATATTCAACTAGAAACAAAATTACTATAAAAAGATCACAAATACCTAACATATACATGCTAACTGACCAAGCAGCTTTTAGAAGGAACCAGGGTATTTTCACAGATGATTATCCACATTTAGATGTATTAACTACAGAGATATTCAGAATAAATATGTATGTTAATTATAGATATATTTGAAATCAATATGCCTATGGGTATCAGATAAAAGACCAAGTTTTATTTGTTCATGCTCATGTGCATGAAAATTATTAGAAAGTAGGTACTTTCGTTGAGTTGGCATTTTCTGCAGAAGTAGAAAAATATTTTCTTCTCTTATATCAATTAATTATGAAATGCTAAGCCAGGGACCTAAAAATGAAGGGAAATTTTGCTTTTCTAATTTATGAATAAACTAGGAGAATCAGCTCATGACTGAATTAACTAAAATTTTTAAAAATTTTATAGCAATCAGGTTAAGATAATCAATTTATGAAAATGGATGACATACTTTAAAAGTCATTAAGGATTCATAATACATTTCCTTGTTTTGTTATGATAATTATAGTCTTGGAAGAAAATTATGTATATTATAAAAATTTATTGTTATACTTACATAATTTATTTAAGGTAAAAATTTTGTTAATACCAAGAGTATAAAGTAATAATAGTCCTAAAATAACTATAATCCACTGAATGATCGATGACTTATCTCTTAATATTTTTATAACCTGGAGCTTTGATTGGGCTTTAATAAAATTGCAAAATTAATTGGGGGAAGTATAAAAATCAAACTTCTATCACATATGATCATGTAGAAAATATTTTAAAGTATCTAACAATATAAAGAACAAACATTATTCTCACCTAATGATTTAAACCAAGTCCACCCTGTATTCAAAAAAGACTTCCAAAATGTAAAAAGGTGTGCATGTGGAAGCTAGACATTTTCCTTGTTGTGAATGGGGACCAAAAAAATGCTTGAAATTCAATTACAAGGAACAGTTAAGAAGCAAAAAAAGTCAAACTACACTTCTGATTTACTGTCTCTTTGAGAACGAGCATATTTTCTTCACAGTACCTGCCAAGTGCTGGACTGACACTGCATCCTCCAGCACTTTTAACTCTCACTACAGCCTTCAATCATCAGTACTCACCCCATTTCACAGACCAATCTAGATAACTTTCCAACACCGCAATCACAGTGAAAGCCAAGTCGGGTGTAGTCTTGAGCCATCTGACTCCGCAGCCCATGTTTCTAAGACATAAAGCTACAGCTCAAACAAACCAAAGTGACACATTTAAATCCGTCTTCCATAGGAAAACCTTTAAGTTTTTGCCTATCCGTACTAATCTCCAGGAAGCACCTGAGTAGTTATGTAGTTAACAATCTAGAGGCAGGGATAAGAATGTTTGTAAGCATTATGAAGTAAAACTTCTGGAATACTTTTTCCCAGGCATGTTATAAACTCTAGTGTGTGAAGAATCTTATTACAATAGAAATAATCCATAAAAAATCCTATGACTGTGGTGATTAAAACTTATAAAGAGAGGCAAAACTGGAACACTTTTACCATCCACAAGATATATTAAAATAGAGATTTATCTTATGTTCTCTAAAAAGTGAGACTTCTCAGTGAACAATAAAGAATGGGAAAACCCAACACTTTAATAGAAACAACAAAACTTTCAAACCTGAATACGATCATTCCTTCAAGTGTTCACATTACCAAATGAATTGAAAGGTGGGCCATCTGCTTCATCAAATAGCAGGACAAAACCACTGCTATAGCAAGAGAGAGCTTTGGTATTTCACAAGAGATTGTCCACAGCTACTAATTTCAAACTTCACTGTCATCTTTTATATTATAATGTACTTAACAGGAAGACCTGGTAACTCTAACAATGTTGAAACACAGTAGGTGTTCAAAATGATAGTAAGGACACGGTGGTTCAGAGTTTCGTGTATGTGTCCATGCAGGTGGCGCCTGCATGGATAGAGGGGCATACACTGCTTTGCACATGGACACACCTCACATTCTGTAGGTCTTGATGTCTCTCTAATCTGGCAATTCTTCATTGGAATTAGTGTGGCAAAACGGAGAATGTTTAGGACAATGTCCATCAGATAAATCGTAGCTTTCGATTATTTAAGTCTTGTTCAGAAGCCAGTTTCCTCCCCATCTGGCTGGCTCTCTCAAGAAACTTGGGTACTGTAAGTGACTAATGGTAATGTTAGTGCCTTAAAACATTACCTGAAGTGGAACACTTCTGCCATGAAGAGACACTTGGCAATAAATGGTCTTACAGTAAATGTGAAGGAACACTGAAACAGTTATATAATCCAACTGCTTTTTAAGAAAAGTAATATAACCAAGGCAGAGGCAGAACAATTGCAAGCTAAACTAAGCAAGTTGTAAAAAGTTTGAATAAAACTAAAATACAATATTCTTATTCATCATCTTCACAGATTAATTCAAATACAGAAATGCCCTAAAAATACCACCACCACCCTGCCCTGCAAGAATAAAACACCTCAACATGGACTTTAGCCTACCCTTTTGGTACGTATTAATGGAATCCAGGTACCATACAACATCTCCTTAAGCCCAGCTGGACCAATCTGCCTACCTTAAATCTCAGGACATGCACATGAACTCCACTCAGAAAGCCACTGACGGTTAGAGAAGTACTGGCAAAGATCTTAATAAACCCTTGCTGACTCAATGCATACTATAAATGAGTCAGTAGGCACCCAGAAATTTTTGACTGCTCATTTTAAGTTCTTCAGCCCTTTAACACTTATTGATTATAGGACTAACTACCAACTTAAAGGCACAGAGAGACTTTTATGTTTGAAGAACAGCTGCTTTCCTTCATTCAGACTGGGAAAAATAATTATTTGCAGGTAGGCCAGGGCATGCTTATTAACACCAAGTTCAATGGCATACAGGATCAATGAAACATGAACTCTAGTAATATTAATTTACCAAATGTTTACTAAGCAACCTCCACATGCCAGATACTGTTTTCAGGTTTTGGGGATGCAGCCATAAACGAAACAGACTCTCTAGGGTAAAATTAAGTCCTTTAGCATATTGAGGAAGATTATATGAAGAAACTATATGCATATATTCATACATACTTACTACTTATATTTATATGTCTTTGCTCCGATATCCAGTAAATGCAGTACATATTTTATACTAAATGCACAGAAATACTGAGAGCTATCTTATGTGAAATTTGACACCATTAGATCCATTTATTTTCCTGGGGAAATGCACTTTTGTATAACAGAAATCAAAGGGGATACCAATGTCAGTATAAAAATACTTAATTTATCCCCCTTTCAAGGAAATATTAATGCATGGAGTAAAGTCATGCCAGAATTTACTTACACTGCCCTTAACTAGTAAACATCATAACCAGTAGATGTTACTGTTCAGATGAAATACAATGCTAAAATTTATTATAAACAAAGCTTTTTAGTTTGAGTCATTCCTGTAAATAGTTTTATACTGAAACTGAAATCAAAAGTAGCTAAAAGTTACAATACCCTTTAACCAATTAAACTAACATCCACAAAATTAGATCACTGCTCAAAAGCGCATCCTTTAGTCTGTAAACACATAAGGTCAGGTAATAAATTTTACA
Source organism: Canis lupus dingo (assembly GCF_003254725.2). Taxonomy (NCBI): domain Eukaryota; kingdom Metazoa; phylum Chordata; class Mammalia; order Carnivora; family Canidae; genus Canis; species Canis lupus. Next base: position 13,131,111 of record NC_064275.1, on the reverse strand, counting down.
AGTCAATTTAAAATTATTTTTACACAAAGGCATTTGTTTAAAGTCTCCCAAGTTTGTTTCCTTTTGATTACATTTTGTTTTAGACAGGCATCAAATCATCAGAAACTGAAATTATTCAACTGACATATAGGTACACTTACACAAAATTCAAAGATAAAACTAAGAAAATTAGGTTGAGCCTACATCAGTATTCAACAAGTAAATGCACGATTTACCTGTCACTTATCCCAAACATCCACCAACTGACTTTACCTACTAGAAAAGTTTACCACTCTAAAGTAGAAAGAAAAAAAGAAAATAAAGAAAATTAAAAAAAAAAATAAAGTAGAAAGAAGTACTACACAGATGGTCAGTGAATTGTATTTAGACTATTACTTGAGAAATGCTAGCAACCGTTACCTGACTTACAAGCTGTTATCAGAGGAATGCAGGAAAAGGAGGAGGGAGGAAAAAAAGGATAAAGAAGGGAGTGAGGGAAGCAGGAAAATAAACAGGTAGATGTAACAGATTTGGGAGTCCTTGACCTCTACTGGCATTATTTCTAATACATAATCTTTTCTTTCAGTTTATCAAAATCTCAGGTACAGTTGACCCTTAAATAATATGGGTTTGAATTGCACACAGATTTTTGAGGGGATAAATACAGTAGAGCACTGTATATGTATTTTCTCTTCCTAATGATTTTCTTAATAACATTTTCCTTTCCCCAGCTTACTTCATTATGCAAATATAGTATAGAATACATATAACATAAAATATGTTATAGGTAAAGCTTAGTAGTCTATTAGCAACCAAATTTTTGTGGAGTCAAAGGGTTCCACACAAAAGGGTTGCTCCTAACGCCAACATTGTTCAGGGGATAACTCTCTATGCCATTTCCCTGTTTGAATTCAAAACTGATTCATAAAGTAAAAGAAAACTGCCTTAAAAAATATGAATTGGCTTGATTATAGTAAACAGAAACAGATATAACCCAAAAGAGTAATTGAGTTATTTTTCAACCTAATTTTCAAATACATTCTATTCCTAGAACCAATGAGTACACATAGAAATCAATTTTTCAATGATGTAATTCCTCCATTATACAAATCACTCTGATTTTCAGTTCTTAGACTTGATTCTTTCACTTCAAAGAAACTCATTTCCATGCAGTACTTCAAAGTGTAAGAAATATGAATTCAGTAATTTCAAATGCCTCCCACCCCAATGATCCAAAGTTTTTAGAATTTTAGACTGTAATAAATGAGGTTTTCTTGTTTACAAATTCACCAAAAGTATTTTTTAACTTTCACTTTACTCTTGGGTACAAAAATAAATAAATAAAACCCAACTATGTCTGTTAAGAACTGCATTAGTAGCCCACCAATTCATAAGCTGAAGCCCTACAGGCCAGGCCGAAGTGTCTGTACTTGGGAGACAGGCCCTAAAAGTAGGTAAAGGTTAAGTAAGGTCATAGGGTGGGACTGTTATCCAATAAAACTGGTATCCTTTAAAGAAGGGGAAGTGACACTGGAGCTCACTCTTTCCACATACAGATAAAAAGCCCTGTGACTACACAGAAAGAAGGTGGCCATCTACAAGCCAAGAAAGGGAGACCTCCCCAGAAACAGAATTTGCCTGCACCCTGATCATGGACTTTAGACCCCAGAATTGTGAGAAAATAAATACCTATTGTTTGAGCCACCCAGTCTGTGGCATTTTGTTATGGCCGGCCAAGCAGACTATGTAGTCTCTAAAACTGAAGAGCTTACATTTTTTAGGTAGTTTTACTCTACTGATAATCCAGCTGAATGAGTAACTGACAGCTACAAAGATGGCCCGTTTATTTAATTTTTTTTAATTTATTCATGAGAGACACAAAGAGAGCCAGAGGCAGAGACACAGGCAGAGGGAGAAGCAGGCTCCATGCAGGGAGCCCCATGCGGGGCTCGATCCCGGGACTCCAGGGTCATGCCCTAGGCCAAAGGCAGACGCCAAACTGCTGAGCCACCCAGGGATCCCCTGGCCCGTTTATAAGGAGAAGAATTTGAAACAATTTCAAGAATAATTTACTCCCCCAAATTATTTTACTTACATGTTTTTTGAAATTAAACAAATGAAACAGTCATTTAAGAAATAGCACACAGCGTTGACTCTTAAGAGAGATGGACTATGTTGTGCCTGATTCTGAGAACATGAGGGGAAAATGTCAACAGAGAAGGGTTTTGAAGCAGTCTAAATAATTTAACCCTCATTGGAAAACAGTACCATAAAAATCTTGAGATAGAAATGCTGTTTCTTTTTAAACCAAATAGCATTTGCTCTACATGGTGAGGAAAATTTCAGGGGCGCCAGAGTGGTTCAGTTGGTTAAGCGTCTGCCTTTGACTCAGGTCATGATCCCAGGGTCCTGGGATGAAGACTCACATTGGGCTTCCTGCTAGGCAGGGAGTCTGCTTCTCCCTTGCCTCTCCCCCTGCCTGTGTGCACACACTTTCTCGCTCTCTTAAATAAATAAAATCTTTTACCAAAGAGAGGAAAAGAAAATTTCAGTGGTACTATCCCCACATCTTGTACCTCACTTTATCAAATTTGATTTGATACTGATCTCATTAATATTCAGAGTGAAGAACATATGTCTACATTTGGCAGTTATACTGTCCTTAAAACTCCTATATTTTCAGTGGCAAGAAGTGAATTATTAGATCATAGAGTGGCTAATATATCTGTAGGATTCACCCTTTCTTTCTGTGTTAAGAATGAAGTCACTCTGTATTTTCAGTAGAACTGTAGAAGAATACATTAGATTCTTAAGCATTCAGGCAATATATTAATACCTTTGGAGGTGTGTGTCTGGGTTTATATATAAATACACAAACATATTTCACACATACATACACCGTCACATGTCTATAAAAGGTATTTTATAGTGCGTTCAAGATTCCTGACCTCTGACCAGTTTTCTTTTTTTAGTACCATTTCTTGAGTGCTTCCTATGTGCCAGGTGCTACGTCGGGCACTTGACATATTTCATTTAATTCTCACAGTCCCACGAGGTAGAGATCATTATCCCATATTAAGATGAGAAAACAAAGTTTCAGAGAGGTTAAATAACTGCCTAAATTCTTTCAATTAAAAAGCACCAGAACTAGGATTTATGCTAAAGTTTTTCTGAATCCACAGATTCAGTCCCCCCCCCATCTTAAGGAACTATAAACTATCAAACAAAGCATCGTTTGCATACTCCTACATTTTTAAATCATCTTAATCCACATAGGTCTGGTAGTAATATCTTATAATACCTGTGGGATTACTCAAACCAATATTGGCTAAGGAGTTCGGTGTGCCTACTCATTTTCTAGATGATTATGGAAACAATAATGCATAGCTCCTGTATAATGATTATGATCTCAGTTGGAGGACCTTAGAAAACTCCTGGAATACAACTGTTAACCTTTCTACAGAGTCTGCATTCTTTCTAGGATGGTTCTTAAAACTGATCTTAAGTAAAAGCATTTGACTACTACTGCCTGGTAAAATTATTGTATTACCCCTGGATTAAGCAACTGACTCTTGCTTGGGTTCGGGTCATGATCTCAGGGGTCATGAGATCAAGCCCCCCATCACACTGGGCACGGGAACCTGCTTAAGATTCTCCCTCTCCCTCTCTGCCCCTGCTCAAAAAAACAATAAACAAAAACAAAAATTATCTACATCACAATAATGTAAGTCTACTATATACACTAGAACCCTTTATACTCCATGATGGGAAGAGTTCTAACATTTGAAATATGAAGAAACTCTTGAACTGTGCAAATTCCTCAGTCCTTAAAACTTGTCACAGATAGGGCATCATAGCTCAATGAGTTCTATATAACAAAAATGAAAAGTTTCGTGGTCAAATAATTTTACACGTTAAAGAGATTCACTGGAAATTATGGACTTCTTGGAAGCTTAATATACGACATGCACTCTTGTCTCTCTAGAAGAGCCATAGGTGGGATGCAGATATTATAGTTAAAATATGAACTGTGCCTCCTGATCAGACTTTCCCTACCCCATCCCCTTAAAAGGCCACTCCTATCCTGTGACATAGCAGTTGACCATGCGACATGCTTTGGCTAGTAAAATGAGAGGTAATGACATGTGCTACTTCTGACCAACAATTTTAAGAGTCACATTTCTACCACATTCCTTTTTTCCTTCCACCTTGAAAGGGTTATGCATCCCAGAGAGGTTGCTCCTTTAGCTTTGGTCCAGGAACGAAGACAACATTGAGCACAGCAGCAGTAGATTCATCAAGATGAACAAGAGTGAGAAATAAAGTTTTACTGTTATAAACCACTAAGATTTGGGGACTCTGGATAATGAAACATAACTTTGCCTAAGCTGAATGATATAATCATGTTTCCTAGATTTACTGGACCCTGGAATCCTTTGGCCATGTAACATCTTCCAGGATTTGCTTCCTAAATTACTCCTGGTTTCATATGACATCTTTTCTATTCTATTTCTTAATACTGTATGTAAGATGATCATAAATGTAAGCTAGAAATATACAGTGTCATCTTAAGCTTCTTAAATTTTATCAGCAATTTGAATTTGTATCAATTTTTACAGTCAATAAAAAATATTTTATTGAAATAATCTGACATTCAGAAATCATTGATCACATGGCCACTTAGGTAAAGACTGCCATACTAATGCTGATTAACAATTCGGTTTTCTGAACAGATCAGATAAAGTGTCCAGTTTTACTTTCTATAGATGTATTCATATTCAGCAAACTTAGAATACTGCTACAAATCTAATTTTCTTTCAACCTCACTACATTCAACTCCCTTTTGGATTAACAATTAACATATTTAAAATTCCAGTATCAATATTCAACTATTCTGTAGTCTATTCTGCTGACCCAATAAAACCAAAATCAACTGGATGATAACTGGCACTCAATCCAGAATTTGTATTTGAAACTTAATTGTGCCTTAAAGGATAGCACAGAAAGGAGGATAAATGATTAACTAAATCTCAGTCTTCTCACTGGTATTAAAATTTTGTTGGTGTTTAAATATCCTAGGAAATACACATTCAAGCTAAATTGTACATATTTTACTATGTATTTAATCTTAGATAATGACATTCAGAAGAATGACTCAGAGGCCTTTTATTTATACTCATATGATAAAAGCAGTATTCATATATATATTTACTAAAACACGAAGGTAGCCATAGATATTTTAGACAGATTTGAAAAGCTAACAAATCAAAATACTTAAAGACAGGAAAGATTTAAGATAAACTTTCAATTACTCAAAAAATTAAAGAATAAGTTCATGTTCTGAAAACTGCAACTAAACAATATTTATTATCTTTGTTCATTTTAATTTACTTCAAATTCCTGTCTTTAAATCACCAGTTCACCATCAAGTGTTCAGACATCAATAAAGCAATCATACATTTTATTACCAGATTGAGATAACTCAGCATTTAAGTAATCATTATTAAAATTAATCTTAAAATACTATTGCCATATCTTAAAACCATTAAAAACTTTTCTCCCAGAAACAGCTTTGAAAATAACTTATGTACAAGGGGACAGAATTATAGTAATCTGAGTTTCAGAGTCTGATATAATTTGTCACATAGATATTTTACAACCTCAACTTTTTCTTCACTGGGTGGTTCATATTCAAAACAGTTTCATAACACTGCTATACCTTCCTCTATTATTTTTAACAGATTAAAACAAACACCTCATAATGCTTTGATACTGGCTCACTTTTCAATCAAAGCCAAAGGCAGTACAAACAAAAATAGCTTATGAGGAAGAGATCGATTTAATATTTATTTAGGCATGTAACCTCTACGTATTCAAGACTTGAATAAATTGACTTCTCACCAACAGCAGCAGATTACTGTGGAGAAACAAATCAGATTTTGAAATAGGTAATTTTTAAAAATTCATGATTTTAACGGAAAATTTTACTTACTTGATGATGGAGATTAAAACATCACTTTAAAAAATAGTAAAAAATTCACAAACAAAACAAAACAAACCACCACACAAAATTATCACACTTCCCTGATCAATATGGAAAGTGAATGCATCAGATGGGAAAGAGTTGAAACC